>NC_064638.1:522440506-523065091 GCF_023864345.2 Schistocerca serialis cubense
CTGTTCTCTTGATGGATTACGATGCCCTCTATGGGAAACAATTCCAGTTCAAATCTTCACTGTAACTCTTCTGAGTAAAAACTTCTAGTAATTTCTTTGCCTTCACCATCCTTTAACCTGTGAGTTTTAGGGGTTTTTTCTCTGCGACTTGGAAACTGTAATTACCTCTGTTGACCTGTTCAGTAGGAAAGATTTCTCAAATGCTACCTTGTACTTTGAAATACATAGCAAATCACCTACATTAATTTGTTTGTTTGTAGGTATCTACCAGTTTAATTCGATTGTATACTATACTTAGAAACTTATGATCATGAACATCAATTAGTTTAACTTTTGTTGTATGATGTATAATTCAATTATAATGTCCATTTATTTGTGAGAAAATATCTAACCATTTATAAAATATATGAAGGTTAAAATACATCCACATTTTTATATTTTTGTCCAAACATTCCATTCATGCAGGAGAATGTTGGATAATGATGTATTTCATACTACTTCATTACTGTCTTGAAGTACCTATAAGAAAACTCACCTCCATGGTGGTGGTGGTGGTGGTGGTGGTGGTGGTAGTGGCAAGTTCCTATGGGACCAAACTACTGAGGTCATCGGTCGCAAGTCCTACACACAATCTAACTTCACCTAACTTACGCTAAGGACAACACACGCACCCTTGCCCGAGGGAGGACTCGAACCTCCGACGGAGCGGGCTGCGCGTCGCCTCCATGGCTGGTCTGAAGATTGTCTGGGCAACGATTCATCCCCATATGCAGCAATTGTTCATACACCTACACAACTTCCTTCTGTGTTTTTTTTTTTTTGCTTTTTACTGATAACGTCCAGGCAAATTTGGAATTGGTATCAATAACCATAAAATATATTTGCATCTTTTATTCCCACCTGTGTATTGCTTTATAATTACAAGATCTGCTTGCTGTAAGCCTGATAAAGTCTTGTATTATAATATGTCCATGCAGGAATGTTTTGAAGGCTAGTTTGTAGAGTTGCCAATCTATTGTCTCCATAATTATCGATGATGCATCTTCCTCTAAGTTCTGCAATGATTGTGTAAAGCATTCTCAGGCATTTTGCCGCATCAGTTCAGAGTAAAACTTCGAGCTTTCGACGATATCCGCCATCGTTCTGGACAGGAGCAACTGACTGTCAAAATTGCTGCTGTGGTGGCCTTATATGGCGCAAAGACGGCTTCTGATTAGTCGATAGTTATGTCATACTGTGCAGATGGTGTCAATGTCTGCGCTGGTGGCGCCACCACTGCTGCTGTAGCGTAAATACTGCGACGAATCTCCCTGGCTCTTCTCTGCATAGAGAGCTCGCTTCGAAGCACTGGTAAGATTATATCCGCCATCACAGTTGAAGGTTTTCTCATACATTGTCATTTCTAGAGCCTCTCTGATTATAGAGTCCCAGTATATGGAAGCGTTGAACAAAACTTTTGTTTCTTCAAACAGTAATTTATGTTTGTTTGTGAGGTTGGGCTCAGCAACTGCATATTTCTCCAGTTCTCGAGTTTTAATATGCCACTAATGTTCTGCACAGCGGTTGAAACAGTGTGGATGGACTGACCAATGTAATTGCTTCTGAACTCTCAAGGGATTTTGTAAATCCCGGGAATCCTGAGGCCAAGACTGTCCTTCACGGAGCGTAGTATCTGCTTTATCCCCTTAGGAGGGCTGAAAATAAATCTATATCTCGTCTTCCCAGGACACTCCCTATTTTGCTGGATGGAGCGCCACAAAAGGGAAAGAATGCAGTTTGTGGTTCATCATGTGAATGTTCAACGTTCCCATGTTTCCTTTTCTTGGAAAAAGCTGACTTGATATCACATGACCCATAGTCGTTATTTCAGAACACATACTTCAGAGACTTAATTTCGGAGTGGAAGTGGTCCTCATCAGAAACGGTTTTTGTGTTCTGTGTATCAGTGTATTTAAAGCTGCTCTCTTCTGAACTGGATGTAAAAACTCTGGGCGCGAAGATATAAATCAGTGTGCGTCGGCTTGCAGTGCACTGAGTGGCCGACGCACCCACCTGACTTTCGTTGTACCAGAACATCTAAAAATGGCGGCCTTCCCTTTTTCTCTGTCCCGACGGTGAAGTGAATGTTTAGGTACATGTTGCTCATATCCCGGAAGTGCTCAAGAACTTCTACCCCATGAGGCTAGACCATAAATATGTCATCTACATAACAGTTAAATGAAGATGACTGATATGATTTCATTGATGTGAGCCGTATTTCCAGTGGTAGCTGAGACTGTGAGCAGTTGAGGACATTCTGTAATTTCGTTTGGATCGTGTTTATATATACACTTTAGTGACTGACTTTTCATTTTATAGTCTTAATGTCTATCAAAAATGGTTCAAATGGCTCTGAGCACTATGGGACTTTACATCTGAGGTCATCAGTCCCCTAGAACTCAGAACTACTTAAACCTAACTAACCTAAGGACATCACACATATCCATGCCCGAGGCAGGATTCGAACCTGCGACCGTAGCGATCGCGCGGTTCCAGACTGAAGCGCCTAGAACCGCTCAGCCACTGCGGCCTGCCTTAATGTCTATCCTTGACCGCTTTTACATCTAGTACTAATATCGTTTTAGTAATAGTTTTGTATTTATAATGGTCGACTTTTCAGCCCTCCATTGGCTTTCTTATGTACATCAATCAAATGTAATATTTCACCATGCATTTATAGATCTTTCAGCAAATAATTCACAAATTTTGAGGCTCTTAGGAACATCAGAGTCATTAAACAAGGTGTTCTTTTAAATTCTCTACCACCACCCTGTATCATGTTCTCAGTGAAACGTACAGGTTGTGCGCCCAGCATATATGATTTTCCCCTGCTGACTCTATATATTTTATTTATCTTAGCATCGCTGTGACAATCAAATTGGCAGTGGAATCATCTTCTTCCTTTTTTCCATTCGTACGTAGTTTGATAGATTCAGTAACAGGTTTAACAGTTTCGCTGAGAGACTGATATCATTCCAAATGTCCGGAACCTAGAAACGGTAATTTCTATCAAATGACCTCATGTACCTCGATGATATTGCATTTTGTCGACATGCTGTTGTGTACTAAACTGACTGCTTATACACTTTCCCTCATATCCAAAACTGTTTAGTTATCTTTAATCTTTGCATTTAATACCTCAACTGACTTCAAAACATTTCCAACATTGCTAATATTGAAACGTTCTAGCATTTTCTCAACTTCAAGATACTGCCTAGTTACATCGTTCACGTGATTCACAAAGCCTCTACTGCTGACATTATCTTGACCGTCCCTAGAAACAAATGCTTCACTGAACAATGAAATCTACCTAGTATGGTTTTTGAGAGCGGTATTGAACGTTTGGAAATTCCTTGTAAAGTTTCTGGTTTTTGGTGAGATGTCCAATACTATACCTAATGCTGCAATTCTTATAACCTGCATTTCGTTGGTCGTCTGGATTTACATAGAACTTTCATTTAATGATTCAATTTTCGCGTCCACGTACAGACTAATATTCTGACCTTGCCCACACACCTCTCGGGCTGAGGACCTCACATGTGCGACTTTGTCCATGGTGTAATGCATACTTATGTACGTACCAATTTGTTAGTATACGCATTAAGTCAAAAAAAGCTCTTGGAAATTTCACCTATATCATCGATCATTCAGTTTTTTCAGTTTTCTTATTTTGTCAATGAACAGAAACCCATACTGTTTGTGAATCCAGCAATCTCTGCATACTGTAATAAACTGATTGAATATCATGCAGCCAATATTGGGGAACTACAATGTTGCTGTCAAACAGGACGGTGGCCAAGGTGGCGAGTCCAAGATGGTGGAACTATGAGATTACTAATGGCTTTCACCATGAACTGTGGTATAAATCTGTGCAATGATTTAGCTGGTGATGCTGGAGATGGTTACCCTCACCACTTACCCATGCACGCTAACCATCAGATGGCCTCGTCATATACGTCATAGTGGAGGGTTCAACAGCATGAAGCATCAGCAGAGATCAACCGCAACACTTGCCAGAATAAAAAGGAGAGTAAGACTGTCATATTCGAATGTAAGTATTATTATTAGTGATTTCCTCTCATTTTCCATTAATCACTGTTTGTATATGTACAGGCTGGTGAGAAACAATATGTACGTGTAGGGTAATCAGAAACAATCTGAAAAGCTTGTAAGCGTGTTGTAGGGTAGGATGTGCTGATAAACTGTTGTTGAGAAGAAATTCCATATATTGGGCTGTTTCTGGGTTAATTAGCATTGAAGTTAGCCAGTCAGGGCATTGCACACACGAATTCAAGCAGCCTGCCTGAGCTAGTGTTGCAAATGTGTTCTTCATTTGCTTCTCAAACCAGTAAGAGAGCGATACAAAATCTGGAAATGGGTAGGTAGTAAGTATCTAAGCCAAGCATAAGGCTGAGCAATCTAGTGCACTGTTCTCTGTGCTGTGAGAACAACTGAGACTAATTGTGTATGCTGGGCCAGGTGAATTTGCATGCACAACAGCCTGAGTGGCTAATTTTAATGCTAATTAACTCAGAGACAGTGCATCATACTGAATTTTTTTCTTAAGAAATTTTTTTGAGCACGGTCTATCCTGCAACAGCCATACAAGCTTTTCAGACTGTTTCTTAGCGCGTTGTCTTGTGTATTCGCAAATACTTACCTTTTTCTGCTTTTCAAAAGGACAACAACGCTCTGATGCAGCACTAGCTGCTACATTGGAGCAGGACACATAAGTGTTCGAGTGACTACTCTCAGCGCGGCTTGTAGAGTCACAGCACAAAGTTGAGTTAGGTGATATTTTGGGTCAGGAGACGGAAGTGATACCTCCACAACCCACTGTGCAGCAGCAGTGAAGTAGTTACAGCATACAGTTGCGTGCCAGAAGATATAATTGGACTGCCAGCAGATCAAAATATGTAAGTATAAGTATAGAAGCAGGCAGTGGCTGTCGTGTAGCAATGAAAATTTAGAATGTTAAACGCATTATGGAAATGCAATTTATGGACATGCATTGGGATGAGCCACGTGCTGCGATGCTATACATCGATGCTCATATTGAATTTGGTTAAAGACGATGATTTACTACACCCAGTGTACAATTGTCGCAAGGATCAAAGTATGTAAGAAATTAGTAATATATCCTACAAGACTGTTTTACTTCACCACTCTCCATCCTCCCAACCAAATGTTATATTAAAGTTCATAAAGATGTCAATTATTATAGCTCAATGAGCAAGATAACTTCAGAGGACATCATTACTATCTATCTCAGACTGGCAAATCTATAGAGATGTGCATTTCCTTCTAGAAAGACACGCTGTATATAGAAGAAAAATTATATAATTTGTTCCTTTTTTCAGCCCTCACAGAGGAGTTTAATAGGAGGAAGCCAACAATTTGACATCATGAATTCAAATCAATAAGTCTGTAACAAGTTCCACATTCAGATAAAGATGCATCACTCAGAAACACTCCAAGTAGCCAGCGAATGCTGCATGAAACATTACATAACGATGGTATCGTTAGCTTAGGAAACAAATAATAGTCAGTTGCATTGAAATTTCGATGTCTTTCGGTAAGTTTCTTATAAAAGTCAAGAGGCATCTTACACGTATTTTTAGTTTAAGTAACTCGAACAAGTAATAAGCATTAATATTCTTCTCCTCTTTCACGTCGAATCCATAAGCATTAATATTCTTGTCCTCTTTCACGTCTAATCCATAGTCCTCCACCTGCAACACTGTGACATTTTCAGGAATGATTAGCTCCAGAATCTCTATGGCGTCTTGGCTTAGTAGCTATCTCGAAAACACCATCGTCATGCAGTCATCATTCTCCTTTAGCAGAGAGTTATTGGATGTGTGCAAAGTATGGTGAGGTGCTTCAGTGTTCAGAACTTGTAGTATACTTTCACTGCCCTCACTTAAATTAACAACCAGTACTATCTCTCTGTATTTACCAGGTTTTGCATCAAGTATCATGGCCATGTTCATTTTTCAATAGTAGGACTACATGGGGCAGCACAGGAGGTAGCGATGAACTGACTGTAGACCCAGTGTATTTTTTCTTTTATACCTGAAAGCAAAGATAATGCAGGGTGTCTATAAAGTCCGTTTACTACTTCAAAATTTTATTACAACGGCAGTTGTTGAAATATTTTAACAAAATTTCTTTTATTGTAATCACTGTTTACTAAAGTTTTTATATATACTAAAATTTTGTGTTTCATATACTCTATTGATGGAAGGAACTGAACCTCTATAAAATGGCAACTCTATTGATGGAAGAAACTGAACCTCTATAAAATGGCAACTCCTCAAGAGAAGGCATACTGTGTTTCCTGATTTATTGAGACAAAATCGGAAGTTCAGACACAACGAAACTTCAGAACGAAGTAAGGAAGAGATCCACCATCGCGCCCTTCAATCCGTACATGGCACAAAAATTTAAGGAGACAAGGACAGTGTTGGATAAAGGGAGGAGCGAGCGACCAAGAACATCCGAGGAAAACATCGATCGCGTTTTAAACGTCTTCACTCGTTCACCTACGAAGTCCATCCGCACTGCTACCACGTTCAGCTGTGCCTAAGGTCCTCCACAAGAACATACGGTTGTACGCTTACAAAGTGAAACTGTTACAGACACTTGAGCCAAATTACAAGCCGAAACGGACAGAGTTTGCACTCAACCTGCTTTCGGAGGATGAAGCATTCCTCAAGCGAGTTTGTTTTAATGACGGAGCAACTTTTCATGTTTCTGGAACATTAAACAGACACAGTATGAGAATTTGGGGATCTGAACACCCCCATGTGACTAGGGAGCTTCACCGGGATAGTCCAAATGTGAATGTGTGGCGTGGAATCATGTGCAACCGAATAATTGGTCCATTTTTCTCCAGCGAGTCAGCAATTACTGCAGGTGTTTACCTCGACCTTCTGACCGAATATGTAGCACCACAATTGATTGACTTACAACCAACTATCATTTTTCAGAAAGATTGGGGGACTGCATGTTCGTCGGTTCCTCAATGAAACATTTCCAGGCAGATGGAATGGGAATGATGGGCCAATTCCTTGGCCACTGCGTTCGCCAGATATCACTACCTTGGATTTTTTTATGGGGGTATGTAAATGATATCGTGTATCAGACACAGATACGGGACATTGCTGACTTGGAGCAAAGTATACGTAATGCCATTGCCATCACTGATGACGCTATGCTACAACGAACATGGCAAGAAAACGAGTACCGTCTTGATGCGCTTCGTGCAACTAAAGGCGTCCATATAGAGGTCTATTAAACACTGTCAAAAATACTTTTATAAACTCTGATTACAATAAAAGAAATGTTGTTAAAATATTTACAATAAAAGAAATGTTGATAAAATATTTCAACAACTGCCGTTCTAATAAAATTTTGAAGTCGTAAAGGGACTTTGTGGACACCCTGTATAACATATGATATCGTGTATCAGACACAGATACGGGACATTGCTGACTTGGAGCAAAGTATACGTAATGCCATTGCCATCACTGATGACGCTATGCTACAACGAACATGGAGCAAAGTATACGTAATGCCATTGCCATCACTGATGACGCTATGCTACAACGAACATGGCAAGAAAACGAGTACCGTCTTGATGCGCTTCGTGCAACTAAAGGCGTCCATATAGAGGTCTATTAAACACTGTCAAAAATACTTTTATAAACTCTGATTACAATAAAAGAAATGTTGTTAAAATATTTACAATAAAAGAAATGTTGATAAAATATTTCAACAACTGCCGTTCTAATAAAATTTTGAAGTCGTAAAGGGACTTTGTGGACACCCTGTATAACAACACAGTTTTTCTGTTTCAAAGTTGCACAGACTGTAAGGAATGATACTTATTAACGAAGGCTGGAAGAAACATTGCTTTCCCAGTCACGTGAAAACTGTCAAAGGGTGAAAGTTTCGGAACGTGTAGCCGCAGCAGTAATGCAGCCATCATGTAGTTATTAGTGACTGTAGCAGAAAAAGAATGTGGTCTTCAAGAAATATATGTCTAACCCTTTTTTCTCTGTGAGACAAATCAATGTGATTTGAAACTAATGCTGTCTAATTCAGTATATAGTTTAACTAGTAGTAACAATAAACATGTCAGTGTGTGAATGCTGTCGTATCATGAAATCTACCCACTGCTGGCTTTCAAAACACGTCAATATAGTCATATGAAAGTCATATAATCCGCAGAAGAGAGGATTCACCTATGTGATGCTTCAGTGCAAATAATTGCCATGTTCAATGCAATCACTCAAGATCCCTCACTTATACGAGCGCTTTTCGTAAAGTATGGTCCGGTGAGGTGCAAAATAGAAACCACAGGAAAATCCAATGAAGATAAGATGATAGAATCTATGGGTATCAAAAATAAAGGCTAGATTTAAAATCATGCAGGAAAGGGGTTGGACTATTCATAAGAAATGATACTACACGTAATACTCAACAGACAACTTACAAATACCTTTATACTGAAATTCATCAAATAATTTAGCATTCCAAAATTTCATGGAGTGTTTGTGGGATACATATAACACTCATATTCAACAGACCAGTCACGTGCGTCTTACACTCTTCATACACTACATGACTTTGACTTCTCCATTACTTTCACAGCTATAGGCATATATGTATGCTCAGAAAGTAGAATGTCCAGACGAATCCCTGTAATCTGCATTTCAACATTACTGCAATACTACTATGTGCTCTTCTTTGTAATGAAAGAAAGTGCTACAGTTTCACATTCTACTGGGACCTTTGTGTTTATGAGTCCACTTAATAGATGCAATGTGATTTTCTAACATACACAGCTCAAAAGACACAAACATATGTAACCTGAATGGGGCTGAATTATACTAATGACCTGACACACCAAATATTATAAAAAAGAGAACAGTGCAGCAGATAGACGCAGTTTCTCAGCAACATTCACTGCTGCACAGAACGAGAAAAGACTTGCACAATGCAGAGCAATAATAATAATAATAATAATAATAATAATAATAATAATGCAGTTCGACTTCCTAATCGGTTACCTACAAATGATACAAAGGCCAAGAATTATTCTATTGCAGATGTTGCAAAACTGCTAACAGCGCAGAATATGCAATTTCTGAGGAACTTGGGTTGCCTCACACAAAAGAAAATGGCACACAGTCCAAACTAATGAAACAGAAAACGCTATGATTGTACAGTCTGATACTGGTTTTATAAAGGGTGTTATTAATGGATGGTTCTACATGCACTGTAACGTGCCACTAGCCTACAGCGATCATCGGGCTGAGCCAGCCACCCGCTGGTTGGGCACACAATACATTCACTCCCATTATCCAGCTATACAGGTTGGGCGCTTGGCCCAAAAAGGTGCAGAAAAGTTAAAAATGCAGTTTTTGTAGCTGTGCTTACATAATGAGATATGTATTTTCAGACCACTGGCAGTGGCAGGGGCATGATTATCATGTAATGACACTTTGGAGCATCTCCATGCTGAGTTTGGTGTGGAGGGTGGGTGTGTCACCACCCATCTGTTATCTAAGGAAGATGGTGGATCTTCTGCAAAGATATGTGGCAGAGAGAGTGGCGCAGTCTCCCCCTAGCTGCATCTGCTTGCCACATCTTGTCATCCAATTAAGATCTTGGCAGCTTCACGAGAGGCCGCTGCAGCCAGTGTCGTTAACACAATGCACAGCATACATCGGGCTTCACACATGCGTGATCCAACTAGTCTCGCATCAGATTGGTAACAGAAGGAGTTTGTCATATATATTACCCAGTTAGGTGCACTGTGTGGGAAAGGACGCCTAGTATACACCATAAATTATTATTGAGCGCTCAATAAGTTGCACATTTTAATGACAAAATTTATAGTCATGTTTCTCCTGTTAGAAGCACTTCATGTCTAATGTACATTGGCAAAATAAATTATTATTAAGGACCCCATAACTTTTCCATTTCCAGACATCATAATGCAAGTGTATATCATACTATTTGGACAGGTGGCTTGTTGGCCAACGTCCACCTTGAGACTAATCATCAAATGTATAAAAGGTGGGGCTGCTCAGCTGATCTCATTCCTGTGCTAGGCTGACTACCAGTACTATCTAGCTATGCAGTAGACATTTTGTGGGAAATGTTTGTGACACAAGAATGTCTGTGTGGGTGAATGATATGCTGAATAACCTGCAGCAAACACCCGCTTATGACAGTGAGGTAAACTGATGGACTGGCACTGACATTGATGATATTTTACGTAAGTACCAAAACAATTTTTTTATACCTACATTAGCCATCAAGTTTTCGGTATAGAATACCTAAATATTTGTTATTTTTTACCCACAGACATGTTTGAGCCATCTGGTTGGATTCTGCATCACACTCAACATAGCCCAACGTGTCATTCTCCCTGTGGCCCAGAACCCCCACCACACCTTCGTCATACTCTGGAACTTTGTGATCCCCACAGAATCGGTTGCCTCACCCGCCACAGCCATCAACCTCTGGCACTAGTTACAACAAAAGTTCGGCTAGCAGCAGTTTTCTATCCTGTCCACTTAATAATAAAGACACCCAACAGGTTAAATGAATTCCACCTCTAAATTACTCTGTGGTTGCAGGTGCTGTTGGGTATAAGGTGTCACACACCTGTACTGGCAATAGTACAGCCAGGTACTGAGATCTGATCTGGTTCTTGAATGTGTGTCTACCCATTTTCGATAGGGAGCTCACAAAATCATTAGTGATGCATGGTATTCAGCCATTAACAGTAGCACAGTGGTATGATGTGAGCTCATGCATCTATCAAAACAAGCTGGCAATGTTTAGGAGAGAGGAACAGTCTATATCTATCTGGATAAAGGTTTGACATCTAGCTGGATAATGGTCTGACTTCATGGAGCACCTTGAGTGTTGAGTGGTCTTCAAATTTTACCTTCAGCATCATATAGGGTCATTTTTCTGAAATGCAGGGACAAGGGCTGGTAAGGCACTCGGCCAAGTACTCCACCTAGATATCATCTCGCATGTTTATCAGCCCTTAAATGGGGAGGGTGGGGGGAGGTCTAGTTTAGTGAGCTTCCGCAATATATACCTAACTAGAAGATCATTATTAATGTCCAAAATCTTCAAGACTACTTTTATTTTGCATGGTGAATCCTGGCTTGTAAGAGAAATTATAAAGCTATGCACAGCATCCAAAATTATACAATATATATAATATATATAATATTATAACTTTGTTGGTATCAACTTCCACATAAGTCTTCAGGACACATATAAATCTGAGAAGATAGGCTACCGATATTTCAGTTCCTGTTAAGGCCTGAAGGTAAGCAAGTCATATGATGGTATGTAAATTGAAGGTGGAGAGGGGGACAAAGGAAAGGAAAGGGAAGTTGTCACTGCTGCCATCTACATTGCGACATTTCACAGAATGAGCAACAATGAGTGAAAATGTGTATCAGACTGGGATTCAAACATGGGATCATGACGCAGGAGCATTAACCACTGTGCCATCTGGGACACAGTGTTATCGCAATTGCACGGACTATCTCGGCATGCCTCACAGCTAATCCACATTCCCAGAGAGTGCCACCTGTCTGTAGTCTCTCTCTGCTGCCTCCATGTTTGCTTACTGAGATTCCCACAGGGGGTCAGATGTATTTGTGTATTCACACTGAAACACGTATGTAACATAGCAGCGATGGCGAGGCATTGTAGCATCTGTGACCAGAGAGTATGCGCTTGACCGCGCGAGTGTTGCGAGCGGTTTTCGGTCAGTAGTAGTCGTTGCGAGTCTGTCGAGTAGTCGTTGCGAGTCTGTAGCTCTGTCTAGTTGAGTGCAGTACTTTGTCAGTATTCGTCGCGGGCAGTACGCTAATAGTCGTCATGCAGAGCGGTCGGTCAGTAGTAACAGCCCAGTGCGGTTGTATGATGTAGGCGGTCGGCAACACTGGTCAAGATGGTGAATAAGGTATACCATTAATTAATATAATCATTAGATAATGTAAAAATTTATTTATTGTAATTATTCTCCAACAAGTTCCCCAATAATAATTTTTATTTCAAAAGCATTTTTTCAAAAATTTAATTTTTTATTGAACTAAAGATCTCGTTGCACTTCCCATTTCATTCCACTTCTTTTGAAGAAAAATTTCACTAGAATCACAAAAAAAAAGAGAATATTATTATTTGCAATGCAGTTCCTCCAAGCGGTGCGCAACAACAAGAGCAGATATGTGACATCCATTTATTCTGAGGTAAGACTTTAATTCTGATTGTTTTACACAGGGCCAAAGACCGATATTTCGGTTTAATTGTATTTTCTTGTCACTGAACGGACTTTAAATTTTGTGAAGAATTTATATTTGAGTCAGATTGCGAATTTCACATTTTTGTTGCCATTTTCAATACCTCTCATTGTGGGCGAGGTTACAATTAGCGCAATGTCCATTAGCATTCATAATTAAATATTGTCGTGTTTCTTTCTTTCAAATTTTTGTGGGGAGGTTACAACACTGAAGAAGGTGGATCCATTGCCAAGATAGGCCAATCAGACATGTCCAAAAGAACAGACACTATGCAGAATCTGCAGCTGTTATACATTATATGTAAATTGAAGGTGGAGAGGGGGAGAAAGGAAAGGAAATGGAGGGGACGACTGCTGTCAGCTGCATCAGGACATTACACGGAATCAGCAGCAATGAGCGAAAATGCTTACCAGACCGCGATTTCTACCCAGGATCTCCTACTTATGATGTGGGCGCATTAACAACCACATTATTTGGGACACAGTGCTATCGCAACTGCGTGGACTATCTCAAAGAACAGACACCATGGATTCATATAACTGATTGACCTAGTTGGGCAATGAATCCACTTTCTTCAGTGTGGATGCAAATATATGTCCAATCTCCTGTGGCAATCTCAGAGAGTGAACATGGAGGAAATGGACAGGAACTGCAGATAGATGGCCCTCAATGGGAATGTAGATGGGCCATGAGGCACGCCAAGATAGTCCACGCAGTTGTGATAATGCTGTGTGTCAGATGGCACAGTGGTTAATGCACCTGCCTTATAACCAGGAGATATGGGATTCAAATCCTGGTGCGGTACACATTTTCATTCATCGCCGCCGATTCTGCGCAATGTCCTGATGCAGCTCACAGCAGTGATCCCCTCCCTTTCCTTTCCTTTCCTTTCCTTTCCTTTCCTTTCTCCCCCTCTCCACATTCAGTTTACTTATAGTGTATAACAGCTGCGGATTCGGCGTGGTGTCTGTTCCTTCAGACATGTCTGAAAGAACAGAAGCCTTGCTTTCATATAATCAGATGATGGCGGCGTTCCAAACAAAGTCATTGAACCCCACTATTTCTGCAATTTCGCTGGTCAGTGCAAGCATCATGTAGACTTACTGCTATTTTCTAAAGGGGAAAATCAACACTAATGCTGCGTCAACAAACATTTCCAAACTTCTTTACCTTCAGTTGTTAAAAGAACATGGTGCCCAGCATTTTTGTCCTAGTTGCCTCAACTCATTTGCTTTGAGAGAGCATTTAGCAAAGCAGATCATAAATTGCTCTTCATAGGAAGCGAAGTATGCTGAAATGCCCTCTGAGGAAAACAAATTCTTAAAATTTAAGAATAACAATCCAGGTGCATGTCCCCTTTGTAATGTATGAGGATTTCGAATGCCTCCAAGCTACTATGACATGTAAGGGTGATCCCACTGCCTTTCATAGCACCTTCATAGATCTACACACACCATACGTGGCAGTGTATCAAGTTCTATGCTGATACAGGTTTGGATTTAGTCTTACCCATTTTGATTCATACAGGATAATGGTTATGCAGGATAATCCTGCAAAATAACTGTTCTCTGAGCTTGAACGGCTTGCAACGGTGTTCATGAGACTTATCACACCAAGGTTTCTAAGGTCAAATCGTAGGAAAATAGCGATATATACAAGAGAGCAGTTAACTGTCGCATTGGTGAGTTACATTTAGACAGAAAACCGGAAACTCCATGCAAAGACGACTGTCATGTAACACAGAAGTTTCATAGTGCAGAACACAATGCATACAAGTTGGACTACCAACCACCATGACACATACACATTTTTTTCACAGTTTGAGTGGGTATGGCGCTCATGCCATTGTTGAACACTTGGATGATTTTGTTTAATTCAGTGCCATGTTAGAGTCATGTCTGCGACCTTTGAAAAACACATTTCATTTTCCAAATGAATCACCAAGGTAATTATGCTTCACTTCCTTGGCTCACTACATTTTATGCTTGCGCAACTTTAGAAACTTGCTGAAATTATGAATCAGGAGGATATGCATCACACCAGAGCTGCACATCCCAATGATGCTAAATTTCAGCTAGTGACAAAGAAGGGGGTCTTCCCATAAGGATATCTGGGTTTTATGGAGAAACTTGAAGAAATCACAATGCCCAGCATAACCATGTTTTCCTGTAATCTTACAGGCAATGCCATAATAGATGTGGAATATGGGTATGCAGTGAATATTTGGCGGGAGTTCAACTTCACCAATATTGAGGGTTATGCAAAGTTTTACACAGACATGGTTGTGCACTTGTTTGCAGACATTTTCGAGAAATTCTTGAGTGTATGTATGACTAAATACATTTAGACCCTTCATTTGTTACATTATGCCAGGGTTTTCTTGGGATGCAGCGTTAAAAAAACAGATGTCAACATCGAATTTTTGTCCATGTTGAGATGCTGCTCTTTTTCGAAGTTGGGATCCATGGAAGACTTTATCAGTATGCCCATAGGCATGTCAAGACAAATAACTCGCTAATGGGTAAGAAGTCCAACGCATTTGATGACCTGAGTTAATCCTTTACCTGGATGCATACAATTTATAAGAGCATGCTCTGCAACAATCTCTGACAGTTGGAGGGTTTTAATTGCTGTTAGGTTAGGTAAATTCAAAGATGTGGCTGTGGATCTATTGTACGATGTATTGCATGGGCAGAACTGGCATATCCTAATAGTTTGCATGACGCTCACGGAGATCTGCCACTATGCTCGGAGAACTCAGATCCACAAAACAGCTCCCTCCACCAAGGTATGATGATGTTGGGTGGTAAACACAAATATGGGTCATGTATTACAGACACCTCCAGCAGTATCTCAGTTTGGGAATGCAGCTGAATAGAGTAACCTGTACTTTCTCTGTTAAGCGGTCACATTGGCTGATGGAGTACATTGATATTAACACCAAAATGATGGCTTCAGCGACATGTGATTTTGAGGGAGATTTTTTAAAATTTATGAATAATGCAATTTTCGGCAAAAAAAATGGTGAATTTAAGAAACTATCGAAAATACATTTAAGAACGAAATGGGATGTACGTTATAGCTCAAATAATTATATCACTGGGCCAAACTTTAAACAGGCCATGATCTTCAACGAAGATATTGTTGCTCTGTATATGGCTGAGGTTTTGGTGGAGTTCGCAAAGCCTGTTTATGTCAGTAAGCAGATACTGGACCTAGCCAAACTCGAAATGTACCAGTGTCATTATAGTTTTGTGGCAACTCATTTTGCAGACCCAAGGTTACTTTATATAGATATGGACGGCTTCATCTACTGGATGAATGGTTTTCATCCACATGAAGTAGTAAGGTGCCAACCCAATACATTCAGCATGTCTGGATTCACAGCTAGTAATACTGTCACGTAGAAGAAGGTGTAATTAGACGAATGACGAACACTAACTTCACTTAACGAAGGATTAAATGGTTCTAAGCACTTCGGGACTTAACATCTGAGGTCATGTTCCTTAGACTTAGAACTACTTAAACCTAACTAACCTAAGGACATCACACTCATCAATGCCCGAGGCAGGATTCGAACCTGCGTTCGTAGTGGCAGCGCGGTTCCGGACTGAAGCGACTAGAACCGCTCTGCCACAGCGGCCGGTTAACGAAGTTTTATTCAGCACTTGCACATACAAGAGCTCGGAGCGGACTGCCTCCAGCGAGAACACATACAGTACACAGGGTGTTACAAAAAGGTACGGCCAAACTTCCAGGAAACATTCCTCACACACAAAGAAAGAAAATATGTTATGTGGACATGTGTCCGGAAACGCTTACTTTCCATGTTAGAGCTCATTTTATTACTTTTCAAATCACATTAATCATGGAATGGAAACACACAGCAACAGCACGTACCAGCGTGACCTCAAACAATTTGTTACAGGAAATGTTGAAAATGTCCTCCGTTAGCGAGGATACATGCATCCACCCTCCGTCGCATTGAATCCCTGATGCGCTGATGCAGCCCTGGAGAATGGCGTATTGTATCACAGCCGTCCACAATACGAGCACGAAGAGTCTCTACATTTGGTACCGGGGTTGCGTAGACAAGAGCTTTCAAATGCCCCCATAAATGAAAGTCAAGAGGGTTGAGGTCAGGAGAGCGTGGAGGCTGTGGAATTGGTCCGCCTCTATCAATCCATCGGTCACCGAATCTGTTGCTGAGAAGCGTACGAACACTTCGACTGATATGTGCAGGAGCTCCATCGTGCATGAACCACATGTTGTGCCGTACTTGTAAAGGCACATGTTCTAGCAGCACAGGTAGAGTATCCCGTATGAAATCATGATAACGTGCTCCATTGAGCATAGGTGGAAGAACATGGGGCCCAATCAAGACATCACCAACAATGTCTGCCCAAAAGTTCACAGAAAATCTGTGTTGATGACGTGATTGCACAATTGCGTGATGATTCTCGTCAGCCCACACATGTTGATTGTGAAAATTTACAATTTGATCACGTTGGAATGAAGCCTCATCCGTAAAGAGAACATTTGCACTGAAATGAGGATTGACACATTGTTGGATGAACCATTCGCAGAAGTGTACCCGTGGAGGCCAATCAGCTGCTGATAGTGCCTGCACACGCTGTACATGGTACGGAAACAACTGGTTCTCTCCATACAGTGACGTGGTCAACGTTACCTTGTACAGCAGCAACTTCTCTGACGCTGACATTAGGGTTATCGCCAACTGCACGAAGAATTGCCTCGTCCTTTGCAGTTGTCCTCGTCGTTCTAGGTCTTCCCCAGTCGCGAGTCATAGGTTGGAATGTTCCGTGCTCCCTAAGTCGCCGATCAATTCCTTCGAACGTCTTCCTGTCGGGACACCTTCGTTCTGGAAATCTGTCTCGATACAAACGTACTGCGCCATGGCTATTGCCCCGTGCTAATCCATACATCAAATGGGCATCTGCCAACTGCGCATTTGTAAACATTGCACTGACTGCAAAACCACGTACGTGATGAACACTAACCTGTTGATACTACGTACTGATGTGCTTGATGCTAGTACTGTAGAGCAAGGAGTCGCATGTCAACACAAGCACCGAAGTCAACATTACCTTCCTTCAATTGGGCCAACTGGCGGTGAATCGAGGAAGTACAGTACATACTGACGAAACTAAAATGAGCTCTAACATGGAAATTAAGCGTTTCCGGACACATGTCCACATAACATCTTTTCTTTATTTGTGTGTGAGGAATGTTTCCTGAAAGTTTGGCCGTACCTTTTTGTAACACCCTGTATATACAGCCACAGAACATTCCAGTACAATGATTCTTGACATTTGTGGATACTTCTAGAACGTACTCGAATCGAATATAGAAATTAAAATTGTACAGTTGACGTGAGCTTCGAACTCACGACCCTTTGTGCAACAATTTAGTATCATAACCACAACACCATGGAGCTACCCAGCTTCTGCTGCGACTGTGCTCCCTCCTTAAGAGAACAGCGTCTCGGTGTTACGTCGTCCTAGTCAGGGAACGAGTCATCGGTCCTGCATACTCCGACTGCTGATGACTGATTTTCGCCCTGGCGGTGATCTTCTTAGATCTTCTTTTGCCGCTACGCTCTTCGTCAACTTTCCCTTTGTTGCCTGTCGCTGGAGCTTCTAATTTACCCTGGGCTGCAGGATCCATATAGGGCTTCATTCGAAGGACGTGGACTGTATCTCTGATCTTTCGTCGTCTTGTGTCGGGGTCGAAATCTTCATAAGCAACATCAGACAACTGTCTTACAACCTTATTAGGTCCAAAGTAGCGCCTGAGGAGCTCCTTAGAAAAACCAGCCTTCCGAACAGGAGTGAAGATCCAGACGAGGTCACCAGGCTGGTAGACAACAGGGCGGTGGCTCGCGTCGTACTTTCGGCGATTGTTTTCTTGAGCCTGCAGCGTGCGGAGGCGATCTAACTGCCGAGCTTCCTCAGCTCTGGTTAACACCTGGCCGATGTAGTCGTCGTCCACGTCATCAGGATGTAACGGAAACACAGTGTCCATCGTTGTAGTCGCCTCATGCCCATGCACCAGGAAGAATGGCGTAAATTCTGTGGTGTCTTGTTTGGCGGTGTTGTAGGCAAACGTCACAAAACGTATCACCTCATCCCAATTGCTCCGCTCAACATTGACGAACATTGATAGCATGTCGGCTAAGGTCTTATTAGGGCATTAGTTTGCGGATGGTAGAATGTCGTCATGTGATGAGTAATGTTGCACCGACGGTTAATCTCTGTAACAAGATTCGATTGTAAACCTTTCCCTCGAACCGTAATTAACGACCTTGGGGCACCGTGTTTTAATACAATGGCTTCCACGATGAATTTGTCTACCTCTGATGCTTTGGCTGTTTTCACAGATTTTCTAATGGCATAGCGTGTCAGATAATCAGTGCAAACAATAATTTATCTATTGCCACTAGCAGACGTTGGAAATAGTCCGAGAAGGTCAATCCCAACATCCTGGAAAGGCGTTTCGGCTGGTGGAATTGGTATGAGTCGGCCAGGCGGTTTCTGAGGAACGGCCTTTCTCCTCTGGCACTCTCGGCAGTGCGACACATAGTGACGGACATTCCTAAATAAACATGGCCAGAAAAATCTCTTGCGGATTCTGTCGTATATCTTAATAAATCCCAGTTGTACGGCCTCAGGTGTGTCATGGAATTTCTGTAGAACATCTAAGCGCATGTGTTCAGGAATCACTGGTAGCCACCTCTTTCCAAACGGATCAAAGTTTTTCTTGCAAAGTAATCCATCAACCACCTTAAATTTTCCTTTCACATCCTCTGACCGATTTAATGCAAGCATAATTTCAGATATCTTGGCATCCTTCTTCTGCTCAGCAGAGAGATCCTGGAGTGCAGCAAGACAGTCACTATCTTCATCGAAGTCTTGATGGTCTTGCACAGGGTTTCTTGAGAGACAGTCGGCATCTTGGTGTTTTCTTCCACTTCTGTACACTATGGTAATGTCATAATCTTGAAGACGTAGTGCCCACTGTATAGGTACATAAGAAAAGCTATAGGTACATAAGAAAAGCACCAACAAACTACGACAAAAGCTAAAAAACAATGATAATAAACACTAGCGCGACCTCTGTAAGCTTTGGAAAATATGTATTTTGTGCCTGGACGCACTATCATGTACTACAAAATGGCGGATGCCAAGAGGGAGAAATCCATGTACACCTTCTGTCTGTTCTGCATTACCATGTCTTAATTGCCTGCATATCATGTACCTGACCTTAAAATGGAAATACAGTCTGGCGGTTGCTTTGCACTCTAACGCCGAGAACCATCGTTTCAAGGGGCAAGCCGGTGTGCCCCCAATAAGAGACGAAACAAAATTTTAAAAATGTTCAAATGTGTGTGAAATCTTATGGGACTTAACTGCTAAAGGTCATCAGTCCCTAAGCTTACACACTACTTAACCTAAATTATCCTAAGGACAAACAAACACACACATGCCCGAGGGAGGACTCGAACCTCCGCCTGGACCAGCCGCACAGTCCATGACTGCAGCGCCTAAGACCGCTCGCCTAATCCCGCGCGGCAACAAAATTTTAAAGCTATTCAGCATTATCAAGGTAGAGTTACAAAACGTAACCCAGACGAAAAAAATTTCAATTCCTTCCATCCTTTTATTTCTTCATTTTCTGACGATCTGTTTTGAATGTAGCAGTGGTAACACTGTTTCCCGTCAGATCACCGAAATCAAGCGCTACCAGGCTGGTCTAGCACGTGGATGGGTCTACCGAGCACTGTTGTCAAACGGGGTGCACTCAGCCCTTGCGAGGCAAACTGAGGAGCCACTTGATTGAGAAGTAACGGGTCCAGTCTTGTCTCGTAACCTGACTATGACCGGGAGAGCGCTATGCTGACCACGTTCCTCTCCATATCCGCATCCATTGACGCCTGTGGGCCGAGAATGACACGGCGGTCGGTCGGTCTCGTCGGGCCTTTCAAAGCCTGTTCGGACGAAGTTTAGTTTTTTTAATATATAAACACACCTTTATTAAGATGATCTATTTCGGTCTGGTATACAAACATACCTTTATTAAAATGATCAATTCTGGTCTCTTTCTTGGCTGTCGATTGGTTATGAAATTAAATAATAGAATTATGGCTATGATAGTTGGTATAGCAGCGTAATAGCACATATATAAAATAAAAATGAATACCTATAAAACTCCTCAAAATAGTGACCCAATTATCAGTCACATAATATGGAAAACCATTTATTATTGTCGATCACAACTGGATATTGTTTCTCAGAACGGGTATGTGCTAACATACCTTCATTACTTGTAACTAAGCCTATATTTAATCAAAACTGGACATACTTGTCGGCAGCTTCCTATCTGCGATTACTATTTTTAGAAAATCACGTATTTCCAGCTGTCGATCTTTTTTTTTCTATCTACATCTACATTTATACTCCGCAAGCCACCCAACGGTGTGTGGCGGAGTGCACTTTACGTGCCACTGTCATTACCTCCCTTTCCTGTTCCAACCGCTATGGTTCGCGGGAAAAATGACTGCCGGAAAGCCTCCGTGCGCTCTCGAATCTCTTTAATTTTACATTCGTGATCTCCTCGGGAGGTATAAGTAGGGGGAAGCAATATATTCGATGCCTCATCCAGAAACACACACTCTCGAAACCTGGACAGCAAGCTACACCGCGATGCAGAGCGCCTCTCTTTCAGAGTCTGCCACTTGAGTTTGCTAAACATCTCCGTAACGCTATCACGCTTACCAAATAACCCTGTGACGAAACGCGCCGCTCTTCTTTGGATCTTCTCTATCTCCTCTGTCAACCCGACCTGGTACGGATCCCACACTGATGAGCAATACTCAAGTATAGGTCGAACGAGTGTCTTGTAAGCCACCTCCTTTGTTGATGGACTACATTTTCTAAGGACTCTCCCAATGAATCTCAACCTGGCACTCGCCTTACCAACAATTAATTTTATACGACCATTCCACTTCAAATCATTCCGTATGCATACTCCCAGATATTTTACAAAAGTTACTGCTACCAGTGGTTGTTCCGCTATCATATAATCATACAATAAAGGATCTTTCCTATGTTTAGGGTCAGTTGCCAGTCCCTGCACCAAGTGCCTATCCGCTGCAGATCTTCCTGCATTTCGCTGGAATTTTCCAGTGCTGCAACTTCTTTGTATACTACAGCATCATCCGCGAAAAGCCGCAAGGATCTTCCGACACTATCTACTAGGTCATTTATATACACTCCTGGAAATTGAAATAAGAACACCGTGAATTCATTGTCCCAGGAAGGGGAAACTTTATTGACACATTCCTGGGGTCAGATACATCACATGATCACACTGACAGAACCACAGGCACATAGACACATGCAACAGAGCATGCACAATGTCGGCACTAGTGCAGTGTATATCCACCTTTCGCAGCAATGCAGGCTGCTATTCTCCCATGGAGACGATCGTAGAGATGCTGGATGTAGTCCTGTGGAACGGCTTGCCATGCCATTTCCACCTGGCGCCTCAGTTGGACCAGCGTTCGTGCTGGACGTGCAGACCGCGTGAGACGACGCTTCATCCAGTCCCAAACATGCTCAATGGGGGACAGATCCGGAGATCTTGCTGGCCATGGTAGTTGAGTTACACCTTCTAGAGCACGTTGGGTGGCACGGGATACATGCGGACGTGCATTGTCCTGTTGGAACAGCAAGTTCCCTTGCCGGTCTAGGAATGGTAGAACGATGGGTTCGATGACGGTTTGGATGTACCGTGCACTATTCAGTGTCCCATCGACGATCACCAGTGGTGTACGGCCAGTGTAGGAGATCGCTCCCCACACCATGATGCCGGGTGTTGGCCCTGTGTGCCTCGGTCGTATGCAGTCCTGATTGTGGCGCTCACCTGCACGGCGCCAAACACGCATACGACCATCATTGGCACCAAGGCAGAAGCGACTCTCATCGCTGAAGACGACACGTCTCCATTCGTCCCTCCATTCACGCCTGTCGCGACACCACTGGAGGCGGGCTGCATGATGTTGGGGCGTGAGCGGAAGACGGCTTAACGGTGTGCGGGACCGTAGCCCAGCTTCATGGAGGCGGTTGCGAATGGTCCTCACCGATACCCCAGGAGCAACAGTGTCCCTAATTTGCTGGGAAGTGGCGGTGCGGTCCCCTACGGCACTGCGTAGGATCCTACGGTCTTGGCGTGCATCCGTGCGTCGATGCGGTCCGGTCCCAGGTCGACGGGCACGTGCACCTTCCGCCGACCACTGTTGACAACATCGATGTACTGTGGAGACCTCACGCCCCACGTGTTGAGCAATTCGGCGGTACGTCCACCCGGCCTCCCGCATGCCCACTATACGCCCTCGCTCAAAGTCCGTCAACTGCACATACGGTTCACGTCCACGCTGTCGCGGCATGCTACCAGTGTTAAAGACTGCGATGGAGCTCCGTATGCCACGGCAAACTGGCTGACACTGACGGCGGCGGTGCACAAATGCTGCGCAGCTAGCGCCATTCGACGGCCAACACCGCGGTTCCTGGTGTGTCCGCTGTGCCGTGCGTCTGATCATTGCTTGTACAGCCCTCTCGCAGTGTCCGGAGCAAGTATGGTGGGTCTGACACACCGGTGTCAATGTGTTCTTTTTTTCCATTTCCAGGAGTGTATATTGTGAAAAGCAATGGTCCCATAACACTCCCCTGTGGCACGCCAGAGGTTGCTTTAACGTCTGTAGACGTCTCTCCATTGAGAACAAAATGTGTTCTGTGTGCTAAAAACTCTTCAATCCAGCCACACAGCTGGTCTGATATTCCGTAGGCTCTTACTTTGTTTATCAGGCGACAGTGCGAAACTGTATCGAACGCCTTGCGGAAGTCAAGGAAAATGGCATCTACCTGGGAGCTTGTATCTAACATTTCCTGGGTCTCATGAACAAATAAAGCGAGTTGTGCCTCACACGATCGCTGTTTCCGGAATCCATGTTGATCCTACAGAGTAGTTCCTGGGTTTCCAGAAATGACTTGATACGCGAGCAAAAAACATGTTCTAAAATTCTACAATAGATCATTGTCACAGATATAGGCCTACAGTTTTGCACATCTGCTCGACGACCCTTCTTGAAAACTGGAACTACCTATGCTCTTTTCCAATCATTTGGAACCTTCCGTTCGTCTAGGGACTTGTGGTACATGGCTGTTAAAACGGGGGGGGGGGGGGGGGGGGGCAAGTTCTTTCGCGTACTCTGTGTAGAATCGAATTGGTATCCCGTCAGGTCCAGTGGACTTTCCTCTGTTGAGTGATTTCAGTTGCTTTTCTATTCCTTGAACACTTATTTCGATGTCTGCCATTTTTCCGATCGTGCGAGGATTTAGAGAAGGAACTGCAGTGCGATCTTCCTCTGTGAAACAGCTTTGTAAAAAGGTGTTTAGTATTTCAGCTTTACGCGTCTCATCCTCTGTTTCAATGCCATTGTCACCCCAGAGTATCTGGATATGCTGTTTCGATCCACTTACTGGTTTAACGTAAGACCAGAACTTCCTAGGATTTTCTGTCAAGTCGGTACATAGAATTTTACTTTCGAATTCTCTGAACGCTTCACGCATAGCCCTCCTTACGCTAACTTTGACATCGTTTAGCTTCTTTTGTCTGAGAGGTTTTGGCTGAGTTTAAATTTGCAGTGAAGCTCTCTTTGCTTTCACTGTAGTTTCCTAACTTTGTTGTTGAACCGCGGTGGGTTTTTCCCGTCCCTCACAGTTTTACTCGGCACGTACCTGTCTAAAACGCATTTTACGATTGCCTTGAACTTTTTCAATAAACACTCAACATTGTCAGTGTCGGAACAGAAATTTTCGTTTTGATCTATTAGGTAGTCTGAAATCTGCCTTCTATTACTCTTGCTAAACAGATAAACCTTCCTCCTTCTTTTTATGTTCCTATTTACTTCCATATTCAGGGATGCTGCAACGGTCTTATGATCACTGATTCCCTGTTCTGCGCGTACAGAGTCGAAAAGTTCGGGTCTGTTTTTTATCAGTAGGTCCAAGATGCTATCTCCACGAGTCGGTTCTCTGTTTAATTTCTCGAGGTAATTTTCGGATAGTGCACTCAGTATAATGTCACTCGATGCTCTGTCCCTACCACCCATCCTAAACAGCTGAGTGTCCCAGTCTATATCTGGTAAATCGAAATCTCTACCTAAGACTATAACACGCTGAGGAAATTTATGTGAAATGTATTCCAGATTTTCTCTCATTTGTTCTGCCACTAATGCTGCTGAGTCGGGAGGTCGGTAAAAGGAGCCAATTATTAACCTAGCTCCACCCATAATAATTCACAGGAACTATCCACTTGTATTTCACTACAGGATAAACTACTACTAACAGCGACAAACACGCCACCACCGGTTGCATGCAATCTATCCTTTCTCACCGTCTGTGCCTTTGTAAAAATTTCGGCAGAATTTATCTCCGGCTTCAGCCAGCTTTCTGTACCTGTAACGATTTCAGCTTCGGTGCTCTCTATCAGCGCTTGAAGTTCCGGTACTTTACCAACGTAGCTTGGACAGTTTACAATTACAATACCGATTGCTGCTTGGTCCCCGCATGTCCTGACTTTGCCCCGCACCCTTTGAGGCTGTTGCCATTTCTGTACTTTCCCGGGGCCATCTAATCTAAAAAACCGCCCAGTCCACACCACACAACCCCTGCTACCCGTGTAGCCGCCTGCTGTGTGTAATGGACTCCTGACCTATCCAGCGGAACCCGAAACCCCAACTTGACCGGCGATACTGCCTTTACTGGACCAGAGTGAGACAGTAAAAACAGCGGTCGACATACACAAAATAAATGTAAACCCTATTACACGTGAAAAGTAATATGCAATAAATTAAAAGTTCAAACGCGAAAATCAACAGAAATACGTACATGTAACTCAGCCAGATTCGGTCCAAGGCCGGATCTAAAAGAAGAATTGTAAAGATGTACTTTATTTCGACACGACTAGTCTGGGGCCGGGTGTCTGTTCGCTAAGACAGTATTTCCGAGTGCACTATTTGATCAGAAGTATTCGGACACCGCTTTGTAATTCAGAAGTGACCACTAGATGTCACGAGAGGCAGACCCGCCAGTATAAGGGTGAAAAGTATTTAAACCGACAAGCTCCGGGAGGTTGTAGGAGACATCAAAACAAATATTTTTCCCTAATGTCATTTTTTCCTACGAGGATTATTTAAAGTGTTGGAGGCTGTATTACGCTCTTCAGTTGATAGAGGTCGTATTACGATCTTCAGTTGTAGGCAACTGATGTCCACCAGTGTAGTAGTGCATTGTCTCTGTTTACTAATGGAGCGATACACCTGGAGTGAGTACACTGATGGTTGGTGCGTACTACATAGCGCACCACAACGGACGAGCTTCACAGCGGGTTTATCAACAAAAATATCCTAATCGCCGTATCCCGCATCATACGACCTTTGATGCTGTGTACCAATGTCTGCGTCAGACCAGATCATTTAGCAGATTACCTGGACAGGGATGCCTTCGCACGGTAAGAACGCTGCAATTTGAGCAAGCTGTCTTGCAGCATTTGGAGCGAGATCCTTCAATCAGCTCTTGTGCAATTGCCCGTCACATGGGGACGAATCAGACGAATGTAAGAACAGTCCTTCGAGAGCAATTGTTACATCCATTTCACTTACAGCGTGTCCACAACCTGGAACCAGTTGATTATCCACCCAGAGCACAGTTTTCGCCGTGGTACCTGGAACAGTGTAAATACATCCTACATTTCCATCCTCTGTGTTGTTTACCGATGAAGCAACGTTCGGGCGTGATGGAAGTCTTCAACATGCACAGTTCGCATGTTTGGAGTGAGAATAACCCACATGCCACAGTTACTAGCGCTCATCAAGTGGAGTTCTTCGTTAACGTGTGGGTCGGTGTTGTTGGAGACTGTTTAATTGGGCCGTATCTGCTACCTAGTTGTTGTCTCTTTGTCATAAAAAAATGGAAAAGTGTTTGTTGCTCTAATTAATTTGCCGCCAGAGAAATCTTCCTCTGCCTGTTTAAATACTCCTCATAGGAAAAAATGACATTAGGGAAAAATATTTGTTTTGATGTCCCCTACAACCTCCCAGAGTTTGTCGGGTTAAATACTTTTCACCCTGTAGAAAGATACGTGGAGTATCGCGTTCTCAGTAGAGAAGTGGTAGCAGCAGGATGGGGCGATCAGGAGAGATCAGTAACTTCGAACATGAACTGGTCACTGAATGTCACCTGAGTAACCAAGCCGACATTTCAACCGTTCTAAAGATGCCCAAGTCGACTATCACCGTGAAGCGGAAGTGCGAGCAAATGACCTCCCCTTAACCAAGACAAGGCGGACCTCTTGTACTGATGGACAGGGATCGTTGGACATTGCAGAGGGGGGCTGTAGAAAACCGTATAAACTCAGCAGGCGAAATAACTCGCGAGTTTCGAAGAGCTACCAGCAGAGGAGCTAGCACAATGGCTGTGTGAGGAGTTAAAAGCAAAGGGGGACAATGGTCGAGCGGCTCCTCATAAGCCACCTCGTTGTGTAGTTCGCTTGAGCTGATGCAAGAGCGACAACATCAGGTAGCAGATGACTGGAAACGAGTGATTCTGAGTGATGAATCGCGCTGCACCCTGTGGCAATCCGATGGAAGGGTAGGGTTTGACGATTGCGTGGAAAATGCTACTTATCATCATCTGTTGTCTGTGACATTACAGCTTTTATCACTGCGATTTTTAACATGTAAAAGTTTTTTTTCTGTATTCGCGTCAGTATGTGCGAACTTTTAACATATACCAATGAATGTTGTAACCAGATATCTTTGCCGCGCTCCTGAAAAGCGCAGAATATCACGATAGCTATAAACTGTTATACGCTGCTATCGATCAGTAAAAAAACGATGCATCTATGTTTCAAAATAACAATTGCCAACTTTTACTTCTGCAGGGAGCCGCGCCGCTCTCTAGCTGTTCTTCTGTGAATGTGTTGCGAGTCGGACGCAAAAGTGTTGTGCTCCATACTGATATAATCATTTTATTGTAAATTTAAGAGTTTAAGTGATTAAAAATATATGTAGCCACAAACAAGCGAGAATGTGTATCATGAAAATTCGCTCCACCGCCACAATGGGTGGCCATGTTAATGTAAGTTTCCGTTTCATAATATAATACTTGAAGCCTTGAAGTTTATTTAATTTCAAAGAAAATCTCTCAACCTTATTTTCATTAATTATACTTGTGATAATCTTTTCTGTTTAAAAGATTTATGCAGCTTATGATCCAGCGTGTGTTCTGTCGGAACAGGAGGCTGTCGTGACGACATCGCTATAGTATTTATTCCAAGTTCTTTCAGTTCCGTTTATATGTTCGTACAAATCCAATTAGTTGGTCCCTTAGGTTTCTTTCATGTAACTTCAGTCTGTTTTCTCCGCGCGATCTTCCTCCGAAAAAAAATTTCTGTTCATTTTTTAGTAATTTTCGATATCGCGAATGAGAAAAGACAGCCGCCTCCTGCTCCGAACGGAACACCACGACTTTTCTAACGTCGGAGAGTACCGCACGAATTTTCCGCTAAAAGATAATAGAATTTCTTGAAGCTGGATCAATTACACATGTTGCTGCTGTTCTCCGACAAATCTGGTGTGATTAATAGTAATTTATTCTGTCACGACAAAAAGAACCAATTTTATTTTTACCAAAGCAACAAAGCTTTCAATTAAATTACGAAAAAAAAAATCATACCAGATCAGTTCTTCGCCTAGTTGTTCTTTGGCTTCTCGAAAACCTTTATTAAATAAATTTTCCTCAGAACTCTCGGTCATAGATTGTATCTTTAACAATGAATAGTAAAAACAAATTGCATTTGCAAATGAAATCATTCATAAATGGGGCAGCTATGAGTTGTATAGAAGACAAGGAGCGGCCTTCTGTACACGACCAGGATGCCGCAGTATTTTCTGCTGTAGTAAAGGCTGTTTGACATTTCTAAAAATAATATGACATGGAGGTTAAAAAAAAATATAAAGGAAAAGAATAGAATAAGAAATCTGGTAAACACTAAATATATTCTGATAATTCTCACAAGCAATTAGAGCTACTTTATAGACAGTATAACTTACACAAGTAATTATCTAACTCTGTGGTGCGATCAGATTTCAACCTGTCCTGTACTAGCTCCTATGTTCGCGTTTTTGTCACAAATTACAGTCACTTTTCTCCTTCGTTAAAGACAATTCTTGCACTGTTCAACACCTCCGATAACAATAGCTTGCCGAGTTACAGTTTCGAACATAAATTACTTGAATGTTATTAATTAATAATGTTGTCTGCACGCTGAAAAGACCGCTCACTTTTTTAGCTTAAAGTCGACTTTCTTCACGCTTTCACACCACAAGCAGAAGTACATTAAAAAATCTGAAGATCTACCAAAGTTTTTTTACTGTCATCTTTTATTTAGATCGAAGCGGAACGACAGTTCAGCTTCTGTTAAAATGTTTCTTTGACTGCGTAATCGATGTATTAGCGTCCGCGCTAGATGCGCATCTTTACAGTTATGTAAATTATACAAAACAAATGTCTTTCAAAGAATACTCAAAGCTTTCATAGGACGGAAATACCAATAATATTACATCGCTTCCCGCATGAGGAGTAATGAGTCTGAAAGATCGTTACGACTCACGCGCAATCGTAATATTATTGGATTCACATACTTAGTGAATGAAGTATTTAAGGATCTCTTCTTGTATGGAGCAAAACAAACATGACATAAGGCACATAGAATTATATACGTTTCACACTAAGTCGTCAAAACTAATCACAGTTGCTTGATCATTAACAAACTTGGTTGTAGCATGATGCCATCATAAGTGTTCAAGGATTTAACATAGGTTCCTTTTCTGCGTGTTCTCAAGAATTACTCTCATTCAGTCAATTGAAACATTGAAATACTAACATAGATACCAGTACAAATTAAATACACATACAGATACAAATATACATAAATATTGACAACAAGAAAAAAATTCTATTACAGTATTGGTGCATTTCCGCCAATTGTGAACAGAACATAAAACTTTTATGTCTTTCTCGTAGCGACATCACTCTTCACTTTGTAGTTGGTAGTATTTCCCATGAACTCGGATGATTTTCACAGGGAAATTCTTTCATCACCTGTCACTTTTCATTGCACTAAAACTGGGGATCACCTTTTCACATTCTGGTGGAAAGCACTGGGAATTTCACTATGTGAAGGGGGAAGTGATATTTCTTGACTCGACGATCCATCGGGTCATGTCGGGAATCAGGAAAGTTGATGACTGGTTAAATGACAAATGAGTCAGTTTGTTGGCTGTCTTAATCTCATTCCAATTCATGTTTCAGCACATGAAAGTACAGAAAAAAAATCTGTATTAGGACTTGCTCATTAACTAGCATCTTAATCTAAGGGAATATAGAGTAAGAATTTAAGACAATAAAAATTACTACATAGACTATGTACATATACATTGTATATTATTCATATTTTGCGTCTAGGTTTTATATTCTTTCGTTAGCAGATATTAGCAAAACCCGTTTTGTCTTGTACAGGTCTTTCTTAAGCAATGTATTTAGCAATATTGCCGTAGCAATTTTCATAGTTAAGGAAAAGTCATCATTAGTGTCCTTTTAATGTAAATACAGTAAAATCGTGCGTAGTTTATCAACGTTTTATTATTTTTATGTCCATTTTCTTCTCAAATCTTGAGCACGCTTGCGCCCGTTATGGAGAGGAATGCTTATTGTTGAGTGTGAGCCGGCGAGCAGTCATTGAATGTTGCCACAGTGCTTCACAGTCACGTGGTAACGAACTGGCGGTTTAACAGCGTTGGCAGTCCGCGTCCTGCACGAGGCAGATAGTTCAGTGGCTACCAATCGTTTTATAACTTGTGCGTTTTGTTGAATCATGGGTACTGGAGCAGCTCGTCAAGGCGACATGGTCAACCTGGACGGTAAATTGACTGCACCAGCGACGAAGAACAGTCATCGATGAAAATGACTACTGTCACCTATTGCAGTGAGTACAATAGCTTGTCTATCCTTTGACTGATAGTCACTGTATCGTCGCTGCAACGTGAGAATACTTGTAATGCTACTTCACACGCGGAACATCACTCGTGTCCATAAGTTTATTACAGTTTTGATTCACACGAGGGATAACTAGTTTTCGTGTCCATACCTGTGTCAAATTACGATTTTACACACGTGTCCATCATTTTGTCACTGAGTCACACGCATCAATCCATACGTGTCCATTTAGGTGTCTTTATACTACAGAGTAGTACAGTTAATGCTAAAATTACTTATCATGTAAGGATCATTTACCAAATATACATAGTTTTTTTTTTATTACTGTCCAAGACCTAACGAAAAACGTGTTTGCTATTCTGAATGGTGCTTCTGAAGCATGTTAGCTTTCATATGTATCTTAAATCTGATTCTTTTCCTTTTTTCATTGTTCTCTAACAGCCTTTTTTTTAAGTTTCTTTGTTCATTTACTCGGTTACATCAATAATCAGTAAAATATACCCTCTTTGGCGTGCCGAACAATTCACGTTCAAAACTTCATCTAACAGAAATCGGGAAAATTATTCATATTTCCTAGGATGCTTTTGCTCACAGCAAATCAGATTTACATCACGTTTCGATAAGTAACTGCAGATACGCATTAACTAACGAGCCACGATCGTCAATACACACAATATACACACGTCAAGTCTTTTGAACCAATTTCCAAATTTCTTCCCCTACCGGGTAGGGTAGAAAGGTAAAAATGCTAAAGAAGAAAAATACAATAGGATAGTGCAAGGAAATAAAAGATACGAAGATAGATAATAGGTGAAATAATCAGTTGAGCAAATTCATTCTTCGGCTCCACCGTTTTTAATGTCATCCACGTGGCATAACTTGACTTCAGTATTAAAATGTCGCACAAATCCGCTTCCAAAGCATCTTCAAATATATCTCAAAATCACGGCATGCGGACATAGCAGAAGAATATAAGCAGATTATCTCAGTCCTCAACTAGGTGTCTTAATATCGAAGGTTTCTGTATAATACTCGTTACATAGGAATAGTCTCTCTAAGTTTCTTCAATACAGGACCTAATTCTTATTATAAATGCAAATTTCTTAGCTGGTTGACTCATAGTAATAAATAAATTAAAGTTGGTCTCCAGTTGCGGGTACCATTATTCATTTCTTTGTACATTAACTATATGTTGCTGCTTATACTCGGTGTAATCGACAGATTGCAATGTATCAGTTTTGCACCGTACATGGTTCTAGCGACTTAAAATATCAATCCTTTGAAAGCTTAACTTAGGTTACTTCACATATACGGACATTCTGGTCTGAATGAGGGATTTAAAGAAAACCTTTACTACTTGGTAAAAAGGAGATTTGCCATAACTTAAAACTAAAGCAGCAGGTGGCACTTTGGCACATCCCTTACTCAATTCAACGACTGCAGTCTTCTATTGCTCAAGAAACTTAAAACTACCTTAAAACTAAAGCAAATCTTATTTTCCAAATACGTAGAGTACCTTCTTCAATCACTTCATATCTTTCAAGCTCCATCATTACTTTGTGTCCACCTCACTCAAATGATTACGTCACCTGCAGAATACATGGACATGCTGTTGACTCACATACTTTCTAAACAGATCACACTCTTGTTTAAAGTTGCAGCTTAACATAATAAATGATATATTTTTTAAAATGTTTTTCATGGTACTTCTTTAGGTCTACATGGTGGTAAAGTCCTTTTATTCGTCCACTAACTGGATCTGTCAACACGTAACAACCAATATGCGGCTTCCTGACTATAACAAACGGTCCTTCGTATAGGTGTTGCCACTTACGATTTTTACGTAAGATGAGAGATGGTTTGAAGTGTGTCCTCAGAAGAACACGCTCGTTCAAACGATACGACAGAACTTTATTGACATGCCTGTCAAATGCCTTTTTTCTTAAATTGGCATGAGTTGTGAGAGAGATCAGGGCTTGTCTTAACTTATTATCTAGATTGACTTCTGGACCTTCTATCTTGGGGATAGGATCAGTCCATTCATTGCTTTCCCTTTGCCTGGAGATTAGTTCTGAAGGTGTGAAACCGGTCGAAGTGTGCGGAAGATTATTTACAATCTCTTCAAATGGAGTAACGAAATCGACCCACCGTGTTTGCTGGTTCGGTACATAGGTGCGAATAAAACGATTAAATTCTTTGAAGACTCGTGCTGTCGGGTTACTTTGCGGTCTAAATCTTGAGATTAGAATCTGTCTAATACCATTATTCGCAAGAAACTGTCTCCACTCTTTTCCAACGAAGTTCGAAGCATTATCAGACAACATGGTTTCCGGCTTACCAAAACGAGGAAAATAATCCTTTTCTATTCGTCTTATTAAAGATTTTGCAGCGGAAGACTTCATCGCGTATAAACGCACGTGCTTAGTGAAGAGGTCTAGCAAAACAGCGAGGTACTTAGCATCTCCTCTTCCTCTAGGAAGTGGACCTGCATAGTCGAGACTGACTATTTGGTTAGGACGCTCAGTGTAGATAGGATTCAAAGGTATGACATTTGAAAGATTGAAGGGCTTTGCCTTCTGACAGATTAAACAAGTGCTTAGCAGTTTATGAATTCTCTTATGCAGATTGGGTACGTAGCAATAGGCAGAAATCTTTCTTTTACACTTCTTGGGGCCATAATGTCCCCAGGATAGGTGAGTGTACCATATGAGATATTCAACGTACTCCTCAGGAATACAAACACACCATTGCTCCGTCAACATAAATGTACGATGAAATAAAACACCATTGTGTGACTTATAAAATTTCGACAAACGATGATTGGGGTTGTCTTGTAGAAGCTGTTTGACTCTCTTCCATTTACGGTCACTTTCTTGCAGAGTACCCATCTGTCGGCAAAGACTACGATTCAAGGGATCTTTCATAAGAAGTATCTTGTGATTGGAAATCTGTTCTACAAGTTCCGTAGGCTCCGGCATACCTTCCGGCATGTGTGACAGTGCATCTGCAACGATGTTGTTCTTGCCTTTCACGTAAACAATTTCGAAATTGTACTCCTGTAGAAATAGGCACCAGCGAGTAAGCCTCGGATAATAGAGCTTACACGAAAGGAGAAAGCTAAGAGCTTGATGGTCGGAATACACTTTGATCGGATGGCCATAAATGTAATAATTAAAACGGCGGAACGCCCATACAACTGTCAATCCTTCTAATTCTGTAACAGAGTACGATCTCTCGCACTCCGTCAGCACACGACTGGCGAAACTAACTATCCTAATCTCTTATTTATCTCTAGTTTTCTTTAGCTGGAACAAACAAGCGCCCAAGCCTTGAAATGAGGCGTCACAAGAAATGCAGAATTCGTAGTTCATATCCGGATGACTGAGGATATTGCTATTCAGAAGAGCTTGTTTGATTTTGTCAAAGGCTTGCTGACATTCAGAGGTCCATACCCAATGAACGTTTTTCTTTAATAGATTGTGCAACACTGGACTGTTCATGGATTGATTTGGTATAAAGCGACGAAAGAAAGACGTTAACCCTAGAAACCCTTTTAATTGTCTTTTGGTGAAGGCACAGGGAAGTTCCTTATTGCAGACAGTTTGTTAGGATCGGGAGAGATTCCCTCAGAAGAGATAACATGACCAAGGAAGTTTACTTCCTTTTTTACAAACTTTGATTTCTGTAAATTGGCAGTAACGCCAAAGGGTCACTGTCTTATTCGCGACAATGTCGCAGCTTGTGAAAACATCCTAAAGTTTTAAACTTCATTAACATTGTAGTTGTAATAGAAATATATTCTTGGTCTTTTTCATATCCTAAGACCTTTGTAACGACTTGCTTGAATGATACCCATGCTTCTTTATCATTTAAGGTCATTGTGGATTCAAAGTTAACATCAGACACCAGTTTTCTAATGTAAGATCTGACAAAGACACCTTCTTTTAGTTTAGCTTCTGAAAGGTGTGGAAAATTTTGACAGAGATACTTAAAACATGGTCCATCTTTAGGCAAAGCCTTTACAAACTGTTTCATTAGGCCTAACTTTATTTGTAGAGGAGGTAGGAGTAGGTTTTTTGGATCTACAAGGTTTTTGCGTAGAATGTTCTTCTCACAAGGTTTTAAAGACTCCCTCACAAGCCAGTTCTTTCTGCACCAGTGTTGATCCCTAGACCTACTGTCCCATTCATACAAGAAACATGGAAATTTGGTAAAGCCACCTTGCTGACTGAGGAGCATGCATGTTACTGTTAGATCGCCACATAAGATCCAACCATGAGCAGAATAGACTATTTTATTTAGCAGTATTTCTAGGTTTTCATAGCTTTCTTTCATATGTACATAATGTCCAACAGGTATAGATGCATACATGTTACCATTGTGTAATAAAACAGCCTTTAAACTAGTTTTGGATGAATCAATAAACAGCCTCCAGTCTTCCTTTTTGTATTCAATACCAAACTCATTCATCAGACTGGGAGTGCCTGAGCAGTACACTAAATCACCTTCTTGTTGAAAAAAACTTGGAAAATTGCTGCTCTCTCTTTCTATTTATGTATTTGCTGTTTCCAACACTCAAGTTCTTTTCCTTTAATCTAGAGCCAGGCAATTCAGCTTTTTGTTTGGTTAAGCCCAGATCCGTAACCAAATCGTTAAGCTCGGTCTGAGTAAACAATTTGGGCTCTAGACTTTCTGTATTACAATGGAATTCATCATCATCTTGTTTATCTAAATCACATTGTACATCAGAAAATACTTCTGTTGGAATAGAATTTAAATCATCTGGTGGTTCAGAAACCGGCAAATCTACACCATTCCCTACTGGTAGGATGGTGGACGGAAGGTTAGGGTAGCTTATTACCTTCTTGTTTTTCGAATTATGACCAGTAATATCAACACTACAAAAGTAGCGCAATCATTGGAATGATTTCTTGGCTCCTTCCATGTCATAGGAACAGCAAATCTAAAGACTTATTCTCCTTACTGAGCACATGTACATGAAACAGGAAAGTGAGGTTAGGTTAACAGTAAACAAAACACCATCTGTTAACATAAGACTAGAATCGACATTTTTTTGACAGCAAATGTTTTTCAGCAGTGTTACCAACATCATCTACATTCATTACACCTCCTTTTAAAATTATTTTAATTACATAAAAGCTGTTAAATTCTTTAAAAAATCACTTAAGTTAATAAATATAACTGTAAAATGTGAAGAAATGGTCGGCTATACAGTTTTTTTAGTATCATATTTCGATTTCCCACCTTAAAAACATAAGAATAAGGTATTTTCAGCAAAAAAGCTTTTCAATCGTTGGCCTGTGTCATTCTTCACTGTTTACGCCAGCGTTAAAACGTAATACATATATTTATATCATAAATTTTGTAAATTTGTGGTAAGGGCTTATGGGACCAAACATCCAAAGTCATCGGTCCCTAAGCTTACACACTACTTAATCTAACTTAAACTTACTTACGCTAACGACGACACACACACATGCCCGAGGGAGGACTCGAACCTCCGACACGGGAAGCCGCGCGGACGGTGACAAGACGCTTCAGACCGCTCGGCTACCCCGCGGGCTTTTATATCATATGATTTAAGCATTTGTGTATAAGAATAACGATATTTCACCTCGTGTGTTCTACCTGGTGTGATTCACTTCCAGTCCCGGAAACGAACTGGTTAGACGATAACAACAGGTTTTACCTTACCATGTGGAGAAAAAACGACGCATCCAATCTCCTTCTCTGTCAGTTAAGGTTGAGTACAATGTCATTACTGTGAACGTTATTCTTGCGGGTCTTCCGACTTTAGTTTCGAAATCACCATGCGCGGATCCAGCTTTGACTTCTGTTAGGCGTGGTGGGGGCTCGAGGCAGGTCTCCGTTTGTTACGGTCACCCCTCTTCTCCTCCCCTCCCCCCCCCCCCCCCGCCCCTCCCTCCTTGGAGAAATATGACTTGCCGTCGCTCTAACTGTTACAGTACAACACATGCCTACGCTCTTAGTGACAATAACAACGAAATATATTAAATGCTATAATAAACCCAACTTTTTTACGCCACTTCTTAGAACGTCTTTTTAGTATATTGCCCAAGAAACTGTAATTCAGAGAAATGTACCGCTTGAAAGGCATTCTTCCAAAAATTTTAAAAATGTTCAAATGTGTGTGAATACCTAAGGGACCAAACTGCTGAGGTCATCGGTCCCTAGACTTACACACTACTTAAAGTAACTTATGCGAAGGACAACACACACACCCATGCCCGAGGGAGGACTCGGCGGGAGGGGCCGCGCAATCAGTGACATGGTGCCTATAATCGCACGGCCACTCTGCGCCACCACAAAAATTTTAGAAGGAAATGTGTAGTGTAATTGATTTAATAACTAGGTTAGGAAAAAACTCACAGTTTTGTCATAATTTACACAATATATGGTAAAATCTCTGGGTGCATTCACCACCATCACTATTTCATTAATCACTGACATTATTTGTACAGAAACCAGATGGCAGTTATAAGAGTCGAGGGACATGAAAGGGAAGCAGTGGTTGGGAAGGGAGTAAGACAGGGTTGTAGCCTCTCCCCGATGTTGTTCAATCTGTATATTGAGCAAGCAGTAAAGGAAACAAAAGAAAAATTCGGAGTAGGTATTAAAAGTCATGGAGAAGAAATAAAAACTTTGAGGTTCGCCGATGCCATTGTAATTCTGTCAGAGACAGCAAAGGACTTGGAAGAGCAGTTGAATGGAATGGACAGTGTTTTGAAAGGAGGATATAAGATGAACATCAACAAAAGCAAAACAAGGATAATGGAATGTACTCTAATTAAATCGGGTGATGCTGAGGGAATTAGATTAGGAAATGAGGCACTTAAAGTAGTAAAGGAGTTTTGATATTTGGGGAGCAAAATAACTGATGATGGTCGAAGTAGAGAGAATATAAAATGTAGGCTGGCAATGGCAAGGAAAGCGTTTCTGAAGAAGAGAAATTTGTTAACATCCAGTATTGATTTAAGTGTCAGGAAGTCATTTCTGAAAGTATTCGTATGGAGTGTAGCCATGTATGGAAGTGAAACATGGACGATAAATAGTTTGGACAAGAAGAGAATAGAAGCTTTCGAAATGTGGTGCTACAGAAGAATGCTGAAGATTAGATGGGTAGATCACATAACTAATGAGGAAGTATTGAATAGGATTGGGGAGAAGAGAAGTTTGTGGCACAACTTGACCAGAAGAAGGGATCGGTTGGTAGGACATGTTCTGAGGCATCAAGGGATCACCAATTTAGTATTGGAGGGCAGCGTGGAGGGTAAAAATCGTAGAGGGAGACCAAGAGATGAATACACTAAGCAGATTCAGAAGGATGTAGGTTGCAGTAGGTACTGGGAGATGAAAAAGCTTGCACAGGATAGAGTAGCAAGGAGAGCTGCATCAAACCAGTCTCAGGACTGAAGACCACAACAACAACAATGAACACGTGACTGCGGACTACGTGAGCATATAATGATGGGAGCTCTATTTCTTTCAGTCATTTCCGCCTGCGTTTAGGAAGTCAATCTTTCTGTTATTTTATTTCTTGGTGGAAGGTCTTTTTCTGTTTCCCATTGCTCCACTGCCTGTGGTTTGCTGATTTTACGTGTTGCCTTAAGAACCGTGTTCGGATTTGTTGTTGCCAACAGATATTGTCAGCAGATACAGGCAGGCTGTGAATGTGCTCCTTTATCTGTCTGAAAACTCATTGGTGAGGCCGAAAGCGACCCATGTGCGCAGGTAACTGAAAAGTATCATGTGATAAACGAAGGTTGTAATTTTGTAGCATTCCTTGCCATTTTCGAGACACTTTAATGTTCGTGCTAGTTTATTCTCCTAAAATTTTGTAGTTTAGTTTTCAAATTGATGTATTTAGAAGTACAAACGCTGCTACAAAAGTGTTGCTTCAGAGAAGTGTGACGGCGGGTGGTGGAATTGGCTGAGGGTGTTGGTCGATCCTCACCTAGTGTTGAACTTATGCTACAGGACACCTATTAATGGTCACTGAGAGAGGGTGTGTCCACCCTCCGTGTTTATGTGATCAAAAGTATCCAGGCGCCCTCAAAAATATTTTTTTTTATATTTCGTGCATTATTCTGGCACCCACTGCCAGGTACTCCACATCAGCGACCTCATTAGGCATTAGACACCATGAGGAAGCAGAATGCGGCGCTCTGCGCAACACACGGACTTTAAACGTGTTCAGGTGATTGGGTGTCACTTGTGTCATACGTCGTTACGCGAGATTTCCACACTCCTAAACATCCCTAAGTCCACTGTTTCTGATGTGATAGTCAAGTGGAAACGTGAAGGACACGTGCAGCACAAAAGCGTAAAGACCGACCTCATTTGTTGACTGACAGAGACCGCCGACAGTTGAAGAGCATGGTAATGTGTAACAGGCAGAAACCTTGCCAGACCATCACACAGGAATTCCAAACTGTATCAGGATCTACTGCAAGTACTATGACAGTTAGGCAGGAGGTGAGAAAACTTGGATTTCATGATCAAGTGGCTGCTCATAAGCCACACATCACGCCGGTAAATATCAAACGACGCCTCGCTTGGTGTAAGGAGCGTAAACATTGGACGACTGAACAGTGGAAAAACGTTGTGCGGAGTGACGAATCTCGGTACACAATGTGGCGATCCGATGGCAGGGTGTGGGTATGGCGGATGCCCGGCGAACGTCATCTGCCAGCGTGTGTAGTGCCAATAGTAAAATTCGGAGGCGGTGGTGTTATGATGTGGTCCTGTTTTTCATGGAGGGGCCTTGCATCCCTTGTTGTTTTGCGTGGCACTATCACAGCACAGGCCTACATTGATGTTTTAAGTACTTTCTTGCTTCCCACTGTTGAAGAGCAATTCGGGCATAACGATTGCATCTTTCAACACGATCGAGCACCTGCTCATAATGAACGGCCTGTAGCGGAGTGGTTACATGACAATATCATCCCTGTAATGGACTGGCCTGCACAGAGTCCTGACCTGAATCCTAAAGAACACCTTTGGGATGTTTTGGAACGGCGACTTAGTAACAGGCCTCACCGACCGAAATCGGTACCTCTCCACAGTGCAGCACTACGTGAAGAATGGGCTACCATTCCCCAAGAAACCTTCCAGCACTTGATTGAAAGTATGCCTGCGAGAGAGGAAGCTGTCATCAAGGCTAAGGGTGGGCCAACACCGTATCAAATTCTAGCATGACTGATGGAGGGCGCCACGAACTTGTAAGTCAGTTTCAGCCAGGTGTCCAGATACTTTTGATCATATAGTGTATCTGGATGTATGTGGAGGAACGGCAGTCAATTCTTTCTCAGGAGTCGAAACCGGAGAAGATAGTTATGTGGGACACTAAGGTCTGGAGCGAAGTCGACGTTCTAACTCATCCGATAGGTGTTCCATAGCGTTCAGGTCGGTAGTCTGGACAGGCCAGTGAACAACAGAAATGTCATTACTATCCGCAAACGAAAGCCTCACAGATACTGCCTGTTATGCTGATATGCGCAGTCATCATGTCTGAATTGTCCTTCTACTTTAAACAGTACACATTACTGTAAAAAGTGATCATGTTCTTTCGCATTTAGCGCTTTCTTCAGGCCGCTAAAGATACCACTCCCTAACCACGAAAATCATCCGCATACCTTAAGAGCACAGCGTCCCTACTTCACTGTTGGCACTACACATGATCGCAAGTAACGTTCTCCAGGGATCGCTAAACCCCAACCTTTCCATTATGTTATCACAGTGTCAGCGTGATTGATCACTGCAGATCACTCATTTCCAGTTATCCACTATCAAGTGCCGTCGCTCTCTGTACCACCTCAAGCGTCCCTTGACACTGACCACAAAAATTTGTCCGTTATGAGGAGCTGCTCGGCTATTGTCCTCCGTTATTTTCACGCGGAACGCACAGAAATTGTCCTATGTGGACAGCTGGTAGTATTCTGGAACCCACGGGTGATTCCTTCTGCCGACTTCTTGCGAGTATTTTATGACCACCCTCCGCAGTTGCGACGATCCCAGTCCATCAGAACCTGAGGCCTGCCTGGTCTCGGTTTAGTTGTGGACGTTCCTTCGCGTTTCTACTTGACAGTCACAATACTAACAGTCGACCTGGCCAACTTTAGAAGGATTGAAATGTCCCTGATGGATGTGATACCCAAGTGACAGCTTAGTGCTCGCCGCCCCTTTTTACTTTGGCACGTCCTCCACTCGTGACATTTACGGGTGAATTTACATGGGGATACCGAGATACTTTTGATCCAGAAGTACGGGAGACAGCACCACGGATATGATACACGAACTGGGGTGGCAGTTATTGAAACAAATACATTTTCGCTGCGGCCGGACTTTCTCATGAAATTTCAATCACTAGCTTTCTCCTCAGAGTGTGGAAACAAGTTGTTGGAGCCCTACATAGGGAGAAATGATCATCACAACAAAATAAATCAGAGCTCGCACGGAAAGATATACGTGTTCGTTTTTCTCGCGACCTGTTCGAGAATGGTGATTCGATAAACCATTTGTCCAAGCACTTAATTGTGATTTGCAGAGTAATGATGTAGATGTAGATGCATATCAGATAGTGTACGTGAGCTGACTGTACGTCTATCAGAAATCCATTCCAGCCTGGATTCCGAAACGACAACGAAGAATCACAGAACTCTTTGAGAGCTTCCAATCGAACGCTGTAAAAAAAAAAATAAATAAATAAATAAATAAATAAAAAAAATTAGAAAATTTTCACAATGATGTATACGAAGTCCACAGGGAGATGATCTGAAATTGTTTTGATCCCGTTATGGGCTCCACATCCAGTCCCATACAGTTGCCTTCCGAGTGATAGGTTCAATTTTGCGTAAACATTGTTACTCTCTTTTCTAATAAAAAAAAATGGTTCAAATGGCTCTGAGCACTACGGGACTAACATCTGAGGTCATCAGTCCCCTAGAACTTACAACTACTTAAACCTAACGACATCACACACACCCATGCCCAAGGCAGGATTCGAACCTGCGCCGTAGCGGTCGCGCGGTTCCAGACTGTAGCGCCTAGAATCGCTTGCCCACTTCGGCCAGCTTTTCTTTTCTATTCTTCCCTCCACAACTGCAGTTAGTGTTACCTGAACGAAATGCCACAGTTTTCTTATTTAAATCATTTGCACGATAATACAACGAAGAAAATTTACAGATGCGTCTTTCACAAACAGATAAGTGCGTGGAATGTCTGCGACATGGAACTAAATTATTATAACGGGGCCACGCTTGCGTAAGGCGTGTAAGTAGCTCCTCCGGACACCCGGGGCTCTCTCCAGTTCCGTGTGATATGGTGGCCAGGCAGGCAGTTGTTTTCCGACAGCCAATCAGCGCGACGCGACAGTCGGTGATAAGGCGGTGCGCGCCTCCCAGACCTCCCTGTGTGGCCGACCTCCCCGAACCGTGAGCAATAGAGCAGCCAGTACGCCAGCAGGCACCGAGGGATACAGGCGCTACCTAACCATGTCTGTCGTACGAGTAACAGCGCGCGCCTTCTCCACGGCGAGATGTCTTCTCAAAGGTGCGTGAAGGCTTCGTCTACTGCTTTTAGTGAGACATTTCCTACTATGATTCTCTCAGCACAGCCTAATTTAATTCGACTACATTCCATTTTCAATACTCTGTGCGGTATACGTTACTGCCGTGGTCTTCTGTCCTAATACTGTTTTGTTGCAGATCTCCACGCTAGTCGATCCGTGCAAGCCCACTGATCTCTACACAATTACCGCAACCTATACTCATAAGAACCTGCTTACTATACTCAAGAGTAACTATCTCTCTATAATTCGCACCCAGTTGAAACCTCTTCATTACCAACTTAGCCATTCGGGAATGGCATCAGGCTGTATTTGTCACCGTTCCCTTTCTTTAATCAAAATGTGCCACGAACTTCTTTTCATCCCAATTCCATTTCGTATCTCCTCATCAGTTATCTGATCTACGCATCTAATCTTCACCATTCTCCGGGAACACCATGTTCCAGAAACTTTCATTCCCCTCTTCTCTACACTGTTTAGCCGGCCGGGGTGGCCAAGCGGTTAAAGGCGCTACAGTCGCAGGTTCGAATCCTGCCTCGGGCATGGATGTGTGTGATGTCCTTAGGTTAGTTAGGTTTAAGTAGTTCTAAGTTCTAGGGGACTGATGACCTTCGAAGTTAAGTCCCATAGTGCTCAGAGCCATTTGAACCATTTTCTACACTGTTTATCCCACACATTTCGCTTCCCTACAATGTCTTCAGAAAATACTTCCTGACTATTAAGAATATATTTGATGTTAGAAACTTTGTCTTTTTCAGAAATATCTTTCTTGCTGTACCCAGTCTGCATTTTATTACTCTGCACTTTGGCCATCATCAGTTACTTTGCTCACCAAATAGCAAATCTCGTCCTCTATTTTTAATGCATCATTTCCTAATTTAATTCTCTCAGCATCGCCTGATTTAATTTGACTTCATTCCATTACCCTACTTTTACTTTCGTTGATGTCCGTCTTATAGCCTCTTTTCAAGACACTGCACATTTCATTCAACTGCACTTCCAAGTCCTTTGAGATCTCTGAGAGAATATTACCATGTCGTTCGCATACTTCAAAGTTCTCTTTCTTTTTTTCTCCCTGAACTAGTTCCCTGTCCGTCTTCCCCTTGATTTCCTACATAGCATGATCCAAGTTCAAACTGAAAATGTCGGTGATAGGACACAGCCCTGTCTCACTCCATTCTGAACTACTGCCCTTCTTTCATATCCGACTATAACACTTATAATCTGGTTTCTGTACAAGATGTAGATAAACTTTCGCTGACTGTATTGCATCCCTGCTACCTTCAGCTTTTCAACCAGTGCTTTCCAGTCAATATCGTCAAAAGATTTGTCTATAAATACTGTAAACGTTAGTTTCTCTTTCTTTAACCTAACGTCTAAGATAAGTCATAGGATCAGTATTGCCTCGCGTTTTTCCTACATTTCTCCGAAAATAAGAGCGATATTCCCGAGCTTGGCTTCTACCCTTCTTTGCATTCTTCTGTAAATAATTCGCGTCAGTACTTTGCAACCATGACTTATTATTCTGATGGTTTGGTAACTGTAATTGTATCAAAAAGTCAACAACATATTTCAGCCATTCCAATTGTTTGACACACTGTAGTGATGGGTCGTGTACACCTTTTCGCTTCCTTGTCACGGTAGCAGAAGCACAAACATCAGACGCTTATTGAACCCTCATAGGTATAAAACTGATCATTCTCCTGAATCAGTGTTACAACTCTGCTTCTGCTAAATTACCTCACATTTCGTATATTAAAAATTAATGTTGATTTCAGGAAAATACAAACGTATCGCGGAAATATTTCGTATTTCTTCCTAAAGGAGAAAACGGCCAGCAACCTGTTCTGATATTAATAAAACTTGAAGAACGTTTCTAAGTGCTATAAAATAGGAAGTCTTCAGTACACTTTTCTGCAACAACGTTACGGAGCTCTTCGTAAAATGTGCAGTGCAAACTTTGTTGTTATAACTGTACGTCCTGTTGTGTTTTTTTCTTCTCATCTCAATCTTTACCTCGCAATGAGCTTGGCTAAAACAATCTCACGTTATCCATCTCCTCGTTGCCTTCTTCCTCCCTTGCACTTATGCTACGGTGGTGCAGGATATGCTGTTTGCTGTGAACACTTTCTAATTTTGAATAATGCTGTGTTATTTCTGTGGTCGTATGTAATTATTACCGCCGCGCCGTTTGTTAGACACAACATAGGAAGAAACGTCGTGAACATTATCCACCTTGCGAATCGTGTACATGTCTTTTTGTATGTTTTCCACGACTTAACTGTTTATGAGACTTATATTGGAACCAGCCCGTCATTGTACCAAACGTTGTTAATTCCGCTTGAGGATTGCAGCCAAGTCTCGCACGCCTCCGGAAACCGTCGCATTGCTACGCTTGTGAGCACAACAGTCGTTCTATATCAAAGACTTGTGCAATGTAGAATGTTTTAAGTTACCTCTAACTTACATTATTGCGAACCTTTTGACATACACTCTGTAATATGATAATATCAAACTGGAGCGATCTCCGTTTCCAGATACTATTGTGCTAACTCCGATTTCGAGTTGAAGGTAATCCGACGAGGAACATAATACAGTTTCTTCGTTTCTATTCTGTTCTACAATCTCACGTGTGAAAATATGGTCTTGGCAGACGAGATATTGATTAGCAAGTACTTCTACCTACCTCTGGAGTATCTGTCGAGAATGGAAAAAGAAAAGGGTTACGGACGTGTCAGAAAAACCATTTCGGTATTGCCTGGAGTGTTGTAGAAAAACTGCAATAATAACAATTCAAGATACAGGCAATTATACCTCAATTCCGCAATTTTCGGCCAAGGATATTTCGTTTCGAAGTCTTTACGCGCAAAGACAGTAATCACAAGACCTTATCGTTTCCAAGACTTATTCCAATTCCTGAAGTCGCTATTATGACGCCTGAAACGTGAACTTCCGTCGGAAGCTGTCTTGATGAGAGTGATGATCAACGTAACTTTCAAGTCGACAACTACTTTGTACACTCGTACCTGTTAGTTATGCCGTATTATTATTATTGTATTATTATTACTGTGTTTTTAGAACATTCTGTATGATGGCTCCTGTTCTGTCTTGAGCGGAGTGTTTATGTTTTGTCATGTAGATCTCTGCGGTGAGTGGTCGTGATTGTAGTACCGCGTTTTTCGTATCGACGGTTGCAGGGAGAGGGCCAGAAGCGATGCCAGCGTTTAGTCCGCTCTACTCGAGTAGTGGCACTCTGGCCGATAGGCCTAACGCTACAGGAAATCAGATGGTCGGATGACTGAACATTTCGTTGCTCAGTGCGTCGAAACAGCAGAGACAAGTGTGTGCGACCTGTCCGCTCTACTCGGCAAAGTCCGCTGTGCAGGGAGTGACCTGACTGCGCGTGCGCACTGCAGTGCTCAGTTGTTATTACAGGATTTTATTACGTATTTGTCTCACCGAGAAGTTTCTATAATAAAATAAACTCCATTATTCTTTCTTGTTGACGTTTTCAAAGCAGAAAAATTTACGAACAAGAATATTTCAAGAAGGGTCTGAATATGGCAAAAAGGAGGGACATGACGATCAACATCGCATTGTGTACAGCATTAAACTGATTAATTTCATTTTTTATTCTTGTTGCACACGTAGCTTCTTTTCCAAGTAGGCTTTCTTTTATTGAGGGTTCAACAGCGCTTGGAAAGTGACTTCCTCCAAGTCGTCATGGATTTTCCTCGCCAGATCGACTCATTTAGTAATTTCCTTTTTTCGGGGTTATTTCTTTAAAATCTCACGAATGAGGCTGAGCTGGAATTCGGCGATTCGAGTACTGATTCAGAAACATACCTATAACGTAACAAGGGAATTTGGTGCGCATATGTCTGAGGTACAGAAAATGGTTTTCTTACCATTTTACTGTTTGGCGAATACATTCCTCTTAGCTAAGTAAGATACAGTGGGCGCTATTCGTCCACTACACTCATAGTCTCGTTTTACCCAACGGAAATTTTGGTTTCAGTTTTTACGAAATTGGTTTGGCAGTCCATTTTCCTACATAATGTAAGTTCAGCTGTATGGATGTGGTTAACAGACATGACTGTCTTTTGTTATAACATGTCACAAATATTTACTGAGGCGACTTCTAAACATATAATTCCGACGTTAGCACTCTTTACTCGATCAGCTACCGTCGCATACACAGTCAAGCGAAAAATTTTCGACACTGGATCCATAAAAAATTTAAAAAAAACGTTAAGACGGTAGTTTTACTGCTTCAGGTGTGTTGCATAGTCTCACGCTTGAGTAAAGAGCTCAGACCGTTCGAAACTGTCAGGAAAGACCTACTGTGGGTTGGTATTCAACTCGCGCTTGACATTGGCATGAATGTAGTTTCCTTTTGCAAATCGTTGGCAATTCATGTGAATTTCTGTACTTTGTCGTTTTGTAATAGGTTCTTATGTAACACCAAGTCTCGTAAGCCACGATGAGTTTTTTTCAGAAAAGAAGTCAACGTTTTACATTTCAGTCAAATCGGGCAAATTCGCACGCGTCGTTCGTTTATTTCGGGGGTCAGGGTGTACGGGACAAAGTTTGCACCCATTTTTCTTTCAGAACGTTTTGAAGAACGTCTTGAACACGTGATTTAGAGACGTTGCTCCATTGCGAATTGTGACACAACGACGCTGACACCTTACTGGTCGCACGTCCACTGCTTAGCATTGCCTGCGCACAACCGACTGGTCGAGCGCGCATCTGTTATTCACAGTTGTTAGTTCAATCTGTCACCGTAGTTACTGCGCGGACATCGCTTATAAGCCAGAAAAAAAATCAGTCTCGGAACATTTTGGACAGACGGTGTACACACGTTGCTACCGCTAGAGGCACGCGGGTTGTGCACGGATATACAGGGTGTATCAAAAAGAATCATCCGATTTGGCACGTCTATATTTCTGAAACTAATGAACATATGCAATGAATTTTGTTTTTTCATTAACGGGAAACTCAAAAAGTTCTTTTTCATAGCTTTTCCTAGGTGTCCAATATGCCCCCCTTAAGGTGCACGGCGTATGTCAATGCGGTATTCAAATTGTTTCCACACTGCAGCGAGCATGTCTTGAGTTACAGCTTCCACAGCTGCTGTATGCGATGTCTCAGTTCATTCACTGTTGTTGTTAACGGTGGCTCATAAACAGAGTCTTTTATAAAACCCCACAAGGAATAATCACAGTCAGGTCCGGCGGCCTTGGAGGCCAGTAATGTAAGGCTGAATCATTTGGTCCAGTGCGACCGATCCATCTTTTAGTAATCCTTTGGTTTAAAAATTTCCGAACTTCCAGATGCCAGTGTTACTATCTGGCGGGAACCATGTAAAACTCGAGAGTTTGCTCTTCCCAACAGTACGTTGTTCACGCACGTATCTCAAATACCATAATCGTTATGATCTTTTTAAATCGGATGATTCATTTTGATACACCCTGTATAAATAGCTGGCAGTTAAAGCGTTGAACAGCGTTACTTATAATCAATCCAAGAGGTGTTACTGAGTGGCATACGATTTAATACAGAATAATGACGCGCAGTCGGCTGACGGTGAATGCAACCACTTCTTGTCTCCCCGACAGTCCAAAACTTGTGGTGCAAATTTCATGGACCTTCTGGTTTAGAAACGGTTAGCTTCGTGTCTACGAGTGGCGACCTCGGTAAGCAGAAGGCTTGTAGCGACTTGGTGTGGAATTTCTCTATAGCCTATGTTGATTTCTGTTCCAAGTTGTTCCTGTTTGCGCTGTAGCAAAATGGAGATATGAAGAGAGCCAATATTGTTTCATTCGTATGTCGCAGAAGCAATTAAGGCAGCGAACGAAATATGCCGAAGGGCAATAAGTGGCAAGGGAATATTTACGAATGGTAAGTTTCGTAGACGTCATAGACCTGTTGACCGAAAGGAAGCAAAAATAATAAGACTTCATGAATGGAAAGGGCATCACACCTGGTGCGTATTTAAAACAAGCTTAGACGAATATGATGAAGAATGGCAGAAATAGCTTGTATAAAATCGAACTGGAGAATAAATAGTAGAAGGGATCGTGATATAATTATCGTATCTAGGAAATAGTATTTCGTACGACGACAGAAGCGGGTGTAAGAAGACGATTCGTACAGATGAAGATAGTTTTCTTTCAGCAACAGCTTGACTGGTACCGAATACTGACACGGATCTGAGAAATAGGTTCCTGAGAGTGTATATCTGGACCACAGCCTTGTACGGAAATGAAACCCAGAGAAGAGGAAACTGGGAACATGTGGAAATTTGATGCAAGAGAAAGGTATCAAAAATGAACTGAGCTGATGAGGTAAGTAATAGAGACCTACGAGAGAGAATCAGCCAGGAAAATGAGTCTAAGAAAATCTATTACCCTAACAAGGTTCAGATGACTGAGGCATCTGATAAGATATATAGCACTAGTATTATCACTGGAACAAGCAGTAGAACAGAAAATTGCGTGGGCAGAGAAAAAGAGTGGAATATGTGAAACGTATTAGAAAAGATACTGGTTGCGATGACTACGTAGAAATTATCAGCAGGACAGCACATGCACTGACTAACAAAAACTGAAGTACCAAGAAGACATGGTCCGACGTCAATGCACATTTACGCAAGCTGCCTAAAGGTGTGTGGCGGAGGATACTTCTGGTATCACTAACTGATCACCCTTACCCTGTTCCGCTCGAAATGCCGCATGGGCGGAATGATTGTCAATAAACCTTTGTATTATCTCCAATTTTTTCTTCGCTGTCATTTGAGGCGAACAATATGTTGTCCGACCCTTCTCGGAAAATGCCCTCTCGAAATTTCAATAATAAACCTCTCTGTGATGCAGAATGCCTCTCTTGTAACGTCTGCCACTGGTGTTTTTTGAGTATCTCTGTAGCGCTGTCGCCTGGACTAAACGATCCCGTGACGAAACGCACCGCTCTTCGCTGTCTCTCCTATCTGACGAGGATCTCATATTGATGAACTGTACTCAAGAATTGGTCGAACGAGCGCCTTATAAAAGTCTCTCCTTTTGTGGAAGACTTACATTTCCTTAAGATTCTTCCTACGACTCTCAGCTGGTTTGATGCTGCCCGCCACGAATTCCTCTCCCGTCTCCAGTGCCAAACTTTTCATCTCAGAGTAGAACATTCAACCTGCGTCTTCATATATTTGCTGGATGTATTTCAGTCTCTTAGCCTCTACAGCTCCCTCTAGTACCATAGATGCTATACCCTGATGTCTTAATACATATCATATAATCCTGTCCCTTCTTCTTCTTAGTCTTTTCCATGTCTTCCTTTCCTCGCCGATTCTGCGCAGAATCTCCTCGTTTCTTACCTTATGAGTCCGCCTAATTTTCAACATTCTTTTGTAGCAAGACATTTAAAACGCATAGATTCTCTTCTGTTTCGGTTTTCACACAGTTCATGTTTAACTACCACATAATTCTGTGCTCCAAACGTACAATCGCAGAAATTTCTTCCTCAAATTACGGCCTATGTTCGATACTAGTAGATCTCTCTCGGCCAGGAATGCTATTTTTGCCAGTGCTAGTCTGCTTTTGATATCCTCCTTGCTCCGTCTTGCGTTGGTTATTTTGCTGCCTAGGTAGTAGAATTCCTTAACATCATCTAAATCATGACCGTCAATCCTGATGTTAAGTTTGTCACTGTTCTCATTTCTGCTATTTCTCATTACTTTCATCCTTCTTCGATTTACTCTCAATTCATATTCCGTATCGTTAGGCTGTTCATTCCTTTCAACAGATCATGTAATTCTCATTGACTCTGACTGACGATAGCAATATCATCAGCAAGTCGTACCACTGATATCCTATCACACTTTGAATTTTAATTCCATTCCTGAACCTTTCTTTTATTTCCATCATTGCTTTTATGTGGTAATTCCACGTAAGGTCGCTCTGTATACTTACTCCTACATATTTTACGGTAGATACTTTTTCCAGCAATTTGTCATCATTAATGTAGTTGTACAGTAGTAGACTTCTTTTCACATGTATACGCAATATGTTACGTTTATTCACAATCCTAGTGAACTGCCAGATCCTGCACCATTCATCAGTCCTCTGAGGTTATTCTGCAAATCGATATTGCTTCTGCGCTGCTACTTTCCTATAGTCAACCCCATCATCTGTAAACAGTCTTAAAGAGATTCCAGCGCTTTCTGCTGGATCACTTATATATACTATAAACAGTGGCAGTCCTTTCACACTGCCTTTGAGTACTACCGAAATTATCTTTACATCTCTCGATGTAGTTCCGTCATGGGTGACGCGATGAATTCAACCCCTAGTAAAGCTTCAATCAGTCGCAAATCTGGTACGATACTCGATAAGCTCCTAGTTTTTTCACTAATTGGCTGTATGGGACGCTGTCAAACGTAAATTCACACATGTTCACGGCACTGGAGGGTATGTAAATGCAGTTGGAATTCTGTGTGAGAGGCATAACGGCCACCAGAGTGCAAAAGTGTTGTTACCAGGTCTGGTTGGTATATAAACGGCGTCACATAGGTCGTTTCTCATTAAAGCAATCATGGAATAAATTTGCTTAGTACATCTTTCGCGCTTTTGTTAGGCTACGTATCCAGTGCACCTCGACTTAAATTTAGTTAGTACCATCCTGAATCCTGTGGTTTCTTCTTTCCCTTCCCTTCTTGTAATTCCGAATATGGTGTTTCCACTGCTTGTGGGACGAATATCGATCTCTGGTTCGTTTGTGTGCTTCAAATACATAGTTCCGGAGTGTGCCACACGAACAGAATACATGCTTATTTTCCTTTCTAGACTACACACGAGTTTACGTCTGGATATGGCGTCAGACTCCTGAAATAAGTGCCGAGAAATTTTTATTACCATCTTTATTTCATTCATTGGTCATCATTTTTTGGTTGCCACTATTGACGAATACTTCTTCCAATCCTGTAAAATTTTATTCTCTTACTTGTGGATAGTAAATAAACATCGGTTGGAACTACTGTAGTTAATTTCATTCCCACTTTCATACTTAATCAACTAAGTTCTTACCTCATCTGTTGAGATTATTCTGCAGACGAAGTGAAAACGTAATCCTGAAATCCAATATGATTCACAGAAGTTCTGTTGATGCATTTGTGCGTCTTGTAGCCAGCTTCCATCAGTCTTCTTGAGTTTTGGTCATACATCAGGATGGCAATCGGAGCTTCTGATGTAGTGTGGGATACATGGCATGACGTTTCACAGTTATTAGGACGATATGGAGTGTTACACTCTACTAGGTAGATGTCTGCAATACAGTTGCTCATCAGTGTATACTATCCTTCATCTTCATTTTTTATGATGCAGGAGAAACACATAAAATTGTTCTAGAAATATATACCGGCATCTATGGATAGACCTAGGAACAAAACAGGTCGCCGGCAGGAGTGGCCGAGCGGTTCTAGGCGCTACAGTCAGGAACCGTGCGACCGCTACGGTCGCAGGTTCGAATCCTCCCTCGGGTATGGATGTGTGTTATGTCCTTAGGTTAGTTAGGTTTAAGTAGTTCTAAGTTCTAGAGGACTGATGACCACAGCAGTTAAGTCCCATAGTGCTCAGTGCCATTTGAGCCATAGCCAAAACAGGTCACGAATAAACATCATAGTTCTTTGGATAGACATATTTGATATCGGATCGTTGTTGTTTTCCTATAGATTCACGGAGTTCTGGATCCATTATGAATAAAACAGTCGCACAGAGTTGCCAGCTGACGATTAACTCCGAAGGACAAGTCCCATTCTGCGGGCACTTGTGCCATCTTTTGCCTCTCTGGTACTTGATCTGTCTTCATAGCTGCCACCAGCACCTGCCTTCACTAGCGTCAAGATTCCCAAACAGATACCGTGGGGTTTCCGAAGCCTACGATAAGGAGCTACTGTCTCGGCCTCTAAGTTAATGGACTGCATTTATTTTGTTATCGTGAAGACGAGTTGTAGCACTTAAAATCCTCTTATCTCCAATCGGGTGTCATCATAACGAAAATATACCGATAATAGCCACTAGGAGTTGTCCACTGTTTTGATATCCATCGAGTGTCCTCAAGTGGCCACTGTGTTACTAAATGGGTGCGCTAAATTTGTCGGTTACGTTGGACAGCGGATAATGAAAAACTATATGTTCTTTACGATATCGTTTATTATGTCACAATATTTCATTGAGATAGAGCAACGTTGCGCAATGCCATTCCCTCTACGTAATGGGGGTCATTTTGTGCTTTCAAGAGCCACAGAAATCAATGCTGATGCGTCTACCTAAACTGTTATACAGAAATATCGCTTTTAGGACATTTTGAAGGCCTTCCATATGGGTTCACATAAGTGCTCTAAGTTGTTGTTTGTGTTATCACACCAACGTTTCGCTCTTCTCGTGATGTTTAAAGCAACTCTTTCATTGCGTTGGGAAGGTGTCGAAATACACTTCCAAATTTATATTTCATAAACTCAGTTTTCTGTCCCTGAATTAAAAAAGATGCAAATGTTTGTAACATTTGGTAACTTGAGAAACCACTTACCATATTCAGTGGAACGATAATATTAATTAGCAGACGCTAAAGAAATTACCGAACTATCAGTTTAATAAGTCACAGCTGCAAAATACTAACGCGAATTCTTTACAGACGAATGGAAAAACTGATAGAAGCTGACCTCGGGGAAGATCAGTTTGGATTCCGTAGAAATGTTGGAACGCGTGAGGCAATACTGACCTACGTTTCTAGCGTTTGTAGATTAAGAGAAAGCTTTTGACAATGTTGATTGGAATACTCTCTTTCAAATTCTGAAGGTGGCAGGGGTAAAATATAGAGAGCGAAAGGCTATTTACAATTTGTACAGAAACCAGATGGCAGATATAAGAGTCGAGGGGTATGAAAGGGAAGCAGTGGTTGGGAAGGGAGCGAGACAGGGTTGTAGCCTCTCCCCGATGTTATTCAATCCATATATTGAGAAAGCAATAAAGGAAACAAAAGAAAAGATAGGAGTAGGTATTAAAATCCATGGAGAAGAAATAAAAACTTTGAGGTTCCGCCGATGACATTGTAATTCTGTCAGAGACAGCAAAGGACTTAGAAGAGCAGTTTAAAGGAATGGGCAGTGTCTTGAAAGGAGGGTATAAGATGATGATCAACAAAAGCTAAACGAGGATAATGGAATGCAGTCGAATTAAGTCGGCTGATGCTGAGGGAATTATATTAGGAAATGAGACACTTAAAGTAGTAAAGGAGTTTTGCTATTTGGGGAGCAAAATAACTGATGATGGTCGAAATTGAGAGGATATAAAATGTAGACTGGCAATGGCAAGGAAAGCGTTTCTGAAGAAGAGAAATTTGTTAACATCGAGTATAGATTTAAATGTCAGGAAGTCGTTTCTGAATGTATTTGTATGGAGTGTAGCCATGTATGGAAGTGAAACGTGGACGATAAATAGCTTAGATAAGAAGAGAATACAAGCTTTCGAAATGTGGTGCTACAGAAGAATGCTGAAGATTAAATGGGTTGATCACATAACTAATGAGGACGTATTGAACAGAATTGGGGAGAAGAGGAGCTTTTGGCACAACTTGACTAGAAGAAGGAATCGGTTTGTAGAGGGAGACCAAGAGATGAATACACTAAGCAGATTCAGAAGGATGTAGGCTGCAGTAGGTACTGGGAGATGAAGAGGTTTGCACGGGATAGAGTGACGTGGAGAGCTGCAAGCCAGTATCAGGACTGAAGACCACAACAACAACAACAACACAAGAACAAAGAAATTAGGGACGACATTAACGTGGTTCCTGCGAGACATATTGTATCTCTATCACGACATGTGCATGACGAAACTGACAGAAAATATTAATCAGATTATTTTTTTGGTTGTTTAGCTGTGGAACTGAAAAAATAGAGAAATGTAAAGCCCGACATAGCACCAAAATCCCTCATGTTCGATTTGCTCTACTCCCAATGGCCATACTGTGTCCATACTGAAGGAAATTTAATGAATAACTGTTCTTCTGTGTAAAGCAGGTTACTCAACAAGTAAGTTGCAAGTTTTCTAACAAGTAAGTTGATCGCACTATTTTACTTCTGTGGCTCCAGCCGGTGGATCTCACGTCACTGTCTTTTTCCGAGTAGGTTCTCTGAAGTATGAATCTGTCGCCTCAGAGCTCAGAGTGAATATGTTGGACAAACTAAGACCACTGCTAGCCATGTTGCTACTTTTTCTATCACACTTCCGATTTAGAACTTAGGTTTTTTTTTTTTTTTTTTAATCTTATGGGACTTAACTGCTAAGGTCATCAGTCCCTAAGCTTGCAACACTGGACTCGCATTCGGGAGGACGACGTTACAATCCCGCGTCCGGCCATCCTGATTTAGGTTTTCCATGATTTCCCTAAATCGCTCCAGGCAAATGCCGGGATGGTTCCTTTGAAAGGGCACGGCCGACTTCCTTCCCCGTCCTTCCCTAATCCGATGAGACCGATGACCTCACTGTCTGGTCTCCTTCCCCAAACAACCCAACCCAACCCCCTAAGCTTACACACTACTTAACCTAAATTATCCTAAGGACAATCACACACACGCATGCCCGAGGGAGGATTCGAACCTCCGCCGGGACCAGCCACACAGTCCATGACTGCAGCGCCCTAGACCGCTCGGCTAATCCCGCGCAGCGCAATAGAACTAAGTCTGTGTTATAAATAAAATATACTACTGTTACTGCGCACAATTCCCTCCCATATAGGATGTGTCAGGAGGGAAGGTACATGTTTTGAGGTGTAATTTTGTTGGCCAATTTGAGGTAGTTTCTCGTCTCGATAGACCGAAAGTATCCTGTAACAAATTGTCCGTCTCAGCCTCCTCTGCACTACTGTGGTACGTTGTAAACAATGAAAATGACTGAATAATACAGAAAATAGACAGCAATGTGCATTAAAGGTGTTTTGTCTCGGAAACCATTTGGAATAGGGCATATACGATTTTTTTTGTTCAGAATCATTAGTACTGTCACCCCTCAAAGCAGGTAGCTTTACTCCTGACTTGCCCTGTGTTACACTGTCTGACAAAAAATTGCAGCGGTCAGAAGCGGCCGAGGAAATGAAACCGAACTTCACGGGATGAGACGATATGTGATGTAATTTCAGTGATTAAAAAGTCGAGACAAATTTACTAAGAACTCGGCAATATGAGCCCACTTATCATTATGACGTTGTAGCCCCCGCCCCTTCCGACTGATTCGGTAGGGAAGAGTGTCATAAAGCCGTTCGTAACCCTTCCCGAGGCAAACTGTTGTAATGGTCCTTGATATCCTGCATGCTATCACTGGGATGAATTTGAATCCTAGCTGAGGGGACAGATCTGGGGAAGGTGCTGGCCACTGTACCTCAACGTCGCGCAGACTGTTCATAGAGACACGTGGCATTTGTGAACGAGTGTTGTCGTGTTGAAAAATGGCATCACGTTGCTATCATATCAGTGATAACACACGAAGAAGCAGGATGTGTGTGATGTACCGTTGTGGCGTCATAGTTTTCTCAATCAATTGCAACCGTGACCTGACGTTATACTCTACGGCTCCTCACACCTAGACGCCTACAGTGACATGTAGTCCAGTCAAATTGCAGATATACCTTGCAAAAGGTGGGGTAGAAGATTTTATTTTTTTAACTCTTTCATATTGTTGGAAAGGTTACAAAACCAAGTTTTGCCAACAAAATTTCTCTTGGGAAAACTTTCTGCAGTCAAAAAACTTCGAAAATTTCGGACTTTTTTCAGTTTTTTCAAAATATATCAGTTTCATTTGCTCCTATCGCTTTAACGTCTATTTTCTTTTTTAAAGAGCACAAAATTCTCTACAAATTTGATTCTTACCTTTTTTTCTACTCCCGGTATCTAAGGCGCTACAGCCCGTCAAAAAATACCAATTTTTCAAATTTTGAGCATAGTGACAAGATACCTTATTTTTGAACACTATTTTTTCAGTTTCTGTTTGTGGAGTATAAATACATTATACATCATGCTATATGTTGGAATTTACCACCTCACTTTCAGGTATTCAATTTCTCTGCATGCAACATGAGGATTTCTGTGCACCCAACTATTGTGATTCTTACATCACTACCTGAAGTTCGCTATGGGCCACCTCAGCCCTGGTATTTGTAAAACTATAAATATAAAAATACATCATTAAGAGACATACATACACACACACACACACACACACAAAATAAATTGTCTCAGGAAACTGAACTATTATTAGTGCAATAGGCAACCTAATTAGGTAGGTAATTATTCTTGTGTATAAAGGCCACACAGTTGACATTAAAAATAAGTAGCTTTATTACCATTAAAATGCATTGTCAGTTACTAAAAAATGTTGACAGTTCTGGGTGTGTAATACTTGTAATTCGCACTTTAGCGCACTTGAGACAGGTATGAGCATCACTTCCAACGTTTTGATGGGCCAGGTTCCTGAGTGGCACCAGAAATACCTTGAGTTACGGATTCAGGGTCTGTACATAGAGTTGATCCCAGATTGACCTCTTCTTTAAACAGCGAGTCAGCCTCAGCAAGTTCGTTGATTTCGTCAGCGGTTTCCTCAACATCCTCCATAACATCATCTTCACTGTCTTCATATAAAAATTTTGGCACGTTTTCACAGTTGACCCCAATACATTTCTTGCAAATTGAAGAACATTTCAAACCCGCTTTCCTGCAGGAGCACGCTCCGCCACAGTTCAGCTTGCATGAGCATGAAACAATGTGAAGAGGTGCTTCAGGTGCTGGATCTTGGGTCATTATAACGAATATTGGACCGTGGTCACTGTGATTCCAGCCCCATTTCTCAAGGGGTTTTCAGTTTCCCATCCAACTTTGGACTTGTTGGTAAGTCCGCAACGAATGATGTTGTGCAGCATCTTGTGTAGGTGGCAACCGTGCAAGATTCAGTTTGCTTTTTGTGGCAGACTTGGCGAATAGCTGGTACCGCAAATGGTCTAGTGTGTGGGAACTGCTGACACCTCCACTATACAATGCGATAGTAACCTGTTCTCCTGCTGTTATTATTTCTTCACGGGTGGCATGTGGTTTATTGAACGTGCAAAGCCCTGAGGTTAGGTGTTCATTTTTCGCAACAATATTGCAGCACCTAATTTTACCTTGACCAAAAAAAACGGATGTTGCAACGCAATGCCTTGCCCCAAACCGGTCATGAGCAAAAGCAGGTCAATATCTTCTCCTACAATGACAACACTTCCAAAATCTTTGGTTCTTGAAATGGCAGATATTACAATCATAACGTCAGCATCTTCTTGTGCCTGGCTTTGAAGCTGTTTCAGCTATCACCACAGCGTCACCATATTTCTGGAAAAGGCGAGCCTTGACAGTTCGAATATCAGGACGAGGTGATGTGGGTATTTGCTCTAACAGATCATCCATAGAAAACTGACATTCTTCCGTATTGGTTTCCAGGTAGGCAAATATAGCCTCGATGCCTTCATCTACTTGTGCTGCAGGTCGGTAACCTCGATTTTGTCCAGTAGCTGAAACACAGTGAAAGAACTTTCTGTAGCAAAATCTGTGATATCACCCATCTGCAGCAACCAGATCATTTACATTTTGAATCCGCTCTATCACTTGTTGACCAAATTCATCACCACGTCGTTTAGCCTGTTCTAATACTGTCGATTGCACTTCCAATTTCATTACTTTGTAAACAAAATTTCGTTTGGCATATGGCAATCTTAACTGCTTGGTTAAAAAGTCATCAGAATTCCCTTTTGCAAATAAGAAGCATTTCTCTTTGAAATTGAACTCACCTTTTTCCTGCGACCGACGTAGCACGCCTGTTGGTTCCTGAGGATGTCGAAGGCTAGCTGCTATCATTCTCTCATTAATGTACTTCTTGTAGCATGCTTCATGCAACATCACTTCACTGAGCGTTTTCAAAAAACGGGTGTGGGCAGACTCCCTGCGTTTAGCACTACAATCGATAAGTGTGCTCAGTCCTTTCTTTTTCACAAATGGTTCAAATGGCTCTGAGCACTATGGGACTTAACATCTATGGTCATCAGTCCCCTAGAACTTAGAACTACTTAAACCTAACTAACCTAAGGACATCACACACATCCATGCCCGAGGCAGGATTCGAACCTGCGACCGTAGCGGTCACGCGGTTCCAGACTGAAGCGCCTAGAACCGCACGGCCACACCGGCCGGCTTCTTTTTCACATTGCGCACCACAGTTTTTTCGCAAATGAAACACAAATTCATGTCAGACATACTCATTTTCAGCATCACAACATATACTGAATGGAAGCGACTCCAAACTGTAGGACCCTTATTGTTGTGTGCTAATAGCTGTCAGTGCGCTGTGAACAATCACCAGAGATAATCGCCTTCCGCCCGCCAAAGAATAAATACGCTTTTGTCCGCCAAAGAACAATTCCTACATACTTTTTCTTATAACCGATCATTAACGTCAATCAACTGTAGAAAATGTACGGCACCTGCATGAAATCGTATTACATATTGTAACATAAATAAACTTCACGCAATCCGACGTGAATGTGTTCGTAGTTACTGAATATGATGCTGTTTGTCCTGGCCCTGCAGCAGAGTGAGATGGTAAATTCCAATGAATAACATGATGAGTAATATGTTTATACTACACAAATAGAAACTTAAATAACAGTGTTCAAAAATTAGGTAATTTGCCACTTTGCTCGAAATTTGAAAAATTGGTATTTTTTGACGCGCTGTAGCGCCTTAGATACTGGGAGTAGAAAAAAATGGTAAGAATCAAATTTGTAGAGAATTTTGTGCTCTTTAAAAAAGAAAATAGACATTAAAGCGATAGGAGCCAATGAAACTGAGATATTTTAAAAAAACTGAAAAAAGTCCGAAATTTTCGAAGTTTTTTGACTGCAGAAAGTTTTCCCAAGAGAAATTTTGTTGTAAAAACTTGGTTTTCTAACCTTTCCAACAATATGAACAAGTTAAAATATAATATCTTCTACCCCACCTTTTGCAAGGTACAGGCTTTTTTTCTGACAGTTTCACTGGACTAATGGCTGTGCCTCTTCAAACATTGGAAGAATGAGGCCTCCCTCCAGATGTTCGCCATACTCACCAATGACGGTCACACGGGGAGGTGTGGAAGCGCGATTCCTTTGAACACAATGCGACGCCACTGATCAGCAGTCCGTGCTTCTCTGTCACGGCACCACCCCGAACAAAGCCGTTTGTGTTGACGGCTCCTGACGTATGGGACGGTAATTCCCTAGTCTAGCTGCTGGTACTCTTCGACCAATTCTGTGGAATGATGCAGAATGTTGCAGGGAGTCTACCACTTGTTCTTGGATTACAGGAACAGACGTGAAGGGGTTACCAATGTGCTCGGTGCACAATACGGCAATCCTCGTCTGTGTTGGTCAGACATGGTCGGCTGGATCCTTGTCGCCGAGTATGTCCGCCCCTCACAATCCCATGCAGTCCAACTTCGGGCTCCAGTCTCAAGGCAGAGCGGAGTTCAATAGTAACAACGACAGCTCATCGTGTGTACACAGATTGTATGCATCGCTTAGTTTAGTGTTATTCTCATGTGCTTCTGAGTAAAAGTGAACAGTAGATGTTTATGTAGCTGTTTTTAGTATTGCTATTTATATTTTTGTAAAAGCTTGTGTATTTTTCGATCGTTTGTGTTGAGTGAGTTCAACATCTTGGGTTAATGTTACATTACTTGTGGCACAGACAAAAGCTGATTAAAGATGGACAGAGAGTGAGCCTGTTGTGTACAGATGCAGGGGGAGTTGACCACTGACGGAAACAGCTGGAACCTGTGTTGGCCACGGTCGACAGGCTTGACTGCTGCCCTAAAGCCACCTGGAACGATTGCTTAGGCACCTCTCCTCCGGAGTCTATATCGTCGTCTGTGATCCCTGATGACGCTGCGTCTTGCGATTCGGAAGTCTCGACTAGGTGACGTTTACCTGACGACGATTGGCGAACAGTGGCTACGTCGCAAATATCGGGGCGTAAAGTGAAAGTGGGTACTTGCCGCACGACCATCCCTTACTTCTTGGAAACAGGTTTGTGGTATTCCTTGCTGCTGAATGTATAAGGGACAGTGAAATGAAAACGAGACAGATTGAAAAAAGTAAGTAAGTTTTTATTATTTCAAAAGTAATCGCCGTAATTGTTAATACATTTTTCCCACTGTGAGACAAGACGGTCAAAGCCTTCAAGAAAATGATGATTGCAGTTGCTTACGGAACCGTGACTGTACTCAGGCGCACACGTTTTCGTCCGAAGCAAATCGATGACCATGAATGCGTTTCTTTGGAGCTCCAAGAATATGGAGATCACATGAGGAGAGATCGGGGCTGTATAAAGGATGTGTAAGAGCTAACAGCGAAACTTCTTCAGCGTAGTCGAAACAGCCTCACAACACGTGGATCCACCGCGATACGATTTCAATATTTTCCCATACTCTTATTAATTTCGTTGAAGGAGAAGGGCTAAAGAAGCAAACGACAATTGTACCTACTACCTACAATGTACTTAACTGAGATAGAGAATAGTTTTCGAGATTTGTACTTATTATTTCGCTGTTCGACCTGCAACGTTCAGACGCTTCAGAATACTTTACATGTTCACTACTGCAATATATTTTCACTCTGGCTTATAATACGCCACGAACCAGAAGCACAACACTAATGGAATCTTTTAGAACGGTTTTGAGATTTCTCGACAAATGACTCGGTGTACACTTGATGCTAGTCAGTATCGGTTACATGTCCTAGATGAAGCTGATACTGAACTGATACGTCTGAAAATATTTTTTCCCCTAGAGACATTGGGTGGGGGGAGGGAGGGGGAAGGGGGGGGGGGGAAGGATGGTGAAGGGGGTCAACTGCGAGTCCCTAGCCCTCGCTGGTACGACCTAACTTCCGCGTGAGCCGTACAGCAGTTTACAGAGCAGATTCACATTCGGCACGAGCAGGATTCAAATCACTATTCGAGCGTTCAGATTTAGGTTTTCCGTGCTTTCTATCTATCGCTTAAAACGAATACCGGAATGGTTTGTTTGGAAGAACACATAGCCGATATCCTTTCTCACACTTATCCAGTCCATGCTTTTGCTCTGACTCTTAGTGATCGGGTTGTTGACGGTATGTAAACTCAGATTTTCATTTCTTTTTTCCGTATCTTAATGAAACTGACATTAACGGGACTTCAAAATCTAGAAAATTGAAACCCATGACCCACAATTTTTCCAATCTTGATTTGTTGCCAAGAAGGTTTAAGATGTCTAATGGGGAGTCAATATCAGTTCCTACCAAATCTAATGCTCCCATTGTTGGTTCAGTGAAGAAGTTACGTATGTGATTTCTGTGTTGAAATAGGACACCGCATTCTTAAGGTTGAGTGAGCTCGATTTTACAAAAATGGGGCGATTGCCATGATTTGAATCCGCTCGAACACACTTGCAGCCACATGACCACAGTAAAGAAAGACAAGCCACACTGCAAAAAATCACAGCTTAATTCATAGCTAGACAACAAAATAGATGAACAGCCACGCTACATAGACCCGTCTCTTCGCTGTGGAGGTACAGACGCCACTGTCCCATGGATGCGTCTCTAGTCGCCACAAATTGTAGAGCGTAGTGATTAGCATGGGCGCCGGAACAGTGATATTAAATGCTTGAATCAGTATGCTGTATAAGTTAAGAAACTCAGATGGGAAGGCATGAAAATCAATATGAAAAACCCACTTTAGGGTAGAGCTCCATTCATATAGGTGGTGGATTTATTGTTCTGTGGAGGTAATTTAGAGCTAAAAAAGTGTAGTTGTATAGCAACTTTGGCAGATTCAGCCGCGTAATTGGAAAAGTTGTGCAAGTGTCTGTAATGGGTGTGTGCGTGGTGTAGATTGGTGTGGTGTCACGTTTTTGTGGAATGATGATGTGAGAAGGGAGAGGGTGTAAGCCGGTGCTTGCATGCAGCCCACTCCTCTCGAAGAGCACCGATGTGCTTGCATGCAGCCCACGCCTCTCGAAGAGCACCGATGTGGCAGCCGAGCTTTCTGTCCCCATCAGACGGATGGTGTGACACTCCCTCAGTTCGTGAGACACTGCGGAGAGGTTTGGAATTTAATCTAAGACTGGTGATCAGGAACAATACGCCACCGGCCCTCCTCCGCTTTGCTGTAAAGGCAAAGGGAAAGCAGATAACAACACGCGGAGTACCCAGGCGGTAACCTATGCAACTAATGACCACACCCACATTGCTTCGCTGATCCGATGAGAACCGATGTATTCAATGAGACAAGGCTGTTGGCATTATTTGCAGCTGATGGTACAGGTGGGTAATTGACACAGTCCACCTGCTCATTCATCAAGGTAGTTCACCAGGGCCGATTTGCGAACACTTTTCCACACGACATGTCGTTTGGCGCCCCACATCTCAGACATTAGCGGCCTTTCCTTGCCCCTTTGGCATGACCTTTAGAAATAAATCTAAATGTCGTGATCGTCAAAACAGGTTCTTCTTTCTTTTAAAATAATACTACATAGATATTCCTCTGTAACAGAAATAAATTTCTGAATATTATTCCAGTGCTAAATATCAAAAGCGAAAATTCAATTGCATGCAGAGTAAGTCAGCGCTCGTGCAGTCGCACGTCGCACCAGCATTCCATACACTACTGTTTGGTTGGCACTGAGGCGTACCCTCCGATGCTATCCGTACAAAATCCATCGGCATCATGAACTGTTACCTGGCGATTTAGTGAAGCGGAGGGCATTTGCGGTGTGGGCGTTTCAAAAGATGGCGGAAGATGACGATTGGTTGAGTAACGTGTTGTGGACCGACGAAGCTCATTTCACGCTCCGAGGGTCTGTCAACGCCCATAACTGCAGAATTTGGGCGACCTAAAATCCTAGAACTGTCGTGGAAACTCCATTGCACGACGAGAAAGTCACGGTATGGGTTGGATTTACCAACTCTACCGTTATCGGGCCTTTTATCTTCGAGGAAATGCGTGATTCTGGTTTTGTAACTGCTACCGTTACGGGTGAGAGGTACGCCGATATGTTACAGAATCGCATCATCCCCAGCATGGCTGATAAACATCTGCTGGAACGTACGACGTTTATGCAGGATGGCGGTCCACCCCATGTTGTTAGACACGTGAAAGATCTCTTGCGCGCGTCGTTTGGTGATGATCGTGTGCTCAGCCGCCCCTTTTGTCATGCTTGGCTTCCCAGGTCCCCGGATCTCAGTCCGTGCGATTATTGGCTTTGGGGTTACCTGAAGTCGCAAGTGTATCGTCATCGACCGACATCTCTAGGGATGCTGAAAGACAACATCCGACGCCAATGCCTCACCATAACTCCGGACATGCTTTACAGTGCTGTTCACAACATTATTCCTCGACTACAGCTATTGTTGAGGAATGATGGTGGACATATTGAGCATTTCCTGTAAAGAACATCATCTTTGCTTTGTCTTACTTTGTTATGCTAATTATTGCTATTCTGATCACATGAAACGCCATCTGTCGGACATTTTTGAACTTTTGTATCTTTTTGGTCCTAATAAAACCCCATGTCATTCCAAGCATGTGTGTCAATTTGTACCTCTCTGTCTACATTATTCCGCGATTTATTCAGTTTTCAAATTTATACTGACTTTTTGATCACCCAGTATGTGAAGAAACAGCAACCCATTTTTCCTCAAGAGCCGAAACCAGAGAAGGTAGCGATGTTGTCCGCAGGGGTCTGGAGGGAGGTCGACATCGTAACTCATCCTGAAAGTCTTCCATTGGGGTCACGTCGGGACAAGCCAGCCCGTTTCAGGAATGTTATTGTCCACAAACCATTGCTTCACAAATGCTGCTTTGTGACAGGGAACGTTGTCATGGCAATACAGTCATCCTCTTTGAACTACCCTCTACTGCACGCAGTACACAACACTGCAAAATGTGTTCATATCATTCTACGTTTATCGTTTCTTTAGGCGCAATAAGGGGACCACACCTTACATAACCACGGAAAACACTGCAACATCGTATCTACTGTACCTCACCGTTGGCACCAAACGTGATGGCAGGTAACGTTCTCCAGCCATTCGCCAAAATCAAACCCTCCATCGATTTGCCATCGGATTGCCTCATCACTACAAACCAATCGTTTCCAGTTATTCACTATGCAGCGATGTCACCAATTACACCACCTCAAGCATCGTTTACCAGCGAGTTCAAAGATGTAGGGCTTATGCGAAGCTGCTTGCCATTGCGCACATCCATCGTGCTAGCTGTACTCTTGGCAGCATCTGGATATCGCGAGTGTTCCCTTGCGCTAATTTCATGCAATTTTTTATAACCAACCTTCGCAATGCTCCATGCCCGTCAGTAAATGAGGTCTGCCCGTTCTTGGTTTAGTTGTGGTTGTTGCTTCGCATTTTCATTTTACACTGGATTTTCAGGTGACATCCAATCAGGGTTTCACGTTCGAAGTCAGTGAGCTCTGCTGACCAATTCATTGCGCTGTCACTGCTTCTCTGCTGACAACACAACACTCCCTGCCTCCTTTTATACTGGCGGGTCCGCCTCTCGTGGCATTCAGTGGTCTAGTCTGCATTACATACGGGTATTGGGATACTTTTGATCACTTAGTGTATCATGTTAATAGTCACGGGAGGACGTGACTTCAGCACAGTTGTGGGGATACACGACGAGAGCATCGTGTATCAGGGAAGATTTAGCTTTTCGAAAATCAAAGCTCAGCTCTCGAAATAGGTATTAGAGTGATGTCGAGCCCGCCAGTAAATAGCACAGGATTGTGTTGGCCACTTAGTCTCCACCAACGCATTCACTGCCTAAATACAACTATGCAGAGAAGCACATGAGCCCACTCTATGTGTTTCGAGTTTGCCTAAGCCTGTGTTGATGTTGATGAATGGCTGTAGGGAGTAACTACTCGTATAATTGATGATGTGAGGGTAATTTCTCGTCACAGGTACACCATGTGATTGTGTATTTGAACACATATTGCTTACCCAGAGACCTACTGCACTACAAATGTTTGAAAATTAGAATGACGGCTGAATCATAACATATCGAGCAATTGAGAACTTTTTTCAGTATGGATTGTTCGGGTATCCGCCACCGTTGCTGTCGACGGTCCACTCCCACTGCCACCTAATGATTCCAGGGTCTTGCAAGGATCTCCGCTGCACTGCAAATGTGCTGAGCGATGTCTTCGTGCAGCCATTCTGCCCCGGATCTATCGAAACCATTCTGCTGCTCATTTTTCGTTCGATCGTTTCCTCGATGCTTATTCCACTCCGCAGCTAACGGTAAGCAATATACAGAGTAGTCATTCTCGGTTTTTACGGTCGTAGAACGTCAGATTGCGCGCACAGTACAAGGACCTAGGCGATGCTAAAAACGTATGCAAACCTGTCTGATATGTGTAGAAACTTGTTTTATAATCTCTAACAGTTCGGCAGTCCCAATGGTGTTTGTATGTGGTATCTTAAGGTAGTTACTATGTGGTAGTAGCTGCGAGTAAATCTGAAAACGTAAGTGAGAGCCTCTACATCTACGTGACTACTCTGCAATCCAAAATTAAGTGCCTGCCAGATGGTTTATCGAACCACCTTCAGACTATTCAGACTAGCTCTTCACCTGTCGACTCTTAAGCAGTGCGCTGGAAAAACGAACATTTAAATCTTTCCGTGTGAGCTCTGATTTCTCTTATCTTATTATGATGATTATATTTCCCTGTGTGTCTAGTGGCAAGCGTTGCTGCCTCTGGATCACGGGGTCCCGGGTTCGATTCCCGGCCAGGTTGGGGATTTTCTCCGCCCGGGGACTGGGTGTCTGTGTTGTCCTCATCGTTTCAGCATCATCCATGAAAGTGGAGAGACTGGACTGAGTAAAGATTGGGACTTTTTACGGGCGCTGATGACCGCGCAGTTGAGCGCCCCACAAACCAAACATCATCTCCCTGTGTAGCTGAACACCAATAAAATATTTCCACACTCAGAGGAGAAAGTTGGCCGTTGGAATTTCATGAGAACATTCTGCCTCAACGATAAACGTCTTTGTTTTATGACTGCCACTCCAATTCCCGTATCATAGCCGTTTCACACTCCCACCTCTTCCGCGATAGTACAAAAGCAGCTGCCTTTCCTTGAACTTTTTGGTGTCCTCCGTCAGTCCTATTTGATGCGGATTCCACATCACATAGCAATACTCCAGAAGACTGCGGACAAGCTTAGTGTAGGCAGCCTCTGTAGCAGGCGTCTAGGATTTTCTAAGAGTTCTGCCAATAAGGCTGTCTTTACTTTGCTTCCCCCACAACAGTATCGATGTGATCTTTCCAGTTTCAGTTATTTGTAATTGTAATCCCTAAGTATTTAATTGCATTTACAGTCTTCAGATTTCAGTGATTTATCGTGTAAGCGAATTTAGTAAATTCCTTTTAGTGCTCATGTGAATGACTGCAGAGTTTTCATTATTTAGAATCAATTGTCACTTCTCGCACCACACAGATACCTTGTCTAAATCATTTTGCAATTGCTTTTGATCATATGATGACTTTGCAAGACGGTAAATGACAGCATCATCTGCAAAGAATCTGAGAGGGTTCCTCAGATTGTTTTCTAAGTCGTTTATATGGATCAGAAACAGAAGTTAGCCTACAACACTTTCTTGAGAAACCCCCAGATATTACTTCCGTTTTACTCAATGCTAACGGTCAGTTACTACGAACTGTGATCACTGTGACAGGAAATCAAACACTTCGAATTACGCAGATGCGTTAACATCGTTAGTAGTTTCGGAATTGAGAGCTCATTTTCGGCAAGTAACATGCACTACTTCACCCAGTCGTCTTCCAGAGCTCTTGCAATCCCAGGCAGAAAAAATGAAAAGAATTTTCACCTGTTTGTGGGCGCGGTAAATGTTAATAACCTGCCGGGATTTGAGACTGATTCCTTATCGAGTAGTCACCCGTATAAGGCCTCTGCAATGTTCTTACTTGCAGGGGGTCCCTGATTTGTATGATTACTGGGAGAGATGAGCATATCACGGAACTAACAGTAAACAAACAAGGAGTAATAAGGAACATACGTTCTGGAATCAAGATTGAACAAAACACAATTGTATGCCATGGGCAGCCTTTACTGATGTTGTACAAGACTAACCAACAGAGAGCATGGTTGGTTGGTTGGTTGTTTCGGGGAAGGAGACCAGACAGCGAGGTCATCGGTCTCATCGGATTAGGGAAGGACGGGGAAGGAAGTCGGCCGTGCCCTTTGAAAGGAACCATCCCGGCATTTGCCTGGAGCGATTTAGGGAAATCACGGAAAACCGAACTCAGGACGGCCGGACCCAGGTTTAAACCGTCGTCCCCCCGAATGCGAGTCCAGTGTGCTAACCACTGCGCCACCTGGTTCTGTACAGAGAACATGAGTCACAACTACACTGCCGGGAAAAAAATTAGCACACCCGGAAAGCCGGCATCAGTTTTGATCCGATGGCGGCATGTGCCACCTGGGGGATAATAGATGTACTGATAATTGTTTCAACGTCGTCCACTAACAGATAGCATAGTGGCATAGTTACAGAGCGCCTTCTGTGCCCACACTGTAATACGGAACGATGACAGCCAGAAGGCTCAGCATGGTGCAAACGTGTGAAGCAAGCAGGAGACCAGCCACGGAGACGCATTCGTGCTTCCTAAAGCGTGGCAACGCAAGTTGGACGTGTTGTGTCAGTTGTACAACGATGCTTCTGTCAGTGGTCACACGAATATCCCCACACCCATAGAAGAGGTTCTGAACGTCCATAAGCACAGGCGCCCGCCAGCATCGTCATATTGTAAGGGCAGCAATAGCAGATCGTACAGTTATTACAGGACAGGTAAGAGGCCTTGTGACCCCAAATGTGTCACCACGAACTGTTGCGAACTGATTGTTTCAGTGTGACTGTGGGTACGCACACCTCTAGCCCGTCTTCCACTCACGTCACAGCGTCGACGTGCTTGGCTCGGTTGGTGCCGTCAGAGGATCACCTGGAAGGTGGAACGGCGAGCCGTGGTCTTGACAGCAGATTCTGGCTGTACGCAAATGATGGTCTAACCTAACCTAACCCAACTTGACCGCGCGTACGACGTGGGCCTGGTGAGCGCTGTGTCGTAGAGTGCGTTAGTCCAAAGACACACTGGCACCAGCCAGGTCCTTATGGTCTGCGGTGCAATAAGCTGCAATTCTTTGCAAGACGTGTAGCAACTTCCCTAACCAGCACAAACTCCAGACTTGTCTCCAATCGAGCGCCTATGAGATATGATGAGATGAGAAGAGACTCGTGCGACTTGTGAGCCAACAGCACTTACAGAACTTCGTCAACCGTTCGAGCAGGCGTAGCATAACGTACCCCAGGCCAGTATCCGCGTCTGTACGATCGACTGGATGCCAGAATCAGCGCCTGTATTCCCGCCCGAGCCGGCCACTGTGGCCGATCGGTTCTAGGCGCTTCAGTCTGGAATCGCGGGACCACTACGGTCGCAGGTTCGAATCCTGCCTCTGGCATGGATGTGTGTGATGTCCTTAGGTTAGTTAGGTTTAAGTAGTTCTTAGTTCTACGGGAGTGACGACCTCAGATGTTAAGTCCCATGGTGCTCAGAGCCATTTGAACCTGGTAGCCTGTCTCACAACCGCTTGTGCTATTGATCTGTAAATGAAGTCATATCATATAGTCAACATACACAGTTGCAACAATAAATCTTGAGTGAATTGGTAACATCTACAACGGTGTGCCAATTTTTTCCGGCATTGTAGATACACAGGACTACGAGCAAATCGGAGAGATAATGCTGAACCAACAGAAGTAAATCATGGTGACAAACAAGGATATTTGGGTGAATCTTACCACATAGCTGTGGCCGTTAGTTTTGTAATGTTATGGTGAAAATAATAACCAGCTAAACTGCTAGCTCTGCATGGCGATAAATGCCTATAGCAAAACGTGGTTGCGAAGAATGACAAAGTTGCAGCTGCTGGTTCGTCTCGAAGTTCAAACTGAATGAACTTGACCTATTGTGACGTGACTGGCGCCGCACACCGGTTGATTTCCGACGTCAAAAAATAGCACCGTTACCGGCTGTGTGGGAGACGGAGGTGCTGGAGCATGCCTGCTGTGAGATAGTAACAGACGATGTCCTTTTTCCGACAGAGGTTTCCAACACTGGACCAGTCCCGACCGTCGGAACAGCGGTTTTTTCTGTATGAGGTGCATTCAAGTTCTAAGGCCTCCGATTTTTTTTCTCCGGTCTGGAAAGAGATAGAAATATGCGCATTGTTTTAAAATGAGGCCGCGTTCATTGTCAATACGTCCCAGAGATGGCAGCACCGTACGGCAGATGGAATTTTACCGCCAGCGGCGAGAATGAGAACTGTTTTAAATACTTAAAATGGCGTGCAATCATTCGTTTTCTGAATTTGCGTGGTGTGAAACCAATTGAAATTCATCGACAGTTGAAGGAGACATGGGTTGTTTGGGTTATGGATGTGTCGAAAGTGCGTTTGTGGGTGCGACAGTTTAATGAAGGCAGAACATCGTGTGACAACAAACCGAAACAACCTCGGGCTTGCACAAGCCGGTCTGACGACATGATCGAGAAAGTGGAGAGAATTGTTTTGGGGGATCGCCGAATGACTGTTGAACAGATCGCCTCCAGAGTTGGCATTTCTGTGGGTTCTGTGCACACAGTCCCGCATGACGACCTGAAAATGCGAAAAGTGTCATCCAGTTGGGTGCCACGAATGCTGACGGATGACCACATGGCTGCCCGTGTGGCATGTTGCCAAGCAATGTTGACGCGCAACGACAGCATGAATGGGACTTCCTCTTCGTCGGTTGTGACAATGGATAAGACGTGGATGCCATTTTTCAATCCAGAAACAAAGCGCCAGTCAGCTCAATGGAAGCACACAGATTCACCGCCACCAAAACAATTTCGGGTAACCGCCAGTGCTGAAAAAATGATGGTGTCCATGTTCTGGGACAGAGAGGGCGTAATCCTTACCCATTGCGTTCCAAAGGGCACTACGTTAACAGGTGCATCCTACGAAAATGTTTTGAAGAACAAATTCCTTCCTGCACTGCAACAAAAACGCCCGGGAAGGGCTGCGCGTGTGCTGTTTCACCAAGACAACGCACCCGCACATCGAGCTAATGTTACGCAACAGTTTCTTCGTGATAACAACTTTGAAGTGATTCCTCATGCTCCCTACTCACCTGACCTGGCTCCTAGTGACTTTTGGCTTTTTCCAACAATGAAAGACACTCTCCGTGGCCGCACATTCACCAGCCGTGCTGCTATTGCCTCAGCGATTTTCCAGTGGTCAAAACAGACTCCTAAAGAAGCCTTCGCCGCTGCCATGGAATCATGGCGTCAGAGTTGTGAAAAATGTGTACGTCTGCAGGGCGATTACGTCGAGAAGTAACGCCAGTTTCATCGATTTCGGGTGAGTAGTTAATCAGAAAAAAAATCGGAGGACTTAGAACTTGAATGCACCTCGTATCTCTTCAGGTCCGACGAGCAAGAAGACGCCAGTTTGAAACTTTAACAGTTTTTAACGTTTTCTGCTATCTTGAATACATTAAGAGAGCTGTTTCGCCACAATATTTAGCTACACCTTCCACCTACTTCTCTACATAGTCACCAGTCTGACATAGATATTTGTCTTAGCGTTGAACCAGTTTTCCGATACCCTGTGCCATCAAAATGGCTCTGAGCACTGTGGGGCTTAACTTTTGAGGTCATCAGTCACCTAGAACTTACTAAAAACCTAACAAACCTAAGGACATCACAACACACATCCATGCCCGAGGCAGGATTCGAACCTGCGACCGTAGCGGTCGCCCGGTTCCGGACTGTAGCGCCTAGAACCGCTCGGCCACCTCGCTCTGCCCCTGTGCCATCCACGATTATCCACAATGGTCTCTAACTCGTTGTCTGTTCCAAAACACTGTCGCAAACGGTTCATGTGAGAAAGAGATGAAAATCAGAGGGAGCCAAGTGTAGGTTGGGTGGTGAGTGATCAAACACGTCCCATCGATAACGCTGCACGAGCGTCTTTGTTGGAACCGCAGTGTGCGGCCGAGCATTGTCATGAAGAAAGACAGTGGCTGATGACAACTTTCTTTTTCGCTTGTTCTGAATTGTTCTTCGTAGACGATTTTTTCGAATCGCCCGACACACTCACTGAACAAGATCATCGACTGACATGCGTTTGCTCCCTGACAGCCTGCATCATGAACGTCTGTGCGTCCTGCTTCAGAGTTCCCGGACCTTTGCCGCACGTTGCTGTTACGCGTGACAATTATGTTACGTGGGCTGCTTGAAATTAACAGGAACCTCAGCATGAAGGGATCGAATGACCGCACGCACTATCCATCTCGTGGCAGACTCTATTGTTCGCATCTTTACGTGCTCACTGTGTACTCAGATCTGGAAAGTGCGATGTGACGCTACCGATGGGCTTGCTAGAGACACTGCGCAACACATCTGCGCAAAACTTCGTCTGAGTTTTACTGTGGTTCCAGTTTCACAACCGATCGGACCTTTATAAAAAAAAGTACGTCCGTGTTAACTCCTCTCAAAATGACGGACGCCAAAATTTTTTTCCAGATTGCTGTTGCTCAAATCATTATCGTGAAGTTTGTCTTCTCTCGAAAATTTTGCTAATGGTTTAAATCGGGACTGAGTTTTAAGTAACTCGTAATAAAATTGGTAGAGAATAAATGGAAACCCCAATGGCTTATTCATTACAAAAGTGCCCTTACTCTGTCACGTGACTGACTGCTTGTTAATTCCTACTCAGCTACTTCTTTTTGTTCGTGGCCTTGTGCAACCGCCCAAACGCGCGTCTCAAGACGTGCCGGTCTTGCGAAAGTTTGTCACACGTGCTGTGGCATCCATTTCGTCAAGACAATGCTCGTACGGTTTGCTGTAATAGATAGTACCGGAGCTGTGTGTACAGTGACCAGCAATCGCAAACACTGTCTGAGAGTGTATCCCAGCACTGACGAACCAAGGAAGTAAATAAACTCCTGGAAATTGAAATAAGAACACCGTGAATTCATTGTCCCAGGAAGGGGAAACTTTATTGACACATTCCTGGGGTCAGATGCATCACATGATCACACTGACAGAACCACAGGCACATAGACACAGGCAACAGAGCATGCACAATGTCGGCACTAGTACAGTGTATATCCACCTTTCGCAGCAATGCAGGCTGCTATTCTCCCATGGAGACGATCGTAGAGATGCTGGATGTAGTCCTGTGGAACGGCTTGCCATGCCATTTCCACCTGGCGCCTCAGTTGGACCAGCGTTCGTGCTGGACGTGCAGGCCGCGTGAGACGACGCTTCATCCAGTCCCAAACATGCTCAATGGGGGACAGAACCGGAGATCTTGCTGGCCAGGGTAGTTGACTTACACCTTCTAGAGCACGTTGGGTGGCACGGGATACATGCGGACGTGCATTGTCCTGTTGGAACAGCAAGTTCCCTTGCCGGTCTAGGAATGGTAGAACGATGGGTTCGATGACGGTTTGGATGTACCGTGCACTATTCAGTGTCCCCTCGACGATCACCAGTGGTGTACGGCCAGTGTAGGAGATCGCTCCCCACACCATGAGGCCGGGTGTTGGCCCTATGTGCCTCGGTCGTATGCAGTCCTGATTGTGGCGCTCACCTGCACGGCGCCAAACACGCATACGACCATCATTGGCACCAAGGCAGAAGCGAATCTCATCGCTGAAGACGACACGTCTCCATTCGTCCCTCCATTCACGCCTGTCGCGACACCGCTGGAGGCGGGCTGCACGATGTTGGGGCGTGAGCGGAAGACGGCCTAACGGTGTGCGGGACCGTAGCCCAGCTTCATGGAGACGGTTGCGAATGGTCCTCGCCGATACCTAATTTGCTGGGAAGTGGCGGTGCGGTCCCCTATGGCACTGCGTAGGATCCTACGGTCTTGGCGTGCATCCGTGCGTCGCTGCGGTCCGGTCCCAGGTCGACGGGCACGTGCACCTTCCGCTGACCACTGGCGACAACATCGATGTACTGTGGAGACCTCACGCCCCACGTGTTGAGCAATTCGGCGGTACGTCCACCCGGCCTCCCGCATGCCCACTATACGCCCTCGCTCAAAGTCCGTCAACTGCACATACGGTTCACGTCCACGCTGTCGCGGCATGCTACCAGTGTTAAAGACTGGGATGGAGCTCCGTATGCCACGGCAAACTGGCTGACACTGACGGCGGCGGTGCACAAATGCTGCGCAGCTAGCGCCATTCGACGGCCAACACCGCGGTTCCTGGTGTGTCCGCTGTGCCGTGCGTGTGATCATTGCTTGTACAGCCCTCTCGCAGTGTCCGGAGCAAGTATGGTGGGTCTGACACACCGGTGTCAATGTGTTCTTTTTTCCATTTCCAGGAGTGTATTTACGAGAACGATGCTGTGGATGTTAAGGCTATTATGGCAGGGTCATCTCTTTGGTATAAAACCGTTATTCTTGCCTTAGCGATATGTTAGCAAGGATAGATACGTAACAAAATGTAAGAGAAACACCAATCGCCTCGGAGATTTGCGAGTCGAGAGGATAAGACTTAAAAGAGTTTCTCCTTGGGGGAACATAATCTATGGATGCGGCTGCTCGGTCTGTGGGCAACCGTGGAAGGTGCAGCGATGAAATTACGGCCCAAAGACTTCGTATTTACAGAAGTGTTTAACCAATCAACTTGGTGGACAAACTCTGAAAAGGCGTGTGTGAGAAATAGCACGTGGGTGTGCGTTCAAGCTTGTGTGATGACCATCGAAGCTTGCCAAGAGCTGAAATGAAAGTTGATGGAAACTGAGTTAATCGACTCATTGTGTTCATCTAAAGGCATGTGTTGGCCTATTTTCCATAGTTTCCCTCTTTGTTGTCTTATGGAATTATCTTTTTCCGTACTACACCTAAAATAACTACACTGCTGGCCACCGTAAATGCAACACCAAGAAAGACAAGAGGTAGCACAACAAAATTTATTTTGTAGATAACATGTTGACCAAGTATCAAATGATTACGTTTACAGACGTCTGTGACATGTGGTTCCTGTCAGAATCAGTAGCCAGAGTAGCCGCCATTGTTGGAGATCACCGCTGCCACACGTCTCGGCATTGAGTCAAAGAGACGTTGGATGTGTTCCTGGGGTACAGCAGCTTCCACACGCTGCCAAAGATCATCTGGTGTGGCAGCTGGGGATGTAATCTGGGTCACTCGTTGAGCAACCATGGACCACATGTTTTCTATCGGCGAAAGATCCGGAGAGCGAGCCGGCCAGGGAAGCACTTCAATCTGGTTATTGACGAAGAACCTTTGTACAATGCGTGCCATGTGTGGTCGCGCATTATCCTGTTGAAATATGGCTGTGGCCGAACCCTGAAGGTAAGGAAGGACAACTGGCTCCAGCACCTCGAATATGTAGCGCCGGCTATTTAAAGTACCGGCAATGCGTACTAGAGGCGTGCGAGAGTAATATCCAATACCGCCCCATACCTAATACCCGGTGCAAGACCAGTGTGGCGGTGCATAATGCAGCTGTCCAGCATCCTCTCTCCACGGTGTCTCCACACTCGAATCCGACCATCGTGGTGCTGCAGACAGAAGCGTGCCTCGTCAGTAAAGACATCGTCATTCCATTCTGCCGTCCACATCCGTCTGTCATCACACCATTGGCGACGGAGACGTCTGTGGTTCTGCGTCAATGGTAGGCGAAGCAATGGACGTCTTGCGGACAGACCACTCGGCTGTAAACGGCGTCGAATGGTACGCGCAGACACTGGATGATGCGTTACAGACGCAATGTGCTGTGCTATGGTTCGGGATGTCACTGAGCGATCCGTCACTGCCATGCGCACAATTTGCCTATCAGCACAAGCAGTGGTGCACCGAGGTGAATGCTATCGACCACGTCGGCCCGTCGTACCCTCCTGCATCCAGCTGTCACATATCCGCATTACAGTTGTTTGGTTTCGTCCAACACGACTAGCGATTTCTCTGTATGATAATCCACAATCTCGGTAAGCCACTATCCTTCCTCTGTCGAACTCGGATACTTGATCAAACGATGTTCGCTGTTGTCTACGAGGCATAACTGATCGTCTTGTGAAACAACCACAAGGTAAACACACGTGCCGAACGTACACTCGTCGAAATCGCCAAGCCTTAAATGGCGCTATGAGGTGGCGCCACAGGCGCGCGTGATGTGCGTCTGTGCTGAAATTCTAATCAGTTGCATATCTCATCGCTGCAAACCCATGGTGTAAATTTCACTTCATTCGGATGCTTCGTTCAGGGTGTTGCATTTACGGTGGCCAGCAGTGTAGTTTATTTGACAGAAACGAGCAGTAAGAATGCCTTGTAATGTAGTTTAATGTACACCTTGCAGAAACTTTTTAAGAATCCTGGAATTCGAACACTAACTCCAAAATAAATTTACTCCTTAACAATTTTTGTTGCTGACAATAAACATCAGTCTAAACTTAACTGTTGTTTACACATTCACAACAGAAGCCACAAAAAGAATATCCATCGACACAGGAAATTTGAAATCGCTACCAATACAAAAGAAAATTACTAACTTACTTCATAACCCAATCTTTCTGCAAGTTATATGAATATGTAGATTTAGAAATGGAAAAATTCTGTCAACTACTTGCGAAGCGGCAGCGTTTGTATAACGCTGCATAACACGAATTAATGAGCTGTAAATAGCGTTTGGTATTCACAAATAAGGAATAAAGGTTTCTTTGGAAAAATCAATGTAACTAAACAAATACTAAGCTACCAATCGCAGATTAGCAACAGCTATCTATTATAACAGAGGAAATAGTGGATTTTTTTTTTCAGAGAAGCAAATTTCTTTCCAATTTCTTGATTAAAATTACCTGGCATAGGTATGAAATGCACCAAGTACATTTTTATGATACATTTTTTGGGAGGAAATGTGTACTTTGAATCGTTCCACATCCTTAGAGGTCTTGTTTCTTGGTGAGATGTACAGATACGATGAATAAAAGAATGACTGGAGGAATGAAGACTGAGGTCAACTCAGAGTTATAACTACGAGGGGCGTTCGAAAAGTCCTGCAAAGTCCGAAAAATGGCACCACCGGCGCATATCGCGGTCATGTTTAGCGAGTAGCATCTTTGGAAAGAACGCCCACCAAATTTCAGCCATATTGGTCTATTTCTTTGCGAATCAAGGAAGTCGAGTGGTTGTTAAAAATTGGACGAAGAAGAATTTCGTGTGGTGATTAAACATTACTTTATGAAAGGCAAAACGCCTCAGGAGACTAAAGTGAAGCTTGATAAACACTAATATGACTCTGCACCTTCGACTAGACCGGTTTATAAGTGGTTTTAAGATTTTTCTGAGTGGCCATATGGGCACAAGTGATGCTGAACGTTCTGGACGCCCTGTGGAGGTTACGACTCCAGAAACCGTTGATGAAATGCATTTTATGGTGATGGATGACAGAATAGTTAAAGTGCGTGAGATTGCTAGTGCTGTGGGCATCTCGAATGAACGGGTACATAATATTTTGCACAAACATTTGGACATGAGAAAGCTATCCGCAAGATGAGTTCCGCGATTGCTCACGCTTGACCAAAAACGGAATCGTGTGAAGTGTTGCAAGGATGGTTTGCAGCTCTTCAGAAAGAATCCGCAGGACTTTAAGCGTCGTTTCGGTTCAAAAATGGTTCAAATGGCTCTGAGCACTATGGGACTTAACATCTGAGATCATCAGTCCCTTAGAACTTAGAACTACTTAAACCTAACTAACCTAAGGACATCACACATATCCATGTCCGAGGCAGGATTAGAACCTGCGACCGTAGCGGTCGCGCGATTCCAGACTGAAGCGCCTAGAACCGCACGGTCGTCGTTTCGGCACTGTGGATGAAACATGAATACATTACTATACTGCTGAGACCAAAATACAATCTAAACAATGTGTTACCAAGAGAGAATCTGCACCAAAAAAGGCGAAGACCAGCCCTTCGGCCGGAAAGGTTATGGTGACTGTCTTTTGGGATTCGTAAGGGATAATTCTCATCGACTATATGGAAACCGTCTGGTAGAATCTTGTACAGAGCATAACTTAATCATAGCAAACACTTGGTTCAAGAATCATAAAAGGTGGTTGTACACATGGAAGAATCCTGGAAATACTAGAAGGTATCAGATAGATTATGTAATGGTAAGTCAGAGATTTAGGAACCAGGTATTAAATTGTAAGACATTTCCAGCGGCAGATGTGGACTCTGACCACAATCTATTGGTTATGGGCTGTAGATTAAAACTGAAGAAACTCCAAAAAGGTGGGAATTTAAGTAGATGGGATCTGGACAAATTGATTAAACCAGAGGTTGTACAGAGTTTCAGGGAGAGCATAAGGGAACAATTGTCACAAATGGGGGAAGGAAATACAGTAGAAGAAGAATGGGTAGCTCTGAGGCATGAAGAAGTGAAGGCAGCAGAGGATCAAGTAGGTAAAAAGACAAGAGCTAGTAGAAATCCTTGCGTAACAGAAGAAATATTGAATTTAATTGATGAAAGGAGAAAATATAAAAATGCAGTAAATGAAGCAGATAAAAAGGAATACAAACGTCTCAAAAATGAGATCGACAGGAAGTGCAAAATGGCTAAGCAGTGATGGCTAGAGGACAAATGTAAGGATGTAGAGGCTTATCTAAGGGGTAAGTTAGATACTGCCTACAGAAAAATTAAAGAGACCTTTGGAGAAAAGAGAACCACTTGTATGAATATCAAGAGCTCAGATGGAAACCCAGTTCTAAGCAAAGAAGGGAAAGCAGAAAGGTGGAAGGAATATATAGAGAGTCTATACAAAGGCGACGTACTTGAGGACAATATTCTGGAAATGGAAGAGAATGTAGATGAAGGCGAAATGGGATATACAATACTGCTTGAAGAGTTTGACAGAGCACTGAAAGACCTGAGTCGAAACAAGGCCCTGGGAGTAGACAACATTCCATTAGAACTACTGACGGCCTTGGGAGAGCCAGTCCTAACAAAACTCTACCATGTGGTGAGCAAGATGTATGAGACAGGCGAAATACCCTCAGACTTCAAGAAGAATATAATAATTCCAATCCCAAAGAAGGCAGGTGTTGACACATTTGAAAATTACCGAACAATCAATTTAATAAGCCACAGCTGCAAAATACTAACGCGAATTCTTTATAGACGAATGGAGAAACTAGTAGAAGCCAATCTTGGGGAAGATCAGTTTGGATTCCGTAGAAATATTAGAACACGTGAGGCAATACTGACCTTACGACTTATCTTAGAAGAAAGATTAAGGAAAGGCAAACCTACATTTCTAGCATTTGTAGACTTAGAGAAATCTTTTGACAATGTTGACTGGAATACCCTCGTTCAAATTCTGAAGGTGGCAGGGGTAAAATACAGGGAGCGAAAGGCTATTTACAATTTGTACAGAAACCAGATGGCAGTTATAAGAGTCGAGGGACATGAAAGAGATGCAGTGGTTGGGAAGGGAGTGAGACAGGGTTGTAGCCTCTCCCCGATGTTATTCAATCCATATATTGAGCAAGCAGTAAATGAAACAAAAGAAAAATTCGGAGTAGGTTTTAAAATCCATGGAGAAGAAATAAAAACTTTAAGGTACGCCGATGACATGGTAATTCTGTCAGAGACAGCAAAGGACTTGGAATAGCAGTTGAACGGAATGGACAGTGTCTTCAAAGGAGGATATAAGATGAAAATCAACAAAAGCAAAACGAGGATAATGGAATGTAGTCGAATTAAATTGGGCGATGCTGAGGGAATCAGATTAGGAAATGAGACACTTAAAGTAGTAAAGGAGTTTTGCTATTTGGGGAGCAAAATAACTGATGATGGTCGAAGTAGAGAGGATATAAAATGTAGACTGGCAATGGCAAGGAAAGCGTTTCTGAAGAAGAAAAATTTGTTAACATCGAGTATAGATTTAAATGTCAGGAAGTCGTTTCTGAAACTATTTGTATGGAGTGTAGCCATGTATGGAAGTGAAACATGGACGATAAATAGTTTGGACAAGAAGAGAATAGAAGCTTTTGAAATGTGGTGCTACAGAAGAATGCTGAAGATTAGATGGGTAGATCACATAACTAATGAGGAGGTATTGAATAGATCTGCAGAGAAGTGGAGTTTGTGGCACAACTTGACTAGAAGAAGGGGTCGGTTGGTAGGACATGTTCTGAGGCACCAAGGGATCACCAATTTAGTATTGGAGGGCAGCGTGGAGGGTAAAAATCGTAGAGGGAGACCAAGAGATGAATACACTAAGCAGATTCAGAAGGACGTAGGTTGCAGTAAGTACTGGGAGATGAAGAAGCTTGCACAGGATAGAGTAGCATGGAGAGCTGCATCAAACCATTCTCAGGACTGAGGACCACAAGAACAACAACATATATGGAAAAGGGAAAAACTATTACAGGTGGATATTATTATTCATCGTTATTGGACCGTTTGAAAACCGAGCTGCGAGAAAAACGCCGGCGATTGGACCGTAAAAAAGTCCTTTTCCATCACGACAATGCACCAGAACACACCTCAGCAGACGTGGTCGCAAAATTAATGGAAATAGGAATCCAACTCGTTTCACATCTCCTCCCCCCCCATTCTCCAGACTTCGCTCCCTCGGACTACTATTTGTTCCCCAATTTGAAGAAACGGCTGTCAGGACAAAGATTTTATTCAAACGAGGAGGTGATTGCAGCAGCTAATAGCTATTTTGCAGACTTGGATGATTCCTATTATTCGGAAGGGATCAACAAATTAGAACAGCATTGTACGAGGTGTATAGGTCTAAAAGGAGGCTATGTGGAAAAATAAAAAAGAAGGTTTACCCCAAACACGTAAGTGGTTTTTATTTTTGCACAGACTTTTCAAACACTCCTCGTAGCTCGTATGAATCATAAATAGAGAAATAAAAACCCTGACATCGTTCAATGAACCATCCTGGAACTTGTTTTAAATGATTAGGTAAACCGTGGAGAACCTAATCAAGATGGGAAGGAAGAGAATCTGATACTGTCTGCTGCACCACTTCATTCTGCAAGAAGATGGAAAGCATCTAGGGGGGATATGAAAGGGCTAGCAAAGTTCCTGTGGTTATCATACGAGCCAAAAGTAATACGTTTATCACTGAGCCAGGTATGTGGTTATCGTCTGATGAATTATGTGCAGCACGACTATAAACTATGGAAAATCACACCCACCTCTGTACTTGTAAATGGGCAGAAATTGCAACGTCTGATGTTGGTATTTTCCGGTTGTCTGCTTTAGGGCAGATAATTCTGTAGATGCTTGGGTTTATCTCGGTAAATCTTTTCTCCTGTAGTAATTGGTCAATGTCCCAATCGGTTTATGAATGCCACGATAGTGTCGCAGTCTAATCAAGAAATTTATCAGTGCTTTTGACACAACAGTCCGTCGCAGAAAATCAGATTCATTGATGCTAGTGTTTCACTGGCGGTAGCGCAGTTCAATGCTTCTGACGATAAGCTACGGATTGTATTTCTCACTATCTCTTCCTGAGTGTGACTCGCCCACTCTCTACCGTACATTCACAATCGGTACTCATTGTCATATCATACTCAGTTTTTTTTCTGGCTTCGATTTAGTTAATCGAATTCCACCTCACCATGCAATTGAAGCAATGACACATATTAGTATCAGTGAGGCTTGTATTTCGATTATTCCTTCTTTGCTCAGATTTCTGGCGATTATCACAAATAACTTAAACTAACGAAGAGATATTGAGTCGCCGGCCGGAGTGGCCGAGTGGTTAAAGGCGCTACAGTCTGGAACCGCATGACCGCTACGGTCGCAGTTTCGAATCCTGCCTCGGGCATGGATGTGTGTGATGTCCTTAGGTTAGTTAGGTTTAAGTAATTCTAAGTTCTAGGGGACTTATGACCACAGCAGTTGAGTCCCATAGTGCTCAGAGCCATTTGAACCATTTTGAAGATATTGAGTCGAACTGGGGGAAAAAGAAATTATGGCATAACATAAGAGAAGAAATCGGTTCAAAGGGTACATTTTGAAACATTAACTTATTTCAGAGTTGGAGGATGGAGGGAGGTGTGTGTATGTGTACGTGTGTGTGTGTGTGTGTGTGTGTGTGTGTGTGTGTGTGTGTGTGTGTGTGTATGGGAGAGGATGGTGGGAGGGAGACGAAAATAGTGGAGAAAGACCAGGACTTGAATACAGTATATAGGTTCAAAGGGTTAAGCCAGCAGTTATACAACGGTGAAGGGGATTACACACCGCTGATGTGAAGATCGTTGCAGAATGATACTACCTCAGTAAGAAAAGGTGTGGGGATGGAAATCTCAAAGAACTTTTCTAGAGGAATTCTTGTGGCCATACGCGATGACACTGTATAAGGAATGGCTCCGAGCGGTAACCACCATGGAGGACTTCAGGACCTCCGCCACACACCATCAGGTGCCTTTGGAGTATGGATGTAGATGTAGATAAACTAGCGTGGAGAAAATCATCAAACCAGTCTCTGGACTGATAACGACAGCAACATTTCAAAACCGTATGATGTGAGAGAGAGCTGAAAACAATAGACAGGCAGGGGGTAAAACAACCGAGGAGATAAATTAGTTAAATTTCTTCCCGCCTAAGATCATTCTACAACGTAGACAATATCTGACGCAAAAACGCGAATTCGACAATTTTAGTGTAGAGGGGAGAACAAGATCGGTAAATCACTTCTGAACTGGTCAGTGTGAGAGATTTCTAAGGAAGATGAATGTTCAATTCCCCGCTGATGTTAAGATCGTTGCAGAATGGTACTACCTCAGTAAAAAAAGGTGTGGGGATGGAAATGTCAAAGAACTTTTCTAGAGGAATTCTTGTGGCCATACGCGACTTTCCGATGACACTGTATAAGGAATGGCTCCGAGCGGTAACCACCATGGAGGACTTCAGGACCTCACCACCGGCGTGTGACGTGGACTTGCCCACTGGGCGCAGGCCGGTTGAAGTGAGTGACCAATTTAACGAACTGCTACGCATCGACTCATGTATTAACGAGCTGCACCTAGCTCCTCTTCGGATTACTACCATGGCGAGATAGTCTCACTCGATCGCGGTTGATTCGCTTCTCCATTCCGCAATGTAACAATGTCATTTTCGTCTTCGTCACTTAGGCTGGCCGCATGGATTGCCCTTCACCTATTGTCTGTCAGTGCAAGGACCTCCTCCTCGCGTCGCCATCACCTGAGTGTCTTCTCCGTTTGTCGTCCTCTTTTGTGTCTTCCCTCATATCTCTGCTGTCACTTTTTCACTAACAGTCGCAGAAATAATGAGCTCTATAACTTCTAATCACAAAACACCCACTATTATAGACATTAACCTATATTCTACACTTGCCTCGATATATAACTTCGTCCCCTACCGCAAATCGCCACATTTCTTCTCAACTCTCCCGTCTACTGCACAGCTAGCTTGGGCTGGTTAGTTTTACGGCATCTTACACTCATCCACTACCCTATCCACTAGCACCATCAAACTCATCAACAGTCTCTGTTACAACTGACTGCTAGGTGCTTTGCTTTTCCCAACACCAACACTTCAACACTAGCATCAGCACAAGTTATCCCCAAAGCCCTGAGCATCTGCACCTACACTACTCACATTAGTTGCCAATGCAGCTCCATATTCTGTTAACATCTTATCAATATGGTCACGCTTCACGTTACACATATTGTTATAACAAGTCCCCTCTGACCAGTTCATCCATCCATTAATCCCTCTGCAGCAGCAACAGCTCTGGTCCATCATTCCTTGTCCGTATATTTTCAGAATCGCCATCAAATATTGCTTATGCAATAAACTACGACGTCCTCATCTACCACCAGACACCACACAGAGTCTTTCCGCCCCCCAAGTTTACAGGAACCATCTAACCAACTAAGGCAAATTCCGCCCACCTGTACTTAGAGTAATGTCCTAACTCGCAATCCCCATTTCAATATAATATCAATAACTTAAACCAGCCCAATACACTCTTGCAACAATAAGCTGTAATCCCTCTCACAAAATCTGAAATGAGCTTCACGATATGCTTCATCGACACACCACTCCATCCATACAATTCATTTCTCCCCTCACCACGAAGACATAATCCGCTTTGTCAAGACTGTATTCAAAAATATCACCCATTTTGCAAACCCATATCCTGAAACAAATGACACTAGCTCCCAGTTCCGTATTTCACTACCTCACTTTCCCAGAACCACTCCAATTTCAGCTTCTCCGCTCAGATTCCTCGTCTGCCATGCATACTATCTTCAAACTTATTGCGCTCTATTTTCACCATAGATGCACAAAGTCCTTGTTCCTTTATCTCAAACTTCGAGGTAAGGATGACATATTCTGTTCTCCCTACATAATGTCCCACTTCTACCTATTTTTTCTTTAACGAACAATCCCCTTCTATCCTCCTGTCTGCTCAACACTGGTCATCCGCCCTCCTAACATCATCCTCCAACCAACATATAAAAACATCATCATCGTCTAGAATAAAAACCACGCCACAACGTCCACCTAGAAAATCGTCTTCGTCACTTCAACATAATCTGTTTTAGTAAATCTATATTTTTTATGTTTGTTTCTGACCACATTTTTAAAAAATGTGTATAGCTGAGGAGTAGTCACATTCTGCTGCCAGCACGCCCACTTTTTGGGAGAACGAAACCGAACTGTCGGTATGTCGTTACCTAAGTTTCTCACCTGCTTCTTGCAACAGGGTTCCCGAAATCGCTAGTCTTTGGAATTACCTTCGGACTATTTATGATGTTTCTGTTGGCGGTCCCCTGCAGTTGATTAGGTTTGTGAGCAGGACAGATTATGATTTTAAGGTTGTGTTGATGGATTACTGAGCTTCGTGTTTGGCACCATACCGTTGCAGTACTTTTGCGTCATGAAAATTGGTGTCGTGTCCTATAGTAAAGCAGTTACCGCCCCATTTACTTTAAATTACTTGTGATAAGAACCCATCTATTCTTCAACATTCCTTTGTACTATCACATTTCAAAAGCTTGTATTCTCTTCTTGTCTGAACTGTTTACCGTCCATGTTTCACTTGCGAACAAGGCTACGTTGCAGAAAAAAACTTCAAAGAAGATTCCTAACTCTTAGATTTGTATTCGAATACATATTTTTGTGTTAATTGATCAGGAAGATGAGAACATTTAATGCATTAATATTTAATGACAACATAAATTGTGGTATAATAACTTCGTTATAAAATCAAACAAAGAAAATATAAAACAGAAAAGTAGATAAAATGACGCAAGGATTAAGCTTGTTTAAAACCGTGGGCGGTTGGTGTTGTATATTTATTCAGAGAGGAGTAAAAGGCCGGCCGCGGTGGTCTCGCGGTTCTAGGCGCGCAGTCCGGAACCGTGCGACTGCTACGGACGCAGGTTCGAATCCTGCCTCGGGCATGGATGTGTGTGATGTCCTTAGGTTAGTTAGGTTTAAGTAGTTCTAAGTTCTAGGGGACTGATGACTACAGCAGTTGAGACCCATAGTGCTCAGAGCCATTTGAACCATTTTGAACCAGGAGTAAAGGAACATAACTAGCATTCGTTCAAATTATAAACAAGTAATATATTTTTGAAACTGACAAAATTCGTAGAGTTTCAGTGTGGCTTTGCTATATTTGAAAGCAGCCGATTCGAGTATGGTTGTTAAACATATTTTTCTCCCCAGTATTTGTCAATGCGTGATAGTATAAGAGCGTGGACCAATGTACTGTGTTAAATCCAGCAGTTCGTGCCAGGTACCAACCGGTACTACAAAGCGCCTTCGTGCACTGGAGTCTTGGTCTGAGGACGGCCTTATAGACCGAAACCGGTAACCAGAATTATAAATAGAAATTTATTGCAATCTGGACTGCGTTGTATTAAAATACATAACCCCAGAGTTCCCTGCGGCGCCTAATGCAGCGAAGGCATATGACGCTGATAAAGATCAATAATCTAGATCGTCTTTCCTAAGTTCTGTGACCACGTTGGTTCTGTTCAACAGATTCCAGAGACGGAGATTCGTGTGACATTATTCTGAAAGTCTTGCACGAAAATTACTTCGCGTAGATAATTCGAGAACCAATCCGAGAAGAAAAGGTCTTAGACTTCCTAGCCATAAACTGACCTAAACTTATCTAACCAGTTAGCGCAGAAGAAGATATCTGTGATGATAAGGCTTTGATAGCAACTATAATTACGTATATTACAAGGAATGTTAAGAATGGCACGAAAACATTTTTGCTTAGTAGGCGTGACAGGATACAAATGGCAGAATATCTGAGTAGTCAACAACAAGTATTGAGTGCTAAAGACGAAGATTGAATAACAAAGGGAAAAAATTCAAAGCATCATTCAATATGCTGTAGACAAGTATGTTCCGAGCAAGGTCTTAAGGCATGGGAAAGGCCCACCTTGGTACAATAGCCGTATTAGAATATGGCTACGTAAACAAAGAGAGCTTCACCACACATTCAAGAGAAGACAAACTCTAGAAGACAAACAAAAGCTGAACGAAGTGAAAGTGAGCCTAAGGAGATCAATGAGAGGAGAGTCCAGTGACTTTGAAAGTATAATTTTGTCAACCGATCTCACTGAAAATCATAAGATATTTTTGTCTTACACAAAATCAATGAGCGGTCCGAAATCATCTATTTATTCACTCAGCTACCACACAGGCACCGAAACGGAAGACAACAGAGAGAAGGCAGAAATGATGAATTCGGTCTTCAAACACAGTTTCACCACGGAAAATCGTAGTACGGTCCCTCCTTTCAATCATCGCACGAACATCTAAATGGCAAATGTTGAGAGAACCGATCACGGGACAGAGAAGCAAGTATAATCCCTTAGTAGCGGAAAGATTATGTAAGATTATGTGAAAGAACTTGCTCCCCTTCTAGCAACAGTTTATTACAGTTCGCTGTAGCAACAAGGGGTACTTAGTGACTGCAAAAAAGCGCAGATCATTCCAGTTTTCAAGAAGGGTCGTAGGACAGTTGCACATAATTATAGGACTATATCGTTGACGTCAATCTCTTTTAGAGTAATGACGTCTCTGGAGAACAGAGATCTTGATAAACTCAGCTCGCTCAGTTCCTTCGTGAGATCCATAGCGCTTTAGACAATGACGGTCAGGTTGACGTCGTGTTCCCTGACTTCAGGAAGGCATTTGACATCTTCCCGCATTGCTTTTTAGTGAGAAAAATATGAGCTTATCGAGTATTGGACCAGACTGGTGACTGAATTCAGGACTTGCAGACAGAACTCAGCACGTCACCGCAGCACGGAACAAAATCGACAAATGTAAAGGTAATTTCGGGAGTATCTCAAGAAAGTGTGAGAGCACCCCTACTGTTTACAGTGCATGTAATCGATCTAGTAGAACGCGTCGGAAGCTCTTTAAGACTGTTCGCAAATGATGCGGCTATCCGTAAAAAAGTAGCAACGCCAGAAAACAGTATCGAGTTGCAAAATCACCTGCAGACGACTGATGAATGGTGCAGTCTCTGGCGTTGATCCTGACCGAAAATATCAATGTAACATACGAGCGTCATTCAATAGGTAATGTCCCACATTTTTTTCTCAGAACATATTTATTGTTAAGAGGCAGAATTTAGTGACAATACGCATCAACATGTCTTGACTATGTCCTATTTTTCTGCGTAGTCTCCATCACGTTCTATGGCCGTACGCCAACAATGTGGAAGAGCATGTATTCACCGCTGGTAAAACCACTTCTTCTGTAGGCGTAGCCATGTTTTCACTGCACAACTGACACTCTCGTCATCTTAAAAGTGTGGTCCCCGTAGATAATCTCCAAGCGGCCCAAAGATATGGAAGTCGGAGGGTGACAGGTCTGGACTGTAAGGTGGATGAGGCAATGATGTACAACCCAATTTGGCGATGTGTTCCCAGGTTCTCAGACTTGTGTGTGGGCGTGTATTATCGTGTTGAAGCATGATTTCTGCTGGATTCTCGTCCGATCGAACACCTCGGGAAACAATTCTTGAGTCTCTGAATTGCTGGTTGACCCTCTTGGCATCACATCCACGAGAATGACGCCATCACAATCCCAGAAGACTGTCACCATGACATTTCTGGCAGAGGCAGTTGTCTTGAATTTCTCCTTTTGTGGTGAGTGAGGATGATGCCACTCCATAGACTGCCTTTTTTTCGGTGCAAAGTGATGCACTCAGCTTTCGTCCCCCGTAACGACCCGTGACAAAAAGGCCTCTCCATTGGTCTCAAAACGCTCCAGCAATTCGGATGAAATGGCCTTTCATTGAATCTTGTGGTCTGCTGTGAGCACCTCTTTGAATATCCGAGAGTCTCGATCACTGGAGACGCACTTCCAATGCTGACCAACAACTGTAGAGCCAGTTGAGTTGTGACGCTCTGCATGCGCACGATTCAGCATATCTGGAGCAGTGGCTGTGACTGAACGTCGCGAGCGTGGCTGGTCATGGAGCTCTGTTTCTACATTTCCTGAGGCTGTAACTTCTTTACCCATCGCCCAACTGTACTATCAACTACAGCATCCCATACACTGCTCACAAACGTTTGTGGACGTTCACCACGGAAGAATTCAATAATTGCACGCTGCTTGTAACGTGAGTCGTATGAAGACGCCATTTTGCCGCTGTACTACGGCTCTGCCACCAGCCAGAACGGTTCGAAACTTCACAGGAAAGTTTGTCTATGTACATTAATCTGTTTTTCAAAGAAATGTGGGGCATTACTTATTGAACGACTCTCTTATTAGTATACTCAGGAAAATAAATCTTCTACTGTACAACCACAAATTGCTGGAAACAGTATCTGCTGTAAAATATCTAGGACCAACTATCCAAAGCGCCCTTACGTGGAACGGCCGCATAACGCAAACAATAGGAAAAACGGATACGAGACTGAGATTGATATGAAAAGTCTTATGGATGTGTAATTCATCCACGAAAGAGGTGGCTGACCGATTCTTGAGCACTGTTCATCAATGTTAGGCCCTTACCAGGTAGGACCAATAGGAGAGAGAGAGAGAGAGAGAGAGAGAGAGAGAGAGAGAGAGAGAGAAGGTCCAACGAATAACAGTGCTTTTCGTCACGGGGTCGTTTAGCAGGCGTGAGAGCGTTACAGAAATGGTCAACTAACTACAGTGGCAGACGCTACGAGAGACGCGTTGCGCATCAGCGAGAGGTTTGGTATTGAAATTTCGAGAGAGTACTTTCCGGGAAGAGTCGAAGAACATATTACTTCCTCCCACATACATCTCGCGAAATGAGCACGATGAAAAAATTCGAGTAGTTAGAGACAATACATACGATTACCGACAGTCATTCTTCACTTGCGCCATTCGCGAGTGGAGTAGGGAAGGGAGGATCAGCTAGTGATTCCAGAAGTACCCTCCATCACACACTGTCAGGTGTCTTGCGTAATACTGATGAAGATGTAGAGCAGAATATTGTCGTACCATCACGTGGACTGTCTCTCGCTGTTATTGGCACCAAAACCACTATAGTGAAGTTGCGTTTTATGAATAATGTCAAAATGTCATAAGAAAGAAATACCGATCGAGGAGGCACGTGGTAAACACATTGGACTAACATTCGGGAGGACGGCGGTTGAAACCCGCGCCCTGCCATACAGATTTAGGTTTTCCATGATTTCCCTAAATCACTTCAGGCAAATGTCGGGATGGTTCCTTTGAAAGGGCACGGCCGATTTCCTTTCCCATCCTTGACATAGTCCGAGCTTTTGCTCCGTCTCTAATGAACTCCATGTCGACGGGACGTTAAAGTCAACCTCCCTTCCTTCCTCATATGAACGAAAGGTGACAATGTGCGAGAAGAAAGATTTCCAATTAGGCACCTGAATGTCACAGAAAAGAACACCATACAAAATTTTCCTTTTTCTTTTACGATGAGGAGTAAGTGCATTTAGGTAGCTTAAAACTTGGCTGGGTTATCATTCTCCTAGAGGAGAAGAGTGATTAGCATACCGTGGAATAAAAGAATGTTAGAATAAGTAGGTGAAGTTGACAACACATATGACAGAGCATCAACTGTTTACAGTCCAAAAATATTTGCAGCTTCTAAAGAGGTTGATTGGCAATGCAGAAGTCGCAGATCTGAAATGTGAGGCTATTCCAGCCAGAAATTTAAGAATAGATAAAGTAATAGACAAAATAATAAGGGAATCATTAAAACAGGTAAAGTATCAAAAACTGTAGGTAGACACTACACGTGTCAGAAGCACTTTTAAAGAAAAAAGAGGAGGAATCGCAAGATTCTTGACAGGCGGTGCCCGAGAAAGTATGACAAACCGTTGGCTGGCGCGCGAGATGGTTACGACAGCCGGAAACTCTTATACCGTATAACGCTTTTCACGGGAAGCTTTCATGTCGCAAATAGAGAACGTGCGTGGCTTGTTGTTATGTCGCTATGCTTGAGTTGATGGGAAGTCCACTCAGACGCACGGGTGATAAGATTCCCTCAGCCGTGAGAGGATGATTTCCAATCAACATGCAAGATGCTGATTATAGAGAGATACTGGCTACACTTCGAGTGTCCACTTTCTCAGAGGGGATACAAAACACGTCGGGGAAAATTTTCGTCTTATCTGAGAAAGTCACACTACGAACATTGACCACTAAAGACATTTATCAATTATCACTCGCCATCTGGGAACACCCAGAGCAACTAAAGCATATAAGTTTATCTCTTGAGTGAACGATATGCTGCTATATTTCAACAAGCAATAATGCGTTTACTCAAGTGTAAAAGCAGATTCACTACCCTGTCAACTGCTGTGGGCAGATTTCATGTTCAAAAGACTTATTATCATCAGATATGGCTCTGTGGAATTACTTAGTTTTGTTAACAGTTGACATTTACTGTTGAATTTGACCACTTTCATTGCTTTGGGAAGCACTTGGGTGAACATCTAGCAATTTTCTTCTTACAGTCTGCTATTAAAACGATGAAAAGTCGCACGTTTTAGCAGTTTCTGATGACGAAAGGATGCTGACTTGCGACTTGCAGACAAAACAGGGTACCTTAGAATTGACAGAAAATACCAGAAACGTGGTTAAGGTACTGTATTCGTTTTCATAGAACCCAGGCTTAAAACCCCACCCCGGACATCCAGGTTATTACGTTAAAGGTGAAAGCCAGGATAGTTACTCTGGAAAGGTCTCCAATGATATCTAAATCTATCTACGTTAACATCTTTTCTCTGCATACCACTGTGAAGTGAATGATGGAGGGTACTTTCCACCTCACAACTTACCGTGGTTACTTCTCCTCCATTTCATCTATAGAGAGCGGGAAGAACGATTGTTTCAGCGCCTCTGTTAATGCTGTAATCAGTTTCATCTTGTTCTTTTGATACCTACGAGGGTGATATTTAAGACGTTTACTATATTCTTAGATTCCGCACTTAAAGATGGTTCTTGAAACTTGGTAAGTGAGCTTTCGCCGGATAATTGATGTCTGTCTTCAAATGTCTGACACCGAACGAGACAGCACACTCAGTTTGCTTTCGAGAGGACTATGTTTCAAATCCCTGTCGGGATTTGTGGCTTCCTTAATTTCCATAAATCACTTACGGCAAACGACGGGCTGATCGCTTTGAGATGGCACGGCCGATTTTCTTCCTCATTCCTGCCTAATCCGAACTTGTGCTCCATCGCTACTGACCTCGCTGTCGACAGAATGTTAAACAGTAATCTTGCTTCCTTCCTTCCTTCAAACGTCTGCCACCTCAGTTTTTTCAGCATGTACAAGACGCTCTCCCGACGATCAAAGAGATACGTGAATGTGTCGACTTTCAATGCCTCCCGTTAATCATACACGGTACGAGCCCCACATAGCGGAGCAGTGTTCTGGCATGTGTAGCGCTGATGTTTTGTGTGCTGTCTCTTTTGCAGATTGATTGCATTTTCCTGGTATCTTAGCAATGAATAGACCTTTGTCACATGTTTTGCCTACAACGAGCCTATGCGATAATTACATTAGTTATAAACTGCTGAACTGACTGGTTCCAACTATGACTCAATGTTGTGGTAGTCATATGATAGCACGTTTTTTCGTTTTGCAAAGTGTGCGCTTTTAAATTCCTGAAAATTTAAAGCGGACTGACCATCATTACAACACTTCGCAATATTATAAAGATCTGAATATTCGTGCAGCCTTTTACAGACATAGCTATAAGTGTTCAACATCTGCGAAAAGTCTGACGTTATTACTAATATTGTCTGCAAGGTCAGAAGAAAATAAGTCTGGTAAACATGGGTTCTAAAATGCATGCCTAACGAGATATGAGCAGTACTTCATCTTCGATACTGTGAAACACATCTCTGCTACTGCAAACTCTTTGCCTTCCATATCTCGGGAGGAGGTAGTATGGACGAAAACAAGGGAAAAAAAGGTTCAGTAAACATGGATTATAAAATACATATCTTAAGAGCTATGAGCACTTGTTCAATGGAAGAGATGAGCAGCTGCTTATAACTCTTACGTTATACGTTTTAGAGCCCATGTTTACTAGACTAATTTTCTTCTTTTTATACGAGAAATCCATTCCTGAAGCTTTGTCAATAAGTTCTGATACATCCTACATATCTATTGATGATTCCCCATCCAAATAATATGCTGCGATCTTCGTTTCACAAATACTGATTTCAATCACAAATTTTGTTGGCTGCCTCATATGATCGTACTTCCGCTATTAAGCGATTGTGTAGAAATGAGTCAAATAGTTTTTGGAAGTTAAAAAATCATGTACCCGACTGCCTTGCTCAATGGCTTTCAGGATTTCATACCAGAAAAGTATACCTCATATTTCGCATGACCAGTGTTTTCGGAATCCACGCTGGTTAGCAAGAGGGAGGTCATTGTGTTCAAGGTACCTCACTACGTTTGAACTCAGAATATGTTCTAAGATATTACAGATGGCGTACGTGAAAGATACTGGACAATAGTTTTGGTCGACCATTTCTGATACTCTTCTTGTAGGGTGCGATGCTGCTTAGTCCCTATCCAAACCGATTTCTATGAACTTTCCGTGGTTGGGAAACTAAACTCTACTTTTTTTAAAAAATTGATACTACTACTCAGAAAGCCTACTGATTCTTGGCCATAAAGTCACAATGTCTTCTGGGCTACTGCTAATCTGTTTGTGAGCAAGAGGAATCCTGCCGAACCGAATCAAAGTGATAGAGATACACTCGCAAACTTCCACGTGTAAGCTACGAGCTGTGCGCCATGATTGTCTTCTAAATTACAGGAGTCAGAGGGTTCCAATTTATCACGTTGCATCTTTCGGTCATTGTTACGCAGCACAAATACAAATAGGCTGGATGTCGTCGAGAAATATCATCCGTCATACATCACTGAATAAACAGTTAAGACCTATCGTTTACCGATTGTATTGCGCTGTCTAGAAACACCCACTGAGACTAGGGCCTGTAATCAGTTTGAGCAGAGACGTTGGTTCGGTCTGAATCTGATACCCGAGAATAAAAAAATAAAATAAAATAAAACACTGAGCTAACGCCACTGAAATTACCCATTACCTAAGCACTTGTTTGATATCTAGTATCTTTTGGTATTTCCTACTCGAATCACACAGTGTGTTTAATGTTTCGCTCACGTGGAACAGATAACAAGGCAGACCTTGGGCCGCAGCTGGAGACAGGACTTGCAGATTGCATCAGATACCTGTGGGGTATTTAAGGCAGGGGCTCCTACTCGCTGCCACGTTAGTGTGACTCTTTGAGGAGCACAGGGAGGATAAGACTGCTCAGAATCTCAGCCACAAGGCAACTAATTGAGCGAGAGCGCATTTTGACGTTTATCGTCCTGTCAACGAATATTCATTATCCGATCGATCGCTCTTTGTGGTACTGTAGTGAACTTACATCTAGAGTCTCCGGTTCTGTTCATTCTAACAGACTTGGACCGTTTTAAGCATCGTTGCATGATGTCTCAAAGTTCACCCCTTTCTGGGTTTGTACTCGCTCCTCTGTCTAGGGGCTTTCATAACTTGCTTTTGGTTGTTCGCCTCTATTTTTCCAGACGTATCCCGTTTGTCACTATCGTTTTACAGAAGACTTCTGTTTCAAAAGGGTCTTCGGGCTTGATTTCTAATGTTTATGGGTCTTCTGTGGTGCTAGAAAACAAGAGCATTGTGGTTTTGTATTTTGCATCGAAAACGTCACATCACATTAAAAGAACGCCGATACATAACATCTGGTGAGATAACCATGTACAACTGTACCAGCGATTGATTATAGCTTAAGCCAAAAGGCGTAAAGGTGTACATTAGTTTTAAACAACAAAAGTCGATCAAGATGGATGGTTCCATTAACTTTAATATAACGATCACGGTCTCGTATAATAACTTTTGTGATTTATCGAAGAAATAACTTTTAATCAGTTTATTACCATTCTACTTTACTGTAAACTTCTTACTTCCATTACTTGATGAAGTGAAACGCGCTTTTTGTAGATTTATTTATTTATTTATGTAGATCCTCTAACAATCAGCGCTTTAGTTAATGTTTAATATTATACAAGACCTTCATCTGGTCCGTAGACGTATTGTCACAGAACTCGATTGTGAACTTATGCGTTGCGTTGATTACCAGTAACCAGCAGGATCAGACTGCAACTTCTGATCAAGATCAGTAATAAATTCACACTTACCTAATGTTCAGCTTAGTATTCTGCAGTCGTCTTGATCGTTCCTAGAGGATGATTACTTGCTCAAAAGGTTTGGGTTGTATGTTGAAAATACTTTTTATTAATTAACTGATTGGTTCTTCTTTACTTAAGTATTTTATTCTTTTTTGGATGAATCTTCCATTTTAAAATAATTAGAACTTTTTTCATTATAGCAAGTTCACAAAAACCGTGAAATAGGTTACTTAAGTACACAATTTCCTACCCTTACAGAGTTCAGGTCACGACTGCCTATCATAAACGCACATGGCGAGAGTCTACAGGTAGTACTGTAAGGTATTTGAACGCTTAACAGTATTACAACTTTTTGTTACGTGTTATTACAGTGGTTGGTATTTATTTATAATTTACATATTCTCTTTATGATAATACTGATATGAATGATACAGAAAGAAAAAAAAAAATGTTGAGCTTCTTTAAAATGGAGAGTGGAGAGACAATCTTTAAATAATACAAAACTTGAAATATGAAATACACGGTCCGACGTTTAAATCCGGAGAAATGATGTTTTAAAAAAGAAATTTATTAAAATACAAATGAAAATCCTTTTAAATATAAGTAGTGCGATCTTTCAAGAGTAACATTACTCGACGTAACCCTCTTCAGCCGCAATGACCGCCTCAAATCTTGTCCTGAAGCGATCGCAAGCTCTGTTTAAAACAGTGCTATCCTTATTTGCAAATGCTGCTTCGGTAGCGGTGTGTAGAGATGCTACATTAGAGTGTCTCATCTTATTGGTAACTCTTTCGACTACGCTCCAAACATAGTAGTCGAGGGGGTTGAAATCCGGGCTATTCGGGGACCAGAAATTGTTTGACCAGAACATGTCAACGTTATCCGAGAGCCAGTTTTGGACTTAATAGTTGGTATGAGCTTGTGAGCAGTCCTGTTGAAAGACATGTCATCTCCTCGAGGCAACAGTTACCATCCACGGTTTCACGACATTCGGCAGAACTTGCAGGTAAGCTTATTTTGTGGCAATTTGTCCCTCTTCAAAGAAATGTGGCGGCATGATATCACCACCACTGCGCACAACAACTAGGACAAAAACCCCAGACTTCTCTGAGGCATTATACTTGGCCACAATATCGTCAACAGTTGATCTTGGGTACCCGAAGAATCGAACTATTTCGTCGAAGACTTTCGATAATCGCGGCTCCTCGGTTGTACTCCGCTCCTGTCCTCAACATCTCGGCCATTTAGAGGTTACTAGCTGCCTATGGCTTTCAAGAACGCCAGTCGCGGCCTGCGGCGACACTACGATATGTCGAAATTGAAATTTGTTCGGATTTAAGAGCCGCACCCTGTACTTCTCAACTATTGTTAACACATTAGGGTTCAAATGTCATCTAAATTTGCAGAAAATGTTATTTTTATATCAACAGTATGTTTCAAAACTTTTGATGAATGTGTTATATAGGTACTGCGAATGACGTAGTTACCACTTAAATGTTTAGTGGCAAAGCGAGAGTATGTGGTTACCGAGAGGTCGCTGGATCGAATCCCAGTCGGACCACGGATTTTCGGTCCGCTTTTAACCTAACCTTCACCCTTCAATAATGTGAAGAATCTCCAGGAACGACACGTGGTTTGGATTCTGTGTCAACCTGTTAAGTCCCCTTTCCATGGCTGGAATACTGGCATCGGTTAGGGACACGCAGGTCCGCAACGTAGCGTCAAATTTACAGGCTTGCGCCACACCGTTGATTCACATTGAATTTTTATTATTGTTATATCCTGTAAGTACACTAAATTAAATTATTATTTCAGCATAATTCCGCTCTCAGATCGATAATCTTTGTGTGAATATTAATAAGAAAAATAATTAAAATGTGTAATAGCATACATAAATCTCATTCGCGCGAGTACAGTACAAGTGACCTGTTTGCAATAAATATAGAAAATCAACTCTGATGTACGTTTACTGTGTCAACATAAATAAACCACAATTTACGGTTTCACTACAGTCCGAAGATGGCTTCTAGCGCCTGCACCCGTATTACTGCGCAACTGTGATTGTATTAATCAGTTACATTTTTAATGAATGTATTTCATTTAGATGGATCTAATATTCTTCTAATGATTTTGAACTATTTCTTCTTCAGTTTTCTAAGGCATTCTTTATCGCCAACCATGAACAGGGCTTCGATTGCTTACCAAGTTACTGGTTAAAGCCCTTATGTTCTGAAAGAAGCATTTTTTTTTTTTTTGCTAGCGATTGTTCGTGATGCTTGATAAGTTATTTTAAGTTTGTGTATTCCTTTTCTAAGTGATTCCTTGCCCAGATCTTTTTCCGTAAGGCGCTGAGGAGAGGTCTGGAATACAACCCTGCACATGGCGCAACGTCTGGTGATCAGGAAAGGTGCCCGGCCGCGCTCTCGGGATAATAATGGCGAAGAAAATGGATTTCGCAGTCATGATAGAGCCGGAAACATGAGAAACGCAGGCATATTTTGTAATGAATAAAAAAATGGTTCAAATGGCTCTGAGCACTATGGGACTTAACATCTATGGTCATTAGTCCCCTAGAACTTAGAACTACTTAAACCTAACTAACCTAAGAACATCACACAACACCCAGTCATCACGAGGCAGAGAAAATCCCTGACCCCGAATCGAACCCGGGAACCCGGGCGCGGGAAGCGAGAACGCTACCGCACGACCACGAGCTGCGGACGGTATTGTAATGAATATACTAAAGTGAACGTCCTGCAGCCCCTTTGTTATCTGTGCCACGTGAGCGTAAACAGGGTATATTCTCAGTGCAGAATCACTAGCGTTTTGTGCAAATTTTTCGTTAAAAATTACAGATGTGTAATATGTTACACTCAAAATAGTTTAGGACTGCACCTTGTGCTGCGTTGCTGCGTACAAGTACTAGGAAAAAAGAAATGTTATCTTCGTTAATCAATTACGAGATCATCTACCCTCAAATTAGCTTTTTTTAAAAATAAAAAATCTATTGGACGTTTTGATGCATTAACGTGGCTATTTTCGGTCGATTTCCAAACCTGATATCTGATGCGACTATCCTTGGCATCCATTCTACAACGGCCCTAAATTTGCAAACACTTTTCAAAAATCGTATAATATGTTAATGTTTATAAATGTAGGATATTTAGAGGTTTGCGTGGTGTTTTATGTTGTGTTTGTCAGAAGAGCCAACACCGTGTTACTAGTGGAGGCCGAAATGCACGCGTTTTAGCTCACGCAGGCTGGCGTTAGGAGGGAAGAGCTATACTGACTTGAGGTCTGGAACATGACAAGGAATTAGAATTCAGAAAGCGGACGTAATTAGTTTGATACTTAACTTTAATCCATTAATGATGAACGTCGCTCTTGACGGTACATGAGTCACAATATTATCTGTTCAGAAGACATAGTAACTGATAATGGCGCCTTGCTAGGTCGTAGCAAATGACGTAGCTGAAGGCTATGCTAAACTGTCGTCTCTGCAAATGAGAACGTATGTAGACAGTGAACCATCGCTAGCAAAGTCGGCTGTACAACTGGGGCGAGTGCTAGGAAGTCTCTCTAGACTAGACCTACCGGGTGGCGGCGCTCGGTCTGCAATCACTGATAGTGGCGACACGCGGGTCCGACGTATACTAACGGACCGCGGCCGATTTAAAGGCTACCACCTAGCAAGTATGGTGTCTGGCTGTGACCCCACATTTTATGCTGTAATACCTGTGTATTTTAACTACAATTTTTAAAAACATTGTATACTGTTAAAAGCCCAGATTAAGGAAACAGTGCAAAATAATAACTGAATCTCGTACAGTGTCGTCAGACTGGAGTTAAAGACTTTATCCATCTGAGTGGCACAGAAGCGCAGTGGCACGTAACGCGGAGTAAACCCGAACTCCTCCAACAAAATTTCGATTCTGTAGGCACCTATCCTATTATATGTTGGGCGTCTCAGGAAACACATATTACAAAATTTTTCATTGCTGTGAAAATATTTTTCCGTAAATAAAGGTAAATGAGATAACAAAAGCACATAAATAATAATTATATTTCATTAGTCTGTAGCGAGCCGCCAAGGGCCGCGCCTCTCATACTAAAATGCTCAGAGTACATCCGCTAACAGCCTTGAAATTTTGTTGATGGAGCTCTGGATCACAGTGTGTGTGGCAAAAGCAAAATCGTAAGCTCTGTTGTTGGCGCAATCGCTGTTGGAAGGCTTAACAACAAGATTAGATACACTACCTGATCGAAAGTACCCCGACACCCCTATTTAATCCGGAATTGATCTTTAGATGTCACGAAAGGCAAACCTGACAGTGTAAAAGAAGGCAGGGAGCGTTGCGTTGCAGTAGGAAATCAGTAACAGCAGAATGGGTCGCTCAGCAGAGCTCAGTGACTTCGAACGTGGATTTTGGATGTCACATGAGTAACAAATCCATCACATACACTTCATTCCTTCTACAGCTCCCCAAGTCGACTGTCGATGACCTGATGTTCTGACGGTTAGGGCTGTTGGCCATTGTGGAGGGTGATAGTAAAAAATCGCACGTAATCTGCGTAAAGAGTCACTCGTGAGTTACAAGAGCTATCGGCAATCCAGCTATCACAATGGTTGTGGATGTGGAGTTAAAAATAATGGAGTACATTGGTTGACGAGCGCCTACTAAGCCCACGTTTCTGTTGTCAGTGATAAGCGACGTTTGACCGGGTGTAAAGACTGACAGTGGAGACTGGAAACGAGTGTGGCTTGGAGTTAATCACGCTATAACCAACTGCAATCCGACGGAAGCGTTCGAGTTTGACGAATGCCTGGAGAACACAACCTGTCATGTGGAGTGGTAACAGTGAAGTACTGAGGAGGTAGCGTTACCGAATGGGATTGTTTATCGCAGTTACGGTGTGCTCTGGTTATTGTGCTTAAGAAAACACATCTTATCGGATTGCGTACTTCGTACCGTAGAGCGACAGTTCTAAGACAATGATTCTATAGCATGCCAATCTTCCTGTCATAGGGCGTCATCTGTGAGACAATTGTTTGTGGACGATAACACTCCTGAAACTGACTGGCCTGCCCAGAGTCTCACCAGAACATAACAGAATACCTTTGGGTTTAATTCTGAACGTCGACTTCGCTCCAGACCCTAGCGCCCGACATCGTGACCTTTCCTGGTTTCGGCTCTTGAAGAAGAATCGGCTATCACTCCTCCACAGACATTCAGGCACTATTGAAAGTGTCTGCAACAGAGTTCAAGTCATAATAAAAACGTAGGATGGACACACATATTAAAGTCCACTGATAGTTGCTATATCCAGGACTAACACAGTAAATACAGGGTGATCAAAAAGTCAGTATAAATTTGAAAACTGAATCAATCACGGAATAATGTAGATAGAGAGGTACAAATTGACACACATGCTTGGAATGACATGGGGATTTATTAGAACCAAAAAAATACAAAAGTTCAAAAAATGTCCGACAGATGGCGCTTCATCTGATCAGAATAGTAATAATTAGTAAGACAAATCAAAGATGATGTTTTTTTACAGGAACAAAACCAGAATCACGTATTTCCTCGAAGAAAAAAGGCCCGACAACGGTAGATTTGGTAAATCCAACCCATACCGTGACTTTCTCGTCGTGCAATGGAGTTTCCACGACAGTTCTAGGATTTTCGGTAGCCCACATTCTGCAGTTGTGGGCGTTGACAGACCCTCGGAGCGTGAAATGAGCTTCGTCGGTCCACAACACGTTACACAACCTATCGTCATCTTCCGCCATCTTTTGAAACGCCCACACCGCAAATGCCCTCCGCTTCACTAAATCGCCAGGTAACAGTTCATGATGCCGATGGATTTTGTACGGATAGCATCGGAGGGTACGCCTCAGTGCCAACCAAACAGTAGTGTATGGAATGCGCCGGTGCGACGTGCGACTGCACAAGCGCTGACTTCCCCGTGCATAGAGGAACCCGCTACAGTCTCCATTTCTTCCTGAACTGTCTCAGCAGCATTACGCCTTGTGCTCGGTCGGCCACTACGGGGTCTATCGTATAAACAACCCGTGGCTTCGAACTTCGAAATCATTCTCGCCACAGCTGCATTTGTCAACGGACCTTTACCCGTTCGAATCCACTTCCTATGGCGATAGGATCGTAACGCTGAACTAGCACATTCCCCAATCTGATAATACAGCTTCACTAAAAGCGCCTTTTCAGGTAACGTCAACATGCTGCGACTGCTGGCGCATCTGATTCTCTCATTACAGCTCCTTTTATACACGATTGTCACGCGCAGTCACTGACGTTTTGCTGTCCAGCGCCATCTGTCGGACATTTTGTGAACTTTTGGGGGGGGGGGGGGTTTCTAATGAAACCCCATGTCATTACAAGCATGTGTGTCAATTTTTACCTCTCTATCTACATTATTCCGGGGTTTATTAAGTTTTCAAATTTATACTGACTTTTTGATCACCCGGTATATCACCGTCTACAATTTACTGACACAGCAATGAAACAAATAATTCTATTACCAAGCTGTAGATGAATACTTTATGGAAAACTATATAAACTTATGGTGGTTATACCAACGTCCAGGAAGTGCAAATGAAATGCAAAATTCGGACGAAATCACTAGTCCGTTGACATACCAAGCCTAATGAACGTTGAAGTCTAAGTTCCATTGTGGTATTCGGACTCTCAAGTCCAGATCTCAGCCAAATCAACATCGATCAGCAGGTCCACCGCAGCGTAGCACTTCCTAGTTGCGGAGCATAACGTAGCACGATGAGACTGGCTTGCAGGCGGCAGTAGCGGCGTGAAGTAAGGCTCCATAATTAATGGAGTCGGCGGCTGGGGTCGCTGTATATTCTGGTCGGCCAATCGCTGAGTGTTATGGGTGGCCAATCGCTGTGGTTTGGCGCGAAGGCGGTCTGCGATGAGCAGCAGGCAGCGCACGGAGAACGATGCATTTCTCGGCCGCGCGTAATGGAGCGCGCCGGTGCTCGGTGCGGAGCTTTAATTGTGGTGAATACCATAATAGTGTCTGGATACTTTTGATCCGATAGTGTAAAGACGATTTCACCCCTTACGTTGGTTTGAGCCCAGTAGTGCTTTACTATGCATGATTTTGCTGGAGGTGATAATCCTTTAACTTCCTCCTACCTTTGAACTGAGTTACCCAGGTAGTTATAGGAGCACCCACATTTAACGTGGCCTCTGAAACATGATTGAAGTTGGCATTTTTACCACATAAACTAATCGTATATAGAAGTGAAAGAAGCGGTAAGTGATACATAAAAAAGGCCGGCTGTGTGTTGAACCGCGGACCTGTGGATTTCGGTTTTGGGTGTTATCTATTACGTCACCGAACCACACATTAAAACAACAGGATAAAAAAGCGGTTTTGCAATAACGAGACATTTATCACCTATTATGTGTGTTTCAGAGGAAATCAGGCGGTGCTGGAAACAGCTGATGAGACCGTGACGTAGACCTCTCTGCCAGCTGGGGGTCGGCCTGTGAACGGCGCCGAACAGAGGTCAACGGTTTATCGTGCCTGTGACAGGCGGCTCCGGCAATGACACTGCGGGTGCATGCGTCACAGCACGAGGCATTGCCTCTCTCTCCTTATCTTTCTCGGCAGCGTCTAGCTTTCATGGGTCGGCTGGGATCCACGATTAACTTGGAATTTGTTCTGGTTCTTACTGGATTAGTCGGTAGAGCGGTCAGCTACCTACTATCACAGTTAACTGCTTCGTTATTTTTGCTGCTGCTCCCTTCCGTAACGAAGCAGCAGTAACCAAGTCTGTGAACAGTGCCGTTGCTGTAGAAACAGCTTTAACTTTGGGGACATCGAAGAACCATAATTATTAATGGCAAATTGGGTTTCTAACATGGTTACTCTAAAAAATTACTCTGATCATTGCAGAATGAAGTTTTCATTCTGTAGCGGAGTGCCCACTGATATGTAACATCCTGACAGATTAAAATGGTATATCAGGCCGAGACTCGAACTCGGGAGACCATCGCCTTTTATGGGCAAGTGTTCCACCGACTGAGCTACCCAAGCACGACTCACCACCCATCCACGCAGCTTTATTTCCGCCAGTAACTCATCTCCTACATTTCAAACTTCACAGAAGCCCTCCTGAGAAGCTTGCAAATTCCTCTGTTATAGAAATATTTTTAATGCTATTGCCAGTCGGTATTTTATACCCTCTATACTTTGAAAATATTCAGTTTTTTTTTTTTGCTGCCCAATCAAAGAAATTTTCTCAACTGCTTCCAGCGTCTCATTTTCTGCCACATCGTATTTCTCGCTTGTAGACGCACTGCTTAAGAGGTCTTAATTGATGTAAGTCTGAAAACTAGTACTGTTTCACTGCTTTACAAGAATCGAAGTAAATATCGATGACAGACTTTACTGCTTTACATCTCTGACTCGCGGACGCAGCGCCACACAAGTGACGTCGATGAATGCTACTGCAGCTACGAGATGGCAGCACGAGTTACTGGCAATTGGTACCTGCTACACTTGAAGATCTCTTGTTCTTGGGCCTGTCCCACGTGTTGTGATCTGACAGTTCCACTCCACTGGCGCTACCATAAGAGCACCTAATTCGTTCAGCTGTGTCTGCTAGCAGGCCTTCGTCACAACAGCTTCGAAAAGAAGAAATACAGGTGTGTGTGTCTGGCCCCAATCTTAGAAAAAAATCATGAATGATTGTTTCTGAAAAAGAAATATTTGACACTTCTGCAAATCGTTCAGAGTTTTTTATTGGTTTCTTCCCGTTCTGAAGTAAAGGCAAATTACGTGTGTTGCCCACAGCACACACAGCATACACTTCTTTTTTCTGCGTATCATACTTGCTTCTGAAATATTGAATCACAGTTTTAAAAAAATGCTTTCCGTGTCATATTTTAAGTAGCAGAAAATATGAGCTGAACAAAAGAAAATGTGTAAGCTGATTTATACGTAAAATCGCTCGTTTTTTATTTAAGTCGATCATCTGCAGTAATAGGAAAGTAGTGGTTTTAGCTTGTCCTGCTTTGTTTCGGAACTTTAGGCTCAGTCAGACTGCAGTTCACATTGCATGTAAGGTCTCTGAACAGTGCATTGTTTTGTTTGTTTGAGCTGAGTGACGCCTGCAAATACTTTGATCATTTTCATTATAACTTTGACTAAAAGTTCAGCTTAACGCCGCTCGAGATTATAAACGAAAGTTTGATCAAAAACCGTCAAAGAATTTGTTTCTAGTTTATCGCTGTGTTCTCATTTCTTTGGTTTTTCATGTGCTTCCTGTAAATAATTTTGCATTTTAGCTCTTGAGACGGAGACAGTTTGGATATGTTTTCCAGTTAGCCCGCGACCTTCATTTCAATTAGATTCATTGGCCGCGGAAGCAAACAGCAACATTGGTTGTGCAAGAGCAAAAGCGTCTGTAAAATTCTTCGACAAACATTTACTTTAAAACGGTTCCACTTGTTCTCTCGGAGTCTTTTCACATTTACATACAAAATCTCTACATTACATAGAGAGGTTAAGATGTATAGTTATTGGTTTCTGAAGGAAATAAAACATTGTCTCCTACATCATAAATAGTATATTAACATATGGTCGTATTAGGACCATCAAAAACATGTCAGCCTTTTTTACCACAGAACTGTATGGCGTAAATGTTTTTGAAAAGCGGAAATACACGGATATTAAGAATTCTTGTGTCTTTTGTTAAACCTGAGAGTTTGGGAGGTCTAACAGTCGCTTGCTGCTAATAAAACTGTACAGCGTTGGTGAAATTATCAATGATAACAGATTATGAACATAAATTTGTTGGATTCATTAAAACTCTGCTAGCATCTGAATTTACGGGGTCTTATTTTTAAGGAATTGTGTGTCGAGATAGTGATGAGATGGCGTAGTGGTAAGGCACTGAACCAGCAGTTGGGAGAAGTAGGATTGAAAACCTAGTGCGGCCATAAAGCTTTTTATTCAGGATGCCAGGATGGCTTCTTTGAGAAGGAAGGCAAATTCCATTCACGTCCTTGTCCAGTAACAACTCATCTTGTCGTCGTCTGGAAGTTACAACCATATTTTACTTGTATGTTTTAAGATATTTAAAGTTTTCTGACATGAAGATAGTGGTGGAACTAGTAGAAAATTGACATTTCAACTTGCTTAGTCGGTTGAACATATTAACTTGGCTATGATACCATTCAGGCGAAAAAAAAAGAAAAGAAAAGAAAAGAAAACGTAGCCTAATTCAACTTATGGCCTTGAGTCGCACAAATGTGTTAGGTAGTATTTTAGCATCTGTCCTATGGAGGAGACAAAAGAAGTTACCACAATGAAAGCAAGTACTGTGCTTGTGATGGGCGTTACGTGCCGTCTACTACATTTTCAGCCGTTACGATTTAAGAGGAAATAAGTAATAAACTCTAGTATTGGTGACGTTGAAAATAAACAAGACTGCAGTGTAACTACCGGAATACCACAGGAAATTGTGAATTTCAAGCGGTCCGTGCAGACAATTTTCGTACGTATATGCAATCGATGACGTAAAAAAATTTGTCTAACGCACTGAAAATTGGCTGTTGTGTTCACCAGAAAAGATTGTTTTATGAATTAGGCACTTAGAACCTAACTGTGCTTGATCTGTATGCGCGCCGTGAATAGATACCAGATCGAACAGTGAGCTGAAATATGCTTGTGAAGTACTTGTTGTAGTGAGAGTTTTGACTCTGATAACTATACTAAAATATTAAGTGAAACTGGGTATCCCATAGATGCGGAAAAAGTTAATGTAACAACATGTTGGTGTCCCTAACTGTGGGAGAAAACCTGTTAAGGTCAGAGCAGCGTAGGATACGTGGAAACAAAGCCTTGAAGATAGAGATTTTTTTATACTTATTGCTGTAATTTTTTACCAACGGAATATCGGAGAGCGACAACGTTAAAACATCAAACATTCAGTGTTGAAATTTACGAAACTGCTGGGCTAGTTAGAACACAAGGCCGATACCATTGTAAAAGTTTCACTCTCCTACACGAGACAATGTTCGCTTCCTTTTTTCCTAATCCAAACATCATCGTTGGCAGACACAGTGCACCAGTCAGACTGTAAACGTTGTGCATGTGTTTTTATCGTTGCTTTATAACAGGCGATTGAATGAGTCAAGTCGTTATCCAGCCACGCGTTGGTGAAATTGTGGAAACACGAAGAGAGATGTTGCAAGAAGTGTCCGTAAAAGCGAAAGTAATTGAAAATGTTGCTACGGGTAAGTCTGACAATAATAAATGAAAATTTCATGGAGCAGGATGAACTGTTGCAGAAGTATCTCAATTACTGCGGTGTAGTAGTGCTTCAAATACTTGCCGGAATGAAATTCACCACCTTCTATAGCCACAAGATTATTTTTCCTCAATTTTTAGAAATTATCTTCAGGTAAATTACGCCTAGAGCAACGGAAATCATTGAGCAGCTTCACATGTTTAAACTATGTTGTTTGTGTTTTGCACACAATTCTATACGTGCTCTTGGGTCTCTACGTGATACGACTCATCTTTCATTCATATTTATTTAGTATATATTAGTCTCCATATGGTCTTCTTTCTCAGTTATACGTTGATAATTTGTAATTATTGCCGTTATGGAAGTTACGAGATGCTGACTTGGTAACTAATAGTTAAAAAGTACCTGACAGTTTTGTTCCCATGTATAAAAGATATTGTAGAGAGGAGAAGCGGCAGTTAACAGTATCTAAATACACCAGCTACACAGTTTTCTGTACACTAGTTACGAAAGGTAACACAGTTTGAAAGGTAAATCAGTAACCATATGACAGAACACCTTAATAAGGTCGGGGTTATTTCGAGAAGAAACAGCATTGTTAAGTTCAATAAGTCGTTACGCCGTGAAAACATGAAGATGCACAGCATTGTCAAGGAACGGAATTCAGTTCACGGTCAGTGCCCCAAAGATGAATCATTATATTTTGGTGCAGCAATTAGCACCGAAATGGAAATGATGCCCCGCCCCTTTTTTATAGCTCTAGTTTAATGTAGTGGTGCCCCTTAGTATGCCAGTACGAAATAATTGACTGATGCAATAGTAAAAAGATATCGCGATCTTGGAGGCATTGTTGAAATAGTGGGAGAGCGCTAACCGATTCCATTGGCGTATCGTAAGAGATGAAAAATTGTTATATTATGATCTTGGTACAAACAAGGAGAATAATTTTCACAGATTCCCTGTATTAACAGTAATCATCCAGGGGAGCATAGGAATTTTCAAAGTAAATTTTAGTGTTTTCAGAGCAGCGAGGGAAGCGTAATGTGCGAAAAAGAGACGTGGCTATACGATAACTTAAGGAACGGCTACCTGGCGAATTGCCATCGCGTCCGTGGAAACATCATCTTTCCCGTTAGTTAGAAAGGTTTTTCATCGTTTTCTGTAACTTTAGACGCCAGCTATCTAGTGCAGCTGCGCTTAGCAGTATGTTAGTTTTTCTCTTTCCTCATAAAACGCATATGCACAGCACCTTCCTCTGTAGCTGCCGCTGGATAACGGAGTCCCGGGTTCGATTCCCGGCTGGGTTGGGGATTTTCTCTGCCCGGGGACTGGGTGTTTGTGATGTCCTCATCATTTCATCATCATCATTTATGACAGTGGCTGGATTGGACTGGACTGCATAAAAAATTGCACTGTGAAAAAACTGGGGCTTTGTACGGGCGCTGATGACCGCGCAGTTGAGCGCCCCACAAACCAATAATCATCACCATCACCACCACCACAACCATCTGCATCTGCAGTTTAGTCTTCTCTAAATCGCCGTATGCAATATACAATCGCATTGACTCTTTCTACTGCAACGTTCCATCAACAATTGTACGAGGTTATTAACCTGTCAGATTCTTTTAACTGATCTTCTAGTGCATCGATATGCAGTAGGCTGCGGTAAAAAATGGCGGTAGCAGACTGACACAGCTGTCGACAGCATGAAATTACACTATTTGCAAACCATGGAAACCGTGTTACATGTAAGTAGCTTTTTGTATCATTCTAAACGAGATCAAGACTGGATATACTAAACTCCCTTGATATTTTGTAATGGCTATGTTACATTTTGTGCCTCTTCAGCGTGATAACACATGGTCCATTAACTTATATCTAAGTTACTCTGTTCAATGTATTAAGAATTCATGTGATGAATAGTGATGAAAAGTAACAATATAAGTGTGCTGACATTTTTGGTCCTTCTCATTGAAGATAAAATCAGCTAGGATGTTAGGCTGCGTCCTGTTCCTCTTCAGTTTCTTCTACACGATAGACGTTTCGACTTCTCTGCTGGGATGACCTTCAGGATCTTCTGGCTTTCACCTAACTGAACTCCTGAAGATCCCATCAGGGACTTCGAAACGTCAATCGTATAGAAGATACTGAAAAGGAACAGACGCGGCTCAACATCCCAGATGATTTTACCTTATACGTCAAAAGTATATTTGCACTTTTTAGAGCGCATAGCGTTACATAATATAGACCTGGAGTGACCCACCTTCTTCTTCTTCTTCTTCTTCTTCTTCTTCTTCTTCTTCTTCAAGCATAAGGTTGGTTAGCAACAGTTCGCCAAGCAATTCTGTCTTTGGCTTCCTCTTGAGAGCGGTAAAGGTGGAAATTCCATATTACAGGAAGAGATGAAAGTGATTTGCATCTGGGGCAGCATCGCTTCTAATTGTTCTAAGCCCTCCCTTAACTGCGACATCATCAACATATCTCAGCAAGACCCACACCGTTGCAGGCAAAATCTTCATTCGTCTGTCTTTTGATTTTGAACAGATACGCAGCATTCAGCCCATGATTGGTAAGATAATGTATAGATGCAGTTGACGGATGAAGACATTGTATTTTTAGTCTCACTCCGGTGTTAATTTCTTACCTATATCTGAAGTGTCTCACTGTCATATTTGTGGAACACAGTCTTGTACACTTATTCGTATTAGCCTCTCTCGTGTAGTTATATATCTGCGTTCCTTTCAGCTTTTTATTTTACCGCGTGACCTTTTACCCACGTTTCGTATTGAATCTCCGCCTTTTATGTAGCAGAGAAGAAATTTTTTTGCTTGGTGTTGCAGCAAGTGCCGCAGCCCAGCCGAAGATGTCTCAGAAGCTGACGACGGAGCAGGTGCTGGAGAGGGAGGAGAAGTACGGTGCCCACAACTACCACCCGCTGCCAGTCGCACTCTGCCGAGGCAAGGGTAAGTCATCTCAAACGCTGGTACGATACGCCTGCGTGATACCCAAGGCACACAGTGGGGGATGGCGGGTGGAGAGGAGAGGGGGATGGGGTGCAAGGTGAAACGGTGGACTCTACCTCACCAAATTCCTAACTGAGACCATTACATAGGTGGTGGCTCGCAGCTTGATGATTCCTTGGGCTGGTTTTTGTGTGTGTGCTTATGTAGATGTATACCTTGTCTAACATGTGAGGCATCAGAATTTGGCTCCTAAAACTAATAAAGATTTTTCCTTTTATAGAATTGTGGACTTCAGAGTATTAAGACTACATAAAAGAAGTGATAAACTTTGCTCATGTGATAATGTGCAGACGCCTGTATTTGTCGTCTTGGGCAACTGTCCTAGTGAAGAGATGGTACAGGCACTAGCATTAATCTTTATTTGCATTCATTTACGACTAACGCAATTCCAATTTTTCTTGAAATGGATGTGTTGTAATTGAAGTATTTGCAGCTCGAGTGAGCAGGTGCACGGCTTGTTCGCAGGTGTCTACATGTGGGACGTGGAGGGCCACCGCTACTACGACTTCCTGAGCGCGTACTCCGCGGTGAACCAGGGCCACTGCCACCCCCGCATCGTGGAGGCGCTCAAGCAGCAGGCGGACGTGCTGACGCTTACGTCGCGCGCCTTCCACTCGGATGTGCTGGGCGAGTACGAGCAATTCGCCACCAGCCTCTTTGGCTACGACAAGCTGCTGCCCATGAACACTGGTACGTGCGCCCCCGCATCTCACGCTCTGCCGCCTCAACGAGTGCCAACTTGTCGATAAGATCAATGGTTGTTTCCTGAACGTTATGGCGTAAAGGATCCCTGGCCCAACCATCCCCAATAGCACCTTTCTCAGGAGGAAAATGGATTCTCGCCTGACCTCCAAAGCGCATTACGACTATTAAACTGATTTTGACTGGTCTCCAGCTGCTCATTACAGTAAAGATCGATTCACTTTGGACATCAACTGAACGGAAGGCAACATCACTATCATATAACGGTGTGTTTAAACTAAACGTAATGTCAACACAACGTCACTAAGTTTAGCCCAAAACTGAACAGTGAAAGTGAGACTGAGAGAAACAATTCGTGATTCATGAACGAGGAATACTGAATTAGTATTAATGAACTAGTGATGACAGTAGATTTAATTTATATCGAAGCAAAACAGAACTGTCCGGAAAAAAGAAAATAAAGTGTCACCATTCTGGCGAGTGACAAGCCAATCGGAACCAACTGACGGCCTAGTCAACCTCTGAAGCAGTTTGGACGCGCATCACGGGGTTACCACACCTACCTCCCTCTTGTCGTCGGTTTAGCTACTTCTCTTTCAAGTAACTGTTCAGTTGGCATCACGAGCTTGAGTGCACCCTGTTACAGTTTTTACACCAAGGGAAAACCCCTAGCAGTAGAAGGAATGGAACTTGGGTCCTCAGCATAGCATGTCTTCTCCATGTATACCCCTGAGATGGTGACACAGCCAAACTCACGTGACTGATTTCACAGAGCTTTACGGATCTATCAGAAGTGTGCTCGTCACCCTTCGTGTGATGCGGCGAGGGAGGGTTTATTGTCTTGAGAATCCCCTCCTTGAATGCTTTTGCTCAGATTCCCAAGTTTGAAAGACCGTTCTGTTAAGAGTTAACACTAGTCAAAGCTAGCTGATAAAACTGCGTCACCGGAAACATGATGCGACCAATAGACACCTACCATTCAGGTAGGAGCCGTCTTCAGCGGCTCTGGCCGGGCGAGTCAACTGGGCAGTGTTTGGGATGAACTGTAGTCGGTAGCAGCCACAGAAAGAGCGTCTGCGCTCCTGGTATTTGTTCCACTGGACCATTTCGCGCTTCTGGTTTCGGCTTTCGATATCTCCCACGTTAACACTGGTGGGTGTAGTCTCAGGTAGCGATAGTATGGAAAACGCTCTTCGTGGCTGAGAACTGAAAGACCCGGAAAAAGTATCGTCACATTTTAAAACATTGGGTTCATGGGTTCACATAAAAAATTTATGAATGTACCAACAATACAAAAAATATATTATATAATTGCGGAAACATAGCCAGTAAGTATTTTATATGGTTGCAAAAAATGGTTCAAATGGCTCTAAGCACTATAGGACTTAACATCTGGGGTCATCAGTCCCCTAGACTTAGAACTACTTAAACCTAACTAACCTAAGGACGTCACACACATCCATGCCCGAGGCAGTATTCGAACCTGCGGCCGTAGCAGCAGCGGGGTTCCGGACTGAAGCGCCTAGAACCGCTCGTCCACAGCGGCTGGCTATAGGGTTGCACTCAGCTAATTTAATAGACAAGCAGAGTCTTGAAAACTTTGATTCACGTCAAACATGATTTAGGAAACAATGCACAGCACCTTTTTACTTTAACTTGCTTTCCTTCTAAGCCTCAAGTAATATCAAAATACCTTTTTCCTTCAACAGATGTGAATTATCACTGTTAAAGAAAGGATTTTCTAAAGCAACTTGTTTCTCCTGTTAATGTTCATGTTAATGCAAAGCATAAGCTCTTTCTTTGTCCATCTATTATACAACTGAAAACTTTTTCGTTTTCATGTACTTGCCATATTTTGTGTAAGGATGATCATTGGAAAAATATAAAGTCTTCAGGCAAGCTCTTTGCTAAGTCAGCACAGGACACCGACCCTTGCAGTGTTACATCCCTTTTCCTGCTGCAAGTACTTATCACACTGTTGGTGCCTGAGCTAGAAACTCACAGCATCTTCCAAGGAGTTTATACCTGTCATGGCTGGTTACGGGGACTCTAAGCAATAGTCAAACAGCCAGTTTGCCATTGCTGCGGCTGGATATGACTCAACACGTTCCTTCCTTAGCTATTGCATGTAAGAAATTTATGGCGAAGAGGTGGGAACAAATGCTCCACCTAGCACTTAGTTTGGTTTAGGACCAACGGAAATTATTTCTTGACCAAAAGCTATTCTTTTTTGTTGAACACCTTTAATGCAGGTTTAGGGAATTAGCAAAGATTTCGAAAGTGAAAAGTGGTTCAGTCCTGACTAAAACGGTTACTTGCTGTGCTCCCCACCTGTGACAACCTGGGTGGCATTGCTGTAACTATCACTCCACCGTAGGTCTCAGTATTATATAAGGTATCATCTTCCACAGCAGCCTCCTTTTACAGACAGATAACGTTTGAAGTTCCAAATTGGAGGGGTAGGGAGTGCATTTCGTCCATCGTGTCCAGTGAGGACCATAAGACAATACTGTTGACACTGGGGCTTTCATCTTGGCCTATGAAGGCGACTCGTTGCCTGAGAAGGTCATAGTGATGGTGTATCAGTGCAATGTGAAATCGTATGATCCCCATACCATACTGTGCATTAAATGCACGAAATTTCGGCACATGTCCACCAATTGTAACGCCATCCCCTTCTCTAGAGATTGTGGACATCAGTTGCACATGAACTCCTTGTGCGCCGCCTCCTCCTGTCTATAACAACTGCAGCAAGCACTATTTCCCCCATTTGCTGGACTGCACCATCTTCCAAAGAGAGAAGAATAACTCGAAATACAAGACTCTTGAATGAGTCACGTATCAGTATGCCAAGAAGAAAGGTGGTAGTTTGCTTCCTGTTCATGTGGTGGCAACGGTTGCTACTGCTGTCACGACATCACCCTCTATAGAGACCTTACCCTCGCCCTTTGTGCCTTCTACGTTGGCCTGTCGAGTCCACTCCCCTGGTTGCTGCAGCCCCCCCTCCCTCTTGCCTCTCCCACACCCACTTTGGGAATGTTGACTCCCCACACACACTGGCACATCGATCCCCAACCTCAAGCTGTAGAAGCAACATCTTCCTTCGGCGTTCCTCACTAGGAAGGAGTCTCTTGGGACCCCCTCCACCCACCAGCAATCGAAATCATCCAAGAAGAACAAAAAGACCTCAGAGGTGGAGTCTGGTGGTCCTCAGGTCTCTAGACCCCAGCAGGTTCGTGCTTGGCTGCCACCTCGCCCCAGCCTTCGTGGCACCTTTCCCGTTCCCTGCTGCATGCCTATCCTGTTGCTAGTCTTTTTCCCCTCCATTGGGGAACACGTCCAGGATAGTTTTGGAATTGTTCCACACTGTCCGTAGATGACATACGAACAGTCTCACCACTGATTTTCGTTCCTTTTTCCTTTTGTTCGTTCACCTTCTCCTGTCCTTCCTCTGCTTGGGTATTCGAGGCTCCTCTTTTTTTCTTCTTCCTTCCTGTGCGCTCCTGAAGACCAACTCACATGTCTGCTGCGTAACAGGTGACAGGGTAACATGAAATTCCCAGCCCCAGGCCAACTGGTAGGATTTTCACGTATCCCCTGGTACAGGCCAGGCCCAGGGAAGGGTGGTTGCCTGAGTTGCTACCTTCCCAAATTGCCGGTTGGTCCCTCTGTCAGGCGTTCAGGAGGTGTGAACAATCACCTAAGGCCAGTGCACCACTTTGTAAAGGGAGCCCCCAGTTGGAAGGAGCACACCATCGGAGGTGCTGGCAATCATGAGGGGATTTCCTCACAATGAGCCAGTCATCATCTTTGCAGTCCACGTCTACTAAACGTAAACAGAACATAGCTACCAATTCAAAGACCCCTCACAGCTGCACTGCGGTTTCACGTACTGAAGACAGGCAGTCCTTTGCAATCGTAAGTCAGTTTATTATTCAGTAAGGTGTTGATGCCATTGCTGGCCCTGTGAACTCCTACTCTTGTTTACAGAATGGCACTTTGATTTTGGAGACTACTTCTGATTCTCAAGCACAAAAACTGCTTGCCACTTCGCTTCTCCATGGCTATCCTGTTCATGTTGAGGTCCATAGAACTCTTACTTCTTCCCATGATGTTGTTTACTGTAGACTGCTCGATGGTCTGACTGAGGCCGAAGTCCAAACATACCTCTCTGATCAGGGTGTCATTGCCGTCCATTGGGTGAAGAAAAAGGTAGATGCCTCCTTAGTGCCTACAAGCACATTCCTTCTCACCGTTTATAGAGTGGTGCTTCCATTCATGATCAAAGTAGGCTATGAAGTTACCACAGTCTGACCGTACATGCCAAACCCAATGTTCTGCTACCAGCGTCAGAAAGTTCATGGTTCGTCGCTCTCAAGTCTGTCGTGCTCGTGACGGGCAAGCTTTTGAACAAGGGGAGTCGAATGTTGTGTACTATACTAGACGATTGTTAAATGTTGTTTTAGTCTTATTCTTGCATTCTTTTTCCTGATGGTCATGTCCTACCAATATCAGCGCTCAAGCCACAAGGTGAAGAGACACGAGGTCAGTAAATTGTTTTGTCAATCGTAAGTGCCACGAGTCAGTGCAAAAGTTGTCTTTGCAGAGGCGATACATGTTCTGTGCTATACGTAAGTGCACAGATGTGCAGGTATCTTCACTATTGTATAATCAGAGGTTGTTGGCAGTAGAAAAGGAACAAATTACTATCTAATGGCTCACTGGCGCTAAGATGCCTGTTTATCGAAACACCAGACAACTTTGATCAGCGTCTGCTAAACCAGAAAGCAGCTCTATGAATCGAACCCGGATCTATCCATTTAGTCGGTCCTTTCCATATTCAGCCATCCCATGATTGGACAGTGTCTCCACTCCCATCTTCTTTTCCATTTCTTCCAAACCCCATAACCCTATTCAACGGCGCTAAGTGAGTAACATTTCTAGAAGGGAGGGCTGAGTGGAACAGTAATTTGATCTAAGCTGTCATAAAATGATACAGTTGGTAATGGGCCGTCCCCGGAAGGCCAAGATCAAAATTTGAGACTTTCTGCAGCAGCCAGATGTAATACAGAATTAACTGTCTGCAAGTTTTCAAATGTTCAAAATGTTCAAATGTGTATGAAATCTTATGGGACTTAACTGCTAAGGTCATCAGTCCCTAAGCTTACACACTACTTAACCTAAATTATCCGAAGGACAAACACTCACACCCATGCCCAAGGGAGGACTCGAACCTCCGCCGGGACTAGCCGCACAGTCCATGACTGCAGCGCCTAAGACCGCTCGGCTAATCCCGCGCGGCTCTGCAAGTTTTATCTATCATATTTGGTGTAAAGAAGGCATTGCATTGAACATAAGTATACACGGCATATGTTATAGTCCAAAACGTCCAAACTTAGGTCGACAGAATTCTTTGTGATTACTACTTTACAAATTGCATGTATCATAGTAGAATTCGCTTCTTTAGAACTTTAATAGACTATTGTTCTGGAACCTGTGCTATTTCCTTGGACTTTGCTGCCTGTGAGTAGAGCCCGATTTTATGAAAACGCTATAACTCTGAAACTCCGGTAATTAGTTAATATTTGTGGCGTTCCAAATGTGCAACGAAAATTGCTGTTACATTGTGAGATTAAGCTTGGTTCTCGTCTCTTGATCTGGTTTACTCTTTTCCAGGTGTGGAAGCTGGAGAGACGGCGTGTAAGCTGGCCCGCAAGTGGGGCTACATGAAGAAGAAAATCCCCGAGAACCAGGCGCGCATCGTGTTCGTGGAGGGCAACTTTTGGGGCCGCACGCTGTCCGCCATCTCCAGCTCCACGGACCCCTCCAGCTACGGTGGCTTCGGTCCCTTCATGCCCGGTTTCTCCGTCATCCCCTACAACGACCTCAATGCGCTTGAGGTAAAGTCGTACTTCGCTTTGTATGTAGGATGTATCAAATCTTTTGGGTCAAGTTGAAACAGATGGTAGTGAGCTCACAACCGATTATTGAAAGAGGGGATCAATGGTCGGAAACGCGTATTTATTGTGTTCTGGACATACACAGCATACACTTCATAACAACGTTGTTCATAGCAGTTGTCCAAACCGACGACCGCCAGTTGTGCATGTATTGCAACGGCGCCGCATGCAGTCCTGCTTCACTCTTGGAAAGAGCCAGTGTGTCTGTTGTACACTGGAACTGGCAGCGAGTGCTAAACGTCGTACACTAGTGACCACCAAACAGACCCTTTTTGCTGCCTGCCCGTTCAATTGGTCCACGTTGCTTGGTGTTTCTTCGAGGTGTACTGCCACAAATCTTGGAGACTGTATCTCTTGTCTGCTAAAGGATGTGATTCCAATATGACGATGTACAAGCCCACTTCCATGTAAATGGCCACGAGCACCTGAACAACACATACTCTTATCGTTCACTTGGAAGGGAAAGTCCTCTGTCATGGCCAGCCCGATCGCCGGATCTCATTCCTCTTGACTTTTTCCTATGGGCTGACGTCGAGATGTTAATGTATGAAACCCTCATAGAAACGGACGCAGACCTGCTTTTTAGGGTTCGAGTTGCCTGTCGCCTGGTGCGACAGACACGAGGGATGTTTGAGAATGCGACATAAATTCGTGCTCCGTTGCCATACATACATGCATTGAGACTGGCGGTCGTCGCTTTAAACAACTTCTTAACTACGTCGTTGTTATGAAGTGTATGGTGTGTGTTTCCATAAAACAATAAATACGCATTATCGGCCGGCCGGTGTGGTCGAGCGGTTCTAGGCGCTTCAGTCTGGAACCGCGCGACCGCTACGGCCGCAGATTCGAATCCTGCTTCGGGCATGGATGTGTGTGATGTCCTTGGGTTAGTTGGGTTTAAGTGGTTCTGAGTTCTAGGGGACTGATGACCTCAGATGTAAAGTCCCATAGTGCTCAGGGTCATTTGAACCATTTGAACGCATTATCGACCGTTGGTTCCCTATCTCAATAATCGGTTGTGAGCCCACTACCATCAGCTGTGATGACGCTAAGCTTCTGCATCACAATGCTCCAGAAACACAGCGAATTTGTTAGCAACATTTTAAACTAAAAACAAATACTTGTTCTCCGAATCTTCAACAAAACCGCGTTGAGTTTGATGAAACGTATATCGCTTTAGACTATTTTTACGCGTTAGTCTTAGAGCGAGCTACAAATGTTTGATTTCTTCGTTTGTGTTGTCACATTGTCTGTAATTTACAATTGATAAGTGGAAGTGGAAAACGTTTTACGTTAAGTCTCACATTAGTCAGAGAGTGAAAAAACAATGTATCATTGTTCGTACATAACTGATTTGCAGATAAAAAAATCGAGGAGATATTCTGAGTACCAGAAAATTATGCTGCTCACCGCATCACCGCAAAAAGGGCAAATTACGAAATAAATATTTTAATAAAAACTTTGTAAGTGCCATACCAGGAAACCTATTGTTCAAAGCTATACTGAGATACTACGTTTCGTTGGTGGTAATACAAGTAGAGAAATACAGCTCAAACGTTTAACTAATAGAGCTTTAGTCAACAAAAACATTTCTCGTATCTTTCAAATACTGGAGCTGCAAAGGGAAGCACTGCTCGCCCAAAATCCATGCACCATGTGCTAAGGAATGCTTCAAACATTTTCTCCATGATTTGGCACTTGGATGAAAGACAGACATATGCGTCAGATTACGAAGAACACAATAGCACAGAAAATACATTTTGTGAAAAAATGCCACTTGCAATGTTTTCCATTTACACTCTCCAATTCGTGACTTTATTCCAAATCCATCCTGGCATTTGCTAGAAATGTGTTTACTGAACAATGCACATTCCGTTTTATCCTATTAAATCATAGAAAAGATGCGTATGTCTGATTTTGTTTACATCCAGATGTCATGATTTCAGTTTTCCGGGTATTCTTGTTTAGTACCGGTGTTTGTGGCAAAATAAAAATTTGACTTACGGCACTACACATTTCTGACATGTTTATTTATGCCTTTCTAATTAACTGCATGTATGTTTATATGAACACTAACTCAGGAGACTGTAAATAAACATTAGTGGTGCAATATCTGATCGTGTTTCTTGTGGTGCATTACTGGATCTTTATTTGTGGATTATCTAATATTTTTTTGTGTTGCATTACTTAACCCTTTTTTGCTGCGCACAATTTAACTGGTTTTTACAGTGTGCAACGATTTTTTGTGGTGCCCTATGGTTTTTTCCTGGTGCATTGTTATTGTTATTTTTTCCGTGATGCGTGGTCATCGTCGTTGTTGTTCTTGTTGTTTCTGTGGTGTATTGTCTTCGTCGTTGTTGTTCTTGTTGTTTCTGTGGTGTATTGTCGTCGTCGTTCTGGTGTATTGTCGTTGTTTTTTCCGTGGTGCGTTGTTGTAATAATACTAAAAATTAGTTCTGTTTTTTAGAATTGCCATTCTATGCCTTTTTCTCTGAAATATGATTTGCATGAGTGTAAAATCGACACTTGATGACGCAATCGCTTTGCTGTTATTAGTCACTGAATCAATCAGTAAATTGACTTCCAGCTTAAAGGAACAATATAAGAAGTTTTAATCGACAAAGGAGTCAGGTAGCTATCCTGACAGTAATGGATACTTACCTACAGTTGGGTGTTACGATGTTGAGTCGTGTGTAAGCTATTACTCTAGAAGCTGTCAGTAGTCGTGTCAGTTAGCAAGTTGGTAACACTGATCTAAGCCATTTTCATTTTTCAGGCACTGTCAGTTGTAACGTCTGCTCTTAATTAGTGAAGAAACGGAGATTTTGTAAAATGTCATTTACTTTTTAGAATAAAATTTTTACTCTGCAGTGGAATGTGAGCTGATATGAAACTTCCAGGCGGATTAAAATTGTGTGCCGGAGAAAGACTCGAATGCAGGACCTTTGCATTTCACGGGCAAGTGCTCTGCCAACTCAGCTATCCAAACAGCTCAAATCAGTGTCAGCAATTTGATAACTGACATACGACTATTCAGCTTTCCTTCCGCCAGTAACTCAACTCCTAACTTTCAAACTTCACAGAAGCTCTCCTGCGAAACGTACAATATTAGCACTCCTAGAAGAAAGGGTATTGCAGAAATATGGCTTAGCCACAAGCCGAGGAATATTTTTAGTCAGTAGAGCACTTGTCCACGAAAGGCAAAGATCTCGATTTCGTGTCTCGGTTCGGCACATAATTTTAATCTGTCAGCATGTTTCATTTACTTTACTCGTTGGCACTGAGGAAACCTGAAGGCATGCCCCTGCACTGAGAGAACGATGCTAAATAGCAAAATGGATATATTTTTTCCCCATCATCAATTCAAACATTTTATTGATGGGTTAGCTCCACGTTTGTTGACTAAATTGCTTTAGTAACAGTCAACTTAATTATCATTCTCTCAGTGCTAGTCTCACTGCTACACTAGGTAGATAACCTTTGATGTATGCTGATTGTATACAGCCAATTTACATCTTAACATAAGACCTACCTATAAAATAACATGGAGCGATTCATTACACAAAACACATAGTATATTACGCACTTTTTATTCATACATTAGTACGTATCTGGGTAAGGTTGAGCAATATTATATCTATTAGTCTATTTTATCAAGTAATTCTTTTGCAAAACTTGTTAGGACTAAAATCTATTTACTATATGAGCCTCGTAAAACTTATTACAGGACTGATAAACAAATGTGGATTGATCTCAATAGATAAGGATTTGAGTGTCGCTGCTCCTAAGTGCGTGTAAAGTGCATTAATTGCTGTGCCATTTTACTTGGTCTGTAGCTTGTCGGTCTGCGAAGCGTAACGTAACTCTTAGCTCACGTATCGCCAAAGGCATGTATCCAGCTCGAAATCTCTGTCTGGCATAAAGACACCGTCAGCATCTGCGCTTCTTCCAAGCTATCATTTGCACTAGTTGCAGGTTGGTTTAATTCCCTCGTGTGAACACTTTGTTTCAGGAAGCTCTGAAGGACAGCAACGTGTGCGCCTTTATGGTGGAGCCGATACAAGGGGAGGCCGGGGTGGTGGTGCCCACAGAGGGCTACCTGAGGGGCGTCCGGGAGCTGTGCTCGCGCCACAACGTACTGTGGATCGCCGACGAGGTGCAGACGGGCCTGGCGCGCACGGGCAAGATGCTGGCCGTCGACCACGAGGGAGTCAAGCCGGACATTCTGTGCTTAGGGAAGGCGCTCTCTGGCGGCGTTTACCCGGTGAGTACAGCACAGGTTGTGCAGCCTCTGCTTTTGTTCTCATCAGTGCGAACTCTCGTTTGTCGCAGCTCTCTAGTGTATCTTGTGAAAGCCTCATCATCTCTGCCTAACTGCTGCCGTTTACCCTGCACAACATAATGGGTCACTTTTTTGAAACCTCGTGATTTCCTCCCATTGCCACACATAATTGTGAAATTTGGCCCAAAGGTCCCTACAACCGTCCTCTGTAATTGTACAAAAGCATGGTGCCCTACGACGTCACCTTTGGGATCGACGACCCATCAAACAGCAAGGTGTCGTCCCAAGTGAATGTAAGTCCAGAGGTCAGAAGGTCATGTGAGGTGGAAGGTGAGTTAATGACATTTCATTGGCACCAAAATTCATCAAAACTCTGCTCAACGCAACCCTGGATGTGTCACAGTTTGGGAGCATTCTCACACTTTCCCCTACCCATAGCTTACCCCTCCTTTGGACGCCTCTGCAGTGGAGGTCAGAACCGCAATGCCCGGAGTTGAAATCACGCCGTGTTGTCACAGATGGGCGAGGAAAACATTTCAGACACATTACCTCTCAGAATCGACATGAAAAGACCTTACCCCTTGTCTTGGGGTGTTTACTGTCACACATTTCGTAGCTGAAAACTGCAGTTCTCAATGCAATGAGCAGTAGGACATAGTAAGGCTGCAACCCCATTGAATGTGATCTGACCGCTTTGGAATGTATCGCAAACCCAACTTTTGCTCTGCTTTACAGGATGGAACCACTGAGTACCTTTCAAAACCTTCTTACAAAATTTGAACTTGATCCGAAACAGCAAAGGACGTTCATGCTCTTTCAGCCATTCAGTTTTACGCACTCCCATGGTGTGATCATGGGGATGCAAAATTTGCATGTGCATGAATAAAACGTCAGTGGGTCCCTCTAAGAATCTCTAATACGGGAACACCCTATGTATAACCCACACACTTCTGTTGAGCACTTAAAAAAAATGTACCTGTATAGAAGCTTCGACACACGTTCAGTAGTGTGACGCTCCAATGCTGCACCAGCGCCTGAGGGATGGCAACACCTTCGACAGCCCTTAGATTCCTCACACCTCGAAGCCACATTATATGATGGGAATATGCAGTGGTTAACGGAGCTGATCAGGTCTTAGAGAGACGAAGTACAAGCAGCTCTTTTCATTTGTCTTCAATAGAAATACTCCACCCCATTCTTCCCACATGAAAGATCTATCATTACTAGAGATGTAACCTGGGACTCTCATGTGACATAGAATGGAAAGGTTTGTGCCCACAAAATGTTAGATCGCAGACGCTTATGGAAAAGTAAAGAGGAGTTTTAAGCGTGTACAACTGATAGGAAAAATACAATTTCAGAAATTTGTTCTATTGTGGACGCATAGAGTGATGAATAACGTACTTGAACAAATACATAGGTAATACGGACATGAATCCATTCTTCCTCGGATTTTGATTACATTTATATCGATCTTCACCTTCTTGCTCCAGCTGCCAATGTTTTTAATGGTCAATTAAGTGGTGTACGCTGACACAGTAGTGTACCGATGTGTTACTCATTAAGCTGTTTACTACCGTAGGTGTCGGCAGTGCTGGCTAACGACGACGTGATGCTGTGCATAAAGCCTGGAGAGCACGGCTCCACCTATGGTGGCAACCCTTTGGCGTGCCGTGTGGGCATTGCTGCTTTGAAGGTGTTGCTGGAAGAAAATCTCGCGGCAAATGCAGAGAAAATGGGAAAGCTTTTGCGTGACGAACTCTCGCAACTTCCCAAAGACGTTGTGTCGATTGTGCGTGGAAAGGGTCTCCTGAATGCCATTGTCATCAACAAAAGTAAGTTACATGTTTTTCATTGTCTACTATGTTAAGTCTTCAGTTTTTGTAGAACTTACGAAAAACACCAGTAGAATGGAGAAATTTACTCAAAACTTCTGGATTTACAGAGTTCGATGCGTGGGAAGTGTGCCTGAAACTAAAGGAGAATGGACTGCTTGCCAAACCCACACATGGAGACATAATCCGTTTCGCTCCTCCACTCGTCATCACGGAGGAGGAAATGCGTGATTGCATTAGGATAATAAAGGAGACTGTACTATCATTTGCGAAGAGTTAGCTGTAGGCACTTTGTCCTCTTGACATTCAAGAGATGGATGAACACTACAATAAAGATAACTTGTGTGTGTATTATAATCTTTGTCAAAATAAAGTTTCTTGCTCTCTACAGTGCTATTATGAATACCATAAGTAACTGAAAATCGTCAGCATGTTGGCGTATATGTACAGTATGACAATTACCTTTTTTGACTTAAGACTTAGAAGCACCATCAAAACATGTATTACATTGAAGGGAAAAAGGAGTGTGAAATCTTAGTTTGCACCTGCCTTGACTCCTACGGTGTCAGAGATACGAGGTCGTCGGAGACGTAATGCTATCTCAATTTTTGTAAAAGACTGAAGAAAACAGTAGTTGTCTATTTGTAGGGATCATTACAAAGTATCACGACAAAATATCAGTAGATTCGGACACATTTTACTCGAGGTATTTTAGAAATGTCATGACATCTTACTTGGCATTAGGAAAAATAATTTGTTTTGTGAACCAAGACATTCTTAGGATGTACTTGGACTGAGGAATTAGACGATCAGTAATTGCTCTGCTCACCTCTTACTTATTTTATACGTCTAGTTCTGTAGGGCTAAATTGAGGAGCAAATCTCCTAGGTCAAGGAATGTCTCAGTACATGAAATTACAACGTAAAAGTAATAACAGATGAAATAAAATGGTTATGAAATGAAACAAGACAAGCTATATGAAATGAAAAAAGACAAGCTATAAGTTCATGTAAACGCAATCAGCAATAGAACACAGGAATCAGTTTAATTTTTCAAGGAAATCCTTGACGGAATACGAGTGACCCATGAGGAATCTCTTCAGTTTCGGTTTGAAAGCACGTGGATTACTGCTAAGATTTTTGGATTCTTGTGGTAACTTATTGAAAATGGATGTAGCAGTACACTGCACACTTTTCTGCACAAGAGTCAAGGAAGTGAGATTCAAATGCAGATTGGATTTATGTCTAGTATTAAGTGAGTGGAATAAGCTGACAGTGTTAACAATAACCGACAGTAAAGAATATACATATTGAGAGGCCAGTGTCAGAACAGCCAGACTAGTGAACAGGGGTCGATACGAGGGTCGCTAACGTACACCACTTACTGCCCGAAATGCCCGTTTCTGGGCCAAAAATATCCTTTGAGAATAGGAAGTGTTACCACAAAATACAGTATCATACGACATAAGTAAATCAGAATATACAAAGTAGACTGCTTTCCGTGTCGAACTATCACTTACTTCAGATAAAATTCGAAGAGTAAAAATGGCAGCATTAAGTATTTGAAATTCAACTAAATACCTAGGAATTACAATTACAAACAAATTGGAAGGAACACACAGAAAATGTTGTGAGGAAGGCAAACCAAAGACAGCGTTTTATTGGCAGGATACTTAGAAAATGTAACAGACCTACTAAGGAGACTGCCTACACTACGCTTGTCCGTCCTCTTTTTAGAGCACTGCAGCGCGGTGTGGGATCTTACCAGATAGGACTGACGGAGTACATCGAAAAAGTTCAAAACAGGGCAGCACGTTTTGTATTATCGCGAAATATGGGAGTGTGTGTCACTGAAGTGACACAAGATTCGGGCTGGACATTATTAAAAGAAAGACGATTTCGTTGCTACGGAATCTCCTCACGAAATTCCAGTCAGCAACTTTCTCCTCCGAATGCGAAAATGTACATAGGGAGAAACGATCACCACGATAAAATAAGGGAAATTAAGAGCTCGTACTGAAAGATATAGGTGTTCTTTCTTTCCGAGAGCTATACGAAATTGGAATAAGAGAGAATTGTGAAGGTGGTTCGATGAACCCTCTGCCAGGCACTTAAATGTGATTTGCAGAGTATCCATGTAGATGTAGATGAAGATCCTGAACGTGGGCTTTCCATGGCAATTTACTATCTACCTGAACACTTAGAAATTAGAACTGTTCAGTTTCTAAATCGTATGTCAATTCTGTGAAATTAAAACGTCGGGTTTTGTTGAACTGTATGTTAGAAACTGTAAAAAAACGAGTCTGACTGTGATGTATCGTTAGTTTATTTTCTACAAGCCACGAACTTATGTCATGAACTGCACTATTTGAAAAAATGTTCAAATGTGTGTGAAATCTTATGGGAATTAACTGCTAAGGTCATCAGTCCCTAAGCTTACACACTACTTAACCTAAATTATCCTAAGGACAAACAAACACACACCCATGCCCAAGGGAGGACTCGAACCTCCGCCGGGACCAGCCGCACAGTCCATGAGCAGTATTTGAAACAGAGCCAATATACACAACATCCTTTACTACCAAGCACGTGTCATCAGCAAACAAATATTTTAGAATTATCTGTAACAATAGAGGGCATATCATTTATATAAATAAGGAACAAGAGTGGCCTCAGCACTGATCTCTAGGGCAGCCACAATTTGACTGTGCTGTACTCTTACCCCACATCACAGCCATTATCAACACTGTGAATAATGACCTTTAGCTGTCTGTTATTAAAGTAAGAGGTGAAGCAATTGTGAGCTACTCCCCGTATTCCATAATGGTTCAACTTCTGGAGCAATATTTTGTGTTCAACACAATCAAACGCCTTAGTTAAATCAAAAAAAGATGTCTAACGTTAGACACCTGGTGTTTAATCCATCCAGTACCTCACAGAGAGAAGAAAATATAGCATTTTCAGTTGTTAAACCACTTCTAAAGTCGAACTGTACATCTGATAGCAAATTATGTGATATAAAATGATCAATTATCCTTATACACACAGGCTTTTCTATAACTTCAGCAAACACTGATAACATAGAAATAGGTCTAAAATTGTCTACATTATCTCTTTCTCCGTTTTTATACACTACTGAGTACTTTAATCGCTCAGGAAACTGACCATTCTTAAATGAAGAATTACAAATATTGCCAAGTACAGGGCTGACATGTGGATCACAGTACTTTAATATTCTGCTAGGCACTCCCAGTCGTTAGTCTTCAGTGATTTAATTACTGACTTAATCTCCCCCTTGTCTGTATCACAGAGGAGTATTTCAGACATCAATCTCGGAAAGGAATTTGCCAACTGTTGTGATTCCCTGTAGAAACTGAACTTTTATTTAATTCACCAGCAATGCTCAGAAAATGCTTGGTAAATACTGTACGTTTAGCGGATTTGTCAGTAACAGAAATATGTTTACTACGAACTGACTTTACATCATCGACCTTGTGCTGCTGACTAGACACTTCCTTCACAACTGACCATATAGTTTTAATTTTATCCTGTGGATTAGCTATTCTATTTACGTACCACATACAATAGCCTTCCTAATAATATTTTTAAGCACCTTACGATACAGTTTGCAATGGGCTACTGTAGCTTGATTGTGACTACTTCTAACAGTTTGATATAGTTCCTACTTTGTTCCACATGATATCCTTATACCACCAGCCTGCCACCTGGGCGGTCTTTTACTGCTAGTACCCTGGTTAGTATATTCTAATGGAAAGCAGCTTTCAAAGACTAATGTGTTAAGGAAAACATTATATTTCTCATCTATGTTATCGCCACGATAAACATCCTGCCACTCTTGATCCTTAACGAGGTTTAACAAACTCTATTGCCGTTGGATTAGCTTTTCTACATAGTTTGTAATTATACATAACATTTGAGTACAAAAACCTTTCAGTGTTAAAATTTTTGCATCGTGGTCTGAAAGGCCATTCAGCCTTTTACTAACAGAATGCCAATCTAGTAATAAGAAATGAATAAAAATATTGTCTTTGACTGGGTTACTGTTCCCCTGCTCCCTAGTTGGAAAAAACACAATCTGCATCAGATCATATGAGATTACGAGATCTACCAACATCCTTTCTCTTGCACAGTCACATACAAAATTAATATTCAAGTCACCACATACAAGTAATTTTTGGTACTTCCTACAAAGTGAACCAAGAACCCTCTCTAACTACAGCACAAATGCTCTGAAGTTAGGGACCTATAAACAACAAGAATTAGAAGTTTAGTTTTACTAAATTCAGCTGCCCCTCACAAAATTCAAATACCTGATCAGTGCAATGCCGTGATACGTCTGTTGGCTCAAATGGAATACTGTTTTTTACGTACATCGCCACTCCCCCACTCCGCAAAGAACTCCTTGAAAAACAGCCAGCTCATCTGTATCCTAGTAAAAGTAGCCTCTGAATTATCAAATTATTTTAGTGGTGCTCCGATATACTAATAACATCAGTCAACATCCATAAGAAGTTCACTAACTTTGTCTAATATCTCTTGTATTTTGATGAAATATGCTAATTCCTTCTCTACTTTGATACCTGACCACCTCTGTAGGCGATTCCTTTGTTAGAGGGACTTCCTTTAAGCAGGTATACCTATCAGTTGATTTAAATCTAAAAAGGGTGCAGCTCTAACACCAACGACTACAGGAATTTTTCCATGAGTGATCCCACCACCACCCACTACGCTCTCATCCCCTTCCCATACGTACTGAGGTGCAGACCATGCCTAGTGAAACCCGATCTACTGATAGACTCAGCTGGCACCAATGCAGTGTGAGCCATGCCCTCTGCCATCAGTGTCTTCTCCAGCTCCATGTCAACATGCCTGACAGCAACATTGAGAAGAGGCCGATCATGACGCTGAAACAGTTGCACGAAGTGCACATTAGTGCCACCTGTTTGAGTAGCTATCTTTACCTGGTCACCACATAGATCATATTCCCCATCCCTATCAAGACTATTTCCTTCTCCACTCACTATCACTGCGTGATCCTCCTTCGTAAAATTCCTAAATAACTTCCCTAAGCTGTCAGTGACCTGAGCCAATCGTGCTTCACATTGCTGGTGACCTGGTACTCACTCCTCAACAATTCCTGCAACTGCCGGGCCACCCCTCTGCCATGAGGACTAACTATCAGCAGAACCTTCTTTCTGTTGTAATTTGCAATTGACTTAGGCTCCGTAACTGCTGAGGACTGCTGCAAGTTTCCTACACCTACAGCTGCAAGAGGCTCCTCTCCACTCAACTCCGACAATTGGTCAAATCCATCGGTTGCACAAAGTACAACTGTCTGAATATCTCCTCCTCCCAGTTGCCTTCTTACTAACTGGCAGTTCCCATTCTCCAGCGCCCTTCACCCTCGTCAACCTATCTAGTTCCTCCTTTGCGTCTTGTAACTGCACCTAAAGGGCACAGATCTTACGCTTCTGCTCCTATATCAAATTATTTCTGCTACAAATTCAGCATTTCCACGAGAGGATCCAGCTAGAATGCCCACTGGCTTCCCCACTGCATTCCCCTCAATGAAAATACTTTGAACAAATCTCAGACTGTAACCCACTTCTCACAAACCTACGACAAAGCCCAGACTTCTCACTCATGGTAAAGTTTTAACAGTTACTGAAAAAAACTAAACGTCTACGTTACCTAAGTTACGTTACAACAGTAGAACTATTTAAAGAATTAACAATAGGGTCTCTAAATTGTACTGTTAAACAACAACTAATCTCAATACCACCAACACTTCACATAATTTCTTAGCTAAAATCAAAACTTCAAGTGGCCACTGGAACAACGAAATGAAACACAGTGAATCAAAATGTTACTGAAATATTTCACTGCAAACAATCAGAAACTTCAGCTGAAAACTGCTGTACGGAATTTAATAAATGACTTCAACGCACAAACAACTCTAAAAAACACAGTGGGCGAAAGTTTCCGAAAGTTTATTAAACCGTTATTTATCAAGAAACTGCACGATACACCGTGGAAACCTACTAAATTTAATAACTGAATAACAGTGTAAAAACAGCATTTTCAGAACTTAAGAACTGCTACAGCTGCAACTGCACGCCGCGAAAAGCAAACACACTGTTTTAAATGACTGCATTTTCCACTGGTCCTTAAATTTTCTTGTAATTTATTTTTTCGACCCTTCTAGTATTATTACGGTAGTCTGTCTTAAACGAAATTGTATACGAAGGCAAGGTTAACATAGTACTAGTTCGCTTGTAGGCAAAGTACTTAAATGTCCTGGTGACAGTCATAATATAACTGTCATAGTATAGCTGGCTATACACGAGAAAGAACTTTTGTTTGGGCTCCCACAGGAATGAACATCGTTGAATTTTGCCTAGATTCCTGCTGAGTATAAGTAGCTTTCGGAGAAGACTAAGATAATCACCATGAATACGATCTTCAAAAGGTGGAACAGAAAGTATGGAGGACTTACCAAGGCCAAAAAGTACTGAAAACGAGAAATATTCTATCAAACAATATGTAGTGCAGTATTTTAATCTTAAGCCAGTTCACAGCAAATAGAAACCAGAAGCTAAAAAATTGTAGAATACACATTAAGTTGAGCATAACTAAAAAATGTAAATTTCAGTCATGACAATTCTGCACTAGTAGGGAATTCATTGGCATGAGGCGAGTGAAAATTATCAACAAATGTAATCCGCAAAAAAAAAAGTTCGATAAATATGTGACGTATTCAGAATAAATTCTTACTGTGCCTGAAACTGGGTGTCTACAGGTAGTGTGTACTATCAGGTAAAATCTAAAAAGCAGAATAGTGTAATTGTGTGAAATATTGAGATGTGAAGTTGCCCAGTAATTGAAAAATTAAAGAAAGTTGGACAGGAAGATAAACGTCTAAGAGAAAATACCGTTGTTAACATTTCCTTAGGAATTGTTCTGTACTGAAAGAGATGTAGACAACAGGATTTTTCAGGCGTTCCAATGATAAGGAATGATAACATGGAGGACGGGGGGACATTGTCAGCAAACACGCAGGACAAACGTCTATACAGAACTCATAATGGTGTAATACGTGGAAAAGTCAGAAGGGCTTTCTTCAGTACTTGTTGATAACTGGCGGCTGGTGATTTGTGAAGAACTGAATTGGAAACTTTGTTCAGTAGTGTAACGTTGTTTACAGTAACATCTTCCAGATTTTTTCCGACTGTACTTAAAGTATACTTTATAACTACGTTATTCACTCCTACCTTATTATTCACTGTATTATATACAAGTTTACTATCGTATTAATACCATAAAAAGAGAAGTACCCATATTATCCTCTCATACAGGTTTATTTTTTATGCATTCTTGATGAATTCCATGAGTTAAAGATGTGGGCACAGTTCGTGAATGAACACTTTTACATTGGGCCATTGTGATTCAATGAGTTTTATTAACAATTTTTTGCATTACAGGATATGTGATTAAATGTACTAGCACAACAAATAATAATAATAATAATAATAACAATAATAATAACATAGTATGTCGCACTTAATTTAAGTGATCCCGTACATAGTTGTTCACATTTTCTAGACCATAGCTATGAGCTGAAAAGGAACCCCAAAATTTAAAGCTTAACATATGATAAATATTTTAAAAAATAAATGTTAAATGAAATGTGCATACGAAACTGTGACAATTTAATAAGTAGAAGCGATCAGTCTTCCGCTTTAAAGCAAGTAAGCAGTTTTCATCTGGAGAAGTAGTGGAATCTTGATATCAGGAATGAAATTCATTGCTTGTCAAGGTCAGTTCTCTCGGCCGTAAACAAGCAGCCCTTTCCCTCTCGCCCTCTGTTCCGTTTAACATTGCTTCTTTACTGATGGTCGTAATGTATGATGGCTTCAGCACTGAATGACAGTTATGGATGAATTCTTCTGCTCAATATTATTACATTCAGCAGGGACCTCGTTTCACTAGTCGCAATCCTGAAACAGCAAAAGTGAAGATTTTAGTATTCTTGCACTACTAATAATATCAATATTGATGTCTCGATATGCATGATGCAATTTTGATCTGCTTAATTAGAGGAAAACGTTAATATTAACTGAAAATCGTATTGTCAACAGTATATGCAAAGTGTTAGTCCATATCAAACTGAACGGTTTCTCACATTTACACTACTGGTAACTCCTAATCAAATCAAATGTACAGCAGATGGAATGCAGGTTAAATGGAAGAGAAGACATCAACATACAAGCATACTAAACAAATGAGATTTTTAAATGAAATTAAATGCAGCTACTCTCTGCTATACTGACAAATGTGCAGCATTGCCCAGAAAGTAATGCACCACATTTTTTCTTCAATAATTCTGTATTGAACATAATGAGAATTACACACACGAAAGAATGGTGTTTTATCTACACACCCTATTTTTCCAAGTAATCTCCATCCTGTTCTATGGTCTTCCTCCAGTGCAAAACAGGGGCATGTATTCCCTGTCGGTACACACACTTTTGAATATCCAAGAGTGCGAGTGATTGCATCCAGCTACCGAGTCTTAATGCATCTGTCATCGCGAATGACATCAGCTCGCTGCACAAGTCAAATGTGACAGCTGTGGATTGTCTTCCCGACCGCTGCAAATCGTTGGGCTCCGTCGAACCGCCTTCTGAAGACCTCACCCTCCGTGCCCAGCGACTAACTGTACTTCTGTCGACAGCAGATGCTCCATAGACTTTGCGCGAGAGTTTATGAATATTCCCCACAGTTTCTTTCTTTGCAGTAAGAAATTCAATGACGGCACGTTGCTTGTAACGTACATCACCTACAGACGCCATTTTGAAACTGTCCTGCACCTATGCTATCTGTCGGAAGTGACGGAAATTACGCGCCTTCACTCAGGTGGCTTCAAATCGTACATTCGTAACGTGTCGCATTCATAACATTGTTTTCGGCTGAGAAAAATAAGTGATGCATTACTTCTGAGTAGCCCTCGTATGTAGACATCATTCCCATAATATTCTTTTTTTTTGTTCTAGAAAATTGATATCTATACCACAGTCTAACATAACAGTCGCGACACTCACTGCTGTAAAAGTTGTTGCCGTTTGACAGATGGAGCGACACTAGCGCTCCAAGCGGCGGGTAAGGTGAACGTCAGACGCGTCGTAAGCATAATGTTTGTTTGCATCCATTTCCTACGTAATTTCCGATTTATTCGAGTTATTTTCTTGCCTCCAAGAGTTTGTGTAGTATCAGAAGGCATATACGTTTCTAAAAATGATTCTAAAATGTGCGCAAGTATGGACAAAAACCATGAATAGAGTGGCAAGCTACAACACATTCGTGAAGAAACACTTGTGACATTGGACAAAATTGCAGCTTACCACGTTGCTATCAAAAGAATATAAACACACAGATTCACATGTAAGAAGCACAGACACGTACCTCTACATGCAAAAGCCATCGACAGCTCGTTTATCGTTCTGTAGGCTTACTGTGTTTGTCATTGTCGCCTGTTGCCACAAGTACGACCTTCATCTTTATATTATTCTAAGTGGGACAAGCAACTGCCAAATAGTGGGAGACATATGCTGAAAACACTATAATGAGCTGATTACATTACATTTCACGAAAAAACAAATATTTGAATAATTTTCAAACAATCTGTCTGTAGGCACTTTCCTTGTCCCGTAATAGTTTCGCTTCTGCACATTCTGACACTTCACACGATTTTGTAAGACACGAACAGCTGCACTTAATTTAACCACTTCATCGTCAAAGCAGGTCTGTGTTGGTGATTCACACGAATCTGGCACTGATACATGGAGAGTCGAACTGGCTGCTTCTGTGTCATAGGACTGTTTTACAGCTTTAGATTGACTGTCGAATCTTTGTAGCAGTTTCTTCTTCATCGTCAGTTGAGGGGGTTTATTTGGAATGTCAAACAGTGTGGGTACTGCATTCCAAACGAGTTTGTTATTGTCTGCGTTCATGAACCGGTTTTGTTCGAAATGTAGCGAACAAAAGATAATATTATTATACAGGTAAACTGGGTCTTTCTTCATAAGGTCTTCTCGTCTGCTATTAACTAGCCATCATTTATACACATTTATACACATATAGTTTGCAAGTGAATCCTGACGATACAGTTTAGTAACATGATGGTATATACCTCCCAGGATCCTTAGGAAACCTAAAAAAAGACAGCTGTGGTGTCTTCATCCTGTTGTTGCTGCAATTTATTGCGCTACAAACGCTCCCGATGGTAAAAACCATTGTATAAATCAAAATAAACAATCACTATTCGCTTTCACGATCGTGCCGAACTCAGTTCAACTTACCGGCCGCTTGGGGCGCTGCTGGCGCTGTAGCAACAAAATAGAGGCGAAGTGTCGCGACTGTTATGTTAGACTGTGTCTATACTAAGGTACCACACTATTACACAGCGCATTAAGTTTAGTATTTCTTGAAAGTATATAGTATTACACATGCCATAACATCTACAGCAACTGAAAATTGTCTCTACGAGATAAATTTATAAGTACAAAGTTTGTCATTGGTCCCTTTTGAAAATTATTCTTACAGACTTTAGCTGTATCCATGTTTGAAGTGCAGCTTGTTTCTTGGAATGGCAAGGCATTATCCGAGCCTGTTAACGGAATACAGTATACTGAGGGCAAATAACTTGTTATGGAAATAATTACCCAGCCAATCAAAGGGAGACTGAACCTCTTAAACAGGAGGTAAGAGAATGGTCAAATAAATTATAGGAAATACTTATAGTCGGTAGATATCCCTCTTTGTATGCAGACAATATCCCACACTTAAAACAAAGGTTAACGGTACTGCATAACAGATACAAAGTGAATTATAAAGTCACCGATAGGCTGATGTTTATAGAAACACACTTGACTACAGAAGGGCGAAGTAAGGAGCCTTCGGTAATAATTTCTGTATAACGCTTTCAAGGAATCTCAATAAAAATATAAGCTATCAGGTGCACAAAAATTAGTATCAAAGTAGTTATTGACGATTTTTTTATCCAGTATATGGAGCATCTTGACACAGGTTCCGCAACCGTAATAGTGATTTTGAATAAAATGCCAGTATCAGTTGCATTTTCCTTTATTTTAAAAACCACAACCGGTTTCAGCCCCCAAGGTCCTTACCCAGTGGTATGTCAGGCCTCGTAAGGGAACACAGGACGACACAGAATTTGCGAGTCAGTTCGCCCCAGTCTTAACCATAATCTGCCACAGGTTTTTTGAGCACTGAAATATTCTCTGTAATTGGAAAAGAGCACACACTACACCCATCCACGAAAAAGGCTACTGAATGAATCCGCAGAACTGTTGTCCTGTGCCAGTGGTTATAGGAGGATCATAAGACATTCTCTCAGGTAAAATACGAGGGCGTGCTGAAAAGTAATGATTCCTAATTTTTAATAGAAAATTCATAAAGATTTTAAAATGAAACAAACGTTATTAACATTCTACAAATTTATTCTTCACGTTTGCATATTTCTTTTTGAACATAGTCACCTTGGCGATCAACACATTTCTCTGAACGGGAGACCAGTTTGTTGGTACAATCACTGCAGAATGTATGACTTTGTTGACAAGGCCAAAACCTCACCTCTGCTTGCACTGTTTCATCATTACTAAAGTCAAGTAGTCTTCGATGGTGTTTTTAAGTTGAAAATCAGATGGGTCCAACTCGAGATTGTGTGGAAGGTAATCGATGGCAATGAACCCAAGGGTCGGATTGTTGCAGATGTCGCAGCGCTCTTGTGTTTTGGCATTGGCATGCTGAAGGAGAGGGTGTGGACTAACTCTTCTGCGGTTAGAAATTCCATTAAAGCACGCTGTTTCTCACGCACCGACATAGTTACGTTAAGGCGCGTTTACATTGAGTTCGCAACATTGTTCACAACACTGTTCGCAACATGTTCGCAACACAAAATCAATGTTCCACGGCTGCGTCGGTAGAGATCAAAGAAACATTGTTCGTGGCCTGCTACCACTAAATTCCGCTACGCAGCGCGTGTTCGTTTGCTCTGAGTGAGTGCTTTGGTGTTTGTTTTTCTGGAGTGTAATGGTGCGTTTATTTTATGTCCCTTCATTTTTATTTGAAATGAAGTGGTCACGAGACAAAATTTTCCAATTGATATCGCTCTATGAGGCAGAGGAGTGCCTGTGGAATGTACGTTGCGCAGGTTACAAAAATACTAAAATCAAACATGATTCTTTACAAAAGGTTGCTGCGGCGCTTGGCACCAGCAGCAGTGACGTGGACAAAAAAATTAAATCTCTCTTGTCTCAGTACCGACGAGACAAACGAAAAATAGAGGAAATTAAAAAATGTGGATGTGGTACTGACACACTTCAATAAACGAAGTGGTTTGGATTTAAATACCTACGTTTCCTGGATGATATGGAACTATTTTAGATATGGCTGGCTTTGATAGGAGTCTCCTGATGCCAGAAAACGAAGAGTAACAGCAAGTCTTTCGTTCACAGGGATTGCTTTTCTGAAATTTCTGTCTTTCTTTGAAACAACTGGTCCTATAATATTCAACAACATTTCAAAATCTGACGGTCATATCCTAGTGAAGTTACGAAAGCCAGAACCGTCTTCCAAATTCAGCTCACAAAGCATGTCATTCCCGCCACGTCTTCAATAGTATGTTTTGGTCCACCAACGACGACTACGTCGTTTTCTTCGTCTGTTCATTTCGTTAAGTATTATTAATGCAGCACCAAATGTCATTAATTGTTCCTCTTCACCTGACATAGCGTATCTCTTGATGTGAATACACAAAGTAACCTATCAGTTCACCGCAGCAGACTACGCGAATACGTACAAATGTTGGTTGTTGGTGTAAACGGGAATGCGAACAACGAACAATGTTGCCAACATGTTGAGGGAACAAGTTGCACACAATGTTCCGAACAAAAACATGTTCTCAGCTCGATGTAAACGCGCCTTTACGCATCGCCATTTTACACGCTACAATTCGGAACCCTCTAGCGGCATAGGATTGCAACTTACGTCAGCGAAGCGGAAAGTCGACCGGGTAACATACTTGTCATGGAATACGTAACCGATATTGAGAACAGATGAAAAAATTCGGAGGTATTACTTTTCAGCACGCCCTCCTATAATTATCTACCATGACCAAAACGGGATTTCCCATACAAAAAAAGTCATACATTTCGTGAAAAGGAAAAATTCTCCCCCTTCTGACGAAAGTTCTCTTGCGTAACAAAGGGTACTAAGCGATTAGAGAAAAGTCAGTAGAGTTTCCAAGGAGAATGATCACATGCATAAATATAATTACAGACCAATACAGGAACGTGAATCTGTTGTAGAGCTCTGGAACGATTTTCTGCCGTCGTTAAGTGGAAACAGATATCTTGAGAAACTGGGCTCGCTCTTTTCGTCCATGGCATCCAGAGCGCCGTAGAAAATGACGTTCAGTTCGATGCCACCTTGCTTAACTTTCTGAAGGCATTCCAAACAGTTTCGTGTTGTCACACAATGGACACAATAGGAGCTTACCGAATATAGCAGTAGCTTTGAGACTGGATTCAGGACTTTCTTTCAGGTAGAATTCAATACGTCGATTTTAGCGGGACCAGAAGACTAGCGAAATGTAGCAAGTCCTGCAGGGAACCAGTTACTGGTGCAGGGACTGGCAGTTGACCATAAACATAAATAAACTTAACACATTTCACGTAAATAGGGTAAGAGATACATTGTTGTTGCACATGATTTCCATGAGCATTGTTTGTCTGAAACCGAGCTTGATATGTTCATCCGATGATATCCACAAGCAAGTATATATCGGAGTTCAGGTTTCAGCTGTGTTTATTGACTTATGTACAGTTCTGCATCGTCGTCTATTGAACAATCGGAATTCTTTACGGGCACGTGACTTGACTGAATACTTCCTAACAAACAGAGCTCAGTATGTTATTAAGTCAGAGCCATCGCTATAAGTGAGGTTAGTGCCCGATGGACCTCAAGCTTGTTGTGGTGAGGTGAATGTGTACAATCTGGTGGAAAAGATTTATGAAGTTGTTCGCAGACAACACGTTGTGTAAGGAAAGATGACATCGTTAGAAACTTATTCAGAGATATTAGCAGAGATCAGCGCCACAGCCAAATACATATTATAGTCACGACAATCCTGCTCATTTTTATTATACAGTGCGACAGCAGCGCTCCAAATGGACAAGATGTTACACTTCTGAAAACGACATCGACGAACGCGAATAGTATTGACTTGTAATTTTACAATAGGAGCGTATGTAGTGCCATAAAAATGGCAATAACGACAAAATTGCGCCACATTGGTCTTTCTTTAGTTTCCTTAGGATTCTGCGAAATATGAAACGGTACGTTACAGGGTCGTTTATTTACGATTCTCGTGTAACATACAAGATGTTTGCTGAAGAATGTCATACTTCTTTAAGAACAAAAAAGGTTAGTAAATACCAGAAGACCTGACTTCTTGCAGAGAGACGTCATATCTACCCAACAACGCTCAGTTTTGCTCGTTACACTTACACCCAAATCAATGAATATGGAACGTAGGAGACTTGTGTGGAATGCAGTACCTACATTATTTAACGTGCCAAATTAGCCACGACAGCGCTAGCTGAAGGGAAAACCATATAGATGTGGCAATAAAACGTATAAATCAATAACAAGCTCTTTCCAAACGCAAAAGAAATCAATTCCACAATGTTGTTTCGTCTCAGTCACAAGCGGCGAGAATCAACAACACTTTCGCTTTTGATGCAGAAGTAATTACAATTACAAAAATATCCGCATTTTAGAAAGAAAATCGAATTTTAAGAATTTGGGAATCATTAGACTGCATATAAAATTGTTATGTTTAGATTAGATTAGATTAATACTAGTTCCATGGATCATGAATACGATATTTCGTAATGATGTGGAACGAGTCGAATTTTTCAATACATGACATAATTAGGTTAATTTAACAACATACTTAAATTGATATAACAACTTTATTTTTTGTGTTTTTTGTTTTTCTTTATTTTTTATTTTTATTTTTTTTAATATTTTTGTTTTTTTTTTCTTAATTTATATCTAAAAATTCCTCTATGGAGTAGAAGGAGTTGTCATTCAGAAATTCTTTTAATTTCTTCTTAAATACTTGTTGGTTGTCTGTCAGACTTTTGATACTATTTGGTAAGTGACCAAAGACTTTAGTGCCAGTATAATTCACCCCTTTCTGTGCCAAAGTTAGATTTAATCTTGAATAGTGAAGATCGTCCTTTCTCCTGGTATTGTAGTTATGCACACTGCTATTACTTTTGAATTGGGTTTGGTTGTTAATAACAAATTTCATAAGAGAGTATATATACTGAGAAGCTACTGTGAATATCCCTAGATCCTTAAATAAATGTCTGCAGGATGATCTTGGGTGGACTCCAGCTATTATTCTGATTACACGCTTTTGTGCAATAAATACTTTATTCCTCAGTGATGAATTACCCCAAAATATGATGCCATATGAAAGCAATGAGTGAAAATAGGCGTAGTAAGCTAATTTACTAAGATGTTTATCACCAAAATTTGCAATGACCCTTATTGGATAAGTAGCTGAACTCAAACGTTTCAGCAGATCATCAATGTGTTTCTTCCAATTTAATCTCTCATCAATGGACATACCTAAAAATTTGGAATATTCTACCTTAGCTATATGCTTCTGATTAAGGTCTATATTTATTAATGGCGTCATACCATTCACTGTACGGAACTGTATGTACTGTGTCTTATCAAAATTCAGTGAGAGTCTGTTTACAAGGAACCACTTAGTAATTTTCTGAAAGACAGTATTGACAATTTCATCAGTTAATTCTTGTTTCTCAGGTGTGATTACTATACTTGTATCATCAGCAAAGAGAACTAACTTTGCCTCTTCATGAATATAGAATGGCAAGTCATTAATATATAATAAGAACAACAAAGGACCCAAGACTGACCCTTGTGGAACCCCATTCTTGATAGTTCCCCAGTTTGAGGAATGTGCTGATCTTTGCATGTTATGAGAACTACTTATTTCAACTTTCTGCACTCTTCCAGTTAGGTATGAATTAAACCATTTGTGCACTGTCCCACTCATGCCACAATACTTGAGCTTGTGTAGCAGAATTTCATGATTTACACAATCAAAAGCCTTTGAGAGATCACAAAAAATCCCAATGGGTGGTGTTCGGTTATTCAGATCATTCAAAATTTGACTGGTGAAAGCATATATGGCATTTTCTGTTGAAAAACCTTTCTGGAAACCAAACTGACATTTTGTTAGTACTTCATTTTTACAGATATGTGAAGCTACTCTTGAATACATTACTTTCTCAAAAATTTTGGATAAAGCTGTTAGAAGGGAGATTGGACAGTAATTGTTGACATCAGATCCATCCCCCTTTTTATGCAAAGGTATAACAATAGCATATTTCAGTCTATCAGGGAAAATGCCCTGTTCCAGAGAGCTATTACACAGGTGGCTGAGAATCTTACTTATCTGTTGAGAACAAGCTTTTAGTATTTTGCTGGAAATGCCATCAATTCCATGTGAGTTTTTGCTTTTAAGCAAGTTTATTATTTTCCTAATTTCAGAGGGAGAAGTGGGTGAGATTTCAATTGTATCAAATTGCATAGGTATGGCCTCTTCCATTAACAGCCTAGCATCTTCTAATGAACACCTGGATCCTACTATATCCACAACATTTAGAAAATGATTATTAAAAATATTTTCAACTTCTGACTTTTTGTTCATAAAGCTTTCATTCAATTTGACGGTAATACTGTCTTCCTCTGCTCTTGGTTGACCTGTTTCTCTTTTAATAATATTCCAAATTGTTTTAATTTTATTATCAGAGTTGCTGATTTCAGACATGATACACATACTCCTGGATTTTTTAATAACTTTTCTTAATATAACACAGTAGTTTTTATAATTTTTGATAGTTTCTGGGTCACTACTCTTTCTTGCTGTCAGATACAGTTCCCTTTTCCGGTTACAAGATATTTTTATACCCTTAGTAAGCCATGGTTTGTTACAAGGTTTCTTACAAGTATATTTAACTATTTTCTTGGGGAAGCAGTTTTCAAATGCATTTACAAAAATGTCATGAAATAAATTATATTTTAAATTGGCATCAGGTTCACGGTACACCTCATCCCAGTCTAACTGCTGTTGGCTTTCCCTGAAATTTGCAATTGTTAAATCGTTGACTGAACGTACTACTTTGGAGGACTGTTTAGTGTTGCTGAATGGAGCTATGTCATATATTGTAACTAGCTGTGCACCATGATCAGAAAGACCATTCTCAACAGGCTGAGCATTTATATGGTTAAACTTATCTTGGTCTATAAAGAAGTTATCTGTCAGTGAGCTGCTATCCTTTACCACCCAAGTAGGAAAATCAATAACGGGTGTCAAATTGAAAGAACCGAGTAATACTTCAAGGTCATTTTTCCTATTACCCTCTTTCAGAGAATCTACATTGAAGTCCCCACAAATAATAATTTGCTTCCTCCTGTCTGACAGATAGCACAACAAGGAGTCCAAATTTTTCAGAAATAGATGAAAATTTCCTGATGGGGACCTATATACAGTTACAATTATAAATGTGCCTTTATTTAATTTAAGCTCACAGGCACATGCTTCTATATGTTTCTCTACACAAAACTTTTTTGTTTCTATACTTTTTGCACAATGATAACTTTTGACATATATGGCAACTCCTCCTTTCTCCATATTTTCTCTCATTACATGTGCAGAGAGCTTATAACCACTTACATTTACCTTATCCATATCAGTAACAATGTGATTCTCATACAGGCATAGTATATCTATTTCATTCTCAGCTTCTAAATCTTCTAAACAAACCAGAAGCTCATCTACTTTATTCTTTAAACTCCCAATATTTTGATGAAATATACTTACATTATTTTTAATTATACTTTTATGAGAACCTTTCCTTATTCTGACATTTGCAGTACTCTCCTGTCTGAGTTTCTCATTGTGCTTAGGCCTAGTTCCTATACCAGTGGTCACATGGTGTTCAGAGAGGCAGATTATGTCAACTGGGTTGGGTGACTTTAATTCATCAATGCAATTACCTAGGACTGAGATACAACTTGGTGGAGATAAAATTTCTGGTGATTGGTGAAAATTTATAATTGGTCAAGAAAAGTGCCTATAGTAATAATAACGGGCAACAAAAGAAATATATGCTTCTCATCCTTAAAGCGGTAAGCTGCAATTACACAAGTTCACTTGTTCGAAAGTATTTCTTCATGAATAAGTTCCAACTAATGACACTGAATCAGTGAGATTAAGCTGTTTTACATTTATTTCACGGTTATTCATGTCTCTTAATAATTTACTAAAGACTGGCAGGCAAAAATATAACTATTATATTGTTAATTAAGTAGAAAAATAGTTAAAACCAAACATTAATCTTATGGCTGCTTTCTCGCTACTAGGGGCGCTAATGTTGCTGTAACTGTCAGACGGCAACAACCACAGTCTAGACTCTGGTAACAACTTTCACGGGACTGAGTGTGATCAGCACCAGGTGCAAAGATTGGCAGCTCATTCCTGACAGAAACAGGTGTAATGCAATGAGTGTCTTAGACTAGAGATGATCCACACCGCACATGACGTCACTATATTGAAACCAACGTCTCGCTCAGCTGCCTAGTGGCGGCAACCATTTGCAGGCGACTTCTACAATACTGTTCATTTTATTACAGTGGTTAAATATTGTGCAGCGATTGGTTGTGGCGAGGGCTGTGCGAAAGGAAATCATATTTCGTTCCACGGGAAAACACAATTTTCGAAAGTACGTCTCTGAATTTACAGGCTGAAGCCAAGGAGGGGTACTGCTATCAGACAGATGCGAATGGAGTTCTGTTTGTGAGTATACACTTATCTGTAAATATTACGAACTGAATGGTAAGGGTCATAGTATAACTAGGTTTTGGAAAGAAAAGTTTGTCATCAGGTTTAAAACTCGATGAATGAAGACGAATTTGAGACTTTTCCACTTCCATCAAATGAGAGCGAACTGTTTCTTTACAAATTTGGCACAGTAGCAAAAATAAATGTAATTGTAAACTGAATTTACATTTCAAAAACGAGAGAAATCCTTGAAGGACGGAACAATACCTTATATGGGAAAAGTGTTTGCAAGAAGTATGCACTAAGACGTTGATGTTCACATGAAAGCAGTTGAGCTACGGAATTATACATGGCCCAATCACATTAACGTGACCACCCCCTATATTCAACATCAACCACTCGCAGTCAGCAGGTGGCAGCAATAGCAGTGGTGGGTATACAGGGTGGGTAGACAGGGTGTAAATTTAAGTTAACAAACCAGAATAACCCAAAAAAATAAGCTTCACACGGAAAAATGTGTAGAATCCAATGTTGATTATTTTCGAGGGGGACATCTGCTGATGCTAAAATTAGCCCGCCACCCCAGCCCCCTGGGAGTGGGGTGTGAGGCAACTTAAAAATTTCAAATGGGAACCCCATTTTATTGCATTATCAGATTCTACATAAAAGTACGTACATATTGTCTGTACTGTAATTTCTCTCTCTCAAACACCACCCTATGGGGAGAGAGGGAGAGTTTTAGTTTTAGTAAATCAAAATTTACGAAGTAAAAAGGTTTTTTTATTTATCCATAACCACTAACCACGCAAAAATGAGAGCATGGATTTTCTTAAATTTCAACGCCAACTACCAAGAATCAAAGCAAATGTTTAAGACAATATGTACGTAGTTTTTTTTATGTAGAATCTGATTCTGCAATAAAAATGGGGGTTCCCATTTGAAATTTTAAAGTTGCATCCCGCCGCACCCCCAGGAGGCTGGGGTGGCGGGCTAATTTTAGCACCAGCAGATGTTCCCCTCTAAAATAATGAACTTTGGATTCTACATAATTTTTTGTGTGAAGGTTATTTTTCGAGTTATTCTGGTTTGTCAGCTTAAAATTTACATCCTTTATAAAGCATGTTGGAGAGGGGATGGGGTGGAAACGCGGAAAGGGTGCAGTCGTTGCCGCAGTGCGAAATGGGGCGATTTATGAAAGGACATGATCAACGGATTTTGGGCCAAGAATGGAAGCAATTTCGAAACGCCGAAGTTTTTAAACTGGTGGCGTGCCGCCCTGGTTAAAGTACACCCTGCACGGCTAAATGGTGCTATCTGTAACCGGCGCCGAGACAACTGTGGCGCACGACGGGCCATAAGTGACAGAGGCGTACGATGGCTATGGAGATAGGCAACTGTTGAGCAGCTGACCGCACAGATGAACAAAGAGGCTAACAAGAGAGTCTCCTCAACGACCGTCCAGCGAACACTGCTGCGTATGTTCCTATGCAGCAGGCGCCTTGTTCGCGCATACAAGTTGACTGCTGTTCTTCGGTGACGAAGGCTGGAATTTGCACGCCAATACCTCAGCTGGACGTCCGCTGAGTTGCACCGGTGGCCTTTTCAGATGAATCACATTTTATGCTCCATCAATGTGATGGTCGTTGGCGTCTACTGCGTCATACACCCTGCAACAATCGTCGGAAGGGTCGGGGCTGGAGGAGGGTGCGTTTGGGAGGCCCAGTTCACAACAACAACAACGTATCTATTCTTGGGGACAATGTCCATGTTTTTGACGGTGGTCACAATAATGTGATTGGACAGTGTAGATAATAGTACGTAAATAGAAAATGAGTGGTTGCTGTATTACTTCGAATAACGCTGATTTTTCTGTTTCTTCTAAGTGATTCATTGTGAATTTGTTCCTGCACGTAATAATAAAATGTGTGTCTTGCGGTTGCAGCACGCCATGGGAGGAGTGTCCCGGAAGAGTCCCCGGAAAAATGCCCGTGTTCCGTTTCATGAAGTCATCTTGCGCACTACTCACGGGTTTTACTTTTAAATGATATCTGCATGATCAAATAGCTACCTAAAATTTACAGAAACTTCACTCATACATTTCCCTTTTCTTAGTGTGGGGGTATATTTCTATGTCGAAAAACCCGCCGATAAAACTGAAGACATTGGCTGTAGTGTGTCATTTTAGTATGATAATCTCCAGTGCAGCCCGCGGCGGTGCTACTTACGCCTTTTGTAAACGCAGTTGTAGATGATGACGTGGCAGGCGCTGGGGAAGGTCTTGCGGAACTTGTTGCGCGGTCCTGCGGCGCATACTGTCGGCTGGTCTGGAGGACACCTCTTGGGGCACGCCTCCACCTCGTTACCTGCAAACAAGCACAGTTCACAGCGTGAGCAAGCGACCTACTCGCACTCTGCAGCGCAGAACTTCATGGTGTTGCTTGTACGTGGTCAGTCGTCTTGGCTGGACACAAAATTTCTTGATACCACCATTTTGAGGCAACAGGGAAGGAAAGACCTCAAGAACGGCAGTATGAACGTTATTTTATACTCAAGTCAACATCATAATCCTTAGAGTCGTAACGAATTGGACTTGGGCGGGAGAGGGAAGGAACCTTGACCTTGCTTAGGAAGCAAAAACAAAAATCACAAGAGTAAATATGTTATTAATAATATATGTTTGGCGATTGTGCAAGAAAACAGATACATTAAATATACACAAGAGCAATCATAAATTTTTAATCGTCGTCTCGAAAAAATAAAGTTTCTCATTAAGTTTTTCTTTGGCTGCAGGTTCAAGTCTGCAGTTGGCCGGCGGCGGTGGCCGTGCGGTTCTAGGCGCTTCAGTCCGGAACCGCGAGACTGCTACGGTCGCAGGTTCGAATTCTGCCTCGGGCATGGATGTGTGTGATGTCCTTAGGTTAGTTAGGTTTAAGTAGTTCTATGTTCTAGGGGACTGATGACCTCAGATGTTAAGTCCCATAGTGCTCAGAGCCATTTGAACCAAGTCTGCAGTTGTGGTACACAATGGAAATCTCCGGACCACAGCGCCGTACCATACCTCTAGACGAGACAGAACAAAACGGCGTAGTCCATTGTTAAAGTGGAGATGAGCTGCGCGACGTTACCTTATTGCTCTATCGGTATGCTATGGTATGGAGATTTCAATTGTATACGGCAACTGCAGACATGAAACTGCAGCCAAAGACAAAAAATTACAAGTAGTGCTATGCTGTGGGCAATCACAGCTAAAGTAATCCATATTTGCCAAGCAATCCTCTTACAGCTGTAAATGAACCTGTATTTATAGGAACACGACCGATTTCGTGATATGAAATCACATCGGGTGTACATCCGAACAAGGTACAAAATATGCAGTCAACATTATCATATAAAATTTAACAAGAAACTTAATAACAAAAGCAACACGACAGCCAATATGGAATACTCACATGTCCTTTAGTTATTAAATTCGTAGGATGAGAAGAAGGGGGATTCAACCTCCTCTAGAGAAAATGCTGCTACCCTCAACAAGCAGGTCGTCAACTTACAATCAAAAGGGAAGGAAATAAGAGACAGACCAAGCTAGTAGCGTGGATAGCCCGAAGCCCGGCGGCTTAAAAACTGTAATCATATCGGGAAGCGGCCTCCCCCCGATTGGGGCCGCACTGCTAGTCACCGCACACTCGTGTTTTATAGCGGGGGGTGCTGAGGCACGTGAGTATGCGGTGACTAGCAGTGCGGCCCTATCGGGGGGGGGGGGGGGGGGGAGGAGGAGGATGCCGCTTCCCGACATGATTGCAGTTTTTAAGCCGTCGGGCTTTCCACGCTACTAGCTTGGTCTGTCTCTTATTTCCTTCCCTTTTCATTGTAAGTTGACGACCTGCTTGTTGATGGAAGCAGCATTTTCTCTAGAGGAGGTTGAATCCCCCTTCTTCTCATCCTACAGATTTAATATCTGAACACGTGTGAGTATTCAATATTGGTTATCATATGGCTTTTATTATTGGGGTTCGTGTCAGTTTTTCAATCATATTGTTCGCTGCATATTTTGTGTCTTATTCAGATGTACACCTGATGATGTGATTTCATATCACGAAACCGGTCGTCTTCCTATAGATATAGGTTCATATGCTGCTGCAAGAGGATTATTTGTCAAGGAAAGAAAAAATAATTCAGTATGGAATTTTGTTTTTTCGAAGTGCTAACTAGAACTTCATTTCTGTGTTGTTGTTGTTTTGGTCTTCAGTTCTGAGACTGGTTTGATGCAGCTCTCCATGCTACTCTATCCTGTGCAAGCTTCTTCATCTCCCAGTACCTACTGCAACCTACATCCTTCTGAATCTGCTTAGTGTATTCATCTCTTGGTCTCCATCTACGATTTTTACCCTCCACGCTGCCCTCCAACGATAAATTTGTGATCCCTTGATGCCTCAGAACATACCCTACGAACCGGTCCCTTCTTCTTGTCAAGTTGTGCCACAAACTCCTCTTCTTCCTTATTCTATTCAATACATCCTCATTAGTTATGAGATCTACCCATCTAATCTTCATTATTCTTCTGTAGCACCACATTTCGAAAGCTTCTATTCTCTTCTTGTCCAAACTATTTATCGTCCATGTTTCACTTCCATACATGGCTACACTCCATACAAATACATTCAGAAACGACTTCCTGACACTTAAATCTATACTCGATATTAACAAATTTCTCTTCTTCAGAAACGCTTTCCTTGCCATTGACAGCCTACATTTTATATCCTCTCTACTTCGACCATCATCAGTTATTTTGCTCCCCAAATAGCAAAACTCTTTTACTACTTTAAGTGTCTCATTTCCTAATCTAATTCCCTCAGCATCACCCGACTTCATTCCACTACCTTCCACGATCCTCGTTTTTCTTTTTTTGATGTTCACCTTATATCCTCCTTTCAAGACACTGTCCATTCCGTTCAACTGCTCTTCCAAGTCCTTTGCTGTCTCTGACAGAATTACAATGTTATCGGCGAAGCTCAAAGTTTTTATTTCTTCTCCATGGATTTTAATACCTACTCCGAATTTTTCTTTCGTTTCCTTTACTGCTTGCTCAATATACAGATTGAATAACATCGGGAAGAGGCTACAACCCTGTCTCACTCCCTTCCCAACCACTGATCCCCTTTCATGCCCCTCGACTCTTATAACTGCCATCTGGTTTCTGTACAAATTGTAAATAGCCTTTCGCTCGCTGTATTTTATCCCTGCCACCTTTAGAATTTGAAAGAGAGTATTCCAGTCAACATTGTCAAAAGCTTTCTCTAAGTCTACAAATGCTAGAAGCGTAGGTTTGCCTTTCTCTAATCTTTCTTCTAAGATCAGGCGTAAGGTCAGTATTGCCTCGCGCGGTCAACATTTCTACGGAATCCAAACTGATCTTTCCTGAGGTCGGCTTCTACCAGTTTTTCCATTCGTCTGTAAAGAATTCGTGTAAGTATTTTGCAGCTGTGACTTATTAAACTGATAGTTTGGTAATTTTCACATCTGTCAACACCTGCCTTCTTCGGGATTGGAATTATTATATTCTTCTTGATGTCTGAGGGTATTTCGCCTGTCTCATACATCTTGCTCACCAGATGGTAGAGTTTTGTCATGACTGGCTCATTTCTATATGTCTTATTATTTACAAATAGAGCCACATTAACAGACTATCATTTTACAGAGTGGATTATACACAATAAAAATATCATTCTCTTATATCTAACAACATGGACACGGCAAACATGCTGATGAGCTTCTGTTTGAAGTAGTTTTTGTCCCCAGCATCTCGTTACCACTTAATTATGTGGTGATCTGTTAGTCATATACTGCTTCTGGGGGCGTGAATGACAAATGTCGATATAAAAAATAAAGAAATCAACTTCTAATTTACATTATCACCAGTGAAGTAACATGGCTGATGGCACATAAACCAAAAATTTAAAAAAAATGCGTGAGTAGTACAACGATTCCGAGAAAATAACACTATGTTCTAGTATTGTGCAATGTTTGTTCTGTAATTGGGTGAACTGTTCCTTGAAAGTGTGCAAAAATGTCGACGATAATGTTACATAACGCAGTCAAATACCGAGCATTGTCACACATGCTCTTTTATTCCAGGACAGGCTACGAGAATCTGACAGCCAGAAACATTCGAATGTAGCCTGAAGTCCAGCAAACTAAGTTCCTCAATTAATCCCACAAGAGGAAGGCTATCGGAATCAGACCTGATGACCATGGAACATGACAACCACGGTCAACCGATTGTTGCCCAGACGTATAGTTGGTAGTACCTAACATGGCGTGACAACACTCGGTAATATGGAAACCATACAAACCTACAGCATGTCTTCAAGGAAGTAGGAGATAACTTGTTTAGCAGACGCCTTTGTTCACACACTCGGGAAGTGCAGTTGAAGAGTAAGAGTGACTGGAGACAATTGATTTTTGACACTGAATCTATCAGCAAACATCTACGGACAACTTCTGAGAGGCTGACGGTAGGGTTCCTACACACAATGCAAAAACAAAAATTGTTGTACGAATCAGACAGTGTTGTCAAGAAGTGCAATTTTTAATTTAGTTTCAAACTTAACCTTGCTACCTGCCCAGCTTTTTATTAGGGTTAGGCAAGTGATCCAAAATATCAGTCCCGGTATAATTCTTTAATTTTAGAGCCAAATTTAACTGTGATAAAGATTTCTTTACCTCTCATTATGGAGGACGTTATCACATTAAAATACGAAAGAATATTTACAATTATTTTCTCAGAAGACTATATGTACACTCCTGGAAATGGAAAAAAGAACACATTGACACCGGTGTGTCAGACCCACCATACTTGCTCCGGACACTGCGAGAGGGCTGTACAAGCAATGATCACACGCACGGCACAGCGGACACACCAGGAACCACGGTGTTGGCCGTCGAATGGCGCTAGCTGCGCAGCATTTGTGCACCGCCGCCGTCAGTGTCAGCCAGTTTGCCGTGGCATACGGAGCTCCATCGCAGTCTTTAACACTGGTAGCATGCCCCGACAGCGTGGATGTGAACCGTATGTGCAGTTGACGGACTTTGAGCGAGGGCGTATAGTGGGCATGCGGGAGGCCGGGTGGACGTTCCGCCGAATTGCTCAACACGTGGGGCGTGAGGTCTCCACAGTACATCGATGTTGTCGCCAGTGGTCGGCGGAAGGTGCACGTGCCCGTCGACCTGGGACCGGACCGCAGCGACGCACGGATGCACGACAAGACCGTAGGATCCTACGCAGTGCCGTAGGGGACCGCACCGCCACTTCCCAGCAAATTAGGGACACTGTTGCTCCTGGGGTATCGGCGAGGACCATTCGCAACCGTCTCCATGAAGCTGGGCTACGGTCCCGCACACCGTTAGGCCGTCTTCCGCTCACGCCCCAACATCGTGCAGCCCGCCTCCAGTGGTGTCGCGACAGGCGTGAATGGAGGGACGAATGGAGACGTGTCGTCCTCAGCGATGAGAGTCGCTTCTGCCTTGGTGCCAATGATGGTCGTATGCGTGTTTGGCGCCGTGCAGGTGAGCGCCACAATCAGGACTGCATACGACCGAGGCACACAGGGCCAACACCCGGCATCATGGTGTGGGGAGCGATCTCCTACACTGGCCGTACACCACTGGTGATCGCCGAGGGGACACTGAATAGTGCACGGTACATCCAAACCGTCATCGAACCCATCGTTCTACCATTCCTAGACCGGCAAGGGAACTTGCTGTTCCAACAGGACAATGCACGTCCGCATGTATCCCGTGCCACCCAACGTGCTCTAGAAAGTGTAAGTCAACTACCCTGGCCAGCAAGATCTCCGGATCTGTCCCCCATTGAGCATGTTTGGGACTGGATGAAGCGTCGTCTCACGCGGTCTGCACGTCCAGCACGAACGCTGGTCCAACTGAGGCGCCAGGTGGAAATGGCATGGCAAGCCGTTCCACAGGACTACATCCAGCATATCTACGATCGTCTCCATGGGAGAATAGCAGCCTGCATTGCTGCGAAAGGTGGATATACACTGTACTAGTGCCGACATTGTGCACGCTCTGTTGCCTGTGTCTATGTGCCTGTGGTTCTGTCAGTGTGATCATGTGATGTATCTGACCCCAGGAATGTGTCAATAAAGTTTTCCCTTCCTGAGACAATGAATTCACGGTGTTCTTATTTCAATTTCCAGGAGTGTATATACCATGAAGCTCTAAATAAGTTCTTAATTCTGTGATGAGCTCACTACAATATAAATGTGCTTGATGGGAGCATATTATTCTTACGACACAAGTTTCACAAAGAAAACTCTTTTAAAAAATCATGTTTTAGTGCAGAATATTATTCCACAAGCGACGTCTGGAAAGATGCAATATGATACGATGTACTCAATATTCTTAGTGGAGAATTTGTAATTACCTTAACCAGACTAGCAGACAACAGGGGCTTAGTTTCATTGTCCGCTTCTGTTTTTAATTTTATGTGTTCACTTAGTGTAAAGTTTGTGTTGAACGCTTGCTTTTGGATGCGCCTACGTGTGATATCTCTGAGCATCCCTGCTCATGACATTTAAAATTATACAAATTTAAGGCTCGCAACGTGTATGCGGAAAGACCGTCAAGTCCCAGTTGCCAAAAGCAAGCTGTTTTACGTAAGACACGATGCAATGCGGAGGTCTTACTATTATTTTTGTATCGTGAAACGCCGATGTAAATAGCTCTCATAGTTATCAGCAAAAACAACGATGATAGCGCAGGCGGAAAAGTACTGGTAAGCCCGTCAGGCAGAAGTAAAGGGCGCAGTATCAGCCGACGGATATAGAGTCACATGCTTAAAACATAACTAAAAACCTCCATCACTGACGAAATCCTTACCGCTTAGAAAACTTAAAAGTGAAAGAAAATAATTCTAGCATAAGCACACGTAGCTTAAAGAGTTATACCTACTGATATATAAATTATTTTTTACATTAAGTGAGAACAACGTACTTGCTTTTATTTTTTATTTGTATTCTACGACTCCATTTAAACCAACACGAATCAGAAATTCGTGACAGTTTAAAACCACGTTCCAGAACAATACTCGAGCTTAGACGACTACTCTTCCCTGAAGACTGAAACAGTGAAGTAACTAAGTGTCACGATTATAAGCAAGGCGAGAAAACATTAAAGTTACATATTGTCCCTTTTTTACAAAAAAAATTGTCGATGTGCGAGTAAGACTCGCGGACTCGGGATATCGTACAAACGTAATTATATATACAGACAGTTCATTTTGGAAATCGAGAATGTCGACCATTTTCGCCTGTTATCGACACTGATACTGGCAAGATATTGGTCGCAGGGCTTCCAAGACTTTTGAGAATGTTTTAATTTCAATAACACCAACATGACATAAAGTCATGTAGGAGGCGACCATTATTACAATAAAAATCAATAGGTCGCCCGTTGGGCTTACTGAGCCGCAACGGTAAAAGTCAAACATCAGGCAAGGAATGAGTTTATTGCTCGAATGACTCATTTCGGAACTTATCCACCGTCACTTGTCCATGACCGATTATTGCAGGCAGATATGACGTTTCATACTGTATGTGAAACATCAAACAACCTGAAACACAATACCTACGTGAAGTAATCGCTCCTGGACGTCTGATGATGGATAAACTCCCAAACGCGTTATATGAGCAATGAAGTCATCCTTTGTCTGATGTTTGTCTTTTTCGGCTTTGTCGTCGAATAACAAATGACAAAAGAAATATTTTTTTCGTATGATATAATTAAAAATTAACAGTTTTCGGATTTTTTTTTCTTTTGGCTGCACTGGGAAATCTTCCTTTTTGCTGAATTTCATGATTTTAGACCAAGGGGAAGTAACCTAGTGAGTGAGTTTACGAGTAGTAAAATATGTGACATAAGTGGCCGTATCTTTCGACTGGTTAGACTTAAAAAGAGGCTTTAATTTTTTTCACCGCTAATGGACCACGGACTTCGGTATCTGCAGCACATTTCAACTTGATTCGTCTACTCGATCCTGAGAAAGAGGGCTTTTAACGAACAGTCGGGCAGACAGACAACTAAAGCGATTCTACAAGGATTGCGTTTTTACCAATTAAGTCACGGATCCCTAAAAATCGCGTATAGTTTTAAAGAACAACAGCAGGACACTGATCTCCATTTCGATCTTTTCTGTAACGGCTACCACAATTGTACATTTTACAATAGCAGCTACTACATATCTTTCATGCTTTCTCAACGAAACTGAAAATCACCAGATTATCGAATTTAATTGGGCTGAAACTCTGAAACCTCGATATTAGCAAACAAATATTTGCTTCTGAATCCGTTTCGTCAACAGCCTCAACAGAAGGATTAGATTTCACAAGATGAACTTTTGTGTCTAATTATTCTGTTGGAAGTGGCACTGCCAGTGAATTCAGAACCAATAGAAATTACGTGTCTACCTCTATACACTACAAACCACTACGAAGTGTACAGCAGTGGCTATTTCCTATTAAGCCATCCGAATATTAAGGCTACGTCTCGTTCCATTCGAACAGGGAGAGGAGGAAGAATGACTGCTGAAAGGCCTCTGTGCACCGTGTAATTAGTAAGAAATGTTGTACTCCTTTACGAAGAATGCAGAAAGAAGAAAGAACGCTAAGAGAAGCCTTAACTTGAAAGCCCAAAGGAATCGTCATTGGCTGTGTCCAACAAGAATGAAAATTCAGCAGATGCGCAAGACATTTTTATTGGAAGGTCACTGGAAATGAACGTGGTGTACAACGCGCAAGCCTGTGAAGAGCGGAGCTATAAACAGATGTAGCAGCTGTTACTCGTGATTCACATATTAGCTCTAAGGACATTACATTTGTCTATGGAATAAATCAGCACAATGTTGTTAGCATTTTGATCGGAAAGAGATTTCGTCCGTGTAAAGCTAGTTTTGGTACACTTCGTAAATGAGTAGTAAATGGTACGATTATCGGTAGCATTGGTAGCAGTGGTAAGGGAAGAAACATAAACTGGGAGATGACAACTTCTCTTTTTTTTTTTGATTGGTTGGTTGTTTTGCTCATAATTAGAGTCGCGCATCATTCTGTATTACTCCATTACCTATTTTATAGCCTTACAGAATATAAATTGCATGTTGTAACTAACAAAAATTAGTTGCTCGCACAACTTCTGCGCTTTCACGTAACCAAAGCAGTTACTTTTGATGAATGTACAGTTAACATGTACAAACATGAGAAAATTATACGTATAAAATTATTATTGTTATTTCGTACTCAATAGAGCGTTCTTCGTCATGACCAAAGCCAAGAGTTTTCTGTTATTATTGATGAATGTAAAAGTTGTTTACGAGTAACAGAAACATGTTCGTATAATTTCGACGAAGTACTGAAGTGATGTTGGATATTTTTTTGTTTTGAAGTTTTTTGTTTTACCTTTTTGTTGCGTTTTCTAGCGCTATATGCTAAATCTGTATTGTTTTCTTAATTTTTTTTGTGCTTCAAGTTACGAATAAAATATTTTGGAATAAAACCTGAATTAAACATTGACAGTTCCAGTTTTGCTAAAAAAAGCTGTTTATTTATAAATAACAGACAGGAGTATAGCTATGAAGAACAAAAATGTTTCTTAAGTTACGTGGCCCTTAATATATTCTTACTCAGTTTCTAAACTGTTCACCTGTGCCGTTTTTTAGGGGAATCTAGTGACACACTGATCGCATAGTAAGGAAAGCGATCGTTATGAGGTAACGGCCGACAGGTATGCAACGCACCTAACGAACAGGTAATGTGGGTACGACCTTCACTGACCAAAGCCACTAGGAAAACCGCAGTAGTCTATGCTTATATTCGGTAGCCTACAGTGGTTTTACAGCCCCACTACCAGCAGATTGACCAGCGAGATAGCTGAAGATACATGGAATTCTGTCGCTCCGTTCTGATTTGACGTCAGAACAACCTGCTTCACAAGCCCAACCAATTTCTGACATTCACCTCTCTTTAACGGGTTTGGCAGAAACAAGACAAGAATCGTTACAGTAGTTCAGTGAGGAATCATCCTTGGATTCCCCCTCCTTTGCCTTCCAGTTCTATCGATCCAATTGCACGTAGCCCACTACGATGAGTACCAGTTTTAAATTACACTCTCTCAGCTATTCCGAATTCGTACTTACAAGGGAACCTCCCCATCGCACCCCCCTCAGATTTAGATATAAGTTGGCACACTGGATAGACCTTGAAAAACTGAACACAAATCAATCGAGAAAACAGGGAGAAGTTGTGTGGAACTGCGAAAAAATAAGCAAAATATACAAACTGAGTAGTCCATGTGTAAGATACGCAACATCAAGGGCGACGTAAGCTCAGGAACGCCGTGGTCCCGTGCTTAGCGGGAGCAGCTGCAGAACGAGAGATCCTTGGTTCAAGTCTTCCCTCCAGTGAAAAGTTTAGTTTCTTTATTTTCGCAAAGTTATGATCTGTCCGTTCGTTCATTGATGTCTCTGTTCACTGTAATAAGTTTAGTGTCTGTGTTTTGCGACCGCACCGGTAAACCGTGCGATTAGTAGACGAAAGGACGTGCCTCTCCAATGGGAACCGAAAACATTTGATCACAAGGTCATAGGTCAACCGATTCCTCCACAGGAAAACACGTCTGATACATTCTATACGACACTGGTGACGGCATATGCGTCACATGACAGGAATATGTTGTCGACCCACCTAACTTGTACACTAGGCGAATGGGTAAAATGATTCTTCTACCTTACCCGATTTCGGTTTTCTTGTGGATGTGATAATCACTCCCAAAAAAGTGATGAAAACATAAGAGTTTGTCACATAAACTGAAAATAAAAAATTAAACTTTTCACTGGAGGTAAGACTTGAACCAAGGACCTCTCGTACCGCATCTGCCCACGCTAACCACGGGACCACGTCGCTCCTAACCTTACATCAATCAGCCTTGATGTTGCCTGTCTTGCTCATGGACTACTCAGTTTGTATATTTTGCTTATTTTTTCGTAGTTCAACACAACTTCTTCCTGTTTTCTCGATTGATCTGTGTTCAGTTTTTCAAGGCCTATCCACTGTGCCAACTTATAACTGAATCTGAGGGGGGTGCGATGGGGAGGTTCCCTTGTTAGCTGCGTCAGTCTGGAGCTGGACGGGACAATTCCTAATGATAACTTCGGCGTAAGGCAGTCAGCGGCTTCTTACTCAAAACAGTACGCCCCCGGTAGCTGAGTGGTCAGCGCGACAGACTGTCAATCCAAAGGGCCCGGGTTCGATTCCCAGCTGGGTCGGAGATTTTCTCCGCTCAGGGACTGGCTGTTGCGTTGTCCTAATCATCATCATCATTTCATCACCATCGATAGGCAAGTCGCCGAAGTGGCGTCAGATCGAAAGACTTGCACCAGGCGAGCGGTCTACCCGACGGGAGGCCCTCGTCACACATTTCATTTTTTGCTCAAAACATATAAATTTTAAGTTCAAAATATTGTAATTTCTTCGAAAGTATTTATGGGGTTTGGAAGATGGAAACGCGGTTGTATTTTTCACTTTGAGATCCCCAAAACTAGTAGCAGAATTTACTATGGTTCCATTTGTAACAGTTAAAGTGATATTTTTATCTCTGTAATTTGTATACATATACACGATATTGCAGTAGCTGTGTTGTTAATAAGAACGATCAAATGTTTCTTTGGATACGCATGCATGTCCTAAGGAACAGTGCATCGTTCTTCTTAACAACAAAGGCACTGAAATGTCGTATTTATCCGCCAATAATGGGCAGCGATTTTCAAATCAAATGTCCTCTTCTGTACGTGAATTACATAACGCGTGAACAAGTACAAATTATGACGCAGGAACGACGACATGGAAATTTGGGTGTGCCTGTGAGACGTGCACGAATGGTCAAAGCTGTTAAGGCGACAACACGCGTAAAGAGGGAAATCCGGGTTCGAGTCCCGGTCCGGTACAAAGTTTCATTGTCGTCATTCCCTTACATAGCTGATGCTTGTTCCTACTCGCAACAGCGAATACATTTCATGTATCGTATAGATATGGCTAGAAACTATTGGTCGTTTATTAACGACTTCCGTACAACTTATGAGGAAGAAACCAAATTAAGGTATGGAAAGCGAATTAAAGCAAATTAAATTATTTCGGAATTTAAGGTGTTTCCGGTACGACTCTACCGCTGTGTTTGGCTCCGGCAGGGAACTAGTGAAGGAAAACTGAAACCTTACAAAGTAAGTGTCGTGCATCGACTGAGCAGTTCCGAAATTGTTGCTAGACGTCAGTACTGCAATTGACTATTGAAGTCCGTGCATGAAGGAGAGGTGGATCGTTAAATTATCTTTTCCTTCTATGAAGAATAGCTGCGTTTATCGGGGCACGCTAACTCTCAGAAATATGGACACTGGTGTTTTGAAAATCATCGTTAGTTACATTATGATTTACAAAACTCGAACGCCGTTGCTCTGTGAATTCACATGTCCCAATGAATGAAGACACTTCCTCTGTGACTGTTTTAGGAATACACAGAAAAACTAGTCCGTGGAGACTGGGTGGGATGTCGAACTTCGTTCCTCCTATTTACCAATGCAGCGTCTTTAGCACTTTGTCTACTAATTTGGTAATTTTACGAGCGCAGCATTGGCTTTTTCTTTATGATTACAATTCCCACCATAAACATGACCCTTGCCCAGATAGGGTGACTTGGGCGCCTCAGCGAGGCATAGGTTGGTTGTTTTGGGGAAGGAGACCAGACAGCGAGGTCATCGGTCTCATCGGATTAGGGAAGGACGGGGAAGGAAGTCGGCCGTGCCCTTTGAAAGGAACCATCCCGGCATTTGCCTGGAGCGATTTAGGGAAATCACGGAAAACCTAAATCAGGATGGCCGGACGCGGGATTGAACCGTCGTCCTTCCGAATGCGAGTCCAGTGTCTAACCACTGCGCCACCTCGTTCTCACCGAAGCATAAAGCCGCACCGTGGGTGCACCGCAACAGAGGTGTCCTGAACGTGGGAAAAAGCCTTTTCAGTAGCTGCCGGGGCAACAGTCCGGATGAATGGCTAATCTGGCACTCTAGCATCAGCAAACGTGTCCTAGCTGATGCTGTGTACGGCTGAAATTATAGCCGTTACTTTTCCCGAGGGCATGCAGCTATAATGTAAGGTTAAATGACGATGGCAGCCTCTACATCTACATCTACATTACTACTCTGCAATTCACATTTAAGTGCTTGGCAGAGGGTTCATCGAACCACAATCATACTATCTCTCTACCATTCTACTCCCGAACAGCGCGCGGGAAAAACGAGCACTTTAAACCTTTCTGTTCGAACTCTGATTTCTCTTATTTTATTTTGATGATCATTCCTACCTATGTAGGTTGGGCTCAACAAAATATTTTCGCATTCGGAAGAGAAAGTTGGTGATTGAAATTTCGTAAATAGATCTCGCCGCGACGAAAAACGTCTTTGCTTTAATGACTTCCATCCCAACTCGCGTATCATATCTGCCACACTCTCTCCCCTATTACGTGATAATACAAAACGAGCTGCCCTTTTTTGCACCCTTTCTATGTCCTCTGTCAATCCCACCTGGTAAGGATCCCACACCGAACAGCAATATTCTAACAGAGGACGAACGAGTGTAGTGTAAGCTGTCTCTTTAGTGGACTTGTTGCATCTTCTAAGTGTCCCGCCAATGAAACGCAACCTTTGGCTCGCCTTCCCCACAATATTGTCTATGTGGTCTTTCCAACTGAAGTTGTTCGTAATTTTAACACCCAGGTACTTAGTTGAATTGACAGCCTTGAGAATTGCACTATTTATCGAGTAATCGAATTCCAACGGATTTCTTTTGGAACTCATGTCCGCAGCTCGTGGTCGTGCGGTAGCGTTCTCGCTTCCCACGCCCGGGTTCCCGGGTTCGATTCCCGGCGGGGTCAGGGATTTTCTCTGCCTCGTGATGACTGGGTGTTGTGTCCTGTCCTTAGGTTAGTTAGGTTTAAGTAGTTCTAAGTTCTAGGGGACTGATGATCATAGATGTTAAGTCCCATAGTGCTCAGAGCCATTTGAACCATTTGGAACTCATTTGGATCACCTCACACTTTTCGTTATTTAGCGTCAACTGTCACCTGCCACACCATACAGCAATCTTTTCTAAATCGCTTTGCAACTGATACTGGTCTTCGATTGACCTTACTAGACGGTAAATTACAGCATCATCTGCGAACAACCTAAGAGAACTGCTCAGATTGTCACCCAGGTCATTTATATAGATCAGGAACAGCAGAGGTCCCAGGACGCTTCCCTGGGGAACACCTGACATCACTTCAGTTTTACTCAATGATTTGCCGTCTATTACTACGAACTGCGACCTTCCTGACAGGAAATCACGAATCCAGTCGCACAACTGAGACGATACCCCATAGGCCCGCAGCTTGGTAAAATATTCCGGATATAAAATAGTCCCCCACAAGCATCTCCGGGTGGGGACTTCTCAGGAGGATGTCGTAATTATGAAAAACAAAACTAGCTCTACAGGTTTGAGCATGGAATGCCAGATCCGTTAATCGGATAGGTAGATTGGTGAATTTAAAGAGGGAAGTGGATAGGTTGAAGTTACAGTGTGAACAGGACTTCGTTTCTGGTGAGTACAGGGTTATGTATACAAAATCAAATAGGATTAATGCAGGAGTAGTTCTAAAGGTAAGCTACTGCGAACAGCGTTGTGAATGCATTACCGCAGTAAAGGTAGACACAAAAGACCACACACATCATAGCAGTACAAGTGTCTGTCAGCTAGCTCTTCAGATTAAGAGACTGAAAGAATGTTTGATCAAGTAAAAGAAATTATTCAGATAGTTGCGAGAAACGAAAATTTAATCCTTATGAGGGGATCGAATTCGACGGTAGAAAAAGGAAGAGAAGGAAAAATAGTAGAGACTATGGACTAGGCGTAAGGAATGAAAACGGAAGCCACCCTGCGGAAATTTGCACGAAGAATAATTAAGTCATCGCGAAAACATGTTTTAAGAACCATGATAGAAGTTTGTATACGTGGAAGAGGTTTGGAGACACTGGAAGGTTTCAGAATGCGCAACCAGATTTTAAACTGTAAGAGATTTCCAGCGGTAGACGTGCACTCTGACTATAACCTATTTACTACGAACTGCAGACAAAAACTGAAGAAATAGCAAAAAGGTAGGGAAATTGTGGAGATGGGACCTGGATAAGTTGAAAGAATCAGGAGTGGTGGAAAGTCTCAGACGCGGCACTGAGTAACTGTTGGTGGGGAAGGTTCAAAAATGGCTCTGAGCACTATGGGACTTAACTTCTGAGGTCATCAGCCCCCTATAGAACTACTTAAATCTGACTAACCTAAGGACATCACACACATCCATGCCCGAGGCAGGATTCGAACCTGCGACTGCAGCGGTTACGCGGTTCCAGACTGTAGCGCCTAGAACCGCTCGGCCACCCCGGCCGGCTTGGGGGGAAGGGAATACAGCAGAAGACGAATGGGGTAGCTTTGAGAGCTGAACTGAAATGAAATGTCGTGTGGCTAGGGCCTCCCGTCGGGTAGACCGGTCGCCTGGTGAAAGTCTTTTGAGTTGACGCTACTTTGGCGACTTGCGCGTCAATAGGGATGAGATAATAATGATGATGATGATAAAGACAACACAACACCCAGTCCCTAAGCGGAGAAAATCTCCGACCGAGCTGGGAATCGAACCCGGGTCCCTTAGCATGCACTCCGTTTCGCTGACCACTTTTAAAAAAAAATATCATTTTGTTCGTTGTATCTGCTCGGGGCGGACATCGTAAGACACCCATTTAAGTTCGTCGTTGATCGATTAACTCAGGTTTTTTTTTATTACAGAGGTCAGCTAACCCTCTGACCGAACACGCTGAGCAAACGTGCCGGCTCCACTCAGCTATCGGGGCGGACGCTTTGAGAGCTGAAAAGTAAAGACAGCAGAAGATCAAAGATATAGAAAGACAAGGCCCAGTAGAAAACCTTGCGCGTCACAGGAGATATTGAATTCGATTGATGAAAATAAAAAATAAAAAAATATCGCAAATGAAGCAAGCGAAAGGTAATACAAATGACTAAAAATGAGAATGTGTGGTATCCATCACCATCAGATCTCCACACGAGCAGCGGCGTGCTCCATTACGCACCGCCGAGAAACGTATCGTCGACGGCAGTTCGCCATGCGTAGCCCGCTGCTAGTATAGCAGGCCGCTTTCGCGCGCGCGTGCTTCATCCCGCGGCGATTGGCCACCCAGGACACAGAGCGATTGGCCGCCCATAATATACAGCGAACACAACCACCCTCTCCATTAACTATGGAGCCTTATTTAACGCTGCCGCCGACGTCTACTGGCCAGTTCTCATAGCGCTGTATTCTACTACGCAACTCGGAAGTCCTACGCTGCGGGTGACCGTTTCGTCTCTTGGATTGATGTACCTGCTGCTCGATGTTGATTTGGTTGTGCTCTGAACTTAGAATCTGCTTGCGATACTGGAACTTGGATTTCACTCGTACACTAGGCTTAGTATCTCAACGGACTTGGGATTTCCGCCGGAATTCCTCATTCCACTAGTACTCCCTGAACATTGGTATAACTACCATCAACTTATATTATTTTCATAAAGTGGTCTCCTATCACTCGGCGCTTGGTGACGGAATTATCTGTATCAGTGTTGTGTTAATAAACTGTAGAACTGTGATTAATTTATTGTTATTCCTGCGTAGAACAGACCGACAAAAAGTGCAAAAAATGGTTAACAAGGAATGGCTAGCGGACAAATACAAGTCTATAGAAGCATGTATAACAAGGGGATACCACTTACAGAAGAATTAAAGAGGCGTTTAGAGAAAATAGATACAACTGTATGAATATCAATCTCTCAGATGGAGAACCAGTATTACACAAAAAGTGGAAAGGTGCAAGGAATATGCAGAGGGACTATACAAGGGAAATGAAGCCGAAGGCAATATTACAAAAAAGTGAAGAGGATTTAGATGAAGATGAGATGGGAGATATGGTACTGCGAGAAGATTTCGACAGAACGATGGAGGATCTAAGTGGAAACAAGGCCCCTGGAGCAGACGACATTTCCTCAGAACTATTGATATCCTTGGGAGAGCTAGCTATTGCAGAACTATTCCCCCAGTGTGCAAAATGCGCGAAACAGGAGAAAATCTTTCAGTCTTCAACAAGGATATAATAATTAATAATTACAATTCCAAAGAAAGCAAGAGCTGCCGGCTGTGGATATTACCGAACCATCATTTTAATAAATCATGGCTGCCAAATACTGATACGACTCCCAGATGGGACTCCCGGCCAATAATGTCACAAGCGCATATCATTTCATTTACTGATACGAGAGGAATGGAAAAACTGATAGAAACCGACCTAGGATAAGAGCAATTTGGATTCCGCAGTGGCAATACTGAGCAACTACTTGCCTTAGAAGATCGGCTAAAACTCGGTAACCTAAGTTTATATCATTTGTACACTTAGACTTGATGATGTTGAATGAAACGCACTCTTTGAAATTCTGAAGGTAGCAAGAGTAAAATAAAGGGAGCGAAAGTTTTTGTTCTACTTGTACAGAAACAAGACGGCAGAGTGATAGGCAGGAAGGGTGGCAGTGCTTGAGAAGGGACTGAGGCACGGTTGTAGCCTATCCCCAATGTTATTCAATCTGTACACTGAGCAGACAGTAAACGAAACAAAGAAAAATTTGGAGTAGGAATTAAAGTTCGGGGAGAAGAAATAAAAGGTTTGATGTTTGCCGGTGACACTGTAATTCTGCCAGAGACAGCAAAAGACTTGGAAGAGCTGTTGAAAGAAATGGGCACTGTCTTGAAACGAGGGTATAAGATGAACCGCAACAGAAGCTAAACATGGGTAAGGGAATCTAGTCGAATTAAATCAGGTGATGCTGATGGAAATAGATTAGGAAATGAGGCACGAAGGATAGAATGTGTTTTGATAGTTGGGCAACAAAGTAATTGACGGCGACTGAAATAGAGAAGATATAAAACGAAGATCGGCATTGGCAAAAAAGCGTTTTCGAAGAAGAGAAGTTTGTTAACATCGAATATAAATTTAAATGCTAGGAAGCGTTTCATGAAAGATTTTGTCTGGAGTGTGACCCTGTACGGAAATGCAACGTGGATGACAAGCAGTTCAGACAAGAAGCTTTTGAAATGTGGTGCACAGAAGAATGCTGAAGATTAGATGGGTACATCACGAACTAATTAGGAAATACTGAAGACAATTGGTGAGAAAAGAAATTTGTGGTATCACTCGACTAAAAGTAGGGATCAATTGATAAAACACACTCTGTGGCATCAGGGTATGATAAATGAAGTATCGGAGGGGAATCCGACAGTAAGAAAATTGTAGGGGAGGTCAAGGGATGAATACAATCAATAGAAAGAAATGGATGTAGGTTGCAGTATTTATTCGAAGATCAAGAGGCTTGCACAGGGTAGAGCAGAGTGGAGTGCTGCGTGAACCAGTCTTCAGACTTAAGACCACAACAACTCAATCACAATTTTAGTTTTAGCACCATCGAAGCGAGTATACTGGTATACAGTTCCTGAATATAGCACTGTTAATCAATATCTAGATTACGTGTACTATGAAATTAGAACAAAAGGCATTCTTCATCGTGATTTCTCTATCCATTGTTTTTATTTACATATGCAGACGTGGCAGTTCTGTTCATAGCACGGTCTCATTGCAAGCACCGGCGCTTTTTTACTAAGTCTTTTCGTTGTAAGCGGGGTTAATTCTGATCTGCCGGCCGATGTGGCCGAGCGGTTCTAGGCGTTTCGGTCTGGAACCGCGCGACCGCTACGGTCGCAGGTTCGAATCCTGCCTCGGGCATGGATGTGTGTGGTGTCCTTAGGTTAGTTAGGTTTAAGTAGTTCTAAGTTCTAGGGGACTGATGACCTCGGATGTTAAGTCTCATAGTGCTCAGAGCCATTTGAACCATTTGAATTCTGTTCTCTGCCTCTTTCCATCGTGAATAATTTTCTCTTTTCTCCTTACACGCTATACCCATCGTTCACTATAGCCATTAATACACTAATAAGTCCTAATCTTTATCATATTTTCGAATGTTGGTTTCTGCTATTCCATATTTTGCCATATTGACAACTCCTAGGTTTCTTAATACATATCCATCTGTCCGTCCCCTATTCTCGGTAGATTGTTATCAAAAAACTATTTCCTCGTTTATTCAAAGAGCTGTCAATCGCATTACATGCACTCTGTCGCGTCCCACCAGCCTTCTACGAAGGTGTGGTCTCGATGAAGCAGCCAGTACGTTGACGACACTGTGGGATGAGATCTGCTAGTTTCCTCTTCATGGAGTGAGAGGGAGAAAGTCTCCTAGAATATTTAGCAGAGGTTATGTTAGAACGGAGAGGAAAAGTCTGTACGAAGTGAATAAGGGTGCAAATAGTTTCAGAAAGTTTAAGAACACTTTATTTTTCTCAATAATTTAGGCTCATTCTGAGAGGTGTCTTCCAGTGGCTTTTTTCAAACAGTGATTACTCTCTACCACTCTAGCAACCCCCAGTTCCTGAGTACCACCTTGTACCATCAGAGGCGAGGCGTTATCAAATACCCGAAATAATGGTGTGTGTGTGTGTGTGTGGTTTCGACGTCTCCTCTTAAGCCAATAGATCAATTAAAACATAACTGTACAAACTAGAAGGGATAGTGAAATGAAAATGAAACAGTTGGAAAAAAGTAAGTAAATTGCTTATTATTTCAAAAATAGCCTCCGTAGCTGTTAATACATTTATCCCAATGTGAGAGCATATGGTATGCCTACTGAACCATGACTGTATCCAGGGGTGCACCTCTTCTTCTGAAGCAAATCGACAGCCACAAATATCTTTCTTCAGGGCTTCAAAAAAGTGGAAATCGTATGGGGAAAGATCAGGACTGTATGATGGATGTCCAAACGCTTCCCAACGAAACTTCTGCGGCTTATTCGAAACAACCTTCACAACAAGTGGGCCCAAAGAGGTTCATGACTGAGTACAATCATGGTTCTGTTGACAACCGCAAACATATTTGCGTGAAGACATTGGCTGTCTTGTCTCACAGTGGGATAAATTTATTAACAATTATGACGATTAATTTTCAAATAATATACAAATTATTTACATTTTTTCCAATCTGTCTCGTTTTCATTTGACCGCTCTTTACATTTATTGTTTGGGAAGAGATACTGTAGGGGGACGAAGAACCTAGCTTTCCATCCGCTTTGTGTGGATGGACCCAGATGAGCAGAGAGATGGAGGACAAAAACGTGGGTAGGAAGAGGATGGAGGATGAGATGAACGGAGAAAGGAGGGGGAGGAGATGGACAGACGGAGAGGGTGGATGAAATGGACAAGTGGGGAGCATCAGCTGGACAAAGAGAAAGGGGGGAAGAGGAGGTGGACAGAGACTGGGCGAAGGATGAGATGGACCGAAGGAGGGGGAGGGGCAGTTGGACAGCCAGAGAGGGGGGACGAGGAGATGGACAAAGAGAGAAACAGGAGACTAGCATTCAAATGCCTGAATAAGTGCAATGGATATTCAGTTGTAATTGTCATTGTTTTGGCCTGGGATCTTTATCTGAATGCGTACTTGGACAACTGCTTCACTACGCGAAAGCTAAAGTTCAGATTCTAATTGTTTATATGGATTTCAAAGAATAATTATGCCTTTCGATTCCCGAAAATGTTTTTCAAATTGATTAAAAGCTACAGTGATTGCTAATCATCAGAAATGGCTCTGAGCACTATAGGACTCAACATCTGAGGTCATCAGTCCCCTAGAACTTAGAACTACTTAAACCTAACTAACCTAAGGACATCACACACATCCATGCCCGAGGCAGGATTCGAACCTGCGACCATAGCAGTCGCGCGGTTCCGGACTGAAGCGCCTAGAACCGCTCGGCCTGCTAATCATCGTTCAGTTCTCACAGTTTCTTACTATCATACAAATATACTCCAACTACGGATAATAACGAAGAAATGCTGATACATAAATTGAAATATGTTCTGAAACTTTTCCAATAAACGTAATGCGCCTTGTAAATTTCAATCTATTAGGAACGCAACTAATTCAGTTAGCATTCACATAAAGTTCATTTGATAGTCTCCTCCGGCGCAACACAGTCAGCAAAATTACACAAACCAACGACTGACGAGTTATATCCTTTTTGCTCTTGAATAACGACAATGGCGTCCAGACGCCCCTTCCGGTGGGTCCATGGTCGCCTTCCTGTCAACGCGCGCGCCTACATGGCCCGTTAATTCTATCCCAAGCGCTTCAGACTACTTTGTAGCAGCGAATTACTCTTTCGAGAACAGATTTTCGAAGAGATTACTACACAGTTTATTCCCCATTTGTGACTTAGATCTTGGCGCTCAGCAACAATTTTCTTTACATATCCCTAGCATTATTACTAATTAGAGGAGGTGAAAGAGGCCTACAAACGGTCGACATAGACACATTGTTACTCTATGCCTAATTCAGATGTTCATGAGTGCTGAGAATTAATGGTAAACTGAAGCGTAGTATTATTAAATATTCGTACATAACATTCAAATTAGTTAATATTAATTAATAACATCTAGAAGTCTTTTTAATGAAAGAACGTGTGTTGACTGTGCTGGATATGCTACAAACGGTCATTTAGCTGTGCAGAAAAACATAACAACTATAAGAATGCATCCAAACCGGTTACAACTGCGGCATCTAACGCGCAGGTAAACGCTCTACGTGACCAGAACCCCAAGGAGGATCTAGGTGAATTCGTAATGCCGCATGCAGTACACTGAGAGGCAAGAAAACATATATCTAGACTGTTTCCAGTGCAGGAAGCCTTCCGCAAAGGAGAGACTTGCAACATTCATAAAGGCTAGAAACAGGCTCATTTTTCTCCCTGAACGTGTCGACATTATTCGATGATAATTGTAGAATGATGGAGACAGCGAACGTTCTGTACATCACATAAACTGCGGAAGATGTACTGTCGTGTGCGATACGTTACGGGGAAACCACACTGTATGGTTTCAGTAACAGTAAAAGCAATTTACTGACAGCTGCGCAAAAGGCGCTGCATGCTTGGAGTTCTTCTGTCGGAGAGCGTTTTCCCTGACTCTGTTTCTCGCAGATACATGACGCAGACAGTAGCAGCAGTTAGCAAGAGACTCATTAGAATACGGACCAGCAGCTCTAATTTCACACAAAAAAGGCACAGTTTAAGGCAAAAAACCTCGTATTCTTGATGAAATGGGTCCAAAGACCGGTCGCTCATCCTGATCTTGATTTTCCGCGGTTTCCCTAAAACCACTCAGGAAAATGCAAGAGTGATGCCTTCAACAAAGCCGTGGCTAATTTTCTCCTTCTATCCAGCACAACCCAGTTTCCCGTGCCTGATTATGTAGCTATCCTTCTGTCAGTATCCAAGTTCCTTCTCAATTGGTCTGCTGGCGGAGGTCTTTCAAACAGTTATTTGGCCTCTACCTTACATATTTTTTAGCCGTCACGATTAAGGAGGCACTGTTAATATTGTAAAGGCGCTGTGTTCGTTTTGATATGTGCAATATTCGGTGCTGAAAAATTAAGGGACGTAACGTAAGTTACATTACGCTTAGATCCGACATCCTGTCTATTATCAGGATTTGATTATCACGTATAGATTGTTAAACTTAAAAATATTTTTTTCGTTGAATTCAGATTCATCTTTTCTTCCAGATTTTTACATCTTCTTTTCCTATAAAGCCAACGGCCTTGCCGCAGTGGTGATCCCGGTTCCCGTTAGATCACCGAAGTTAGACGCTGTCGCGCTTGGCTACCACATGGATGGGCTACCATACGCGTCTGCCGAGCTGTGTGCACTCTGACCTTGTGAGGCCGCGTGAAGATCTTCTTCATTAGGAAGTGCCGGCACCAGGCACGGAAGCTCACTCCTGCCGGGAGAGCAGTGTGCTGACTACGTGCTTCTCCGTATCCGCATCCAGTGATGCCTAATGGCTCACGATGACACGGCGATCGGTCGGTACCGCTGCGCATCCCGAGGTCTGTTTGGACGGAGTTTTTCTTTGAAACTACCTATGACATAATATGAACTCCTGGCTAGATCTCAAGAAGAGGGAGAGCGCAAAGCGATAGGCAGTAACCAAGGCTCAATAACTCCTTTAAGAAGTTACTACTGCTTCTCTCGTAACCGTTGCGATACGGCGATTTTATACAACTGTGAGGACAGATATACACGATGGAGTTGCATTGTCAAGGTCGAAACTATTATCTTAGCTAGTTTTTGGATTTGGCAAACCACGATTGTCTTGCTATGAGTGGCTGTAAACCTGTATATCTCTTAACTATTTTTTTGTGGGGTTGATTCCATTCTTCCTGTCACAAAAGAGTTTCTTGTAGATTTTAAGGACCCAGTCTGTACATGGTATCTTTATGTCCATATGTCTTCTGTCGGTAGTAAAAGTTTATACTCTACTACATTCGCAGATAATAAAGATAAAGAAAGAAAAGGGTGGTGAGATAAAAGAAATTATAAGAATCGTTAAGGGAGACGAAACTTTTTTTAGGCGACTGCATTTCGATAGATGGCGAAGTAAGAGAGAGAAGGAGAAGATAGTAGTAGAACTTCGAGTACGGGAAAGGAATGAAAGGGAAAGCCACCTGGTAAAATTTTTCAGAGAGCACGATTTTATGATTATTGAAATTTGCTTTAAGGATCATGAAAGTCTGTTGTGTACGTGCAAGAGATCTGCAGACACCTGAAAGTTCCAGACCGATACACATGTTGTGCACAAGCATCACAATGAAATAAATCAACTATTATCGTTATAAGTAGCATAGGCCTACTCACTTCTCCTCAGAAAATTTATTCCATAAGAAATCGTGCACCTGTATGACGCCGCGCGGAGTGGCCGCGCGGTTTGAGGTGCCATGTCACGGATTGCGCGGCTCCTCCCGCCGGAGGTTCGAGTCCTCACTCAGGCATGGGTATGTGTGTTGTTCTTAGCAAAAGGTGGTTGAAGTTAGTTTAAGTAGTGTGTAAGTCTAGGGACCGATGACCTCAGCGGTTTGGTCCCTTAGGAATTCACTCACATTTGAACATTTGAACTTGTATCACAATAAAACAGATAGGTTTGTATGCTTCTATTTCCAGTAGAAGTAGTTGTAGTAGTAGTAATAGTAATAGTACTAGTAGTAGTATTTATCCTTAGATTCCTTTTAGAAGGTTACTGGACACGTCATAGTATTACAATTTGAGAACAACAAAAATATCCTAATTCACATATCCAGACATTACAGACTTAAAGGTCTAATCTGACAAGGACGGGACTTGTTACAAAACAAGTGGAGAATGAATAAGTAAGCTTCAACGATAGTGACAATAAATTTTCTGTGGCAAATGTTACCGACTCTAGAAAAATGGACTAGTTATAAGATTAAAAGATGTGCATAAGCAGTATGACAATACAATGCTTTTCATCTTATATTTCCTCCACCCAATTAATTTTTTGACATTCATTTTCGGTACCTAGTGAGTAAACTGACTCTTTAAACTCTACCCGTTGACTGCAAAAGACACTTGGCGTTCTCTGGTTTGAGTATTATGTGTCGACTGCCCTTTTGTTTCAATACTCCTTCAGCAGTGTACAAATAGAAGTAGGAAATTAATGTGAATAACTATCTCGTTTATCGATGTCATGTGACCCTGTTGGCTGCTAAGACGCCGAAGGATGAAAAGAGGAAACAAATGAGAAAACAGACCGAAAATGTACATTTTCGTTTCCCCTTTTACACGGGAATTAGGATTTGTGTAGGCAATCCACTTTAAATTTATTGCGTTTCAGAACTTGATTTTATTTCAGTCATATACAATGCCTGACAAAAAACGAAAAAAAGTAAGCACCTAGAAGGGGAGGGGGAAACGAAATGAAGCTTCACGGGCTTAGAGGTTTTGAGATGGTCTGTGATGTTACTTCAGTGATTACAAAATCGAGTCAAATTTAAAAAGAACATGGCAGTAGGATTCTCTAAGACGTTGCACCCACCCTGACCTAGATGCATGTACTGGTTTGGCTGGGAAGGGTATCATTAAGCTGTTGATACCTCCCCTGAGGCAAACTGACCCATAACTTTTGTAAATGGTCGCTGATATACAACGTACTGGCACTGGGACAAAGTCGACATCCGAGCTGGTCCTTCATATCTTCGATTGAGGAGATTTCTAGGGATTTTACTGGCCAGGGGAGAACCTCTACCCAACACAGATAGTTCATAGAGACCCGCGTCATGTGTGGACGAACGATGCCCCATTAAACAATGACACCACGGTACTGCCGCATGAGAGGAAAACGTGAGGATGCGGGACGTCCTTGACGTGTCGTTGTGTTGTCAGAGTTCCCTCAGTCATTGCAGGCCATACCCGATGGTTCCCCAGACCATGTCACTGCGGGAAGAATCGACTGTCTTCCCGGTCATGAGACCACTACAAACGCAGCCGTTCGTTCTGTGGTGTTAGCGCCAGTCCACGCACTGGACGGTAATTCCCTAGTCCAGTTGCTGCTGTTCTCTGACCAATGGTGTGAGACGTCACAGAGTGTTGCACGAAGTGCACTACTCCTTCTCGAGTCGCAAGCCCAGACGTGAAAAGGTTACAACTCTTTGGTGCACGGTACGGCTATTCTTCCTTGCGGTGATCAGACGTGGACGACCGGGACCTTCACCGTGAGAATACCCGCCCTCATGTTCTTATGCAGTTCTCCATGGTCGTCTGTCACACCTGAATGACCCATAAATCTGGATATTTCACGATTTGACCATCCGGCCAAATATAGACGCACGATGACACTACTTTCAAACTCAGGCAGGTGTTGATAACACTCTCTCACACGAGTACGCGGCATCCTCGTGGCTTTCACAGTGATCATTCAACACCTGACGCTGTTCCCTCCCTTTATATACCGTACCAGGCCTGGTAATAACACGAAACAGGAGCTACACTAATGCTTCCTGGGAGCCGTTCTACCTGTTACAGAGAATTGCAGCTCTATAATCATTTACATGTCCGGCGATAGTGTGTACGTTACTCTGACATCTAAGCATGTCTTCTGGGTACTTCACTCTGAAGTCAGGCAGTGTATTTCACGGTTCTTTATGTACAGCAATTCGATTAATTTATGTATTACAGCGATATTATAAAGGACTGAAAGTGTGATGCTGGAAGGGTAAGGACTGGACATCTAAGGAGAGAGGTGTCAAATCCAACAGTGATGTCCAGTAAACCGCGCGAGAAAGCTAACTTGAGCATCGACGAGAGGTCGCACAGCGCGCTACGACGGAAGGGGTCGCTACAAAAAAGGGGGACCGACAGCCGCCATGAAAGGGCAGCAGACGGGATGAGCGGCCGCTTAGTGACGCCAATTAAGCCACTAGCGGCAGCGCCTCTCGACTTCTGTCTGGTAGGAGGCAGCAGCCGGCTACAAGGACATTCGCTAATAAAACCGTCCGAAACCTGTTATGTAGCGCACTGGGGATTTTCCTGCCGGAAAAAAGCCTGAGAAATCCGACTCGCACTTTTGCTTGCTGTATGCCATTTTAGAGCCGACTATCGTCTGTAGCTCCCAGATTATGGCTGCCAAACACGATTCTTTTCGTGGATGTCAGCGATACAGGTTATTTTTGTGGTTAGGTATAGTCGATGTCGTCAAACTTCAAAAGGGAGGAGTCAGAGATCATTATCTTGTCGATATGTAGACCAATAGAGACGGAATAAGATCGTAATGAACTAGGAAACAATTGGCCCAAATCCACTCAAGAAAGATATTCTGGCAAAATTCGTAATAACTAACGAAAACATTAAAAAAGATGCACTGACAGGGATTCGAATTCTACTCCTACGCAAAAAGTATGCAGTCTTAACCAAGTGACCTTGGAACGTATCTACACTGTATCCACGCTGTACAGTGTGCTCGGAAATTGCTGTTACAAACTTCTAGGACTTGTAGAGGGAAGTGAGTACATAATATTTTGTATAGGAACCCATGTGCAGAAATGTACTGTTTCCGATCGACGGCGGTTTCAGTTCAGGTGTTTAACTCATTCACTTCCGATTGAGGAATTGAATTAGGCGTGACGAAGTTCAATTATTAGATAACAATTGGAAAGGAAACATAACGAAACATCAATTTATCAGTTAACCACATTTTTTGTATTAACACTTAGGCATCAACTGTTTACATTATTCGGAAGCAAAACAGAACATAGCATACTGCACGTACTGAACAGTTCTGATGCATTACAACAGCGGCTCGACGTGGCGACCACCGATGTTGTTACAGACATTGTACCTACGAAGCCCTTTCTGGTGCACGCTGTCCGTCCCACTTGGTCTCTCTCCATTTTCTAGTATACGGCCAGAACTTGTGCCAGCAGATGTCCTTCTGCCTCAACGGAAGTCTCGTAAATTAAACTTTGCATAAACTGTGAAAAATGAGTCTTTTGTTATTTTTCCTTGCGAATTGTTACCTAATAACAGTACTGCGTCATGCCTACTTCCATTCCTCAAGCAGAAGCAAATGAGTTAAACACCCGAATTGAAATCTTCGTAAAACGGAAACAATACGTTTCCGGACATGGGTTCCTAATCAAAGTATTATGTACTCACTCCTCTTTATAAGTCCCATTGCTTGTAACAGGAATTTCCGAACACCCTGTATAATTAACTACGATGCAAATGTCGGAGTGTTTACATCCCCACGCAGTATCTCACCAACATCATACTCTCACACAGCCGGATTTGTCCAACGCTTGTCTCGTAAACAGACTGCCATACAATCACTTAAAGAGCCCTGCGATATTAACTCTTTATTACACTGTATCTTCATATTAATCAACATATGAAGCTTCTCTTGCTAGCATGATAACCGTAATTCGACCTTTGTAGTGCTTACCTATGAACAGTAACTTCTCCTCATTCGGATAATTTCGATTTGCGTCTATAGCACCGATAATTCTGCAGAATTACTGTTACAAATAAATAAATAAATGTGTGAAAACAGCGCAAACACAAAGTTTCCGTCATAGCGCGAGATTTTCATATTCTCTCGCTCTCCATACTCAAACTATTAGGCCTACAGAAAAAATGAACAGGACATTTCTTGTAGGAAATTTAATGTATTTAAATTTTTTACAGGGATACGTTTCGCTAGAGGCCTTAGTTTTCGAGTTATTCAAGAAAAACGTACAAAACTGACCCACAAACGCACCTCCATTCCCACTTTCGTAGCTCACCAGTCGACATTTATAGTATGCTATTCGTCCCACATCTTCCTACCACTGTTCAAAAATTTCCGACTTCACGAACTGTTCCCGACACTGGACCTTTTTTGATCTCTATTGACTGGGCTCTCACGCCACCATCGTAGTCGGTTTTTTCGTTAGCATATTAATTTAAACGTGCCCCTGAGCCAATGAAAGAAAAACGATATTTGTAAAAAAAGCAAATTACGTTAATAATTCAATCCATACCTAACCCTTTCAAGCACAGTAGTTTCGTAGTCAGAAGACCTGACAAATACAACGAAGTAATAATTTATTAATTCTGTTAAAGTTCACAAAACTGTCACGGTGAAATTTATACAAACGTCAGTTTACAATTTGTCAGTGCTCGACTAAGCCGCTCGCGTAATAAGGCCAGACAATAAAGACCAAAAAAGATAGAATGTGTGCTGTGCCTCCCACCGGAGGTTCGAGTCCTCCCTCGGACATGGATGAGTGTGTGTCGTTCTTAGCATAAGTTAGTTTAAGTAGTGTGTAAGTCTAGGGACCGACAACCTCAGGAGTTTGGTCCCTTAGGAATTCACACACATTTGAACATTTTGAACAGATCGAATGAGGGAAACATTTCGTGCAGTCGCAAATTTTATACAGTGGTAGGAGGGAGTGCCATTGACAGCACACTAGAAATCCTGGTCGGTGGAGGCTGAGCGTGGGAGTGGGGGTACGTTTGAGAGGTCACGTTGTATGTTTTTCACGAAAAATTCAAAAACTACGGCCTTCAGCGGAAACGTATCCCGCTAGAAAATTTAAATACATTAAATTTCCTACAAAAAGTGTCCCGTTCGCCTTTTCTGCAGGACTAAACGTTCGCGCGTAGTGAGGAAGAGAACGTGAAAATCTCGCTAGTGGTTCTGGAAGGCCAGATACAACATTGTTGCATAAAGCGACAGCGGTAGGGAGAGCTGAATGACCCTCTATACCCTCCGCTGCTAGTGCGACCACTATGAGAGGTTACTGCATATTGACGTCAAACATAGGCAGTCATCACATCAATGTGACTGAACCGTGGCTTTTTCGGCCACTATATTACATTTAAATTTGTGGGCACCGAAAGTCTGTGCGGTAAGAGGAAGCTTCACGTACAAGTAGCGAATCACGTGGACACTGAGGGGTCCTGCCTTTCCTTTCTCGGTGTAGGGACTGTCTGATCTTCCCATTAGATCAATAGGCACTTGACCGAAGCCGGCCGCTGTGGCCGAACGGTTCTAGGCGCTTCAGTCCGGAACCGCGCAGCTGCTATGGTTGCAGGTTCGAATCCTGCCTCGGGCATGGATGTTTGTGATGTCCTTAGGTTAGTTAGGTTTAAATAGCTCTAAGTCTAGGGGACTGATGACCTCAGATGTTAAGTCCCATAGTGCTCAGAGCCATTTGAACTTGACCGAATACTGGGCAGTAACGCCCCGCCTGACTCGCCAGCTCCTGGGGAGAATATGAGCACAACACTCCGGCCTCTCGGCGCCACTTCAAAGGCCCAGACACCGCAACGCCGCTCGGCTGCGTTTACCCTACAGGAATCTGGTTATCTGATGCGACTGTGACGTCCCACCAGCTGCATCACGCTGCCGAGTCGACCATATCAGAGCAACATTGTTGCATTCCAGTGCCAACATCGTGATGGTAAAATGTGCATCGCGTACGCAAAGAGGGAGAAATTACTGTCCTTTCCTCGATTTTTCGTAAATTTTGTTACATTTCTCGTCCTCCACATTGGTAGCAGAATAGAGTCGTCTCCTCCCCTTGAAGTTTTGAAAGGTTGGAGGTTGGGCAGGAGGAGGTAACTTTCTGGTCTGTTCGGGAACAAGCGGCGAAGGAGATGAGAGAGCTGTGGGGACCGAGCAACAAAGCAATCGGGAGCTGACCATCATCTGGAACTGTTTGCGCATTTTGCTGATTTTGAGCAGGTGTAAGAATTCGCAACCTGCGGTAGTGCGATCCGTGATCCGACCACCTCGTCTATTATATGTTTTGGGTGTGCAACCTAAATTGATATTTAATCACAATTTGTATTTTTTTTTCCTGTATCAGTGAGCTGCAGAGATAAGGATATCTTAAGGCCCCAGTCATCATGTAGTCTTCCTTTCATTTGCTGCCACTTTTCGTTAACGCAATTCGTGCTGCAGTTAATCTTGTTCTTTCATGACTTTTGATTAATTTTTGTGAAACTTAAGAATAAATAAAATTCTGTTAAAGATAGACTTGACTTCTATCTCAAGATCCTTTCCATGGTTAGGAACCATAAAAAATAAATATAGCCTGCTCTACTACCAAGTTCTGTTTTGCTGCGTTGTCTTTGTCCTTTTTGTACTGCAGCCAGAATAGAGGGCCGCGATCCATGATCTCCCGTTCGCAATAACAGAAGCAACTTTCACAAAGAAAAGACAGAAAATCAGCTGAGACGTTTTAGAAGTATCAGCTTTGTATTCGGATACAGAGTTTAGGGAGACGATGGAGAACTTAAATTGGGGTGGTGGATAGTGACCTGAACAACGTTCGTCCATAACTCAACCGCATTGCAAATCAATTGATTAGCAGATTTTGAAAGAATGAAAATTTATAATAGTAATGGCAGAGCTGTAAGGGGACTGCAGTACTGCGTTTTGCGTAGGCGGATAATCCGGCGATATGTGTGTTTCACTACTAACTTTTATCACTAGTTCCGTTTACAATCTGTACTTGAAGACTGAATCAAATCCATTACAGTCTACGTCAGCGCAGCTATCCTCGCGACTATTTGGCAAAATGAAGAATTACACGTGGATTAATGCCCAACTGTGCGATGATACTTGGTTGTATGAACGTAAACCAAGTTTGTTTTCCTACAGAAACTTCAAAACAATCACGTAACTGTAAAAATGCGACGTTTATAACGTGTGAAAATGCCGCGAAAGTGACTGCTTTCCCTGTTTTTACGATAAGTATGACTCTAGCATGTGTAAACCATCAACTAAGATTGTATAAAATTTGCGACTGCACGAATTGTTTCCCTCGTTCGATCTGTTCAAAATGTTCAAATGTGTGTGAATTCCTAAGGGACCAAACTGCTGAGGTTGTCAGTCCCTAGACTTACACACTACTTAAACTAACTTATGCTAAGAATGTAATTTTATGTACGTCTTATAGTTCCCTCTCTAAAATGTACTTGCAATGACCAACTTTCTTTTGCCTTTCCAGTTCATGCCTTTTATGAAAATATTAATAAATACAATATACTGAGAAGTATTTCAGTTTACTTGCAGTATAAGTAACGTGAAAACTGAAAATAAAAGCAGCTACCACAAAGCTACTAGATCCCACGTTTTTCTGATAACCGTTCTGGAGTCTTTCCACTGCGCGAACCGCTGCTGTCAATTACCATATCATAAATGGCTCTTGCTTCGTCCAACCCAGGCCAAAAATGCTATTTTCTCTAAACGCCTAGTAGTCTCGTGCCCCACTTCCGTCACTTTCTGTCTTGCTGGTCAGGTCCTGCTTACACGATAAATTTGGACAAAATCAATGATGACGAGTAGGTGCGGTCCTCTTGTCAGTCTTGCTAGTGTGAACGCTTGGAAAAGAACTGGGCGCCCCAAAATCCTAGACACTGTCTCTATAAGCTTCTTTTTTCAGTCTTTTTGATAAAACGAAGTTTAATCATGTGTTCTTACGAAGCTATTTACAGGCAGACAGAAAACCGAGGGTTACAACAGAATAAAAACAATATTGTTATCTTAAGAGACAACGTAGGCATAACGCCACGAACAGTGAATCGGCGCTGAGGAATACGACGTTCAGAAAGCGCAAAGCAATGAAGGAAAGTTAAGGATGAGGTCCCGTAGACGTTAAGGGTGTAGACTCTACGTTAGCTGGAGAATGATGCAAGAGGGACACGGTCAAGGCTGGCAAAAACCAGGGAGAATCAAAATTAGAATGGCTTGACGGAGAACAGAAACTGAGGCCTCATGCAACCACTGGAGAAGGTGTTTCGGTATATTAGTGTAGAGCTGGTTGATGAGGTGTTTGAAATTAATGTTGCCAGGGATCTCTCTCATGTTTATGTATCCTCTGTGAGGATCTCTGTGATGCATACGCTTGCTGAAATATGCGATGTATTCTGCCTCATAGTAAGCCGAAGGCGAAATGATTCAAATGGCTCTGAGCACTATGGGACTTACCATCTAAGGTCATCAGTCCGCTAGACTTAGAACTACTTAAATCTAACTAACCTAAGGATATCACACACATCCAAGCCCGGGGCAGGATTCGAACCTGCGACCGTAGCAGCAGTGCGGTTCCGGACTGAAGCGCCTAGAACCGCTCGGCCACAGCGGCCGGCTAAGCCAAAGACGGTGAACGATAATGTAAATATGTTACAGTAATTGAGATCACCTAAAAATATATCTTTTTTTGGTCTTAATTTTTTTCGGGGTGTTCGGAAACAAGAGATATAAAACAGTTGTCTTCTTTGTTCTTCAGCCATTTTTTTCCGCAGTTGCAGATATACAAGTTCAAAAAAGAATCCTACCTAATAGAACAAGGATTGACAATGTCATCATCAGTTTCACGAAAGGCAGCAAGTATTTTCATGAACAAAAGAAAAGAAACAATTTTCCAGGAAGCAGTGCCAGGAAATTAGAATATACCGTATTGGTGGAACTATGTGGATAGTATTCTCCGCTCGGTAGGTGAACCAGAAAATAAAATAGAACAGCTACATTCAGAGATACACCCAATACAGGAAAACATAAAATTCACCATATGAAGAGAACAATAAGGCTAAAAAACTTCCCAGACATAGCCAGCGCAAAAAAAAAGAACTAACACTCATTCAGCATTTACACGAAAAACAACACAACAGATAATATTACAGCAATCATCTAACCACCCGCAGGCCTAAAAGGACTCTGCCTTTAAATACATGATCCATAAATTAAACACAATACCTCGTGAGAAATACAGCTATATTAAGGAGCTGGATATATTTACTCAGATAGCAAAAAATAACGGATACCAAGGATCCCTAGAAGCAAAACTGAACACTAAGATCCAGAAAAACAATTTAAAAAAAACACACACAAATCCAGAGACCCACAACACCCACCACAAACACACGCATCAACATCACCTCCACTACACAGCAAGGGAACAAAACACAAACTCAACAGAAAAGCTGGTACTCAACCACACATGGAAACTAACTGACGCATAGAATTGGGAACATCCTCAAAAAACAAGGAAGAAAAACAGCATGCCAAAGCAATAACTCTATAGAGGTGTGTCTCTTACCAACTCCTCCGTAGCAGTTGTGATGCTCTATACCTAGGACAGAAAGACAGAAATCTTGAAATAACGTGTAAGGAAACCAAAAGAGCATGGAAGTATGTACCAGCCAGTCAACATTTGTAGTACACATCCGGCAAGATAACCTCCACCCTACATCAACAGAAAAGGACACGAAAATATTCAGATACAGCAACAAGAAACATCTCCTCAACCTCAAGAAAATTAGCGAATCCAAAAAGCAATAATAGAGAAAAAACGCATAATAAATGACCAGACAGACATCAGAAACCAGACGTTATTTAAACTAATGAAATATATTGTAGAGAAAGAATAACCCCGTGAGACACCATATCCCCTCCTTAGGTCATCCTCTACCGTACAAACACAAGCATTAACTTACGCACGTATTAGCAAGGACGTGTTAGCTCCCTTCACACACACACACACACACACACACACACACACACACACACACACACACAAACCTGTAATAGCAAAACAAAAATCACGAAATGTGAGACGACAGTGGTTCATTACAATTCAGAAAAGTGAATATATTTAGTGCAGTGAAAGTGCTGCGTGCAAAGATGTAACACATACATGAAGAAAAACAGGAAAAGTAACATAAACAACAAAAAACCGTGATAACGATAAGAATTAACACTAAGTAAAGCGTGTGTACTGTTCATGATCCTAGCAAAACAAAATTGTAAGAGAAAAAAACCATATTGTTAGAGTGACCATTCAAGATGCTTTAGAATAAATCGAAAAGCGTTTGGTCCTAATACGACTTTCATTAAAGATGCAAAAGATGGTATTTAACCTATGCAACGAGGTATAAAGCTTCAACATTTGTAGACAAAGTGACAAATTGTAGGTAGACACCAAGTCACTAAGTTACTAAATTTATGCTGATCACTCCTGTTATATTCGAGTATCGTATGGGGGCGAGACACGGCAATGTTGAAGACTATATCTTTTGCAGCCGATGTCGCAGCTTGAACGAAACGTAGAGCATCAGGAAAGTCGAAATAAAAGATTCCAAATTGTTTATGACAGGTTCTCATTTCAGCAGAAAATAATGAACAAAACATACTGGCGCAAAAGATATTTTCCGTGACCTTTACATCAAGAAGAATACAACGATTACGTGATAGCATCGTAACCGATCGTATTAACGAAGGTCATAATCATGACTAGATGCGCTATGATGAAATCGGTACATTTCCTCCGTTCTCCTGAGAATGGCCACAGCCTTCCATACACGTTATTTTTTAGGTTTTTCTCTACAACTTGCTTATTTTCTGTGAGCTGGGAAATGAACCACAAGTGTCCCGCATATTTTCAACGTGGACCGGACACGTTCGTTGCTCCTCGCGACTCGCAGTAGGCGGCTGCATCGAAGTTGCCTTACGTTGATGGCGTCTGGTTGCCTGAGTGTTCCCCAGCTGTCTTATTTTTAATTACCCAGTCGGCAACATCGGTACAGAACTCTTGGACAATCAAAATTTCCTCAGACAGATCTCACTAGTTCCACAACTTGAGTATCATCATCTGACGGTATGCTTCGCAGCCTCCGCTAAAATATAATAAAATAGTTCAGTATACGGTCGAAGATACACTGAAGCGCCAAAGAAACTGGTATAGGTTCAGATACATAGATATGCAAACAGGCAGAATACGCCGCTGCGGTCGGAAGCTTCTATGTAAGACAACAAGTCTCTGGCGCAGTTTTAGATCGGTTACTGCTGATACAACGGCAGGTTTATCAAGATTTAAGTGAGTTTGAACGTGGTCTTATAGTCGGCGCACGAGCGATGGTACACAGCACCTCCGAGGCAGCGATAAAGCGGGGATTTTCCCGTACGATCATTTCACGAGTGTACCGTGAATATCAGGAATCAGGTAATACATCAAATCTCCGACATCGCTGCGGCCGGAGAAAGGTCCTACAAGAGCGGGAGCAATGACGACTGAAGAAAATCGTTTAAAGTAACAGAAATGCCACACTTCTGCAAATTGCTGCAGATTTCAATGCTGGGCCATCAACAAGTGTCAGTGTGCAGACCATTCAACGAAACACCATCGATATGAGCTTTCGGAGCCGAAGGCCCACTCGTGTGTCCTTGATGAATGCACAACATTTCGCCTGGGCCCGTCAACACCCTCATTGGACTGCTGAAGACTGGAAACATGTTGCTAGGTCGGACGAGTCTCGTTTCAAATTGTATAGAGCGGACAGACGTGTATGGGTATGGAGACAACCTCGTGAATCGATGGACCCTGCATGTCATCGTGGGGCTGTTCAACCTGGTGGAGGTTCTGTAATGGTGTGGCGAGTGTGCAGTTGGAGTGGATGGCACCCCTGATACGTCTAGATACAACTCTGACAGGTGACACGTACGTAAGCATCCTGTCTGATCACCTGCATCGATTCATGACTGTTATGCATTCTGACGGACTTGGACAAATCCAGCAGGAAAATGCAACACCCCACATGTCCAGAATTGCCACAGATTGGCTCCAGGAACACTCTTCTGCGTTTAAACGCTTCCTTTGGCCACCAAACTCCCCAGAAATTAGCATTGGGATGTCTTGCACCGTCCTGTTCCCCATCCCCTCGTATACCTTTGGATTTATGGACAGCCCTGCAGGATTCATGGTGTCAATTCCCTCTAGCACAACTCTAGACACTAGTCAAGTCCATGCCACATTGTGTTGCACACTTCTGCGTGCTCGCGGGGGCCCTACACGATAATAGGCGGGTGTACCATTTTTTCTTTTTTCTATTTTTTTAGCTCTTCGGTGTATATTTTACGTTGTATTCCGATAGTGAACGTACCCTCGACTAGCTGGCGGGAAGCGGATTCTGTGTTTGGCTGGCATGGGGGCAACACCTATTATAATTATATGATCGTATTTGTTTAATAAATATGCTCATGGAAAGCAAAACTTTTATTTCAACCAATCACGGCTATTCTTCAAATATTAATAATTCCTATATTTCTAAAACTGTACGAGAATTATCATTAGCAGTCATCAGCAGTTTTGGACAGGAGAACTCAGATTGTCCCAAGCCTTTATGGTTAAAATTACGCAGAGTGAAGAATCTTAAACTAAATCATTTAAGATAAGAAAGCAGGTGGGAAATAAATATTTAGTTTTCATTGACGTGCGCAATTAATATCTTATACGTAGAATAGTTTATAATGCAAACATCGGCAAAAGAGCTTTTTACACAGCAAAATAACTGGCGATGGCCGAAATGGATACAAAATGCACATTGGCAACAAAAAGAAAAGCGTTTCTCAAAAAGAGAAATTTTTTAATCTATACGAACAATAAATCTGTAAAACTGTCGTGCCTGTCTGCTTGTATGTTTGAACACGTTTCTCCAAAACTACTAACCGAATTTTCATGCGGTTTTCGCAGGTAACTTGCACCTAAATTGGGCACATTACAGGTTTTAGCTCATCAACATCGGATCACAAAAAATGAAAGATACCCATACATATTATAAAAATGTCTGTAAGTATGTAGGGCTTCTATATGTCGGTATGTTCCACGTTTTCTGCGAAGCCACTGGAAAGGTTTCAACCAAAAACACTACACGTATCACTTACTGGCTGGGAGGAATCGTTGTGTGGATTAAGAACCATCTACCTGTCAAAGGGGTGGGGTGCAAGTGAAAAAGAAGTGTAGGCCACGACGCGCAAATACCCAGATTTGGTTAACCAGTATTTGAAAGAGGGAGCGACTTGCAACAACCTTTACACGTAATTTCAAACCTTTAAGAAACTGAAATTTTTCATAATTAGAGATTTGCTTTGAAGAAACTGTTAGTAGCCAAGATCGCATTCAATACTATTTATTCTTGATGACCAATTTGAGCAGTTAAGACTGGCATCTTCTGATTTTAAATAAACGTGTTGCTACACATCCTGTTCCATTGTGTCTCTATCACACATGCCATGTTGACATTACAGAGGATATTGTGTAGCACATTCGACACTAGTCAAAAACAAAAACCGGTTTGTCACAAATAAAAACAATACAGTTAAAAAATGCCTTGTGTAACTACGGACGTCTCTAGTAGATTCTTCCATAGCTGGTACTGTCTCGTAGACATTGGCGTTCTCAGAGGCACATTGAAAGAGCGTGGCGAGTGGTATAGTTCAGTGGCTTCTTTCCTAGCCACAGTCTATTCTAGTATCGTTTAAGCAATTTATTTCGGCACCTTCTGATGAGATACACCATAGAGATAAACGAACAAAAGGAGAGGAAAATGAAATTTTCAATACAACAATTCATTAATTGGCTGAAAATGGACAATGATTAACTCTGAAAAAAGCGCAGAGGTGCATCTTTGGCAACAACACAACTTTGACAATGACACCGGTACATGGCGGTATGTACACATGTAAAATACAGTCTAAGTGTGCTTATCAATATGAATTTTAATTAGAAATCTACTCTCTCTTCATTAGCATCTTTTTTAATGTGTGTGTGTGTGTGTGTGTGTGTGTGTGTGTGTGTGTGTGTGTGTGTGTGTGTGTGTGTGTTCGAGTGTGAGCCGCGTGTTGCCATAAATTGACGATGATTAATTATTATGTAAATATGATTTAAAGTTATTCCTATAAGTGAGTAGCATTTTATATATATTTTACACGGGAAATACAACCGTTTGACGCCTATGAAACGTAATTGTATTTTAAGTAAATCATCCACTAAATACGAAAATAACCAACTAGGACATCCAGTGCCTTATGACCCCGCAAGATCTATGGGCAGCAACAAAGTTTTCCAGGTGTTTTTTGTGCACGTGGCCGGTGTTCTTCAAGAATTAGCATCGGACACTACTGGTAACAGACTGAGAATTCAGCGAAAATGGTCACAGCGAAACACAAAAAGAGGTTGCTAGCGATGTTTGTGGGAGATCCTCTAAAGGACACCAGCGAGAGTGTAACACTGGGTGCGAACAGAGAGATGCGAAATCGAATCAAATCTGGGAGAGGCGCTCGTCGATTATGAGGAAACGACAGACGTGCTGCGCGTGTTTTCCCGGCCAATGTTTGCAATCGCTTTCAGGTTCTGCAGGGCAAGGGGCGGGTGCGGAACGACGCCCAAGGACGGCAGGACTGGTGTGCGTACCGGTCCTGGCGCTGAGCGAACTGCATCCTCGACTTGGAGCTGTGACCGCAGCACGCGCCGGACGCTGCCTGCAAACATTCCATTGTCAGCGGCGTGCCTTTAGCCGCGACCTACGTTATGAACGTAACCATTAACTGCAGCGGCTATCAGAAAATTCCACCGGGTTGTTGTCATTGCTGAAAATGGGAAGCCAATTTTACTCCAAAGATGAAGTGATAAATTTTGTAAAAAAGAAATGAAACGTTGTAAATAAAGTTTTATATTTAAAAGAAATGGTTCAAATGGCCCTGAGCACTATGGGACTTAACTTCTGAGGTCATCAGTCCCCTAGAACTTAGAATTACTTAAACCTAACTAACCTAAGGACATCACACACATCCATGCCCGAGGCAGGATTCGAACCTGCGACCGTAGCGGTCGCGCGGTTCCAAACTGTAGCGCCTAGAACCGCTCGGCCACCCCGACCGGCTTTTGTATTCAAATTTATCCATGTTATATGGATGTTGTTTGACGTCTGCGACTGTATTATAAGATTCTGTGGAATAATTTATACTGCTGGAGTCACTTATTACTAACGTTTTATTAGCACAATGCATTTCAACAGCATGCTGCCATCATCAGGTGCGTTATACAGTTACTAAAACATCAGCTGATAGGTTATGTACATTAGCTGTGTGTACCAGTGGGGTAAAGAATCGAAAAATAAACATTTCTGTTCGCGATTTCGTTTTCTGGCACACATTATATGCAAAAATTCCTTCGTTTTTCATTGTAATCACCACGAAGCTCTACATATTTTCATCAGCGTTATTCCTTCTTCTCCTTCTTCTTCCCACAAAGGAGTTCAACGGAATTGTTGTCCCCATCTCTTCATTGGCCGTTGTATATCTCGTCTTCCAGTTTGGTTGCCGGCCGAGGGGTTCTAGGCGCTACAGTCTGGAACCGCGCGACTGCTACGGTCGCAGGTTCGAATCCTGCCTCGGGCATGGATGTGTGTGATGTCCTTAGGTTAGTTAGGTTTAGGTAGTTCTAAGTTCTAGGGGACGATGACATCAGAAGTCAAGTCCCGTAGTGTTCAGAGCCATTTGAACCGTTTGAACCAGTTTGGTTAAAATGTAATGCATACTATAGCAACTGCCCAGGTGACACCCTTTTGACATTGCCATGCCATTTTTTTAGTGCAGCCTAATCTCTTCTGTGATTTTTCTTTTCTTAAGTAGTTGCTGTGTTTTGTCTTCACTTCGCACTTTGTCTCTTGGTGTTAATCCAAGAAATGACCAAAGAAACATCATTTCAGCTGCTTCAATTATTTATATCTCCCCTTTTCCTGGAAGCCAGTTTTAACGAAAGCGCCTACACTGCTGGGAGGGAGGGTTTGCGAATTTCATTTAAGTGGTGGGCTACAGCGGCTAACTACAGGTTAACTGCCGGCAGGGTCACCTAAGCCGGGCAGACCTTGGCAGAGGAGCCAAACGGATTGTGTCTCACAACACAGGACCAGTAGGCTGTAGACGCGTAGCGCAGTCAGCTTCCTTAGCGAAGTAAGGGCGCCCTTCCAGAGCCCGACTGGTCCACCGACCCACTCGCCGACCTGTACGACTGTGTGTGAATTCCGGCTGTGTGCACTGATGGTGTCGGGGTGGCAGGTGGCGGAAGGCGCTAGCATGGAGACGTTCGTCGGTCAAACCGATGGACCCAGCCACAGACCTGACCACGAGCCCATCGCCCGTACACAGACAACCAGGTCGAAGCAGACCCTTGCGGTGGACGAGTCTAACGACAGGCCCACCCATATTTGGGGGCCTTCAACCCTCACAAAGAAAACAGGCATGTCAGGACACCCTAAGGCGGCAGCCCCACCTTCTGACTACCCTATCAAGAGTCTGGTGTCCTCTTATGGAAGAAAAATCAACGCATTCAGAAAACCAAGGAAGAAGCCGGTGTTGTACAAATTTATTTGATCCTTGAAAAAAAAAAAATCGTTTCCTGCATAGCAGCCTACTCGTCTAATGCCAATTACTTCTCCAAAGACACATTTCTCCATCACCACACAACATCCCGCTTTTTCACAGGTACAATTTCTTTTCTCTTCTCCCGACACCTACAGTACAAGGAAAAGCGCTACCAATGAACTTATGCTTTTCAGCGAAGTTACCAAAACTATGCAGCTGCTTACAGACATAAAAATTAGCTTTTAAGATATTGTATTACTTAACTAGTGCCGGCCCGTGTGACCGAGCGGTTCTAGGCGCTATATTCTGGAACCGCGCGACCGCTACGGTCGCAGGTTCGAATCCTGCCTCGGGCATGGGTGTGTGTGATGTCCTTAGGTTAGTTAGGTTTAAGTAGTTTAAGTTCTAGGGGACTGATGACCTCAGAACTGAAGTCCCATACTGCTCAGAGCCATTTGAACCATTTGACTTAACTAGTCCCGTACCCACTGTGCGCTAGTTCAATTATACGAGTAACTCACGGGACGTTGGAGCAACGGTTTGTGGAATGAACAAGGTAATCATTATCCTTATAGTAGTAGGTTTTCAAAACAGCTTCACAGAAGACATTAAATCGATAGATATCAGTTAATGCAAGACAAATAAAGGAAACTATCTGCACTGCCCACATTGTCAGAATGCAAGCTTATCGTCATCTTTCCTTCACCAATGAAATACATGTACGAGAAACGTAGTGTTTCCTTTCCCAGAGCCTTTCCTCGCCAGAAAAGTGCGGAATTATCGTACTGCTGCGCAAGGAAAGACGAACATCCTGCCCAATGTTACAAAATTAGCTTCTGTCTGACATCATCCTTTAACAACAGGTGGTCGTCAGCCGCATGGTCGCTATTACCGACTAGATTACAGGTGTCTACAGTTCTGTACAGCTGTTTACATTCTACTGATGTCTATCTCGTCCATTACAGAGTGGATTCACTGGCCTTTAATAGTACCCTTACAGCTCTGTAGATCACGTACAGGAGATTCATTTTGCGCGCATGTAATATTGTCTTCTCCTCAGCGTTTGCTGGAATATCAATACTGCTATTTTAAGTCTTAAAGAAGATGCAATTACCGTGTTACTAAAAGGGTTGTGAAGCTGGAAGTGGAAGAAACGTTCAGTATCTCTAGAAACAAAATCTTGATAATATCTAATGCTGACATTACAGGTGCATAATGCGAAATAATCTGTCTATAGGTCAATGACGAAGTTAATTGGAACACTTAAACATGGAAATCGGGTGCTTTTATAAAACATCCGACTCAACAGCTTGGAAACTGTTGCGAGGCCATTTCCTAATCATACTGTGATAATACGCAACAGCGGGCGGTGGGGCAGGGGTATGAGAGGGTGGAGGGTGGAGGGTTGAGGAGGGGACAGGTGCAGTTCAGACTGCCAGCAACTGCGTACTCACATGGTTGCAAGTTCCAGCAAAACGGGATTTATGTGACATTGTAATAAACGCGTCATCCCAAAATGACCTTGAGTAGTTAGGTCGGAAAACAACCCCTGGCCAGAAAAAGACTCCAAATTTTCGGTCTTGTTCACTTAGAGGAGAGGATGCGAGACTATAAGGTTCTTATAGCATCAATGAATATTGGTGTGAAAATGTTAGTTAAGGAAGGTAAGAACATACTTCTGTTTAGGAAGAGGGACAAGAAACAGATTGCAGATTATCTGAGCACTCACCACAAAAAAAATTCTCTTCACACGAAGATGTGGAAGTTCAGTAGATAAAATTCAAGAGCATTGTCCAGTCCAATACGCTGTATACATGTAAGTGTTGAGCAAAGTTATGACAAATGGCGTTAGGTAAACTCAGTAAATAGCTGCAAAAAGCTGTCCCAGTAGCTCCGTGACTGTACTGGGACAAACACGTAGGGTAATAACAGTAGACAGGAATTACAGCTTCCGAAATGAGAAAGATGGCACTATAGTTTCTCCCTACAATTGTCCCACAAAAGCTAAACGAGGGATGTTGCGACACGTGACTGCGGACAACTGAAATCACTCAACAGGGAAAAGGTGACTGGGTCCGATCGGATACCTCTACGACTCTAAATAGATTGGGTTAAATAATTTGCCCCGTCACTAGCAGCGGTTGTTGGTAAGCCACATGAGTAACGAAGCATCCCACGCGACTAGAAAACGGGTTAGATCATTGCTGTTTCCAAGAGTGGTCACTGGACAGATGCGTATTCTACAGGCCTCCCCTACCGAAAAATAAAGGAACCCAAAAGAAGAGGAGGAAATTAAATGAAACTTCGCGGTTTGAGAGGGTATCTGGTGTTATCTCAATGATTAAAAAATCGAGTATATAATAATGTCATGTGACTAGGGCCTCCCGTCAGTTAGACTGTTCGCCGGATGTAAGTCTTTCGATTTGACGCCACTTCGGCGACCTGCGCGTCGATGGGGATGAAATGATGATGATTAGGACAACACAACACTCAGTCCCTGAGCGGAGAAAATCTTCGGCCCAGCCGGGAATCGAACCCGCACCCTGAGGATTGACATTCTGTCGCGCTGACCACTCAGCTACCGGGGGCGGACACAAAATCAAGTCAAATTCACTAAGAACTTGGCTATATGAGCCCACTTATCAGTATTGTTCAAATGGCTCTGAGCACTATGGGACTTAACATCTGAGGTCATCAGTCCCCTAGAACTTGGAACTACTTAAACCTAACTAACCTAAGGACATCACACACATCCATGTCCGAGGCACATTTCGAACCTGCGACCGTAGCAGTCACCCGGTGGTAACACATGAAGACGCAGGATGGCACTTAAGTACAGTTGTGCCGTTAAGAGTTCCCTCAGTCAGTACCAGCCGTTGAAATGTAACTGTCTTAGCTGCCATTACAGTCTTCAAGAAGTTTTGACTGGAAATGTAAAGGAAGTTATGAGTTTGATAAATGTACTCAACTTCCGTAGTATCGATATAGCCATGGAGATGTTGCTTTCTTTGAAGAGAGTAACTGGCAATGTCAGTTATACAAACTGGCGATGTACTTGGTTTGAAAAGGATGGAAGCCGACCTGCCGTCTAGTGGAGACAGCATTATTTAACATATGTAATGACATATTCTGAGGAAACTTTTTGTGGAACTGAGATAACACGAAGGGAAGTTTTCTAAGGTAATCTAGTTTCTTTTTATATTCTTAATTGTGTAGTTCCCTATTGCTAAAACTTTTGTGTGGTTCAAGTTTACTGTAGAAATTTTGTAGTGAAGCACATGGCTTTGTCTTGTAATTGAAACAAATGTCAATAAAATTAATTGTACACAGGAAAATTATTACGAAATATTTTGCTAGATTGTCTAGTTGTGAGAAGTTTATGAAAGGATGTATTATTGTTATGGTTTAATTAGGTATAGTTATACTTGGAGTCTTTGATCTCATTTATTAGTCGTCAAGTTTAGTTCCTCATTTTCATTCTTTACCTTTATCAATGTGTTTGTGTACTCGCACTGCACATCGCGAGTAGTGAGCCGCAGGAGCATTTGTTTGAAAATTAGTAAGATACCGTCTTGCAGTGCACATTGCAAGTACGGCCAATGAAATTTCATTTTGGACAGATCATTATTTTCAGTAGTAACAGGCTGCAGAACAGATGAGCGTTCTGTGCGCACAGGTAAGCCAACAAATGTAATTATCATGAAAATTCATGTCCACTGTAAGGTACAATTATTGTCGCAATGTATTTGTGAAAATATCGTATCATTTCATAGGTTTCAAATCAGTTAAAGATTTCAGGAAAGTGTTAGATTTCAAACCGTTTTATTAGAAAGTCAGATGCGTTAATTTTATATTTATTTGCTGTGTAATTAAATGAAGAGTTCCGGTACAGTCATTGTTTGCAAGACTTAAGATAAAGGCTATCAATATTCAGGGTCAACATTTTAATCTGAGTCAGTATTTTGTTCTGCAGTCAAATAGCATAAGGAAGTTTCATTGAAAACGAATTAATCTCTCGCAGGCGAATTCTTTGTTGTACTGACTGGTCTGTTTTTCGCATCGTGTAGCGTGAGCTTCGCATATTTCCAATCAAAATTTAATTTTAACACAGTTATGTCACTCTGCACTGAGATTTACATACTCAGTATCAAAATAAGTTTCATACCTGTTTTTCAGATACCAAACAGACACATACAAACACGAGTTTAGAAATTTTGCACATTAATTTGGCTGGTTCAAATGGCTCTGAGCACTATGGGACTTAACTGCTATGGTCATGAGTCCCCTAGAACTTAGAACTACTTAAACCTAACTAACCTAAGGACATCACACACATCCATGCCCGAGGCAGGATTCGAACCTGCGACCGTAGTGGTCGCGCTGTTCCAAACTGTAGCGCCTAGAACTGCTCGGCCACTTCGGCCGGCACACATTAATTTCACCGTCACTTGAAGTCATATCTCCACACAGCATGACGTCACGAGTAAAATTTGAAGAATGGGGCATCTACCGATGTCGCCGCCATACTCGCCGGCGATGATCATAGGGACAGTGCAGCACCGCGATTCATAGCTGAACACATTGCGACGCCGTTCATCAGCAGTCAACGCACGTCTCCAAACGCAGCCGCTTGTTAGGTGGTGTTGACGGCAGTCGGTGCATGGGACGGTAATTCCCCTGTGCGGCTGCTGCTAGTCGGTGAGCAATGGAGAGACATAACGCAGAATGCTGTAGGAGTTTGTTACTTCCTGATTGAAGATTCACTCTGCAGCGGAATGTGCGCTGATATGAAATTTCCTGCCAGCTTAAAACTGTCTGTGCCGGACCAAGGCTCGACTTTCGCACCTTTTCCTTTCGCAGGACAACTACTCTAGTGATTGAGGTATCCAAGCCTTACAAACTTTACAGAAGTTCTCCTGCATATCTTACGAGGTTTGCACCCCTGGAAGGAAGGATATTGTGGAGACATGGCCCAGGGGATTGTTTCAGGATGATAACTCAGCCGGTAGAGTATTTGCTTGCGAAAGGCAAAGGTCCCCGGTTGGAATTCCGGTCCCGCACAGAGTGTTAATATGACAGGAAGTTTAAAATCAGTGCGCACTTCGCTACAGAGGGAAAATTCATGAAAACAGCAGATGAAGTATCGATATGATTACATTTGTGAAGACTGGTAGTGAATAGTGCTTTGATAGCTTCGTCTGTAGAGCACTTGTCCGCATAAGGCAGGTCCGAGTCCCGATTGGTCACACAGTTTTAATCTACGAGGGCAGTTCAATAAGTAATGCAACACATTTTTTTTCTCGGCCAATTTTGGTTGAAAAAACCGGAAATTTCTTGTGGAATATTTTCAAACATTCCCGCTTCGTCTCGTATAGTTTCATTGACTTCCGACAGGTGGCAGCGCTGTACGGAGCTGTTAAAATGGCGTCTGTAACGGATGTGCGTTGCAAACAACGGGCAGTTATCGAGTTTCTTTCGGCGGAAAACCAGGGCATCTCAGTTATTCATAGGCGCTTGCAGAATGTCTACGGTGATCTGGCAGTGGACAAATGCACGGTGAGTCGTTGGGCAAAGCGTGTGTCATCATCGCCGCTAGGTCAAGCAAGACTGTCTGATCTCCCGCGTGCGGGCCGGCCGTGCACAGCTGTGACTCATGCAATGGCGGAGCGTGCGAACACACTCGTTCGAGATGATCGACGGATCACCATCAAACAACTCAGTGCTCAACTTGACATCTCTGTTGGTAGTGCTGTCACAATTGTTCACCAGTTGGGATATTCAAAGGTTTATTCCCGCTGGGTCCCTCGTTGTCTAACCGAACACCATAAAGAGCAAAGGAGAACCATCTGTGCGGAATTGCTTGCTCGTCATGTGGCTGAGGGTGACAATTTCTTGTCAAAGATTGTTACAGGCGATGAAACATGGGTTCATCACTTCGAACCTGAAACAAAACGGCAATCAATGGAGTGGCGCCACACCCACTCCCCTACCAAGAAAAAGTTTAAAGCCATACCCTCAGCCGGTAAAGTCATGGTTACAGTCTTCTGGGACGCTGAAGGGGTTATTCTGTTCGATATCCTTCCCCATGGTCAAACGATCAACTCTGAAGTGTATTGTGCTACTCTTCAGAAATTGAAGAAACGACTTCAGCGTGTTCGTAGGCACAAAAATCTGAACGAACTTCTCCTTCTTCATGACAACGCAAGATCTCACACAAGTCTTCGCACCCGAGAGGAGCTCACAAAACTTCAGTGGACTATTCTTCCTCATGCACCCTACAGCCCCGATCTCGCACCGTCGGATTTCCATATGTTTGGCCCAATGAAGGACGCAATCCGTGGGAGGCACCACGCGGATGATGAAGAAGTTATTGATGCAGTGCGACGTTGGCTTCGACATCGACCAGTGGAATGGTACCGTGCAGGCATACAGGCCCTCATTTCAAGGTGGCGTAAGGCCGTGACATTGAATGGAGATTACGTTGAAAAATAGTGTTGTGTAGCTAAAAGATTGGGGAATAACCTGGTGTATTTCAATGCTGAATAAAACAATCCCTGTTTCAGAAAAAAAATGTGTTGCATTACTTATTGAACTGCCCTCGTATCAGGAAGTTTCAGTTCATTACTTGTTCTCGGTTGGCAAACGCGTATGTGAGAGATTAATATGTGCTTAGTTAATAATGTGATGACGCTTGTCACTCGTGTTCGACTGAAAGCTTAACAACTAGTTTGCTCCCCTCCAGTTCCCATGCAGTTCAGCATCGGGCCACTGTCACATCCGAATGTCTCACGCATACGGACATTGTACAATTCGACCATCCGACCACATGGAGAGCCACACTGAGACCCCTATAAAACTCTGTCAGGTGCTGATAGCGCTCTCTCACACAGTACGCGGCATCGTCGCGGCCTTCGAAGTGATCATGCTAGATCTGACGCTGTTTCCTCCCCTCTTATAAAGTGTACCAGGCCTGCTAACAACACAAATTCACCCTGGTAGCCGTTCTACATGTCACAGAGTATTGCAACGCTAAACCATTTACACATCCCGCCGGCGGTGTGTATTTGAAGGAAGCTACGTTGATATCCGACCGTGTCTTCTGACTGCTTCACTGGTTTCGTCAGACACTATTTGCTGTAAAATTACGAACCGTTTTTATGCTCACCTCTTTGGACACTCCTCTTTAGGAGAGAACATGGAATTTACAACAGAACTCTTCAGAAACACAGCTCACTCTGTCCGCGAGATTCGGTAGACAGTGCCCAGGCTGAGGTCATGTTCCTGGAATTCTGGATACCTTCCGATACAGTTCGAAGTTCTGCAGCGTCATGCTGATGCAAACAATCACAGTCTTCGATATACGCCTGTATTGCACGCAGTACAAAATGCTGACAAAAGTCTTCACATCCTTCCGCGTATAACGTTTTCTTAAGCGCACTGAGAATCACGAAAAACACCTCCACCCCGTGATGCTACCTCCTCTGTACTTCACTGTTGGCGCCACACGTGATAGCAGGTAACGTTCTCCAGGCATTCGTCAAACCCAAACCGCTTCATCGGATCGCCAGAGTGCAGCGTTGTTCATCGCTTGCTGTCATTCGTGTCCAGCCGCGCGCCGTCCGGCGGCGTCGCTTGCTGCACCACTTCAGGTTTCCCACAGCACTGGCTACAGAAATATGAGGCACACGAGGAGCTGCCCGTCTATTGTACACCATCTTTTTACCTACCTATGCACAGCCATTGTGCTAGCTGGATTTCTGGTAGTAGTCTGGCACTCACGAGTGCTCCCTTCCGCTGATTTTATGCGTTTTTCTTTTAAAGCACACTCCCCAATGCTCGACAGTCCCTGCCCGCCATTACATGAGGTCTACCTGGTATCGGTTTAGCTGCAGTTGTTAGTTTCTGTTCCTTCACGCTCACGCACCAACAGTCAGCTTAGCAGCTGCAGAAGGGTTAAAATATCCTTGATGGATACGTCATTCAGGTAATATCAAATGACAAGTCAACCTTCGAAGACACTCAGTTCTCCTGACCCACCCAGCTGCTGCCACTACTTTTGTTCTGACAACACAACTCCCCACCTCCTTCTACACTGGCGGGTCCGCCTCCGTGCAAGTTAGCGATCAACTCTGTATTCCATAAGGCTGTCCGTACACTTATGTTCAGATAGTGTATATGTAACGTACGGTGGTACGTGGTGTGTTGATAAGGAGCAAAGTTCCTCTTCAGCCAAAGGAAGTGAATCTGACAGGCTACACGGGAACTGCAAATCCCTAAAATGGCTGAACATGAAGTTCTCATTAAACAGGTCAAGCGAAATATATAAAAAACTGCAGTTCCTACAGAAGCTTCTGCCAAGAGACAATCAGCATCTTTCTATGAAACATATATTGAGCGAAGCAAAGATTTTCTGAAAAATGTAATGTTCTTCGACAGAACATTTTGGCAACGGTTAATGTTTACATATCGGCATATAGATTTCCTAAGTAACTCGTTCTGTTCCAGAACACACAATATCGAGTCCATAAATATTCGTAATTTTTTCATCGGGCTATTTTTCTTGAAGACCTGCAGCCTCATATATGCCTTCAGCAGGATGGCGCACCACTCCATAAGTCGATACACGCCAGTATGCTATTGATTAACATTTTCTAGCGACATTCCATTTGATTGTTTTTAAGGGTTTATCAAGTATCCTGTAAACGCTACTAATAATGCCTGATCTCCCACACGTCACGACTAGAATTACCGATGTTGTGAGAAGAATATGTCCGGAATTTCGAACAACTTCTACGTCTTCCGTGCAACCAAAAGAAGTTAACGGGCAACGTTCGCTGCTGGAAAAAAAGGCCTTTTGATTCTTCTGATTTATATGTGTCCTTCTAGTCTAAATGCATAATGATATTAATTCTGTGACACAACGGATTTAAGTGCGGTGCACTTATTGACCACAAATTGCTGCCCTATATCCTGATAAATCATGGCACGTGGGGATTTCTTCTGATTCTTCGTATTACAAACATGGTGGTGCTGTAGCTGTGCTGTGCTGATAACAATCAACAATCATGAACCAACAGATATCGACAATGCCCGGAATTTTTTTAGACTCCTAGTAGTTACAACAGGTATAGGGAGGGGATACACCGACGATTTGTTATGCAGTATACGGGAGCAATGGGCTATTTTTTCCTTATTGCGGTTGACTGTACTTGTGGCCATAGAGCAGCTGAATGTCATGCAAATGCAGTGGGCTCTAAACGTCGTGATACGGAGGGAGTCAATATGTATCCGGGGGCTCTACCTCCATTCGGTTTGTTTGCGAGCCTGATAGACATTAACAGTGGCTGCTGGACAACCGCGAAGAACAAATCGATGTTTCAGATATGGCGACTATCAGACGAACTTGTAGATCAGGCGCCCTTGTGATTTATATCCCATAATTCCTCAAAGAAAGCTTGCACATTCCTCGCCACGTGTGTGCGCTGAGGTGTTATCCTACTAATGTCAGGCACAAGGACTAGTTTGTGGGAGGGCCTTTAAAATCACCTTCATGTATCATTTATGACTGACCTCAAAAATTAAGGCTCCGGTATCGTATTTTTGGTTCATACGGCATCGGAAACTATCGCTAGTCTCACAACAATAGAGGATGCCCGAGTTCAGTCACCATGGTAGCACATAACCCGTAAGAGCAGTTGCCTAGCAATAGTCTTTCTGTAGAAATCGCTACAGAAGCTTTTTTCCAATCTGTTTGAATTATTTGGGTTAATTAGAGAAGTGTTCGAGTGTGCTCACTCACCAAAGGTGCAATGTTGCCCCAAGAAGCAGCATTATGTTATTCACACTCACGAGTTGATCATACTATCTCGTTTAAATAGTTTTCGCACCGTGTCAGCAACTAACCAAGTTCTGTGGTGTCTATGTGGAAGCTTGAGACTTTGAACTGAGACGCGAATACGCCTACAGTACCGCTACAGCCATCGGCCTGAACTCTTCGAAACTCTCTAGCAAAACGATACGAACTCCACCATGTTGTCAGCCAACAGCAGCGCATCGGACAGATCTGTGTCACGCCGTGGGATGTCAAGGACATCACCATGGTCGCCCTAATCCAGGAAGATCGGCACCGTAAGTAAAAGAACAAGGATGGTGGCGAGCAACACTGCAAAATCAAGAAACTCGGAGGTAAGAGAGGGACTCATACTCGCCTTTCCCAGTAAGCAGGAGGTGATGGTGAACTGTGTACTTTGTCTCGTATCGATTGCTGATCCTGTAGGATGTTTCTAAAACACATGTACTTTCAAGGACAAAGAGCCATTTAAGGTTTTCGAGGAACGTAAGAACAATAACTTAGGAAAACTTCACTGTGCATATCGGAAACCTCCTTTGCAGCTCGAAGTCGCCATTTACAGACGACATTGTTAACATTTGTATGGCTGGAAAGAACAAGATTCAAATTAAATTTATTCTGCCAAGTTGTATCTCGCTGACTTGGTGACACTGCACTTCTGATGTTGACGTTTTGGTAGTTGAGAAGCACGTTCCACTTCTTCACCTGCTAAGCCTGGCATAATAATACTGACCTTCTGCTTCACTCAAAAGAGATTTTCTGGGCCTATGCATATGAGAATTTGCTGAAATCTTGGATCATGCACACAATCCGATTCCACCCATCTGCTTTTATCCCTGACATTCTGCGTCATGTCATGAGTTTATGTTGCTTAGTATGTAGGCGGCCTCTTATTACATGCTATCTGTAATTGTCTGTATGTACACGGCCTCTTATTACATGCTATCTGTAATTGTCTTTGTAAATAGTGTAATCTATGACGTTTTTAGGCTGTGCTGTTCATTCCAAATAAGTCGTGATTTACGAGGGGTGGTTCTGGTGGAACCTGAAGCACAGCTTAAATTGGTGATAGAGAAACTAGCAGCGATTATATTTCTATTTCTTTCTCACAAATATTTGTCTGTTTCTTTCTGTATTTGTCACGATTTCTGAGTGTAAGATGGGGTGGAACATGGGAGCATAACTTAAACTGTTGCAAGTGAAACGATCAGTGATCATAATTTTAATTTTGTTTCTTACAAGTCTTTGGTCGTTTCGTAATGTGACAAGTTTTTGGACAATGGTGTTACCCATGAACCAAACTGCATAGCTCAAGTGGTCGTGAATGAAGGCAGTAGTGATCTTATTTATAAATTTGGCTTTTACCAATATTTGGCTGTTTTTTGTTTTGCGAATGTGGCATTGTCTAGAAGCCGCGTATATGAAATTCTTTGTTCTTATAGAGGTCGTGTTGTTGTTGCCAGTAGCTTACTCTTCTGGTTGATGTTTTTGTTGTGATGTTAATTTTCGTTGGTAGTGCGATTCATATATTGTGGGGGGGGGGGGGGGGGAGGGCGGTCTGGTGTCGCTGTCTTCGTTTCAGCTACATTGGTCACGGGAAAAATTCAATTCCCGTTATGTATATTTTACATTTTTTGTTCGATTTATTCTGGAGGAATTAATTCGTATGCGTTATTCTTCGATTTGCGGTTGTTTGGTGTTTGTGTAAGGGGGGAGGGGAGGGAATGGTCTGATATCACTCTCTTCGTTTGAGCTAAATTCAGTGTGTGTGTGTGTGTGTGTGTGTGTGTGTGTGTGTTTTGAGCGCGGGAGTCTAGTATCGTTTCAGGTATACAGGTCCAGCGTACGCTGCGATTCCACTTTGTCTGTGTTTTCTTTTTTAATGTTTTCGTTTCCTAAGAATTCTTATGTCTGTTTTTTTCGATGTTGCCATTGCTTTGAAATGATTCTTGCTTTATTAACCTCTTTATAGTTCGTCCCCACTCAACCCCCCCCCCCCCCACCCCCCCATTCCTGCGGTTGTCCTGTTAATTTCATTTTATTAGCAGAGTGAAATATAACTTGTATAAACTATGTCTTTACCCGAAATATAACGTAATGGGTCAAAGCAGCCGGGTGAAATCGGACCTTGCTGTATTTCCATAATTTTAATAACATATCTACATTTACATTTATACTCCGCAAGCCACCCAACGGTGTGTTCTACTTGTCCTCCGCGATTGGATTCATTAAAGCCATTCTTTCTGGTTATCGATTTTTCATAACCTCTTGCGTAAATGACAATTTTAAGTGTATTTTGTTTAGTATAATTTTTTTAGCTTTATGTTATTGGAGAGGCCCCTCTCTGCCGAAAATATGAGTTCTGTGTTTAGTTATCAGAAAGTTCTGAGACACTGCGGTGGAACAACTTACCAAACTCTAGCCTGCCTGAGCTGGCGCAAAAGAAGGTTCATCAGTTCAGTGACTTCTTTCGTAGCCACAGTCTATTCCAGTATCATTGAAGCAGTTTATTTTGGAACCTTCTGACACCACAAGAAAGAACGGAAGGAAGGCAAATTGAAGATGGAGATGAGAGTTTGCCTTCCCGTCAACATCAAAAAAATGTTCAAATATGTGAGAAATCTTATGGGACTTAACTGCTAAGGTCATCAGTCCCTAAGCTTAACAACTATTTAATCTAAATTATCCTAAGGACAAACACACACACCAATGCCCGAGGGAGGACTCGAAACTCCGCCGGGACCAGCCGCACAGTCCATGTCCGCAGCGCCTCAGACCGCTCGGCTAATCCCGCGCGGCCCGTCAACATCGATGTCATGAGAGATAGAAGGGAGAACCGAAAGAGGTACTCAAAGTACCTTCCGCCACACACCGTCAGGTGGCTTGCGGAGTATGGATGTAGACCGAAAAAGAAAAGCTGCCGTTTCCCGAGGAACAAAATGGACAGAAGTCAGATGAGCCTGCGACGCTGGTTGTTGCATGTGAGGCTAGGATAGGAGAACGCAAGAACAACGTCTCAACGGACCCATGGTACGGAGAAACATTACTGTCCGAATGCAGCAACTGAGGAGGTCACTCATTATGTAGAACATGGCAGTGTGTGCCGTCGTGAGGAAAGAGAGGATGTGGATAGGTGTGTGACTGGCAACGTGGACAGAGTTCTGGGACGTTTGAGCTTGACCGTTATGTACGGCTGTTCCGCGTTGCGCCACGCTGAACGCTCGGTTTGCGCGTCGGGTGAGACCGGCTACGCTGCCACTCACGCCGGAACCGGACGCGTGTTCGGGGTCGCTGAAGCAGAGCCCGAGTCCAGCCTGGTCTTCGCTGTGCGGAGACTGACTTAGCTGGCTTCCTTTTCCAGCAACATGCGAAATGCACAGGCTGCGGAAATGCGTAAGCATAATGCTATCACCCCCTCCCACACTTCGCTTGATTGGGACCAAATAATTAATGTTGTGTGTCTTTCAGTCTGGTGCAATCCTTTCGATCAAACGCCACTGTGCTGCGTTTCACATTCGTTTTGCTACTTATACTGTCTGTCAAAAGTTTTCTATTACCTATCAGAACTATTGGTTTTTGGTTAAAACAGGGATTTCGTTTTGAATGTTCCACCACATCCCCGTTATGATAGCGAAACGAGTACTGGTTGTTTGCATAGAGTGGCGCTGAATAGTATTTACAACAAGACTGACTTGTCTTTTCCTAAAGCGGTTCCAATCGGACAGACCACATTCCTTCAACTGTCTGTGTAGCAGACAGTTCGCATTAGTTTACAGTACACTGTGTGTATTATCTAGCACTGTGTTTGTACTCTTGATCAGGTTCATATCTTATTACCTCCAAATGGGACGGAAACAGAAGAGTGGATTTGAAAAACGTGCTGTAATTTTAGCTCTGTATCAGGAAAACATTTCTAGAAGGGCAACAGCAACAAAAGTTGGTTCAGCTTAATATGCAGCGTACTAGGCTTCCATTAGTAATAAGTGGTGGAAGAGAGAAAATGTAAATGTACTACACCATTTGTACGTACAAAAAGGGCAATAACAGTAAACACGGAAGTGAATCCGCGTTTGGAAGAAGATAAAACACCATGATACATACCCAGGGTTGACAGTACTGTACAATAAGGCACACAAACACGACGAAACTAGCGTAGGCTACGACTCGAACCACGCATCTGACTGCAGACAACCTAATGGTAGGTAGAGTACTGCAAGTAAGACTTCATAACCCTGCCGACACATTTGCTGTGTCAATACTCGCAACCAAGCGTAGCGCAGCCCGCCCTATAAACATTTGCTTATCTCGGAAAGTAGCGTTTCCGGATCCATGTTTATTGGACTTTTTTTGTTTCGATGAGTACTACCACTTCTCAAAGTATTCGACCTTTTTTTTGAGCAACCTGTATAGTGGTGCATAGGCTGCAGCATGCAAAGCAAATTGGAGCAAGTGTTTCGCCATCTGGAAGCTCCCGAGTATCATCACACAGAGAAGATTAGTTCATGTGTGTACAGAATAAACGTCGGAGGACTCGCACTTCGTCTCATACTCGCGAGGAAGCAAATAGTATGCGAGCAGCTGCAATCTCTGTATGAACAGTGCAACATCGTCTTCATGAACAAGGTTTAAAGAACATGAACATTGGAGCGTGCACAATGGTCCAAGGCATTATTCATGAACGAATCTAATTTTAAGTATTTGAAAGCTATCTTCGAATATTTGCTCGTCGATTTCGTGGAGAACATAGGAAGAGTCAACGTGTGCTGCCAACATGAAGTATGGTGGAGGGTTGGTTATGGTGTCGGGATGTTTTGCGCTTGATAATGTCGGTGATGTAGTGAGAATTAAAGGAACATAAAAAAAGGATACGTGTCATGGGATACTGATAAACAATGCAGTTCGATCTGCCAAGAAACTTATTGATCGTGATTTTTCCTGCACCAGGATAATGATCCTGCTTCTAAATTCTGCAGAGGGTATTTCAATAGAAAAAAATAAATGTGGGGAAGTGAAGAATATGATTTGGCCAACTCAGTCACCTAAATAAATTCTACTGAGCTGTTATGGGATGAATTTGACAGGGAGGTCAGAAAAGTGAGGTCATCTCAAGTCGAAGACCTTTGGATTAATTTCCACACCTGCTAGACCGAATTATCTGCAGAAACACTACAAAATCTTATCTCCAGCGTGCCAAGAGTTTGTACAGCTCTTCTGAGGCAAAGGATGGATACTTTGAAGAGTCTAAAATCTAAATCATATTATGTTGTATTTAATGATACAGTGACAGGATGCTTATTTTGATGGTCTATTTGGTTTGAATGCTCTGTTTGTATATTAAAATGAGGCATATAGATTTTATCACGTGTGACAGAAAGCTTTTGACCAGTAGTGCATTTAATGAAACAGCTTCTCTGTGCGGCTGGTCCCGGCGGAGGTTCGAGTCCTCCCTCGGGCATGGGTGTGTGTGTTTGTCCTTGGGATAATTTAGGTTAAGTAGTGTGTAAGTTTAGGGACTGATGACCTTAGCTGTTAAGTTCCATAAGATTTCACACACATTTGAACATTTTTTGAAACAGCTTCTCATTTGACCTCAAGGAGTTGAGTGGACCTCATTCCAGATCTTTTTCACCCGGAACCTTTACGTCGGTACCCAGCAACGCTAACCACTAGTTAAAATAAATAATTTGAAGTGATAGAGATGAAATCAATGCTGATGCAATAATATGAAAGGACATCAGTGAACACCATTCAGAAATGTTTAGTTTACAGTGTAATGAACGTCACTGCGCTTCGTAGATTTTACCCTCCTGACCATAGTCATTTGAATAAATTCAAATTGTTACAGTAGCGTGAGCTACGGTACTCCGCCAAATCTGTTACCCCCTCCTACTATTCCCACGTTTCTCGGGCGAAAACCTTTGGGTACAGTGTTCGGAAGTAATAGCAGAAAACATCAGTGACGACGAATATTTTAGTCACGCCAGTAGGGTTTTTCAGGTAGCCTAATACTCGATGTAACTGCTCGCGATTAGCAGGAGATTTGGCTTCGAATCCTATTTTGGCAAAAGTTTCCGTTTGACACGACATTCGACACAGACTTCAAACATAGGGGATTCTGTACTTGCACAGTTAGTATTAACTGATTCGAATGTTAGTAGCTGTTTGCAGTCATTTTTGGTCGCTTAATAGGGTCAAATTTATTTACCGATCCTGATAACGAAATAAATTTTCGTCACTAAGATTTGGATGGCGATGTGGAGACGTGGAGGCAGACAAATGTTGACCGCCGTTCTATGTGGTAGTGTACTGGCTAGATGCAACAGGAGTCACAACAAACTTGCGGCATCACATATGGAGCAAACATCAATGATGGTTTTTGCAAGAAAATGTAAATTTAATATACCTACTATTTTATTTACGTGCAATAAACTTAGGATAATAGCTAAACCCTTAAATTTGTGGTTACTTCAGAGTGAAAAATTGACGCTGTTCAAAAATGATGCAGGGAAGTCATCGACTTGTGACCTTTTGCTCTCGCCGTCGCCGCGTCTGTCTCTTTCATATTCACCATCTTCGCTAGAGACAGTGAGACCGATTTCTGCCACAGCCTCAACCCCACATCGATCCTGATTCTTTCACCTTCATTAGAATTTTTCTATCTTTATTCGAAGTCTACGTTTATTACTGGAAGTATCAGCAATAAAAAAGGAGAGCCGGTTGTTTCAGAAACGGTTTGCTTTGAGCAGTTTTACCAATCAGCTTCAACTAGAGACGAAGAGAACCGCTGTAACCGAAAACCGGATATTCAGCAATATAGCCATTCCTAGATAGGATACAGTAATGGTGAACAGTGAACCACTTAGGGGACGTTATGATTGCTTTCTGAGAAGAGTTAGGACGGTTCTGCTCACAATGTATTAGTTTTCCCTCAGGTACCTACATTCGGTGGGGCTAAGAGCTGTGGTATCAGTGCAAGAGTACATATGGCGAAAAGGACTGTTGCACGGGCTGCTACGGGAAACCTCTCGAAGGCAAAGATATGGTGGTGATAGGCGTGTCTCATTGCAGGTCAGAAGTTATGAACGAGATTGCACATACATCTCCAATGAGGAAATATTTCCCAAAGGGAGCTACTGGGATGGCCCACAAAGTCCTGTTATACTCGAAGATAGAGTGGTTTCATCATTATTATCTTCAGTCTCGAAAAGCAAAGTGTTCACTTATCCTATATCAGTGGCTCCCAGCTTGGGGGAAATTATCCTCTAAGAGGTAACATGTAATTTTCTGAGGGGCAAAAACAAAAGGGATCAGTCGTACTTCGATCACGAAACTAATTTTTTTTAAAGGGTCATTATGATTATCACTATTTCGTAAGACCGTGATACTGATTACATAAGCTACCAATAATTATGTTTTTTCCGAATACTAGCAATAAGGCGTACACAGTGTGGTAGGGGTTACAGATTACGAACAACATCCTTCTCGTATAGTCCACCCACTACACGTATGCTTTGTGCCATGCATCTAAGACAGAAAAATAGACACACATAGATCACATACGCTTAAATATCTCATGAAAATGACTTCTCCGAGATGTGAGTAGTTCCCGCAGTAGACTGGACATTCCTTCATTATCCATTTCGCATCAATAAAGGAACTAACTGGAAACACAACAGTAACTGTGTAATGGCTACTACATTTCTGTTCGGCCTGTACTGCGTGTTATTATTATTAATATTATTATTATTAGCGGTTGTGGTCAGCCTATAGTCTTCCAATTTCTGTCAGTTCAAAAGTAAGGAGACCATCAATCGGTTAATTCAGAAACAATAGTTCTTAGGTTTTTTTAATGTTTGATTTTCAATGAGAGTGCAGGACCTGGGCGAATCAAGTGTCGCTACGGAGAGGAATAAACAGGGAAAGCATGTTTTGCAACATGTATCTACACCAATCCAGATACTTACCTTCATTCTCTGAGGAGTTGTAGGTAGCAATCGCGATGCACTGAGAACTGCTTCATCGTTTTATAGAAAAGGTTGGTAGACATCACTAGTAGCAGTTGTCTCACTCATCGATTAGTTCGTGACTTAATAAAACTCCCATAAAATCTAAATATCATTTAACTTTCGTCATTTTAAAAATGAAATTATTCAAAGAAAGTTCTTTTTATTTTAAAGTTTTGTTAGGCGCTAATATTGATGTTGATGGGGAGATGCTGGTGACTTAGCTAATATCTGACTGCGCTCAGGTCATAAAAGTTGCGATCCACGGCATTTGAGGAGTATAAACTAAAGGGCCAAAGAAACTGGTACACCTGCCTAATATCACGCAGGGCCACGCGAGCTCGCAGAAGTGCCGCAGCATGACGTGGCATGGACTCGACTAATGTCTGAAGTATTGCTGGAGGGAACTGACACCATGAATCCTGCAGGACTGTCCATAAATCCATAAGAGTACGAGGGCCTGAAGATCTCTTCTGAACAGCAAGTTGCAAGACATCCCAGATATGTTCAATAATGTTCATGTCTGGGGAGTTTCGTGGCCAGTGGAAGTGTGTTCCTGGATCTAATCTGTAGCAATTCTGGGCGTGTGTGGTGTCGCATTGCCCTGCTGGAATTGCCCAAGTCCGTCGGAATGCACAATGGACATGAATGGGTGCAGCTGATCAGACAGGATGCTTACGTACGTGTCACCTGTCAGAGTCGTATCTAGACTTATCAGGGGTCCCATATCACTCCAACTGCACACGCCCCACACCATTGCAGACCTCCCAGCAGCTTGAACTGTCCCCTGCTGACATGCACGGTCATGATTTCAGAGGTTGTCTCCATACCCGTTCACGTCCATCCGCTCGACACAACTTGAAATGAGACTCGGCCGACCAGGCAACATGTTTCCAGTCATGAACAGTCCAATGTCGATGTTGACGGGCCAAGACGAGGCGTAAAGCTTTGTAGTCGGCCGGAGTGGCCGTGCGGTTCTAGGCGCTACAGTCTGGAGCCGAACGACCGCTACGGTCGCAGGTTCGAATCCTGCCTCAAGCATGGATGTGTGTGATGTCCTTAGGTTTATTTAGGTTTAATTAGTTCTAAGTTCTAGGCGACTGATGACCTCAGAAGTTAAGTCGCATAGTGCTCAGAGCCATTTGAAAGCTTTGTATCCCGCAATTATCAAGGGTACATGAGTGGGCCCTCGGCTCCCAAAGCCCATATCGATGATGGTTCGTAGAATGGTTCGCACTCTGACGCTTGTTGATGGCTCACCACTGAACTCTGCAGCAATTTGCGGAAGGTTTGCACTTCTGTCACATTGAACGATTCTCTTCAATCGTCGTTGGTCCCGTTCTTGCACGATCTTTTTCCGGCCGCAGTGACGTTTTATCGGATTCCTGATATTCACGGTACACTCGTGAAATGGTCGTACGGAGAAATTCCCTACTTCATCGCTTTCTCGCAGATGCTGTGTCCCATCGCCTATGTGCCGACTATAACACCACATTCAAACTCACTTAAATCTCTATAACCTGCCAGTGTAGCAGAAGTAACCGGTGTAACAACTTACATAGGCGTTGCCGATCTCAGCGCCGTATTTTGCCTGTTTACATATCTCTGTATTTGAATACGCATGCCTATACCAGTTTCTTTGGCGCTCCAGTGTATATGTATGTAGAATCCGTGTATTTCTAATTGTGATGGTCCTTTTGTCACAGTAAACCAAGGAAGGTAATAGGCTACTGTTAAAAGTTTATTACTTAAGCCTGACACTGATTCTTTTGACTATTATTAGCTTCAGCACACAGCGTTTATTGCTACCTATGAATAGATCAAATTAATTATGCCAACACTGGAGGGTTGTCCAGGTGAAGCAATAACTCAAGTATCCAAATTCTGTTCGAGATAATGACAGCAGAGCGAATCGAATATCTCGACGCAGACACACGCACACACACACACACACACACACACACACACACACACACAGAAATAACGACGCGGCCGTTCTTATTATGGGAATTATTTTTCTCGCAGATCAATATGGAGAATTCAGTGTAGTGCTGCACAGGCAAATAATTTCTTATTTATGATACAGATGAAGGAAAACGAACGTAAGCAAATGTTACAAGACGTGATCTGTCACACCATAGTACAGAACAGATTGGCAAAACGTGAACATGTTGTTCATCAATTTGATAGAGTGACATAATAACTTCTAAACGTAGACTGGGTGCTGTTCGATTTGTAGAGGTGAACTCGAGACAGTGATAAAATAAAAGATATCAGTTAAGTGGTGAGATATGCTTGTCTCATGCAACATTTTTATTGAAGGCCAGCTGGTTCTTTCGAATCGCGAAATAAATAAGAGTTTGGCGAGTTTGAAACTGAAGGCGGTGGTAGTTTGTTAAACAGATTTCGGTGTGTATGGGAGTGGACGCAAAGCGAGGGGGGGGGGGGGGGGGGGGGGGGGGGGGGAACGGAACTGGGTAGCGGAATGAAAGAAGCGAAGCAGCTAGCGGCCATGCGTGCTTAAGTCACTGTGTCACAACGAATTCGAAGTGAGCAGTGTTTTTTGGTAGGGCTAAAGGGCGGGTAGCGTGAGCTGGACAGCGGTAGAGAAGAAATGGGACCATGGTGACATTAAAGGAAATATCCCTATTTTCTAACATTTATGGAATACTCAGCCGCTACTTGGAGGAACGCTGGCAAATTAAAAACCGGAGTACGTTAAAAACAGAATTATACTGTACTGATTTTCTACAATAACTTTTTTATAGGTAGTTTGAACCGGATTTCTGCAATCTAGGCCAACGTCAGACAATTTCACGTGAAGTAATTTAGTAAAATCACAGAAAATATATACTCATAAACATTGCAGTTCCTAAAACCACAGCAGTCCAAAAACGTAATACAAACAGCCTTACTTATTATTAGCGCAGGCAACCAAACCTGACGTGGTAGCGGTACAGCCCTCCCTGCATTTTCATATAACTTCGAAATTCAGAAAAATCTTAAAAGACTCATCACCTGTCGCACTTCCGCTACATACTCCACACACTTGCGTTATGCACAGACTAATTTCTCTCTCTCTGGTCCACCAAAGCTGATAGAACAGATGGCTGCAGCTCCCCACTTTTTTGCGGTTATCTGGATTTTGGTTGGCCGGTCCATATGCAAACGACCTGGTACTGGTCACCCTTGCCAGAAAGACCAAGGATATCGGCCCCTGGTAGCAGCTGAAACACGGAATTATCATACCTCATCGGACAAAACATATGGCAGTTTATAACTTGTCCTCCAGACCTACTCCCTACTTTCTCGAGATAATAACTATGGTTCAACATAAAAAGATAAGTAGTATATACCACCATGAACGTTGTCTGTCACACTTTCATTCGCAGTTGCAGTGCTTTGTTCAGTCGGGCACATCACATGCCGTGTCAGAACCCTTATCGATGAGAGCACTGTCTGGAAATATATTGTTTAAGATTTCAAGACGAGAACAATATTGAAATCTGCGCAACAATGAAGACCGATCTAAAGAATCCCCTTACAGAAATGCTAATACCGTTTTGGCCAATGGTATCACCTGTAACTCCTGCAAAAATTAACTTCGTGGCCGTTCTCTAAGTCTGCTTCAATGGAAAAGATAGTCTTGATCCCAAGCACTAATGTTCGGAATAAAATTAAAGTATTTCTCTGTAATTCTGCTTAAGTGAACCGCAGATTCTAAGGGGTCTGACTAAAACTACTCTGGAAAAACTTATTACACCAGAACAAAATGCATTACAAGGACTCTAAATAAGCATATTACTGGGAAATCTTAATGTTCCACCGTTGGGTGGAGCCTCTTATCAAATTACTAAATTAAAAGTTGAAGTCCCAAGTAATAAAATGATAATTAACCTATCTTCTCAGTGCTGGTTATGAATTTAAGTTTTAAAATTTCGTATCACTTTACTGCATATATCAGAATGAAAGTCAATCATCGGTTGCACAATTAGGAAACATATTTGGCTTTACCAGTTTCAACAGATTAATCTGTCACCTTCAGAATCTAAAAGAATGTAAGATATTATACATTATTAGAATTTGGCGATATATGCATGTTAAGTGTAAGGAGTCTGTTTCGGAAACATGCTTAATATTAGTTCAGCAGATGTCAAAACCTTCTTCACAGAAACATGTCCAAAAATGTACGTATTGTATGTAATAATAGTACGCACAGGTTGATAATTTACAGTAAATGAATTAAATTTAATCATACTGAAGTTGTATTATCAGCGTGAAATGTACATAAAATCACATAAAAGTGTGACTAAAGCATACAGGAAGTTACGTTTAATAAATGTAAAAACAGGACACATAGTTACACGTAAGATTTTGCTGACGTTAATATCTAAAATAAATGGGCTAACTGCCACCAGTTTATAAGAGATGCTATACAGTCAAAATATTGTCTATTTTTCAGTGCAACAGATCTTTTGAATTTAGTTTGGAATGCTTATATACTTCGAACTCTTCTAAGAGGTTCATGTGCAACCCTTGTCAACTTCATGCAAAATTTCTATTTAAGCAAAGGTGGAGGAGGAAGAATGTGTTTCTCGATTCTGAAATATTCTGCGAAAGTTTACTTATACGAATTTTCACCTTCTTCATTGAGCAAGTGCTCTCGGAAGCTTGTCTTAATTGCTGTCAGTGCCTGTTCTATATAAAAACTCAAAGATATATTACACTGAATTTAATATGCCCCAAATCCGAGAAATTTGTCAGTCGTTGGCTTCTAATTATGTATTAAGAGCAACTGGGTGGCATTTTTGGTGGTAAAAAAAACTGTGATATCACATTTCTTAAACAAATTAGCTTTACGATATGAAATGTCACCTGTAAATGGGATTTTAATGTATTTCTTCACAGTAAGTCGTTTTTCTTGCGTTTAGAGGAATTTATAGTCTTATAGCATTGAAAAATAAACACTATATTGATTGTATGGCAGCGCTTATAAAACGGCGAAAATTAACCCATTTCTTTTAGATATTAATGTCTATAATACCTCGTGTGGAAGTATGTGCCATGTTTTTCATATATTATATGTAACTTACTTTATTAACCTTAGTCAAACTTTTTATATGATTTTAAATTAGTTCCTTGCTCCTAGGCCAGCAATAAACGTGATTCATTTACTGCAAATTATCAATCTGTGTATGTAATTATCACATACAATACGTAAATTTTTGGACATGTCATGGAATTATGCTCCTGAGAAGAAGTTACTGCCATTTGCTAAACCCATATTAATTAAGTTTCTGAAATTTACTTCCAATACTTCATATACATGCATGGCCAAGTTCTAAAGACTTATAATACCACAAATTTTTGAAAGCTTCTGAAGATGACAGAATAACCCAGTAAAGTGAAAGAAATCTCTTAATGGGGCAAATGAGGACTGAATTTTATTCTGAAATACATACTACGGTCCTTGACAGACTAACAGCCATGAATAAACTGTAAAACAAATTTAAATGTTGAAAGCATTCATGTGATATCACTTCACGCGCTCTCCTTGAAATACAAATGCGATGTGAAGCTAAACCATCGGTTTTTTATTTTTTTTTATTTTTTTTTTATTTTATTTTTTTTTTTTTTTTTGGGTCATCAGTCTTCTGACTGGTTTCATGCGGCCCGCCACGAGTTCCTCTCGTGTGCCAAGCTCTCCATCTCAGAGTAGCACTTGCAACCTAAGTCCTCAATTATTTGCTCTAAGTACTCCAATCTCTGTGTTCGTCTACACTATCATCCTGTCCCTTCTACTTGTCAGTGTTTTCCAAATATTCCTTTCCTCTCTGATTCTGCGCAGAACCTCATCATTCCTTACCTTACCATTCCACCTAATTTTTAGCATTCGTCTGTAACACCACATCTCAAATGCATCGATTCTCTTCTGTTCCGATTTTTCCAAAGTCCATGTTTCACTATCATTAAGTGCTGTGTTCCAGACATACATTCCCTGAAATTTCTTCCTCAAATGAAGGTCTATGTTTTATACAAGTATGCTTCTCTTGGCCAGAAATGCCCTTTTTTCCAGGGCTAGTTCGCCTTTGATATCCTCTTTGCTCGTCCTTCATTGATTATTTTACTGCCCAGGTAGCAGAATTCCTTAACTTTATCTACTTCGTGACCATCAATCTCGTTGCTAATTTTCTCGCTGTTCTCACTTCTGTTACTTCTCATTGCTTTCGTCTTTCTTCGATTTATTCTGAATCCATATTCCGTATTCATTAAATTGTTCATTCCATTCTGCATATCATGTAATTCTTCTTGACTTTCACTCAGGATAGCAACGTCATCAACGAATCGAATTATTGATAACCTTTCACCCTTAATTTCAGTTCCACTCCTGAAGCTTTCTGTTATTTCCTTCATTGCTTCTTCATGTACAGATTGAACGGTGCGGGCGAAAGGCCTCAATCCTGTCTTAGACCCTTTTCAACCCGAGCGCTTCGTTCCTGGTCGTCCACTCTTGTTATTTCTTCTTGGCTCTTGTTCATACTGTATATTACGCTTCTCTCGCTATAGCTTACCCGTATTTTTCTCAGAATTTCGAACATCTTGCACAGTTTTACACTGTCGAACACTTTTTACAGGTCGACAAATCCTATGAACGTGTCTTGATTTTTCTTCAGTTTTCCTTCCATTATCAACCGCAACGTCAGAATTGCCTCTCTGGTGCCTTTACCTTTTCTGAAGCCAAACTGATCGTCATCTAGTACATCCTCAATTTCTTTTTCCATTCTTCTGTATATTATTCTTGTCAGAAACTTGCATTCATGAGCTGTTAAGCTAATTGTACGATAATTATCGCTCGTGTCAGATCTTGCAGTCTTCGGAATTGCGTGGATGATATTTTTCCGAAAGTCAGATGGTGTGTCCCCATTCTACACACCAACGTGAACAGTCGTTTTATTGCCACTTGTCGCAATGATTTTAGAAATTCCGATGGAATGTTATCTATCTCTTCTGTCTTATTTGATTTTAAGTCTTCCAAAGCTCTATTAAATTCTGATTCTAGCACGGGATCCTATATATTTTCTAAATCCACTCCTGTTTCTTCTTCTATCACATCAGACAAATATTACCCCTCATAGAGGCCTTCAGTGTATTCGTTCCACCTATCCGCTCTCTCCTCTGCATTTAACAGTGGAATTCCCATTGCGCTCTTGATGTTACCACCCTTGCTTTTAACTTCACCGAATGCTGTTTTGACTTTCCTGTATGCTGAGTCAGTCCTTCCGAGAATCATGTCTTTTTAGATTTATTCACATTTTTCATGCAGCCATTTCGTCTTAACTTTCCTGCAATTCCTATTTATTTCCTTCCTCAGATATTGTATTTCTGTATTCCTGAATTTCGCTGAACATTCTTGTACTTACTTTTTTAAACGATTAACTGAAGTATTTCTTCTGTTACCCATGGTTTCTTCGCAATTAACTTCTTTGTACCTACGTTTTTCTTTCCAGTTTCCGTGATTGTCCTTTTTAGAGATGCCCATTCCTCTTCAACTGTATTCCCTACTGAGCTATTCCCTACTGCTGTATCTATAGCCTTAGAAAACTTCAAGCGTGTCTCTTCATCCCTTAGTACTTCTGTATCCCACTTCTTTGCATATTGATTCTCCCCGAATAATCTCTTGGACTGCAGCCTACTCTTCATCACTACTGTATTGTCATCTGAGTCTATATCTACTCCTGGGAACGCCTCACAGTCCAGTATCTGATTTCGGAATCTCTGTCTGACCATGATGTAATCTTAACCTTCCCGTATCACCTGGTCTTTTCCAAGTGTACATCTTCCTCTTGTGATTCTTGAATAGAGTATTCGCTATTACTAGCTGTAATTTATTACAGAACTCGATTAGCCTTTCTCCTTTCTCATTCCTTGTCCCAAGGCCATATTCTCCTGTAACCTTTTCTTCTGCTCCTGTCCCTACAACTGCATTCCAGTCCCCCATGACTATTAGATTTTCATCTCCCTTTATGTACTGTATTACCCTTTCAATACCCTCATATACTTTCTCTACCTCTTCATCTTCAGCTTGCGACGCTGGCATGTATACGTGAACTAACATTGCCGGTGTTAGTTTGCTGTCGATCCTGACGAATCCTATATCTGTTATACCATTTTCTGCTACTGTACCCTACGTTCATCTGACCAGAAAACGCTATCTTCTTTCCATTTAACTTCACTGACGCCTACTATATCTAGATTGAGCCTCCGCATTTCTCCTTTCAGATCTTGTAGCTTCTCTACCACATTCAAGCTTCTGATATTCCACGCTCCGACTCGTAGAACGTCATTCTTTCGTTGATTGTTCAATCTTTCTCTCATGATCACCTCCCGCTTGGCAGTCCCCTCCCGGAGATCCGAATGCGGTACTACTCTGGAATCTTTTGCCTATGAAGAGATCATCATGACACTTTTTCAATTACATTCCACATGTCCTGTCGATACACGTTATGTGTCTTTAATGGAGTGTTTTCCATTGCCTTCTGCATCCTCATGCGGTTGATCATTGCTGATTCCGCCTTTAGCAACAGTTTCCCACCCCAAGGACACACCGCTCCTCCACACACTTTGACAAGGCCGTTGGCAGAATGAGGGTGACTTCTTATACCGGAACACCTTGGCTGCCAAATGCTGATTATTAATCAAAATTTAAATGGTGATCGGTTTCGAACCCGGGATCTAAGATGTTTTAATTACTAATCAAAGACGTTACCCCATTTTTTATGTCATTTTGTTCGATATTGTTGGTTGGATTTGTTCGGTGCGGACGTCCCATGACAACCATTCAAGTTCATCGATCTATTCACTTAGTTTTTATTTTATTTTATTTATATTTTTTTTAGTGCAGAGGGCAGCTATCCCTCTGACCGAACACCCTGAGCTACCGTGCCAGCATCCCCTAGACCATGTAGACCATGGGCGCAATCATTCAGAATATAAAGAAAGCCCTACACAGCCCTACCGATCCCCCGCCCTTCCTTCCCCGCACCCACGGCAGCGTGCGATGCTGGGTGCGGCTGAAACGTTCTTTGGCAGCCAGCAATATGAAACATATTAGAACACAGAGGCTAATAAAAGCAAGTTCCTCACTTGTTCTCCTTTTTCTATCATTGAGTAAAGGATCCACTTTTTACACACCCTCTATCGTGTTAAATTATTTTAGGATGTATTTACACAGAAGATAAAATTGTTTTCTGAATCAGCACGAAATCTCTAACAGTATATACGGGTACACCATATCCCCTAAAATTGCATCGTTACTAAAACTACAGTTACAGCACTGTTTCTGTACTAGAAATACGTGTAATATAATGGTTCGGATCACAAACCAGCTACATTCTTGGCTATCCCAACGAGGTCCGGGATCTGTTTTGCAAACCTGTCAAACCAGACCCGAATTTTTCATTTCCAGAAAGTCCATATAAGATCAGGGTTACCCAGAACGGATCACTGGTTGAGAAAACGAGTTTTGCTACCGGCTACTGCGACAATATGAAACTTGTTAAGGGGCCGTTTTTTGTTCGACCGTCTTCGATCGAAAGCTGTAAAACTGAAGGAAATTATGGCATCAGGCACAGAATTATTACAGTTTTTCACCCTCAAGATTCAATTTAAAAAGTCGGTAATCACTGATTACTTAGCTGTGCGTTGATATTCACTCCACACATTTCCGAAACTGAGCTATTAAACAGTCCCAGACATACAATACTAGGTGTTATTTTGGTATCAAGGAGTGCAGTGTTAAAAGGTGTGAAGTGTTTCAATGAAATCCATGAAGATGATGTGAGAGTGGCAGTGGTAGGCACAAATCTGTTAACCCCTTTACATAATTCCCATTTATTTTCAAGATTGCGGTCACGAATTTCGTGATGTAGCGGATACCTTGAGGTCAGCGACATATTCACCGTCTTTTCAGCCTAGGTCACTTTACGTTTTTTCTCATTAGAATTTTCTGCTTAAGTGAAAGAGTTAATCATCTCGTTTTTAGGGTGACACCTTTCCTTGACCGATATATTAAAGCGGAAAACATGCCACAGTGTTTGTAAACAGATGACGTATTGAAATGAATTTTGTTTTTCTAAATACATTTTGATCATTTACATTTCTTATAATGAAATGAACACCCTTAGCTGCTTACAGACGTTGACATACGTCAACGGGGACAGATGAAAATGTGTGCCCCGACCGGGACTCGAACCCGGGATTTCCTGCTTACATGTTAAGGCTCACAGACCACTTGACCATCTTCTTCTGTGCGAATGCACAAACAGTGCCCGAACTCTTACGGGAATCGGCAACGCTCCGCGAGTAATGAGTATAATGGGCGAGGGCACTGCGAATGTAGTGCTGGACAATACGTTGAGAATGTGGGTTTCGCGGGAGGCACGCCAGAGATAAATCCCTGCAGTCACACTATCCTCTGTGTACTCGGTGGCTCAGATGGATAGAGCATCTGCCATGTGAACAGGAGATCCCGGGTTCGAGTCCCGGTCGGGGTACACATTTTCGTCTGTCCCCGTTGACGTATGTCAACGCCTGTAAGCAGCTAAGGGTGTTCATTTCATTGTAATTTCATTGTAACGAGCTACATGGTCACATCTTCGGACATGTCCGAAAGAACAGATAGCATCTTAGTATATATTTACATTTCTGACACCGACCACAATTACGTTGAAGAAATATTGCCTCAAATTTTCCCTGCTTTCTCTCTCTGTCCTCTTGAATTCCTGGTACGTTTAACTCTGAACTTCTGTGTGACTTGTGTTGATTTTTTTTATTTGTTCGTGCGGCTACCGACCTCTCACAAGCGTTTCTGAGTGATCCAATTTGTGCGACTTTTATTGCCAGTCACTCGGTCGTGAGGATTTCGAGTAACTGGGAATCCAGAAGGCTCATAGAGTAAATGTCATGTCACGTCTTTTGTTGTAAGCGATACGGTTGATAGCGGTGCCGCCACTTGGCCTGCTCCTTTCTAATAGCACCTACAAGATCGTCCCAATCCGACGGACGATGGATCATTATCAAAAGTGCCACATGCCCTCACTGAAATAGAGCAAACCAGATATAGGTGGAGAAATTCCTATCATCAGGAGCTGCCTCCGCGTCCATTGCCCTACAACTTTTTTTTTTCCTTACAAATATGTAGCAGTAATTAGCTTTGTGATTCTTCGGTTTCTCCTTGATCCATTTGGCAACTTACAACAACTTCCTAACAACTTCAGAATGAAGCGGTGCATTGCATCTTTCATTTGAAACTGTCAAGACTATACTGTTCTCAATATCGGTTGAGGTATTCCATGTCATGTATATTACTCGTCAATTTTCCCGCTTTTGCCTCGGGGATGGATGTGTGTGTCGTACTTAGGTTAGTTAAGTTTAAGTAATTATAAGTTCTAGGGGACTGATGACCTCAGATTTTAACTCCCATAGTTCTCAGCGCCATTTGAACCATTTTTTCCCGCTTTGCTGATGCAAGTTGCAACTCTCTGCCGCTAGAGGACTTTGAATTGCAGCGTGTAACACGGCGGTGAGTGACGTAATTATGTCGGTGCGAGGGAAACACCGTGATATAGTAGCATGACATTGCCAGACCACACACGAGCACTGTGACCTCTGCAACAACCCGACGCTTTGGGTTCACTGTCATCGATTATCCTCCATACAGTCCCGACCAAGCAACATTCGATATTTTCGCCTGTTTGCAAAACTTAAAGAACACCTTCCAGGACATCATTTTGATAGTGGTGATGTGCTGCAAGCAGAGGCGAAGTTGTGACTCCGTGAACAAAGCTAAACATTCTACAGTGACGGTACCAACAGACTGCTCTCGTTGGTAGAACTCTATACGTCACTAGGGTGACAATGGTGAGAAATAAATACGTCGACATGAATAAAGATGTTGAATGATAATACAGTTCGTTTCATTTAAAAATCCTTAAGGGTTTTCGCGTGAAAAAATTCCTAGGCTTTACGGTTCAGCGCGCTCTCCGTTCAAAGTGTTTCCAACAAAAGGGAAAGCCAATTGTTACCGTCCTTAACAATTGTTGTGATTATTTAGCAGCACACTGACGACGAGGCTCTTCGAACTAGGGCGTTGTACCAGTTAACGAGAACGAGAAAACGAATCACATATTATCGTTTGGAGAGAACCAGCCTAACGGAATTGGTGTTTTATCACTGTGATTGCCAACTTCGTTACAGTAAATTACATAAATGATTTCGCTTCTCCCGATTTATCGTTATCGATTATGAAGTATTTGTGATAATAGAAAGTCAGTTTTCATCACAAATAAATAATTTTGATGACTGACTGTTGTTTTGGGCATGTTGGGTTTGAGAATACATTTTCACTTTCGAATGCTTAACTCTTCACTGTTTTATGTTAACTCTACGATGTTTGATTAACCACGAGCAGCTGCGTATCAACTTAACCGGAAAGCAAATAAAATGCTCCGTTCGACACTTTAATGTGACCCCCGCCCATGTTTGATGTCAACGTGCCATGATCATTCATAGATGGCAGGTGGAGCACTAGCAGTGGAGGTATGACGTCCCATGGCCCAAATTAGACAAACTACGAATTCTTAAGTATTCTTCCACGATTCTGAGCAATTATATTTGTCATATGTAAAACAAACTCTACTAAAGTCAAGGAATAATGCGACTATAAAGAAAAAGTATTATCTGTAATATAAGTATTATTATTATCTTTGTTCTTTTTGGTGTCGGCGTGAAACAAAAAGCTCTTCTCTTGCTCAGTCTTGTTCGGATAGGGCGCCATTGTGCCCAATCTACATAATAAGATGCGTACATGTTTTATTATTTGAGCAGTGAGATCCAATATATGTCTAAAGTAGTGCTGTTGTTAATTTTAACTGTAACATGCACCACATATCCCGTTTGCCTGTCCCATAATTTTTAAAAGAATTTCAGACGCCGCGCAGCAGTAAGCTGAACATCGCTTGACGGCGACTATTGGCGGTCATTAAGCGGCAATTTCAAATTATCGTAATTATTATCCCGTGTTTTCCACAGGCGACGCTGGAGATCGGCGATATTATTTCTTTCATCCATGATCTACAGGAAAATGACATTTTCAAAGTACATGACGATATATTCAGACGATTTATATCACGTGCAATAGGACACACATTTGGTCTGCGCTAAGGCGTAATTAAATCACACGTAGGTCCTTACGTATTAAAATTGTGAAATACTTTTTTTGTGTGCGTATATAGCCTATAATGATTAACTGTTTTTGAGCACGGATGCTTTTAAGTGACGTCAATAATTATTCAGGATCCCACGCTACTTTTTTGTGTCAGTAAAATCTAAGAACGATCCGTGCCTTCGCATATCTTTGCAGTGAAACCAAATTCAAATTAAAAATAAAATATAAATTAAGTTAAATAAAATAATAAAACCGCATTTCACATTCCATTCAACAACACTCACATTAATAGGTTTCAGATAGATACACTACAGAGTGTAGATAAAACGTATGTCATTGACTTAGGGGAAAAGGTGGAAGTATTTCCGAAACGGTTAAGTTTGTATTGTCCACATGCCGCAGTGGTATACCGTGCCTGGAAAAATGGTGTCATCCAAATCCGACGCCGAAGCAAATGTGGTGCACCACGGGAATATGCGACAGAGCTTAATGATGGCTGCGGAGATGTGTACGGGCGAATAGACGTGCAGCTGTTGAGCAACTGACCGCCCAGATGAACAAAGGAGCTACCAACAACGTCTCCTCATCGATCGTTAAGCGAACATTGCTGGGTACGGGCCTCCGCAACAGGCGACTGTTTCATGCACCCATTCTGACTACTGTGCGTCGGATACGAAGGCTGGAATTTGCACGCTAATACTGCAATTGGACGTTCACTGAGTGGCCTTTTCAGATAAATCCCGTTGTATGCTTCTTCGGACACATGGCCGTTGGCGTATACGGCGTGAAAAGTCTGAAACCAAACACCCTGCAACGACCGTTGGAAGAATCCATATTGGAGGAGGGAGCGTTATGGTCTGGAGAATATTTTCTTGGCACAATGGATCAACACAAGTATGCATCAATCCTTGATTACTATGACTACCCCTTCTGGTATGATTTTTATTTTTAGTAATTTAATTGAAAGCTTTGTTGCTTTGGTAAAAATAAAATTGGTTCTTTTTGTCGTGACAGAATAAATTACTATTAATCACACCAGATTTGTCGGAGAACAGCAGCAACATGTGTAATTGATCCAGCTTTAAGAAATTCTATTACCTTTTAGCGGAAAATTCGTGCGGTACTCTCCGACGTTAGAAAAGTCGTGGTGTTCCGTTCGGAGCAGGAGGCGGCTGTCTTTTCTCATTCGCGATATCGAAAATTACTAAAAAAAATGAACAGAAAGTTTTTTTTTCGGAGGAAGATCGCGCGGAGAAAACAGACGGAAGTTACATGAAAGAAACCTAAGGGACCAACTAATTGGATTTGTACGAACATATAAACGGAACTGAAAGAACTTGGAATAAATACTATAACGATGTCGTCACGACAGCCTCCTGTTCCGACAGAACACACGCTGGATCATAAGCTGCATAAATCTTTTAAACAGGAAAGATTATCACAAGTATAATTAATGAAAATAAGGTTGAGAGATTTTCTTTGAAATTAAATAAACTTCAAGGCTTCGAGTATTATATTATGAAACGGAAACTTACATTAACATGGCCACCCATTGTGGCGGTGGAGCGAATTTTCATGATACACATTCTCGCTTGTTTGTGGCTACATATATTTTTAATCATTTAAACTCTTAAATTTACAATAAAATGATTATATCAGTATGGAGCTGGTTACAACATTCATTGGTATATGTTAAAAGTTCGCACATACTGACGCGAATACAGAAAAAAAACTTTTACATGTTAAAAATCGCAGTGATAAAGGCTGTAATGTCACACCCTGTATGCACTTTGTTTTTCCTCGGCACGATAGTGTGTACCAGCAAGACAATGCATCGTGTATGTGCGTGATTCGAAGAGCACCAGTATGAGTTTACTGCATACCCCTGGCCACCAAACTTCCCGGATTTAAAGTCAACCGAGAATCTATGCGATAACAGTCATCGAGTTGTTCGCGCCGTTGTTCCTCAGCCGAGAAGCATAGCGCAGCTGGCCACGGCTCCACACCCCTGTCGGTACTTTTCACGACTTGACGTCACGCAGCAGTCTGCGCTGCGAGAGGTGGCTACTCACACTTTTCACAGGTGCTCACGTTAATGTAACTGGACAGTGTAGTTTAAGTATTCTTATAAAACTTAAAAGTGTAGGTGGTTACGAAGCTGCTAATACTTACTTAAAACTAAAATGACTTTAGAGATTCCGAAACTCGTAGGTGAGTACCATTTCTACGGGAATACAAATATTATAGAGAAAAGAAAAAGGTTCAAATGGCTCTAAGTACTATGGGACTTAACATCTGAGGTCATCAGTCCCCTAGACCTAGAACTACTTAAACCTAACTAACCTAAGGACACCACACACATCCATGCCCGAGGCAGGATTCGAACCTGCGACCGTAGCAGCAACGCGATTCCGGACTGAAGCGCCTAGAACCGCTCGGCCACAGCGGCCGGCATTATAGAGAAGAATTGAGCAAGTGATAGATGATGCATTCGTATACTCCTTTTCCTTCCGAAATACACAAATGAATCATCCTTCCGAAATATACAAATGAATCGTCCATTGTAGAAACCAAATAAGTCATTTTTTTACACTTTTCAGGAGAAACAATAAACTGAATACTGCCACATGTTTTATTGTTACATTACTGGAATTTTCAGAACTGAAAGTGCTTCATTCTGCTTTATTGAGAGAGAAATTTAATGAGTTCACAGTTTTTTGACTTATTTGGTTTCAACAATTTTCAGTCATATTTTTTGCTTTTATAGCAATTAATCGTATGAGTACTTCGTAATACATTAGCATGGTCTGACAAAATAGAAAAAAATGAATTATTTTAACAGCAATAATGATTAACTGTACATTAGCTATAATTTTAGTCAATCACCAAGAAAGCATTTCTTCACAGAATGATCTCTTTGCAGGAGGCACATATTCAATTACTTTCTTCACATCTTCCATCTTCATTTTGGAAATACGTACTTGGTATGTTGGGTAGGCCATTGGAATGCTGTCCATTAATCCTGGAATGATGAGCTCATATCTTTTTCTTAAGTGAAAAGTATGTCTTACTAATCCATCGATATACGGAAGGCCAACTACCTCTCGTAACTCAAGGTATTGTATTTCTTTGAAGCTACTCGGAGCAAAGTAGGTCTTTTTGTTGCGTTGTTCTGTCACTGTCTCACACGAACAACACTTTTCTGAAATATTTTGGCCACCAGTTGTCTAAATATAGTATTTTCTCTCCGTTAACTAATTTTACTATCACATTCCTTTTACCGCTTACTAATAGTTCCAGGTATTCATATGGGATGTAAATGCGGTCATGAGTTTTTTTTTTCCTCTTATATTGTCCAAAGTCGCTATCACATGGGAGGAATGAGGAGTGGCCTCTCTCCGGAAATTTGTGTATTATGCCTTTGAATATTCCTGCTTGAACCAAGCCCATACATATGTGTATAAAGGTGTGATTTTTGTTCTGGCTGACATAGCCATCAGAAAACAAAAGATCACTTCACTTGTAGTGAAGACATAGAAGAACAGGTAACACTTGCGCACAGAGAATGGTGCAATAAATATCCTGCTTCATTTCAGGGAAACTAAGGGAGTAGCCCTAAGTCATGATACGAAAAACATCCAAACACATCGGAGAACCACCTCCGTCCTGAACCACACCATCCACCCGCCGTGGGCCGACCGGTGTGACCGTGCGGTTCTAGGCGCTTCAGTCTGGAACCGCGTGGCCGCTACGGTCGCAGGTTCGAATGCTGCCTCGGGCATGGATGTATGTGCTGTCCTTAGGTTAGTTAAGTTTAAGTAGTTCTAAGTTCTAGGGGACCGATGACCTCAGATGTTAAGTCCCATAGTGCTCAGAGCCATTTAGCCACCCGCCGTGGATTAAACGTCGTTACAAATAACAATTATGTTACTCTTCTTTTACATTCCATGTAACTGGCGTTAGTACATGTGTAGATAATTGTAGTATTTACAGAAGTAAAATCAATGTATTAATTTTTAACATTTACGATTTTATAACGATTCTATGCACCTGTGAATCCTGCTGTGACAGAAATCTTACATGTTGTAAATAGATACTATCATATTCGTTACTGCAAAGTTACATGTTATTTTCTAGTGCAGTCATATTATTCTTTCGTTTCAGAATGGAAATAATAGTTTAAATGGAGAAGGTGGCATGCAGTAGGGCATATAGCGGCAGAACACTGTGAAACGTCCCATTAGAAAAATTATACATGACTGTGATTAAACTAACACACAATATTTTTAGTGCAACGCAATCTGACTTTCAAAAATCCCTACAAAAGAATGGCCCTGACTAACATTAACCTATACCTTTCACAAATCACTTACCTCACCAAAAATCTTCGTTACTCAAACTACTGCAATACAGCGAGCGCCACTACTGCCAGCTAAATAAAAGATTCAAACTACTGAAGGCACTAACTACTAATAGGCATAGTTAGCAAATGAAAGATTTTGACAGAGAACAAACAATGTATTTACCTTACTAGTGTTCAAAAGTCATAATATATATAGCAGTTCATGACATCAAGTCTTACAAATTTGCCGGCCGTGGTGGTCTAGCGGTTCTAGGCGCTCAGTCCGGAACCGCGCGACTGCTACGGTCGCAGGTTCGAATCCTGCCTTGGGCATGGATGTGTGTGATGTCCTTAGGTTAGTTAGGTTTAAGTAGTTCTAAGTTCTAGGGGACTGATGACCTCAGATGTTAAGTCCCATAGTGCTCAGAGCCATTTGAACCATTTTCTTACAAATTTCAAAACTCCGCCATCTCTCTCCCCACATCCACCACTGCTGGCGGCTCACCTCCAACTGCTCAACGCTACGCGCTGTTCACATCCATCTGCCCAACACTACAATGGCAGACAACAATGCATACTAGCCACAGACTGCACACAGCACAGCCAGTAATTTTTGATACAGAGCGCTACGTGGCGTTACCAATAAGAAAACCTAAACAGCCTACTTACAACTGTAAAATGTAAGTATTAAGCTATGAAAACAAGAATCAGTTCTCGATTCATAAACGTGCATTGTCATTTTCAGAAACGCTTTCTTACTGTGGTAGTAAAAAAAAAAGTGCAGTCAACAAAAATGTCTGTGTGCAGTGAGAAGCAACCTCGAATTTCATTGGGTGACGTGAATAGCGCGTAACCCCTCTCAAGACTGTACTAACAGATTTCATTTCTATGCTATTCTCCAGGATATTATCATCCCACTAAACGACCCTGTCAATGGCAATTTTGGGCGTTTCGCATTGGAGAAAAAGCGAAAGACCGTCATATGACGGTCAAACGTCTCGCGATACTTGCACTGTTCTACACCCACTATCAAACAGAGTGTTCATGCCGCTCCTCCTGTTGAATTAAAAATACTTGCAATAATTTGGTTGTCGGAAATTGATAGCCATAGGACTTGCCTGTTCTGACAGGATAAGAGGGCTAAATTACGACCAAGATACACGTGCAGGATCATGAAAGTTCCTGATAGTGGGCTAACTGACACGCGGTCTGTCTCTCGCATAACTCCATATCGCTGATTTAATAAACACTCTGTCTATTATACTTTAGTCACAGGTAATATGTTCCCACGCCGAACGAGTGAGAACTCGTTCTGTAGTCACTTCACTAAATACCGCTGCTTTTAATTTAGCCGTTGCTGTACGGTATTTACAGACGCCGTTGAGCTAAGTTTCATTTCCTTACAAGGGAACCTCCCCATCGCAGCCCCCTCATAATTAGTTATAAGTTGGTACAGTGGATAGGCCTTGAAAAACTGAACACAGATCAATCGAGAAAACAGGAAGAAGTTGTGTGGAACTATGAAAAAATAAGCAAGATATACAAACTGAGTAGTCCATGTGTAAGATAGGTAACATCCAGGTGGGTATAAACCCATGAGCGCCGTGGTCCTGTGGTTAGTGTGTGTAGCTGTGGAACGGTAGGTCCTTGGTTCAAGTTTTACCTCGGGAGAAAATTTTAATTTTTTATTTTCAGACAATTATCAAAGTTCAGGCACTCACATATAATCAACTTCGCTCTCCAAAATTCCAGGACATGTTCAGATTTGCTTGGACATATGCAGGATTTGACGGTCTACACACGGAAAAATTTGAAAACGTTAAAAACATGTGTTTTGACAGAGCACAGGGAAAACTGTGCGACTGTGAAACTGTTGCATTCATTTGTTGCAGTTTATGTGACAAACTCTTATGTTTTCACACTTTTTTGGGAGTGATTATCACATCCACAAGAAAACCTAAATTGGACAAGGTAGAAGAATCTTTTTACCCATTCACCAAGTGTACAAGTTAGGTGGGTCGACAACATATTCCTGTCATGTGACGCAGATGCCGTCACCAGTGTCGTATAGAATGTATCAGACGTGTTTTTCTGTGGAGGAATCGGTTGACCCATGACCTTGCAATCAAATGTTTTCGGTTTCCATTGGACAGGCACGTCCTTTCGGCTACTAATCGCACGGTTTTGCGGTGCGGTCGCAAAACACAGACACTAAAATTATTACACTGAACAGAGACGTCAATGAACGAACGGACAGATCATAACTTTGCAAAAATAAAGAAAGTAAATTTTTCACTCTAGGGAAGATTTGAACCAAGAACCTCTCGTTCCACAGTTGCTCACGCTAACCACGGAACCATGGCGCCCCTGATCCGGCGTACTCCTACATGTTGCCTATCTTGCACATGGACTACTCAGTTTGTATATTTTGCTTAGTTTTTTCATAGTTCCACACAACTTCTTCCTGTTTTCTCGATTGATCTGTGTTCAGTTTTTCAAGGCCTATCCACTGTGCCAACTTATAACTAAATCTGAGGGGGGTGCGATGGGGAGGTTCCCTTGTTAGTAATGAAATACAATCTTTTCCGCAACCTATGAAATTTACCCGAGCTATTAAAAGTCCTTCGACCACGCGTTCAGCTCTGCATGGTTACTCAACCCGCAGCGGCTCACTCTCCTGCCTGAAAAAGCACAGGGGCCTAAACCGTTCCTGTTCGTATAATGGGGCTTCCTCGTCAACGACGCTACGTGCGAAGAATGTGAAGGAGTAGTTTCAATCCGCCAGGAACAGGATCGATGTCTGAACCCTCACACAGGTCACGCACCTCCTAAATGGGTACAGTCTTGCTTCAGACCCACAAGTGCAATCCCAGCGATTTCTTGATAGTGACACAAGCGATTGGTCTCCATTGCTTCATCAGAACACAAAACGTGTTCATTCCTCACGAAAATTTTAAATGCTGTAGAGGCTAATCAACAATTTATGTTGCCCAACTCCAGGACACCAAACTGTTATTGCCAGGCAAGGTTGGACATATAGTATGATAAAAGAAAGGAAAAAAATAAGTTAAATATATTTCAATTTTTTCGATTTTAATCTGCTAATTATATATATATATATATATATATATATATATATATATATATATATATATATATAGTGTATCATACTAGAATGTCGTGTTCCCAGTTTGGTACAGCTTTGCCACAGGAAACACGAAAGCGGTCGAAGACGTCCGTCTTCTCATCGGCTCCTGAACATTGTCAGAAGGCGGCTAGTTTTTGATTACGCAAAGGCTTCTATTCTTTGGAAAAGAACAACCCGGATTTCTTTACGTAATCAGTATGACATTTATGATCACCTAAGGGACCTTTAACAATGAACAATAAAAAATTGCATTTGCAAATGAAATCATTAATAAATGGGGCAGCTATGAGTTGCGTAGAAGACAAAGAGCGGCCTTCTGTCTACGACCAGAATGCCGCAGTATTCTCTGCTGCAGTAAAGGCTGTTTGATATTTACAAAAATAATATGACATGGAGGTATAAAAATATATAAAGGAAATGAATAGAATAAGAAATCTGGTAAACACTAAATATATTCAAACAATTCTCACAAGCAATTAGAGCTTAATTATAAACAGTATAGCTTACATAAGTACTTTTCTAACTGTATGGTGCGATCAGATTTCAGCCTGTTCTGTGCTAGCTCCTTGGTTCACGTTTTTGTCTCAAATTACAGTCATTACTTTTCTCCTTCTTTCAAGACAATTCTTGCACCGTTCAACACCTTCATAACAATAACTTGTCGGTTTACAGTATCGAACCTAAATTACTCGAATTTTATTAATTAATAATGTTGTCTGCACGCTGGCAAGACCGCTCACTTTTATGGCTTAAAGAAGACCTTCTTTACGCTTTCACATTACAAGCAGAAGTACGATATAATCTGAAGATCTACAAAAGTTTTTACTGTGATCTTTTATTTAGATCGAAGCGGAACGTTCAGTTCAGCTTCTGTTAAAATGTCTCTTTGACTGCGCAATCGATGTATTAGCGTCCGCGCTAGATGCGCATCTTTACAGTTACGTAAATTATGTAAAACAAATGTCTTTCAAAGAATAGGTCTCATCTCATAAGTTGATAATTTAATATACAGATAGGTGAATGCCTTTCTAAGGGTACTCACAGCTGTCATACGACGGAAAGTCCAATAATATTACAGACAGCAGACAAAACAGTTTCGAGAAAACCGTGTATCCCATGTTAGCAGTGTACGACATGCGGGGAGTCTGCGACCTAGCCCTGTTCTCTCAATCAGGGCTGGAACGAATAGGGAGGTAGCTGCCAAGGTTAGCGGGGTCTACTTTAAGCGGCCTCTCTCGTGTCCTTTTTTTTGTCGATACTTAAGAAACACACATTTCGCACTTTCCCCTCTCTTATCAGCCAAATCGAAACGGTACGGAGGACCAGTACGTCATTTTAATGTAATCGAATCTCAGACAAGAAAGCTTCTCGTTAATCTCTAGTCACATACAGAGGATACGTATTAACTATTCTTCTATAAACTGCTACTCAGTGTCAGTCGTCCTTCTCATAAGGGTTTATGAACATTGTAGACATTGTATTCTCTTGATACACTGCCATGAACTAAAATGTCAGCATCTACTGCTCTCCTAACCGTTTCATCCCTCAAATAAACAACAATGTGATTGGAGCAGCGAAGTCAGTGGCTACACAAGACAAAGTATACACTACTCAGTTGGTAGACATAACGCACCGTGGTGAATTTGATACTCGTAAAAAACAGCAAAGAGCTGGGAAACGTTCGAAGTCAAGCGGAGAGAGATGAGCAAGATAAAGGGACAGAAAATTTTCACTCCTGCCGCTGTGGCTAAGTGGTTCTAGGCGCTTCAGTCTGGAACTGTGCGACCGCTACGGTCGCAGGTTCGAATCCTGCCTAGGGCATGGATGTGTGTGATATCCTTAGGTTCGTTAGGTTTAAGTAGTTCTAAGTTCTAGGGGACTGATGACTTCAGATGTTCAGTCCCATAGTGCTCAGAGCCATTTGAAAATGTTCATGCCAGGGAGAAGGCTGATAGTGTACAAATGCAGATCATTTTACTGCATGCCAATGTACTGCGTTAAATGCCAAACCTTTCTGCCGTATCTTATCGATTATTATTCTTCTGGATTTTATTATTCTTCATATTGTTATATTACTGATTGCTGTACACGCCACTATTTTTAACATATTGTTACTATATATTACAATATATACAGTTCTTCATGTATTTTCCTGTATTATTCATTGTACGAGTATTATTCATGTATTATATTTTCATCATTTATGTTTAATAATGTAAGGAGGTTTGCTAAAATGAGCAAGAATGCTACATCTGCCATTCATTTTATTATTACAAATGTTGGATGAAATATGTATGGGTGCCTATTAAATGAGTCTAATAGCTATGAGGCCTGATAAATGAAATGAGTCAATCAGACGACAACTTACACAATTTAACTACAAAACTTGCTCTCAAAGTAGAGTCTATTTTTTTTTCTTACAGAGACACTAGCATCTCTAATACCAGTTTCTATAGAAAGATGAACATCAGCCAGAATTGCAGTTTTTCTGATAATATAAAAGATAAATATAACTTTGTAGTGGATGTTTAGTTGAAATGTAAACAAGAGTGCCTATCGAGTAAAACAAGGGCATTGATATAAAAGGGAGGGCGTTTGCCACGTTTTACCAAGAGTTTACATGTATTCCGTAAAAAAATAAAACATCTTTACAGTATTAGCCAAGATCTCAACAGGCCTGATAATTTAATGAATATTATAAGGCTAACAAAAAGACTTACAATAGGACAATGAAATCTGCAAATAAAAGTTGTGGGAAACATGATTGCTCAGTCAGCGAACAAAATCAGGAGCATATGGAACATAATTAACAAAGACACAGGAAATTCATGAGACAATAATGGCAAACACCTAAAACTCAAAGTAAAAAAAAAAGAGTAATAGAGGACCCTGTAGCTGTTAGTAGTACTTTCAACAAATATTTTGCCATATATGCCAGAGACATACACAAAATAACAAAAGCAAACCCTAAAGCTACTTAGAAATAAACAAGACACCACAATTAACTTGCGTTATATGTATCCTACAACAAAGCAAGAGATAGAAAAAGTGGCAAAGAAATTTGATAATAAAATCTCCACTGCCGTAAATGAGTTTTCAAATAAAATTTTAAAGATATCGACAAATGAAATGGCCAGACCACTCTGCCATCTAGTTAATTCACGTCTGATGGAAGTTAGTTTTGCCAAGTGAATGAAAATAGTTAGCGTCTTACAACTACACAAAAATGAAGATCCAGTGTGTTCTGGCAACTACAGACTACTTTTCCTATTGTCTATTTGCTCAAAAGTTCTTGAAAAAAATAATATACGTCATATTTTGAGAGAAATGGCATCATAAGCAGCAGACAATTTGGATTTCAAAAAGGAAAGTCGACAGTTTCAATTGCATTTGAATATATAAACTCAGAGGAATTAGATCAAGGCAAAAATCCTCTTGGTATATTTTGTTACTTATGGAAAGCTTTCTGTTTAGATGATCATGACGTTTTAGTAAGGAAACCTGATCATGCTTGATTAGAGGAATAGCTCTCAGTATCATTAAATCATACCTACAAAATAGAAAACAATCAGGAGAAATATGATTCAAAGAAAAAAATATTTATCAAACATTCCATGAGTAAGTTATAGTGTACCACAAGACAGTATACTGAAAGAGAAATGATCCTTTTTGCAGATGATGATACCAGCATAACCACTGACATAAATTTATATAACACCATAACAAAATGTAAAATTATAGTTGAATCACTCAGTGACTTGGGAGCTATAGGCTAATTCTCAATAAACAGAAAACTAAAATAATACTCTTTAGGCACAACAGAAGAAGAACTGAAGAATCATCACAATCACAAGGTCTGGATATGAATGTAATCCAAAACACAAAGATCTTAGGTATCACCATAGATAACTACTTACTGTGGAGAGACCACATTGCTACCATAACAAGCAAACAAAGTTCGGCTATATTTGTTCTCTAGTACATTAGTAGCAGATGATGCTGAATCTTCAGAGTGCATAAATATCAGAATATAGGATAATGAAATAAGAACAGACAGCTGTAAGCCACTATTCAAAAGAGTTAAAATTTTAACTTCCCACAGTATATATATATATATATATATATATATATATATATATATATATATATATATATATATATATCGTACTATTGTTTGTGGGGAAACTTCCAATAAAAAGAAGACACACATAATCGTGCTACTACAAACTGTATAAAGATAAAGAATTCCACAATACAACACAGCTAAACTTGAAAAAAAAGTACTGCTTATATGGCAGTTAAAATGTACAACTGCTTATCATTTCATGTTTGAAATTTCAACTTGAAAGATAAATTGAAGCAAACAATAAAACTATTGCTTGTAGAAAGTCCTTTATGTTCAGTCGATGGTCACATACTAATCGAAAAAAAGTGGAAATAGACATACAGTATAACAGAATTAAAATGTATAAAGGCGGATGTGTAGTAAGTACAGGATGTGTTGCTACGGGTGATGCAACAGAAACAAGATGTGTATAAGTAGACTGTACAGCAGGTACAAAATGTGTGCACGATATATGATGCTATTGTATTTACAATGATATTTAAATAATGTGAGTGATTATTTTGTAAACCTAACAATACGAAAATGTAGTTGGATCGGATCCTTATACGTACATCCAAAGCTTCTAAGTAAATAAATTACTGTTAATGATGATTATTTTGTCGGATCGGGATGTTAGGCTGGGCGGTCCCCCGATATCATTAAAGATGATGAGGCTGTATATGTGGTGGCACTGGGTTTCGTCATGTCCCTTCCTTTTGTTCCAAATTCGTTCTTAACAGCTCAGTGAGAGCACTGCATTGCAAAGCACTGACTAACTCATCAGCACGTTTCAGATACATACATAATTTTTCAGAATGGGATGGTGAAAGGTAATCACAAACTCTCCCTATTAGGATTTCACGCAAGATAGTAATGGGGAATTCCCAAATTATTACCAACGTGGAAGTAATCGCTCGTGAGTTCCAAAGTGCTACTAGCAGTTTAGCTAGCACAGTGACTGTGCGTAGGAAGTTACAGAGAATGGGGTACAGTGGTGGAGCAGCTCCTAGGAGCCCTGTAGTCAGCCCTAAGACACGCTTGAGGTGGTCTAACGAGCGACACAGCTGGACAGTGGATGAGTGGACACGAGTGATTTGGAGTGATGAGTCACGTCATACCTTGTGGCAATCCATGAAACCTCACCTGCCATCATGTGACGTGCCAACCATGGAACATATTTGCGATGAGTTAGAACGTCTCTCCGTTCCGGAACCAGCGTCCAATGTCACTGCCTTCTCTGGTTACTGCTCTCGAAGAAGTATGGTCTGCCATTCCTCAACAGAAATTCATAAATCTCACTGAAAGTGTACCCAGAAGACATCAATTCGTCATAAAACCGAAGGGTGGTTGCACCCCATTTTCATATCCGCTAGTATGTGTCCGGACACTTTTGACAAAATACTGTAACGATGAAGCGTGGCATGACAGCCTTAATTTGTGAAAAATTTCAAAGATGATAGTCACAAACGTTATACCATTGTACTCATATTTTCAAGAGCTTGTAGTGTCGTTAACAAAATCGTATAATTCCATGACAGAAACGATAATTTCTTCAAAACCTCAGTGGACGCAAGAATTAAGTTGGTTGATGATGAGACAAAAGTACGAGCACTTATGCATACCATCATATGCCGATTACCTCGTTACGGTACTTCGCACGATTCACAAAAGAAAAGGAAGGTAAGTTTACATGATTCCTCTTAATATTTATTACGTTTTTCGATCTGGAACACCCGCTTAATATCGTGTAGCGCCCCCGCGAGCACGCCGAAGTGCCGCAACACGACGTGGCATGGGCTCAACTAGTACCTGAAGGGCTGTCCATAAACCCTTAAGGGTACGAGGGTGGGAGATGTCTTCTGAACAGCACGCTGCAAGTCATCCCACATATACTCAACAATGTTCATGTCTGCGCAATTTCGTGGCCAGCGGAAGTGTTTAAACTCAGAAGAGTGTTCCTGGAACCACTCTGTAGTAATTCTGGACGTGTAGGGTGTCGCATTATCCTGCCGGAATTGCCCAAGTCCGTCGGAATGCACAGTGGACATGAATGGATGCAGGTGATCAGACAGGATGCTTAAGTACGTGTCACCGTGTATCTAGTCGTATCAGTGATCCATATCACTCCAACTGCACACCCCGCACACTACTACAGAACCTCCACCAGCTTGAACAGTCTCCTGCTGACATGTAGGTTCTATGGATTCATGAGACTGTATCCCTACCGGTTCACGTCCATCAGCTCGATACAATTTGAAATGAGACTCGTCCGACCAGACAACGTGTCTGCAGTCAGCAACAGTCCAATGTCGGTGTTGATGGGGCCAGGCGAGAAGTAAAACTTTGTGTTGTGCAGTCACCAACGGTACACGAGTGGGCCTTCGGCTCCAAAATTCCATATCGATGATGTTTCGTTGAATGGTCTGCATGCTGACATTTGTTGATGGCCTAGCACTGAAATTTGCAGAAATTCGCAAACGTTTTGCACTTCTGTCACGTTGAACGATTCTCTTCACTCGTCGTTGGTTCCGTTCTTTCAGGATCTTTTTCCGGCCGCAGCGACCTTTTACCGGATTCCTGATATTCACGGTACACTCGTGAAATGGTCGTACGGGAAAATCCCCACTTCATCGCTACCTCCGAGATGCTGTATCCCGTCGCTCGTGCGCCGGCTGTAACACCACGTTCAAACTCACTTAAATCTTGATAACCTGCCACTGCAGCAGCAGTAACAGATCTAACAACTGCGCCAGACACTTTTCTTATATAGGCGTTACCGACGGCAGGTCGTATTTTGCCTGCTTACATATCTCTGTATTTGAATACAGATGCCTATACTAGTTTCTTTGGCTGAAGCGCCAAAGTGTACTACGTGCTCAATATGCTTGTAAAAGTTATCTACGGATGAATAAAGTACTGCTACTATTACTACTACTACAGGATGTGGCACCTAAAACCGGCTCGTCGTACACAATGACAATGTTCCAGTGCCTGCACGAGCGTCAGTAATAATGATGGAAAACGAGAAACGCCGTCAAAACCGTTGCGCATGAACTAATCATGTCCTCTGACGTACCGACACTGTGCGGAGCTTGTTGTTGTGTCCCACTTGAGAAAAAAGGCCTCGTTATATGAAGGCAGGTTAGTGTGACTTCGTGATAATGCCATATTCGTTACCCGAGCGTGCTGCCGTTGTTGAAGCGTTCATTCGCACAGGGCATTTTGTGAAAACAAAGGATTTTTTTTCTAGGAGAAGTTTCCAGGACGTTCTGCGCCAGCAAAAACAACATACCAACATACAAGAATTGATTGAAAAATGGCGGCGTACAGGATCGGTTCAAAATGCTTCCAAGAGCAGACCACCATCTGTCTGCACACGTGAATTAAAGAGGCAGGTGCAGGAGATAATGACAAGAAGTTCTCCTAATGACAAGAAGTTCTCCTAAGTCAACGATAAAATTGAGTTATGCGAGTGAGAGAAATTGCAGACGTGTTTTAAGGTGACTGAAGTTAAAACTGTACCGGATAAGCGTTGTGCAAGAACTGAAGGAACCTGTCCAGCAGAAGAAAGTGCATTTCTCTTCATGGCTGTTGAGATATGTTGCCTGCGGTCCATGGACCCAGTAAGGCTCACCATGAGTGTCCACGCGTGATTCCAACTGTGTGGGTATAAAATTCCCAAAACAACCAGTATTAGTTGACAGAAAATCTACACGCAAACTACCAGGTACCCTTGCATGACGAGAAGACTGATGTTTGGTATGCCACGCGCGTTATAGGGCCCATATTCTTTGAGGCGACAGTGGACAGTGACGTGTAAGTGGGAATCCTGGAGGAGTTGTATTCGAACTTGACAGAAGAGGAGCGTCAGTTGACTTTACGGGCCGCACCCTACTATGACTACTAGTAGCAAAGTTACGAAGGCATCATGGTCGTATTGTAGTACGGGAAATCAGGCAGTTCTGCAGCTATACGAGGGTGGTTTGATAAGTCTGCTAGTTTCCCATGAAAGAATGTAACAATTTTGTTTCGTCTTCATAGTTGGAAAGCTTGATTATTCCAAGCATAGTATAATGAATTTCAACAATTTGCAGGGTGCAGTTTACTGTTGACGGCCGTTTGAATTGGTCAGTGTTTCGACAGCGATTGAAAATGGATAAAATCGAGTTTCGTGCTGTAATTAAGCATTTTCATTTGAGGGGTTGGACTGCTGGACAAATCAAAACAGAACTGGATAAAGTTCACGCGGACTCTGCACCATCATTGAACACCATTTAGTTTTGGAGTAATGAATTTAAACGTGGCTGTTCGAGCACCGAAAACGAAGCGCGCTCCAGCCGTCCAATTGAGGTCACCACAAAGTAAACCAATGACAAAACCCATGACATGGTAATGCAAGACAGCGGAATAAAAGTTCGTGAGATTGCCGAGACTGTAGGCATCTGAGATGAGCGAGTACATAATATCCGGCACGGAGACTTTGCTGTGAAGAAGCCGTGTTGGAGGTGGGTGCCACGATTGCTCACAACGGCCCAAAAGCCCATCCGGCACAACGTTTCAACGCAATGTCTGGCGATGTTTAATCACAATCCGCAAGACTTTGTGACTGTTAATGAAACCTGGATCCATTACTACACACCAGATTCAAAACGGCAAACAAAACAATAGACACTGGCTGGCGAAAGTGCACCGAAGAAGGCAAAAACCATTTTGTCAGGTAGCAAGGTGACGGCCATTGTTTTTTAGATTCTCAAGGAAATCTCATAGATGACTCGGAAAAAGGTAGAACCGTAGCTGGGCCTTATTATACGACGGCCGGTGAGGTCTAGAGGTTCGAGGCGCTACAGTCTGGAACCGCGCGACCGTTACGGTCGCAGGTTCGAATCCTGCCTCGGGCATGGGTGTGTGTGATGTCCTTAGGTTAGTTAGGTTTAAGTAGTTCTAAGTTCTAGGGGACTGATAACCTCAGAAGTTAAGTCCCATAGCGCTCACAGCCATTTGAACTATTTTTTGAATCTTACTATACTTCATTGCTGGATCGTTTGAAACTTGCATCGGTTAAAAGAAGAACAAGGTTGGCTCGCAAAATAGTGCTGTTTCACCAGGATAATGCACCATCCCACAAATTCGCAATAACAATGGCAAAGTGCACGAACTGGACTTTGAATTTGTTCCTCATCCACCCTATTCACCAAAATTAGCTCCAAGTGACTTCTTCCTGTCTTCTAACTTGAAACATTGGCCTGCTGGGAAGAAATGTTCATCAAGTGAGGAAGTGATAGCTGCAGTCAAGGAGTATTTTGCAGAGTTTGTCAGAACCTATTTTACGACCATTTCACGAGTGTACCGTGAATACTGGGATTTGTAAGCTGGAGGCTAGTTGGACCAGTTGTACTTTCCTCAAAGGAGACAGTCGAAAAGTCAGATGAACTGTTTACGAAACAAACGTTTTTTCTTTCTTTCTTACCAGACGTATCAAACCACCTACATATGAGGTAGCTGTAGAGAACGAAACAACTGTGGCCGCAGCGCGCGTAGCGATTCACGTCGCAGCTGGCGGCCGGCCAGGATCCCCGCCTCCCGCCGGGTGAGTGACCGCATCGCAGGCAGCGGTGTGCCGCTCTTCCGCGACGCGACATGACACGCCGGGTTCCGACGCTGGACTGCGTGCGCGCGCGGGCGACGAGGGCGAATTGCCTGCAGCTGTCTCCGTTCCGCCGTACACGCGACCTGGCATACCGCAGCCGCGCGCGGGGCAGGATCAGCGGCTCACCTTGCGGTCTGCTTCCGCCGCCTCCAAATTGCTGCCGGGAGAGCGTTACTTCGGCACGCACCCCCTACCCCCCCCCCCCCCCCCCCCAACCGTCACATAGGCGCGAGTTCACAGTACTTGCAGTAATTAGTCACCGTCACCAGCCATCAGGAGAGCTACCGCAGTGGCAAGGCACCCGACTCGTATTCTGGTGGACGACGGTTTAAATCCCCATCCGGTCGTACGGCTTTAGAATTCCTGTGATTCCCCCAAATCGCATAAGGCCGATAACTAAACTGTATTCTCGCGTCGTGGGCTACACTGCTTTTACAATCCTTCCCCAATCCCCACCCATTTGATAGATGGATGATTCATACACACACAGTGATTCTTTACAGACAGTAAATGGTATTTGAACCACGTTTGATTGAAATCGGTCCAGTGGTTTAGGAGGAAATGCCTAAAAATACGTAAATGTACACATACATACACTATGTGATCAAAAGAAAAGTAGCCGGACCCCCCCCCCCCCCCCCCCCAAACATACGTTTTTCATATTAAGTGCATTCTGCTGCCACCTACTGCCAGGTAATCCTTATCAGCGACCTCAGTTGTCATTAGACATCGTGAGAGAGCAGAATGGGGAGCTCCGTGGAACTCACGGACTTCTAGTGTGGTCAGGTGATTGGGTGTCACTTGTGTCATACGTCTGTATGCGAGATTTCCGCACTCCTAAACATCTATAGGTCCACTGTTTCCTAATGGATAGTGAAGTGGAAACGTGAAGGGACACGTACAGCACAAAAGCGTACAGACCGACCTCGTCTGTTGACTGACAGAGACCGCCGACAGTTTAATATTGTCGTAATGTGTAATAGGCAGACAGCTATCCAGACCATCACACAGGAATTCCAGCCAGCATCAAGATCCACTGCAAGTACTATGACAGTTAGGCGGGAGGTGAGAAAACTTGCCTTTCATGGTGGAGCGGCTGCTCATAAGCCATACATCAGCCGGTAAACGCCAAACGACGCCTCGCTTGTTGTAAGGAGCGTAAACATTGGACGACTGAACAGTGGAAAAACGTTGTGTGGAGTGACGAATCACGGTACACAATGTGGCGATCGGATGGAAGGGTGTGGGTATAGCGAATGCCCGGTGAACATCTGCCAGCGTATGTAGTGCCAACAGTAAAATTCGGAGGCGTTAGTGTTATGGTGTGTTCGTGATTCTCATCGAGGGGGCTTGAACCCCTTGTTGCTATGTGTGGAAATATCACAGTACAGACCCACTGTTCAAGAGCAATTCGGGGATAGCGTTTGCATCTTTCAACACGATCGAGTACCTGTTCATAATGCACGGCCTGTGACGGAGGGGTTACACTACAGTAACATCCCTGTAATGGACTGGCCTGCACAGAGTCCTAACCTGAATCCTACAGAACACATTTGGGGTGTTTTGGAACGCCGACTTCGCGCCAGGCCTCACCGACCGACCCTGATACCTCTTGTCAGTGCAGCACTGCGTGAAGAATGGGCTGCCATTCCCCAAGAAACCTCTCAGCATGTGGCTGAACGTATGCCTACGAGAGTGGAAGCCGTGATCAAGGCTAAGGGTGGGCCAACACCATACTGAATTCCATCATTACCGCTGGAGGGCTCCACAGCCAGGTGTCTGGATACTTTTGATCACATAGTGTATGTCTGAAGTATCTTTGACATGCGCATGTGCGAGCAAAACCACGGGTAAAAAAGCTCATCCTAAGCCCCTGGAACGATTTCAATCATATATGTTACACATATTGGTTATAATCTGGAAAGAAATACTATAGAGGTAAGAACCACTGTCTTCCTGTTGCGGTGAGTGTGATAAAGCGGAGGGAGAAGAGAGCACGAGGCAATGGACAGACAGCGAGATGGTGGAAGTAGACAGGTACAGTTAGAAGGAGGAAGAGGTGGAGCGATGGGGGGGGGGGGGGAGGAGATGAATAGAAAAATGTAAAAGGAGGATGTGAACAGAGACATAGGGAGGAAGGGACAGGCAGAGAGATGGAAGAGGAAATGAACAGACAGAGCGCCGCGGGGAGGGGGGGGGGGATGGATGGCATGAACAGAGGAATTGAAGAGGGGGGACAAAGAAAAGGGAAGGAGATGAACAGGGAGAGGGGGAGGACAAAATGGACGGAGAATGGGGGAGAAGGAGATGGACAGCCACACTATGGAGCGAACGTTAGGATGGAACCTTATCGCTCCAAAGCCATAAATGTCAGAACACCTACTCTAGCCAACGTAATCTCTGCCAGAGGACACATTCATCTACACGTTTGGTATGGTTCACTTATGAATCATGAGCTGTAATTCGGAAAAATATATTTTGATATATCTCAAGGTATCTTACAAGAAAATCTAATCTGGTAAGTAACTAGTCTATAATTTTTTTCCTTCTTTTTATAATAGAAACAGTTTCGCCAGAAGTGCAGCGGATACTGAACGCACATAAAGACGGGCAGCCGCAATGCTCACAGGTTTGTATGACTCACGGGAGAGCGTCACGAGGAAATGCTGAAACTACCTGATTTGACAGGTGATTGAGGATAGACGGCAACTAACCGGGATGGCCTACTTGCAAAGTTCAACGAACCATTATTATGTGAAGAATCTAGGAACACACTTCATCTCCCTAGGGACCCTGTAGGGACCTCCAAGAACGATTACAGAGCGCGCAGATGCGTTTATGCAGTCATTTTTCCCGCACCCCATATACCAAGGGAACAGATAGAAACCTTAACAGGTGGTACAGTGCTATGTACTTTCTTTCATTCTTTTTACAGTGGACTGCAGAGTGTGTACTTGGATGTAGATTTGGCGTATTTGTTATGACAATGGACACGAGTTCAGCAGTAGTGGTATTTACATCCTATACGATCATCCAGGTTTAATTATTGCGTCGATTCCTGACGCATCCAACGCTACTGCATGTGCCGCTTTGAAGAGGTCGCTCACACCGTTATCAAAACGATCTGTGACCTCAGACTCTATTGAAAAATATGTACATGGTGTTGTACCGTAACCTTCGTTACTCCACTTTTTCGGGGCGCTTCGTAATTGCCACTGCTGGTCGTACTACGTTTCAGCGTCGCCGCAGTCATCTTTCGTTCAGATACATGTTTTTAATACTAGAGTTTAGGGATCAGTCCTCTGTAGATGTCGAATAAGTAACGTTGTTAAATGTTTCATTCTAATTACAATGTATGAACATTTTAAAAATCGAGCTTCGAGCTTCATTATATCACCAAATTGATAGACGCGTACTTCTTCAGCTACACGACTAGCAAAGCGTTACATAGATAATTTGAAAATATAAGACACAATATTTGTTGGCTTGGTAATTAATTGCACAAAATCGGTGTGTTACAAAAGTGCATCGTTATCTCTCTTTTTGATTTTAAAGGTAAGATGATAAGTAAGTATTTATTATTGCTTTGCCGCCACCCCTCCTCCCAAAAAAAGTAAAAAAAGAAATTAATTTAAATCATAATACAGTTTTAGATGGCAATAAGCTTGCTAGTTGCGTTGTGGAACTCCCACAAGGGGTTTTTCCGTCACCGTTACAAGTTAACTTTCCGAGCACGTATTATGATTGCATTCGAGATACGGATTTTACGAGCGTCACCCTGCAAATACAGAAACACATGACGAGGAGTATCCAATACGCTAGCAAGTTGAGCCAGATATAATTTCTCAGTTTTTACTAAATGAGGCCCATTATACAAGTATGTTGGACATTCCGCATTTTTAATCATGTCATTGGTTCCGGATTCGAAAAACGATTTTATGCATCTGACCTTCTTACTTTTTTCGCTACTTTACATCAGGACTGCTATGAAGGCGTATCAAGAATTGAGATAAGTCACTACTATACTGACGAGGAATTTAATTGTGGGCACCTATCATGTGAGTGACACAAGTCATGTCATCTCGGTAGATATAGTAAATCAGCGTAACATGAAGCCACTAGAGCTTTTACTGGACGTCTAAATGGCAGTCCCACCCAGAACAGGCAAATCACAAGGTCTCAAAGCGTTTGATCGTGATCAGGTAAAAGACCAGATGCGAGAGGTACTATATCAACGAAGTTGTACAGACGCCGCAATTTTGACAGGTCAACATAGCAGTGGTTTAGCGCGAGCAGCACCTTCTTATAAAATCTTCGGTGTTATAGTCACGGTTTTTCGAACGATTCCTTACGGTCGAAACGTTGGCTTCATTGCAGTATTTTATACACTGACGTTGCGCAACACCCAGAAGAATTTTAATCATGTATATATGTATGTATGTATTGAACTGGCGACCTAGAAACGACGGAGAGGCTTCGTCCCCGCCGTAGCCCTCAGTGGTAGATAATCCGACAACAGGTCACAGCAGTCCACCCACCCCACCGCCGCCCGACACCGAACGTAGGTTTATTGTGCGGTTCAGCCCCCAGTGGACCCCGCCGGGAACGTCTCTTTCCAGACGAGTGTAACCGCAATGTTTGCATGGTAGAGTAATTATGGTGTACGCGTACGTGGAGACAGTGTTTGCGCAGCAATCGCGACATACTGTAACAGAGGCGGAATAAGGGGAACCAGCCCGTATTCGTGGAGGTAGATGGAAAACCGCCTTAAAAACCATCCACAGACTGACCGGCACACCGGACCTTGACACTAATCCGCCGGGCCGATTCGTGCCAGGGACCGGCACGCCTTCCCGCTTGGAAAGCAGTGCGTTAGACCGCACGTCCCAGCCGGGCGGGCATTTTAATCATCATATTTCTTGTTTGCATATTTAATTTTACAGCCGTATTTAGCTATGTTTGGAGGCTCTCCGAGAATATTTAATACTTACCATCCAGACAGTTTTGCAGTTTGTAGATGACGTAAGGTAACAGTGATCAGAATGTTGTTAATTTTTCTTTGCTATTGCGTCCACCAGCGATGTGCTTTATACTCAACTCTGAAGATATTGTTCAATGTCACAAAATTTATCAAATTAGTATTTTATTGTCTGTGGTATGTTCAGTACTGGAAATAAGCGTATGGCATCGTTGGCCGGGAGGCCCCTTTTTGGGGAAGTTCGGCCGCCAAGTGCAAGTCTTATTTTATTCGACGCCACATTGGGCGATTTGCGCGCCGGTGATGAGAATGAAATGACGATGACGACAATACAACACCCAGTCCCCGAGCGGAGAAAATCGCCAACCCGGCCCTGAACCGAACCCAGGACCGGTTGCATGGGAGGCTAGTACGTTACCACCCAACTATGCAGGCGGACGGTATATAAAGACTCCTTTATTCATATAAAACTAGTGATATTTTAATCTTAGTCAGTAGGGTAGGGTGGGGCCTTCTGAATTGTGGGGCTATGTGGACAGATAAAAGAAAATATTTTACTGTTCAGCCCATGTGCGCAGCTCGGATGCCGTTATGTTGATCGTTGCTAGACAATTTGTGCACAACCGGCATGAGGTCTTTTCGAAATACATTTAATACAGACAGTAATCATCCAGAAGGAAATACACTCCTGGAAATTGAAATAAGAACACCATGAATTCATTGTCCCAGGAAGGGGAAACTTTATTGACACATTCCTGGGGTCAGATACATCACATGATCACACTGACAGAACCACAGGCACATAGACACAGGCAACAGAGCATGCACAATGTCGGCACTAGTATAGTGTATATCCACCTTTCGCAGCAATGCAGGCTGCTATTCTCCCATGGAGACGATCGTAGAGATGCTGGATGTAGTCCTGTGGAACGGCTTGCCATGCCATTTCCACCTGGCGCCTCAGTTGGACCAGCGTTCGTGCTGGACGTGCAGACCGCGTGAGACGACGCTTCATCCAGTCCCAAACATGCTCAATGGGGGACAGATCCGCAGATCTTACTGGCCAGGGTAGTTGACTTACACCTTCTAGAGCACGTTGGGTGGCACGGGATACATGCGGACGTGCATTGTCCTGTTGGAACAGCAAGTTCCCTTGCCGGTCTAGGAATGGTAGAACGATGGGTTCGATGACGGTTTGGATGTACCGTGCACTATTCAGTGTCCCCTCGACGATCACCAGTGGTGTACGGCCAGTGTAGGAGATCGCTCCCCACACCATGATGCCGGGTGTTGGCCCTGTGTGCCTCGGTCGTATGCAGTCCTGATTGTGGCGCTCACCTGCACGGCGCCAAACACGCATACGACCATCATTGGCACCAAGGCAGAAGCGACTCTCATCGCTGAAGACGACACGTCTCCATTCGTCCTCCATTCACGCCTGTCGCGCCACCACTGGAGGCGGGCTGCACGATGTTGGGGCGTGAGCGGAAGACGGCCTAACGGTGTGCGGGACCGTAGCCCAGCTTCATGGAGACGGTTGCGAATGGTCCTCGCCGATACCCCAGGAGCAACAGTGTCCCTAATTTGCTGGGAAGTGGCGGTGCGGTCCCCTACGGCACTGCGTAGGATCCTACGGTCTTGGCGTGCATCCGTGCGTCGCTGCGGTCCGGTCCCAGGTCGACGGGCACGTGCACCTTCCGCCGACCACTGGCGACAACATCGATGTACTGTGGAGACCTCACGCCCCACGTGTTGAGCAATTCGGCGGTACGTCCACCCGGCCTCCCGCATACCCACTATACGCCCTCGCTCAAAGTCCGTCAACTGCACATACGGTTCACGTCCATGCTGTCGCGGCATGCTACCAGTGTTAAAGACTGCGATGGAGCTCCGTATGCCACGGCAAACTGGCTGACACTGACGGCGGCGGTGCACAAATGCTGCGCAGCTAGCGTCATTCGACGGCCAACACCGCGGTTCCTGGTGTGTCCGCTGTACCGTGCGTGTGATCATTGCTTGTACAGCCCTCTCGCAGTGTCCGGAGCAAGTATGGTGGGTCTGACACACCGGTGTCAATGTGTTCTTTTTTTCCATTTCCAGGAGTGTAGAAGAGGTAAGACGGTATTGATTACAACAGTCCGCCTTGTAATATTAAGTCTGTTTAAAATAAGGTCTATCGTTGAAAGACTTCAATGCCTGTTATAAATCATTTCGCTACCAATTGTAAATATAGGATCCTCGAGGTCGGTCAACAGAACAGCTAGTGACACCCGTTATAAATTTGGGCAACCGCTGTCATTTTAAAAAGTAACAAGGGAATGGACTATGTAAACTAGTCTTCGTGGTGCTTTCTGAATATAATATCTCCTATTTCTTCTTTATTAAAGTACTAGCTGAGAAACCTGGCATTGTCAGGATATTTATTTATTCCAATCTTCTTTTAGTCACTCTCCTCCTCCCTGCTCTCTCTTCATCTCCTCCTCCTCTCTCTATCAACCTTCACCTCCTCCTCTCTCGTACCCAACCCCTTTCTTTTTATCCACTTCTCATCTCATCTCTCTCCATCCCCCCCTCCCCCTGTCCCTGTTCATCACCTCCACCCCTCCGTCACTCTGTCCATCTCCACCACCTCTCTCTGTACACCCCTCCAGCCCCCAGATCTCTGTCCAGTTCCTCCTCCCCCTTCTGTCTGTCCATGGTGTAAGAAATGGAGTGAGAGAGGAGACAATAGATGATACAATGAACACCAATTCCGAGAGAGATTGTGCCAATGTAGTAAGAGGATACTCTGATTGGCTGCCACCACAGGATCCAGCGCGCCAAATCTCTAAGATTCGTTTATTAATACACTCTAAAAAACAGAAGAAAACGCACCACAAAAGAACTATCGGAATGAGACGGAAATCGGTACATAGGATTTACATGTACAGACAAATAAATGACTACAATTTCAGAAAAACTGGATGCTTTATTCAAGAGAAGGAGCTCCGACAACTGTTCAAATCAATAATGCGTTGATTGACCTCTGGCTCTTATGCGCACTGTTATTCGGCTTGGCATTGGTTGAAAGAGTTGTTGGATGTCCTCCTGAGTGACATCGTGCCAAAATCTGTCCAACTGGCGCGTTAGATCGTCAAAATCCCGATCTGGTTCGAAGGCCCTGCCCATAATGCTGCAAATGTTCTCAGTTGGGGAGAGATCCGCCACCTCACTGGCCAAGATTAGGTTTGGCAAGCACGAAGACAAGCAGAAGAAACTGCCGCCGTGTGCGGACAGCCATTATCTTGCTGGAATGAAAGCTCAGAAAGGCTTGCCATGAAGGGAAATAAAATGGAGCGTAGAATATCGTCGACGTACTGCTGTGCTGTAAGAGTGCCATGCTTCACATGCAAAGAGATCCTGATGTGAAATGAAATAGCACCCTGGCTATCACTACTGGTTGTAGGCCCGTATAGCGGGCGACAGTCAGGTTGTCATGTTGGTATAACACTGCTGTCTGAAACGTATCCAGACGCATCTTCACCTGAAATATTCTGTTACTGAAGTAGAATTTCCTTCAGTGATGAGTCCCGCTTCGAAGTGAGCCCCGGTGACTGCTAACAGGAATAATGGTCTGAGGTGCCATTTTTTTTCACAGCAGGACCACTTCGGTAGTAATCCGTGGCAACCTTAAAGGAGCTGTAAATCAGGCTGCTCGAAGAAATTCTACGCACCGTTTTTTTGCCACCATAGGCTTACATTTCAACAAGATAATGCCCGCCCGGCCACGGCGAGAGTTTCTACTACTTGCCTTCGTGCTTGCCAAAAACCTACCTTTCCAGCAAGGCTGCCGGATCTTCCCCCAATTGAGAAGGTTTGGAGTAATATGGGCAGTGCTCTCTAATCAACTCGGGATTTTGGCTATCTAACGCGCCCTTTTGGACGGAATTTGGCAGTGTATCTTTCAGAAGGACATCCAACAGGCCTGTCAACCAGTACCAAGCCAGAGGTGGACCAGCGCGTTGTTGAATTGCTCAGTCTGTGAAGCACTTTCTCTTAAATAAATCACCAAATGTTTCTGAAATTGTGATCATTTGTTTGTCTGTACGTTTCATATTTACCGACGTCCATCCGAATCGAATAATTCCTTCGTGGTGCATCTTTTTCTGTCTCAGAGCGTACTTAATAATGTGTAATTCAGATTTAATTGGCTATCATACTGAATACACCCTCAACAGCAAGCTATCACCCATTTATTTAAGATCTCAATTTAATAAGAATTTTAAATAATATTAGAACAACGACGTTAAGACAAAGCACTTCGTGCACCTTCGGCTGTCGCGAAAAGTGCGTTACGAAGCGAAGCGATCGGGCTGTCGAGTCACTTGGGGACCAGGGATGGGATAAAATAGTTCGTGTTACAGACTGCAGAGTTAAAGCCTTGGGTGTGCGTAGTATAAAATTGTATTTGGTAATCGGGACTTCGCGTGAAAAGCAGCGAAAAACAGAGTAGAGGTGTATATATTTTTGTTATCTTATTTTCTACAAGCTAGTTAATATAATAGATTTGTATTGCTTCTAAAATGAACAGTGAATCGGTTGACTTCATGGAGGTACGTTTATAACAAGTACTGTTTACAGTTTTACGCTTTATTTGCAAAATAATTCGTGTGATGAGTGAATAAAGAAAAGCATCGTACATCCTAAATTTGTAACTTATCAGATCATTTGGAAGAATTGAGAATCTTAGCCGTCTCACCAGTTATTTTACAGGGTTATCTCAAGAACAACGAACTCGCAGTCTTAGAACTACATATGCCCTGGGACAAGGACGTCTATAGAGGATCCCAGGTTGGTGGAGTATTACTAAATGGAAGCGACAGAGCACGGCTAGGCCTCTCACATGTTCCTACATTTCCAGTACAAATGGAAAGAGTTACATGTAAAAAAAATGGTTCAAATGGTTCTGAGCACTGTGGGAATCAACTTCTGAGGTCAAATGGTTCAAATGGCTCTGAGCACTATGGGACTCAACTGCTGTGGTCATCAGTCCCCTAGAACTTAGAACTACTTAAACCTAACTAACCTAAGGACATCACACACACCCATGCCCGAAGCAGGATTCGAACCTGCGACCGTAGCATTCTGAGGTCATCAGTCCCCTAGAACTTAGAACTATTTAAACCTAACTAACCTAAGGACATCACACACATCCATGCCCGAGGCAGGATTAGAACCTGCGACAGTAGCGGTCGCGCGGTTCCAGACTGTAGCGCCTAGAACCGCTCGGCCACTTCGGCCGGCTATTTACATGCCATTCGTGCTAACAATGGGCAGGGAAAGGAAGTAGTAATGAACGTGGAGTATGAGCGTACAGATGAAAATTCCGTACCTCTTCTCTCAGGTTCTCTCAGGATGTGAGACTTTGTTGTTGATGGTCTGTGAATTGGACGTAAACGTTAAGATCGATGGGCCGCCCTGCGTTTTCAAGAGGGATATGCTGTTGCATGCATCTGGTACCTCTTCCCTCTCCCTTTAAGTTTCATGTTCAGTCAAGACGATACAGATGTGACATTATACCGTATATTTACTGTGTGTATCTCTCGAAACGAAACATCATATCAGCGCTGATAGAGCAATAATCAAATTCCCAGCTTTATTCCCGATCCTTGTCGGATAATATTGGTCTTTTAGCCGTTATATCACAAGCTTGTGTACTGTCGTACCGTAGATATCGCAGTGTTTTGCTGCACGGACGTGATCCTACCCACATAGTAAAAGGGCAAGACGGGTCTATGCTAAGTGTTCAGTGAAAGTTGGACCATGAAATAAAAGTAGAAGCCTTAGAAATATCGTGCGTCATAATAATAACTAAAATTAAATTTGGAGGTGTCAGATTATTTGAGCAGAGCGTGAATCACGATATCCAAAATTACTTTGTCACTCGAAGTCGCAATGGAGGCAAACGCTGTAGAGACAGAGCTTACGAGATGTGAAGCAACAGGTCGAGGAGGGTGTTGAATTAGCAGTTATGTAGATACATAAGATATAGCACAAGACTGGAAGCGATTGGACCCAAAATCAAAGCAGTTTAAAGGCTGTAGTACGAAGAACGGAAATAAGAACAACGAAACCCTTCATCCCTTAAGTTCTTAAGCCACGGACACGCTAATAGGAAAAGATGAGATGTTCAGATCCCTGTCCAAACTTCGATTTAGGACTTACGTGGTTTCCATAAATTATCTAAAGTGAATCATGGGATGGTTCCTTTAAAAAGATCACGCACAAGTTGCTCCTTGTTCTTTCTCTAATTCTAGCTTTCGCTCTGTCGCCAATGAACTCGTTTTGCATGCGCCTTTAACCCTATCCACTCGATTTTTTTCACGCTGCGCTACCGCTGCACTCGTAATATTTGCACTGAAAATAACCTCTACTACATATAATGAAATTATGCCAAGTCTAACTATAAGCTACACGATAAAACAAATTATACATGCAATGCAACAATGAACATAGCATGTTTTGTATTTCATTTAATGTATTTCGTCATTTAGGCCCTATATTTCTTCAAGGTGTGGTATTCACCCAGATGGAGTCCTGGTTTTCTGGAACATGTGCTGCAGTAGTAAACAGTTTCCCTTCTACGATCTTTAAGCTACCTGCTACTGCAAAGCAGCACGTATTTGGTGACTCTGAGCACTATGGGACTTAACGTCTAAGGTCATCAGTCCCCTAGAACTTAGAACTACTTAAACCTAACTAACCTAAGGACGTTACACACATCCATGCCCGAGGCAGGATTCGAACCTGCGTCCGTAGCGGTCGCGCGGTTCCAGACTGTAGCGCCTACAACCGCTCAGCCACTCTGGCCGCCAGCACGTATTTACCGTTACTCTTTTCATTGGAGTAAATAAAGTGTGGCTGCTTCTTTCCTTGCCATCGGAAGTAGATGGTCTTCCCCTTTCTGTTTCGTTCTTATTCCGTAGATTTCCAGCCGGAGCTTTCAGAAGTGCCACTCTGCATCTCTTGTGTGCCATTGCTTAGGTCACTCACATCACCCACAATTTCATTCAATAACTCTAACATTACTTTAGGAATATGACGTATATTCGTCATTTTTGTCGATATGGTTCCGAACAACCGTCTTCGGAGTGAACTAGAGACGTGAAAATGAAACAATAGAGGTATGTATTCGACAAGTGTGTTTCCTAGTAGTTAGATTGTTCTCCGATAGATGTCAGAGCACTTCAGTAGAAGATATATGGCGTTGGGAGTCCCGACATACAAGCTACAGCGAACTGAAGTTTGTGTCAGGCGACGTCTGACAAGAGAGTCTATTGCGATGGTTAAGAGGTCAGGGCTGCCTCGCCAATGGAGCGCTAAGGGCTGAAACCTAATATTCTCCGTTTTTCAAGCTCACATCTTTACAGCTGAGTGGCAGCACGCTACCGGCAGAGCCATTCAGAACATGTGGTCTCTCTTCCCTCCCGTTTTCCCGTTATACGGGGTTCGCTGTTTTTCATGATTTCACAAGTTAGCAGGGCTACTATAAATTATTCACTCGTTTCCAAAGGTCATTATTTTCCAAAGTATTAAATGTCCAAATATGATTGGTGCACGAACAGAATAGTGAACTCATCGGGTTTGCAGTGTGCCCACCAGTTGCCGTTACGAGTCTAGTATTTTGACAAAATGATGACGAAGCAAGAAAAGAACTTTTGTGTATTTGAATATGCAGTAAGTTTAGCTTTCATTCGGAAGGAATAATGCAAAAATCCTGACTTGTAAATAGGCCATTGTGCATTGTTATCGATAATTTAGGGACACTGGTTGCCCCTCCTTGTATCTGTAAACAGAAAAGTACCGTTCGACCAAGTGTGCTAGATGCAGCTGTGGAGGGGAAGAGGTAAAGTTCCGTATCCAGTGTCTTCATTTCAGCACCACAATGCGGGAAGCACTTCAGAATTAACATTTCATCTCCAAGCTGATATTCAGCGACGAAGCAACCTTGCATTTATCTGGGGACGCTAATATCCTCAGGAAATTGTGACATGAACAAGATTCGCCGCAGGTTAATGTTTCCTGTGCAGCGTCACAGATGAATCCGTATGTGCCAGTTTTAGGGTTCCATGTCTCAATCTGTGGAAACGGAGCCCTGAGAGGATCGTTTTGATGTCCGTTCGTCTGTCAGTCTGTCCGACTGTTAAGAAGCCTTTTTCTCAGAAACGGGTGGACGTATCAACTTCAACTTTATGTCACATACCAAGGACTGTGGTCCGTTTTTCGAGATGTCAATGTTCTAAGCTTCTGAGTCAACGCAGTCAAAAGATACGCCATTTATGTCATATATTTTAACAAAACTCACTTATCAAAATCTATATGGTGTTCGCCTTTGACCTATAATTATGAAATTTGCCAAGAAGCAAGGTTTCACAGTACAAGTAACGGAAAAATTTCGAAAACTACTAATTTTTAATTGTATCACCAGAAAATTTTTTTGTCATTTTTTAGCCTTCTATCTCACTGTTCGTCTGTTAACACCCTATTTCTCTGCAACCGTCTGGAACATCAAGTTAAAATTTGCTTTACATATTAAGGTAAATGGTCCCTTGGCGACGTAAAAATTGTTAAGCTTGTAAGTCAGCGCAATCAGAAGATATTGCTATTTATGTCACATGCTTTGATACTCGAAAACTCACTCATCAAAGTCTATAGGATTCTTCCCGTTCACCTAGAATCATTAAACTGGGCAGGAAGCAAGGTACAATTAAACTGAAAAATTTGAAACTTGTTAAATTGTAATTATATGACATGATAAATATCTTTTGCCATTTGAACGTACATTGCATTCATCATCCGTGAAAAGCATAACATACGAACATTACTGCATCCAAACATAAAATGTGCGGAGTCCTTGATGCAAAACGCTAATTCCTGGTTACTGATGTGTCGAGTCTCATTGTTTTTGTGTCGCACACTGAGCCTGCTGCCAAGTGTCTTAATCCAGCGTCGTCGCCGTAGTTGGTGGTAGTGTTGTGTAAACACGCTCTGGTCGGTAATATTGAGAGAAGCGTGCAGTTTGTATTTTGTTTCATCGTTGCTGTTACTGTTATTTCTTTGGCTGAGACCTCTTGGCAGGTATCCACTACCGGTTAAAGAAAATACAGTGAAAAAAAGGTACTGTTGCTCGTGCTGCGACAAGGATTGGAAATCTGCCGGACAGAGTGACCGAGCGGTTCTAGGCGCTACAGTCTGGAACCGAGCGACCGCTACGATCGCAGGTTCGAATCCTGCCTCGGGCATGAATGTGTGTGATGTCCTTAGGTTAGTTAGGTTTAAGTAGTTCTAAGTTCTAGGGGACTGATGACCTCAGCAGTTAAGTCCCATAGTGCCTAGAGCCATTTGAACCAATTTGATATGCTATGGCATTATTCTTTACCTTTCTATCACGAGGCGGTGTCGGATCGTAAATGTTTTCTTTTCACAGGAAACATTTTTTTTCACGAATATACTCTTATTTACCTATGTAAACAAAATGAACCTGATTTTCAAGGGGAAAGATTTCTAAATATCGAAGAGGAATGACCTTGTGACATGTCCTGATATTCCACCTTGTGGCAAGAAGCTTAACATGTGTAAGCCTTCTGAGGAGCCAAATCTCTCTTCTCGGTATTCTCTTAGCTAACGCCCCACGTAAGTTAAGCTAGCTAGTAGAAACCTTTCGCAGTTTGCTGTTCAACCCAAGTCAAAAGTCATTTGCGTTTCGTTCACAACTTCGATCCGAAGCCCTTCAGTGAGACAGTAAGACGTGGTTTGGATACAACGGTAATAAAAAATCGATTCCTATTACAAAAATGCTCGTAAATTCCCTGTAGGTGAAAGCTGAGTGATTCCGTCTTGTTGGGCGTTAGTGAATTTTTCGTTTTAGAGTGCTGTTGGAAACATGATGCTAATTTTTGAGAATGGAAAGGACTGGTACTTGCATTGTCTGAAACAGAAGGGAAAGAAAGAACAGGAAGCGAAAGTGATAGCAGCGATCATTACAAATTAAAGGAGATCTTTTTATCGTGTCCATTCTTCTGCAGAATAATTCCGCGTATACCGAAACAGACATGACGTCTGCGCAGTGGAGCGTGCTCAGCAGGTCAACCAGCGTGACCTACCATTGTTTTGCATACCACGTCCCTTCTATTGACCCTGAATTCTGCCACTCGCTGATCGCTGCCTGTGAGTCACGTACTGAAGGGCACAATGGCCATCCAGGACTACTCTCACACGGTTAATTTACTAGTTTTCCAGTGACTGATGATTCGGGTCTCCCGACTTCTCCAGGATTAGCAGAACATTTGGGGATTACACTGTGTCAAATGCATTAGATACAACGTAGCGGGATATCTGTAAAGCTGCGTTAACTGGACACTAGTTTTCATCTATGTGGGTTGACACCTGCTGAAACTGCAGCAATGTCGAGCCCCTTTACGAGTTCTACGATTCATATTTCGTAGATTCGTATTGTCGAGTTGATCTCATACAGTTGGGAAAAAGCAATAGATCCTATCCATGAACAAAGGTTACTACATTTAAAGTTAATTTATTTTGCTAATGGGGTGTTTGAAGAAATAACAGTACCGCTTGTTCCTGAATAATTCTCTAGGGTCGAAACTCCTTGCAGACGTGACTAAACATACAAAATGAATGCGCAAAGTGATAGCACGTTTTTATCTTAATATATTTGCTAACTATCTGAGAAAGCCCGCGTTGCCAGCGTATTTATTCCAATCTTCTATTAGTCCATCGCCTCCTCTCCTCTGTCAATCTGCTCCTGCCACTCTGTCCATCTCCTTGTCCTCCTCTCTCCACGTTATCAACTCACTCCAATAGGAGTCTAATGGTTCTGACCCCTATAGTATTTCTTTCCAGATTGTAACTAATAACTTAAGTGTACCAAGAGTGACTAAAATCGTCCTAGGGGCTTAGGATTAGCTTTTTACCCGTGGCTTTGGTCGCATACGCACATGTCAAACATATTTCACACATATTTAACATATATCACGCATATTTGTACGCACGTTTCACCTGTTTGTCTGGCGAGTTTCGCCCCCGCAGTTTCATGTTCACGCAACTTAATGTTTATGCCATCGTATCTCCTGACCTATGTGCTGTACAATGTGCTGTATGTACATCCAGGGGTACGTGGACCTGCCGCCTTCGCAATGTGTTGTGAATAGAGTTAGTACTAAAGAAGTAAGTCATGCGTCATGCAATAGTTTACCACGCATGTCTGACGTCGTACTTCCTAAACCGTGTGTCGTATTATATTTTTCTAGGTACATTCAGCGACAAATGTGGATACTGTCTGCGAAAAGTGTTGCGAATAGAGTTAGTGGCAACGAAGTAGTAACTTTAAAAGTCTTGCATGGTTCGGCACTTTTTCACGCATTCTGTGTCTATGCGTCGTTCCACCTGACATAAGTGTCGTGCAATGACGTAATTTTTCTGATTAATTCAGTGCTATATGTGAATAAAGGGCGCAAAATGTCAGGGATATGGTTAGTAGTAAACATGTAACGAATGAGAACGTCATGCTTTTTGTGTCAGTTTTACTGCATCAATAGCGAAAATGTACTTGGCAACAAACTTTATTCCTTTGATCATTTTGTGGGGGCTCGTCAGCGAGCAAGTTCGTTAAACATTTGAAATTACGTGCAAGTCTCTAAGTGCTCCCATTCTCAAATAATGGATAACTAAACTACGCATGTACTCGCGCCGTGGGCTACACTGTATTTTCACGAGCACCCTTTTGATAGGTGGGTGGTTCTCACCCCCACAGTGTCTCTTTTCACAGAGTAAATGATATGTACACCGAGTTCGGTAGAAATCGGTCCAGTGCCTTAGGCAGGGATGTGGAAATACATACATACATTTCTATAATTTTAATGGCTTATGTGCACCAAATATAATTTCTCGTGTTCTTGTTCATTACATCGCCACTTTTAATGTCCACAGAGTTGCATTACTTAGGTGATAAAACTGACGTGAAAAAAGATCATTCTAAACATTTGTAAAAAGCACGTATTTTTTAGAGAACCCTAATTGCTTTTTTATGTAACACAGTATAATCGTTTAAAATGTCAGAATCATTACTGGGAAAAGTGAATCCTTAATATCTTTTTTTTGTCTTTAGACATGATCTCTTATCTTGTTCTGTCGAAATCGATGAGAGCTGTACAAACCTCTTGATGAGTACGAGAAAATGGAGCAGTATTTTGTATAATTTACATGTAACATACACAGTACAAAGTATGAGTTTGTGAGTTAATCATCGCATGTATCAATCCAAGTCAGTTCTAAACGAACACTGAGCAACATCAATGTCCGATTCGCCTCCACGTGGCTAACCCAGAAATAATTACTGAAACGAGTGGCGACATAGAACTTTACAAGGAATCACAAAAAGCTAAAACGTAAAAAAATTTCGGTCTTTACAATATTTACGGACACTGTACTGCGCGAGTGCGTCAACAAAATAATATGCAGAGCTTCTGAAGAGAGAAGACTCTCTATGGCGTCATAATATTATGTAAAATAACACATGTTTTATATACAATTTTTTCCCTTTAAGGTCGTCCACAACCTGTTTATTATTTTGTTAATTTACTATAACAGCAATGTCAGTGATTCGTTACTCATTTTATGACAGAATAATTTGTCAAATGATACTGTAAACTGGAAACTTCTGGTAAGTTCCTATGGGACGATACTGCTGATGTCATCGGTACCTAGGCTTACACACTACTTAATATAACTTAAACTAACTCGCGCAAGGACACCACACATCCTCATGCCCGAGGGAGGACTCGAACCTCCAACGGGGGGAACCGCGCGAAACGTGGCGACCCAGACCGCGCGGCTACCCAGCGCGGTTGATATTGTAAACATGTAAAAAATTTAAACAATATTTTTATACAAGATTGGCTTCCAACAAAATTGAGCAAGAAATTAACATGTGAAACAATATAAAATAATCAGTTATTACATAAAAACTATTGACAAAAGGTAAGCACTGCTGCTACATAATCTGGTTGAACATTGCGCTCAAAATGTATGTTAATTTACTAGGGGCGTATGTGAGGTATTCTGACATACACTGCATAACAAACAGTTGTTATATATTTTTAATGTTATTAATAGTAATTTTTTTTTGATACAACTATCAAACCACAAAATTTTGCGAAGGTGATATATCCTTTACTTTTTAGTTGTCTTCTACATGCCATTCAGAAATGAAGAAAGGTACGCGCACGGATTACTGCAGGCCACCAGCTGCCTTTAACACTTACAACTTCCATTAAGATTATTCCTATGGGATACATATTTTTAATTAGGGAGATGATTGTGAAAATTATGAATTCTGTTAGTAGTGAAATGAGGCCTAGCTACATGGACAGAAAGTTAAACATTAAACTGGGATTGTTATAAAGTAATTATTTTAAGAGATCTAATGGAGAAAGACGCGATTGTGAAACGATGTCCGTTAGAAAAATGGCTCTGAGCACTATGGGACTTAACATCTGTGGTCATCAGTCCCCTAGAACTTAGAACTACTTAAACCTAACTAACCTAAGGACATCACACACATCCATGCCCGAGGCAGGATTCGAACCTGCGACCGTAGCAGCCGCGCGGCTCCGGACTGAGCGCCTAGAACCGCTAGACCACCGCGGCCGACGATGTCCGTTAGATTTGTCGGTAAGCAGAAGTACAGTGACTGAAGTTGAAGATAAGTGCAGTTTTGGCGACAATGAGTTATGGTCCACTGAAAAACCATGTTTGTGATAGCCAAGGCCACTTTACCGACGGTACTGGTTTGAAGTTATTTCGCCAGAAGAATATACTTAAGTCGTGTGACTACTAATGTTACGTGACTGGGAAATCGTCAAAATATAACGCCCCTATGAAAAGAACGTGAAAAAAGTCCTCGACGGTGTGAATCAGGAGAATGAAAATCTTTCAAAACAACCAGTAAGCTCTAGCTGTAATTTAAATCATTTCATTGATGAACGACATTCAAGCGCCATAAAAGACGATGTTAAAAGGATAATGAAATATTGAATCCTCGTTGTCATATGCCTCGTCATCACATTACTCTTTTAGCACCTTACACTGCAGCATTGTACAGTTTGTAACCAACCACTCGGGTCGCATTTAACACCGGCTACAAGTCACAAGCACGTAATCAACCAAGAGGAAAGTATGGTAATCATAAACATTCAGTGACATGTGCTTCTGCAATCTGTCATTGAGAACTAGCAGGAAGAAACACAACAGTGTGCGCTAAAGGACAGCAGTCTAGCGCAGAAATCTTTAGAAGATTGCAGACTTTTTGTGTGTAGAAGCACTATCGTTCAGGCATGGTTTGACTTTATCTAACGAGCTTGAGGTGAACCGTTCCAGTATCAACGACCAGGTCGAACAAATATGCGCAGGTAAAGTATGACTGGCGAATGATCATCGTTAGCTGATGCAAAGTGTCGACTCAAAGGGAAATGGGAGTCTAACAGAAGCATTGTCAGAGACCGTTCCGCTAAAATGGTTTTGATGGAGATAACACCTGTGCAAAAATCTCGAAACATCTGTTGACCGTGTGTTATCATATTGTCGTTCGCATTTAATAACGAGTGTGATACTGGAATGAAGCAAAGTTTTCATTTCCATAAGCACAATTGCGAGATGAGTTGAGACGATTGAATGAAAAATAGTGAAATGAAAGACACTGCAAGGCTGTATTTTGTGATCTTGTGCTTTCTCAAGATAATGCTGAATTTGACCTTAACATTTGCGCCCATAGGCATACAACACTCCGACGGATAATAACGGTGTTTGTCGGCCAAGTCTGTGTGCCTTAGAACTTTGTTCAACAAACGACGACCCTTGGCAAGACGACTAAAGATAATGATCAGTGCCATTACTGACGGATATAATAGTCCGGAACCGCGCGACTGCTACGGTCGTAGGTTCGAATCCTGCCTCGGGCATGGATGTGTGTGATGTCCTTAGGTTAGTTAAGTAGTTCTCAATTCTAGGGGACTGATGACCACAGAAGTTTAGTCCCATAGTGCTCAGAGCCATTTTATAATAGTCGATGAATCACTGTTAAATTTATAAACTATTTATACCCTGGGAAAGAGTCTTAATTTAGAGAGTAATACTTCAGGCATTCATAATGCGTTTTTTTTAAAACTAATATTGTCTACCGTTGTTATTGTATATGTTCATTTGTTCATGCAGTCATAAGTTTAATGGCGACAAATGCAGCGTGTCTGGACTAAAGGCATAAAAATTTGTTTGTCTTTCAGTACCTATTAAGGTTTATAAGCCTATTTGTCCAACGTTGTACATAGGAGCTCAAACGTTTTTATGCGGATTGGTGCCGTTCAATGTGGACACCGTTAGTAGCTCGGCAGATATCGAAACAGTACTCCACATCTAGGCACATCCTGATAAGCATGAAAGGTGTTACGGCGACTACTGCTGAGTAGACCGATTGTCTCAAACCTACCAGGTCTCTAACCCCTACTCTGTAAACAATGTCCTTGATAAAACCTCATACACTGAATTCCAGCGGGGCAGATAGGGTGACCGAAGGAGCCCGGCAATGGGACCCCACATTCCAATCCAAAGCTTAGGGAATGTCTCCTGGAGATATGTGGTGACATTCTCATGATAACGCGATAACTGCCTGCCGGAGTGGCCGTGCGGTTCTAGGCGCTACAGTCTGGACCCGAGGGACCGCTACGGTCGCAGGTTCGAATCCTACCTCGGACATGGATGTGTGTGATGTCTCTAGGTTAGTTAGGTTTAATTAGTTCTAAGTTCTAGGCGACTGATGACCTCAGTAGTTAAGTCGCATAAAAAAATGCGATAATTGCGTATTTACCCAGCAACATGAAATGTCGGGTTCTTTCATTATAAGGATTTGTTTGTGTACACTTCTGTCCTGGACATGCTATACATTATTCTTGATCGTATTATGCAAAATATTTCTTTTTCTTGTAATTAATTCTTTATGAAATGGAATTAAACTATGTAACTGTTCAGTCTGTTGCTGCGAGCATTAAACCATAGTAAAATGTCCAAAAGATTGCTGCTCTAGAGATTGCGGTGAATTATATCTAAAACGTAAAGCAACTGTTGATGCATGGCTTTTCGATAAATTAATGGTGGTGGTTGTTGTTGTTCTTCAATGTCTCGAAAGTGCCATTACACTTAGTGACATTTGCAAGGTATTTTAGTGCTATTAAATACGTCCAATGCAACAGGAATTAATGGGTAAGAGCAATGTGCTGATTATTTAAATATTTGAAACTTCCTGGAAGATTAAAACTGTGTGCTGTGTGCCGGACCGAGCGTCGAAGTCGGGACTTTTGCCTTTTGCGGGGAAGTGCCCTACAACTGAAGTATCAAAGCACGACTCATGGCGTGTCATCACAGCTTTACTTCCGCCAGTACCTCGTCTCCTACCTTCCAAACTGCATAGAAGCTCCTCTGGTAGAGCACTCGCTTGTTCAAGTCTCAGTCCGGCTCACAGTTTTAATTTGCCAGGAAGTTTCGAACCAGCACACGCCGCTGCTGAGCGAAAATTTCACTCTGGATTTAAATACTTAATAACCGACAATCAGGTACTTTATTCCAATAATGTTACAGTATCCCATCCATTTGCTGTTAGTCCTCATCTTATTAAACTGCGTACTGACGCGCGATCAAAGCAGACATCTGGATTAGTCCGAGATACAGGGATGGTACATGAGGTTGCACAATATTTGGCAAAAGTTCTCCAGAAGTAAGAGGTTGGCGGAGGTCTGGTAACAGAGCCGCCGTGCAACAGAGCTGCCGTGGAATGGCTCCGCGTTAAGACTGTGAGGCAAGTGTGTGTAAGGAAGGTTCAGCTGGCCGCCTGTATTCCTCCCGCGCTCCGGTGACTCGTCGGGAGAGTCACGGTGTCGTGCCGTGGACGTGCTTTGCACTTTCCTCGCCGGCAGTAAGCATCGCGGCTCGGGGAAATCCGTAATACGCCCTTTCGGCATTATTATGTATAGCTTCGGATTATTACGTATTGTACGTACTTCTAAAAACGACCACACACTGTATTTTCACGAAAGAAGAGAATTGAATTAAATCCTATTGCGTTAGCGCTACAGTATTAACGACGTAAACAACAAAGCCGCATAACTAACAAAGTATGGAGTAGGGACGAATTACGTGTTTTCTGTCTTTTACTTTTGCACATACTATCCCTCACTACTGTAGCTGACCTTGTTTATTTGTTTGTTTGGTTGGTTAATTTTGTTTGCGTATTGAAGTAGTGTGTTCTCAAATATCGATCATCTTCCCTGTTTGTGACCTCTGCATCCTTGTTTGGTAGTAATAGTGTACTGGTGTGTAAAGAACGGCTATCATGTAACCACCAGAAACTGTTGTAATGTATATTAATTTACAGACAACGTGTCTCGGTCAAGTGACCATCTCCAAGTCACGGATTAACACTACTTTAAGTATTAAAAAAAGCTTCTTGTCGTCAAATACGCATTTGCTTTCAATATATGGTACGACTTTGACCAAACGATGTGCTTAGCACTACAAAGAACTTTACTTGCTGCACTTGGGAATTATTTCAAATCTATAAGACTTCTTCTTGCGCCAGTAAGAGAAAGGCAAAGTTACCAGGTTCGATTCCCAGTCTGGCACACCGTTCTGCTCTGGCTGGAAGTTTCCAGTCAGCGCACACTCCACTCAAAAGCGCAAATTCATTCTGAAACGTTTAAGATAACAGACAAATTTATACGTGATAGATGCTACAACTAAATGTAATTATGCATGCAGAGCGAAACTTAAACTTGGTGTACGCTGCCCGACAAAACAATGTAGGTCCCAGAATAGTGGTCGGACATCAGTGTAACTTGGTACACGTACACAGGAACGGCGGGTATGTAATTGAACCTCTGTGACAGGTAGAATTGCCACCAGATCGCATTAGTGTTGTTCGTGCTTAGCTTTGGTACCAGGCGTGGTATGATACATACGGCGAGTATGCAGTGTCAGATGTTGAATGATCCCTGAAAAAGACACGGAGATGACGTGTACTCTTTTGAGACAGCGTTATCACCACCTGACAGGTTAGAAAGGGGTCGTATTGTGGGTCTCCATTGTCCGCCTGGTAGAATCGTGCAACATTAAGATTTGTGGCGCCTTCGGATGTGACAGTGACCCAATGTTCGACTGTGTGGGAAGGCAAGGCGAGGCGAGGCATACTCATTGTCAATCTTCCGGTCGACTACATCTGATCACCTGATCACCAGAATGAGACTTCGCCATACTGTGCACCAAGCACATCGTAACTGGTTCACATGTACGCCTGCCATCCGAGAACCAATAATGGACTGCCTGCAACACCCTGTCATCCCGCGCTATTGGCCGGAGATTAGCAGCAGCGGTAGTAGGAGGGAGTTACTGCTCCGTGTGTAGGGTGCCGTTAACACCACAACACAAACGGCTGCGTCTGCAGTGGTCTCGTAACCGGGAAGCATGAACTGCTGATGAATGGCGTCGCATTGTGTTGAGTGATGAATCGCGGTTCTGCACTGCCCCAGATGACCACAATAGGTGAGCATGCCGGCGACCTGGGAAGGTGTCCCCTTTTTCCAATGTTTTGAAGAAGCACTGTGGTGCTACTCCCGGCCTCGTGGTGTGGGGCCCCATCGGGCATGACTTAAGACCATGGCTGATAACGATCGAAGGTACTCTGACGGAAGCACGATACGTCATGGTCGTCCTGCCGCCTCGGTGTTACCTCTCAAGTGACTGTCTCGTGGTCCCATTTTTCAAGAGGATAATGCTCGTCCAAATACAGCACATTTCTTTATGAACTGCCTGCGTAATGATGGTATAATCTAGTCGTCAGCAAGATCTCCAGATTTGTTCTCGATAGAATATATGTGCGACCAGCTGGAACGTAAACTCCGTCCCACTCCCAGTAACTGGATCATCAAGGACCAGTTTACAGCAGTTGTGGCCTCAGGAAAGGATATGATGCCTCTGAACTCTTCCCAACCGAAGCAATAGACGCGCCCAAGCCATACTCAAGTTTTCTCTTACTGCCAAGTTTTGATTTTGTAATCACTGAAGTAGCATCAAATACCCTCTCAACGCATGAAATTTTAATTTCGTTTCCTCCTCCCCTTGTGGGTGCTTCTCTTTTGTGTCAGGTAGTGCAGCTACCACTACATCTTTGACTTAAAGATGGTCACTTGACCGAGGCTAATTGTCTGCGAATGAGTTTACATTATAACAGCTTCTGCTGCTTCCATTACGCCATTCTTTAAACGTATGCAATTTGTGCAGCACTATCTGCAAAAGTTACTTAAATTTTACCGTCGACGCTTCGTCTCAGTGTATTGCTTCCGCTTTAGTAGAACTATTGTATTACTTCGGGGACTAAGGACGAATCCCACAATGCGTTCTTAGAGAAAGCTACGGACCATTGTCTGATTTTAGTCTATATATGAAGATGGAGGTGTACTGGATAATTAAGTAAACTTTGACGACTGGTTCCTCACAGCGAAAAAGGAAAAACATAAATAAATGAACGGAAATGGTGTACTTGATTTGTTATTGAAAGAAGATTTATGTGATGGCTCTGAGCACTATGGGACTTAACTTCTGAGGTCATCAGACCCATAGAACGTAGAACTACTTAAACCTAACTAACCTAAGGACATCACACACATCCATGCCCGAGGCAGGATTCGAACCTGCGACCGTAAGGGTCGCGTGGTTCCAGACTGAAGAGCCTAGAACCGCTCAGCCACCAGCGGCCGGCAGATTTATGTGATGTTGCCTATTAAAATGTTACACATTTTCTAGAGAAGCAAGCAGTAAAAAAGTCAATGAAGAGCGGAATAGTCTATCGCATTGTTGAAGGAACGCTGTCCTCATACGTACTACATAAACTGTCTGCCACAATCACCGATCATCTGCCCTTCATGCGTGCATTACCACAAACTAATTTTCGAAAATACTTGCATGACTCCTTTTACAATGGTATGGAACATTCCTTGCCTTATCTACCAGGGAGTGTTGAAAAGTAATCCCTTCCAGTTTCTTATGTGAAAACCTTTAAAGCTTTTTAAATAATACATACTTTATTAACATTTCACGTCTTTATTCTTCATGTCTACATATTTATTTCTCAACATAGTCACCCTGGCGACGAGTATATGTCTCCCTACGATAGACCAGTTTGTTGATACCATCAGCGTAGAATGTATGACTTTGTTGACGGAATCACAACCTCACCCCTGCTTGCACCGCTTGGTCATTATCAGAGTGAAGTCCTCGAAGGTGTTCTTTATGTTTTGGGAACACTTGAAGCTCTGTCATTCAGAATAAGGTCAGCATCACCTTCATTATGGGTACGAACAACCATGTCTCGCACTGCTGATGTCGATATAATCATTATTTTTTGGATGCCAATTGGATACACGTTTTCTGCGGCTAGAGGCTCGATTACAACACACTGTCTCTCACGCACCGACGTAGTTACGTTACACACCCTACAATCCGGAGCCCTCTAGCGACAGAGAATTGCAACCTACTTCATCGAAGCTGAAAGTCGACCGAGTATTATACATGAAATGTAATACCTCAACCGGTTTTGAGAACAGAAAAGAAATTCAGATGAATTACTTTTCAGTACGCCATCATATATTATTAAATGACTAATCCGCTGCAACGTCACCAAATAGCAATTGCAGGTTGCCTACCTAAATGCTTCCAAAGGGAACAAAAATTTGATTTTCAATACGTCATATAATTATTGACCGAATTTAAAATGCTTTCATAATCCACTTATTAAGAGGTACAATATTATGTTAAAGGATTAACACAGTAAGGCAAGCATTACAGTTAGGAACTGTATACATGTCTTGAGAAAGGTTCATGACGCGCAAATTACTCAGACTATTTTCATCCCATATCTGAGAATGAGATCATTTACCGATTTCCAACATACAATTCAAACCTTTATGCAATTTTTTCTGCCTCCTCCACAAAATCATAAAAACGAAAAAGATTATCGTTTATTACGTTCCCACAATTTATGCAGTAAAGTGATATCAGGCATGACGTCTTAACTTAGCCCAAAAATTTAAGTCTCAGTAGTAGATTTCGGTTTTCCCAGTGAATGTCGAATTCAGTATTTCAAAGTTCGGCGTCTTACTCACGCATCAGCACCTCTGTAAAAAGTATAATGAGATTAAAAGTCTACAACAACGAACGTAATTTACATATTTTAAACATTTTTTGTGGTGGTCATGAAACCGGTAGCACGCGTTTCTGAAAGTGCATTGATATTGCTAAGAGTGTTCACAACACATTTTGTAGACAGTATCCATTCATACTATTGAATGTAACTGCAAAAGTATATCATTGTACGACACAGTTAAAGAGATAAGACGCTACAAACAGTGGGGTGCGTGAAAAACTAGGTCTTACTTTAAACGACCCAGATTACAATCATCCAGTGTCTGATAATGAGAGCAGTTAGCCGCTTGCAAAAAACTTTAAAATAATTTCAAGCCTTTTCTAAATATTTTCTTGCTTACATGGTTAATATCAATATATCTTTTGTAACCAGACATTGAACATGTTTTATACATGGTAAATTCCAAGAATGATTGCCTATCGAAGTCGCGGGGTGCAAACGATACAAATCGAACGTGATATTGTAAATCGATCATGCGACTCTGGTGGCGGGCGTTATGAGTATGTTTGCGGTGGTCACTGCAGCAACGACAAAAGAAGAGCGTTACAAAAATACTTGTAATTACAAAGGAGACGACTTACCTTACTCGTCGTTCGTGTTGTGATGTGAAAGTCCATGTGATGTTTAAGTTACGGGAACAATTCCCTTTTTGCCATGGCCTCGGTAAACTCTGCCAATATCACGCAGGAATATGGATAGAGTATCACATGCGTTAACTTTTCCCTGCAAACGCAAGTTGTGGAAATAGAGGTACTGAAACAAGTATATTTCGTCTCTTTGGCCTGGACGCCCTTCTCTTTTAACGGAAGACTTCATAGACTTCCATAGCCGCTCGATGTTCTGTGTGTGCACACTGGAACACGAACTCTACAGAGAGGTTGACGAACTCGTGGTCGAATCCTCCAGCTTTGGGTGTCTTGTAGGACTGAAACCTGTCTGTAACGACTTTCCTACCAGGCAGTGTGAAGTGCTTTATCAGACGCACTAATGTGACCTTATCTCTGAACAATATTCTGACAACGAAACACTTCCGGAACTCTCGTTCTATTCCACCGAATACCCAAATATGATCGATTTCACTCTTTGAAGATCGTCCTCTCTGGTTCTTCCTTCTTGCTATGTAAGATTCGTCCACTTCAACAACTTTACTTCATATGGTTCAAATGGCTCTGAGCGCTATGAGACTTAACATCTATGGTCATCAGTCCCCTAGAACTTAGAACTACTTAAACCTAACTAACCTAAGGACATCACACAACACCCAGTCATCACGAGGCAGAGAAAATCCCTGACCCCGCCGGGAATCGAACCCGGGAACCCGGGCGTGGGAAGCAAGAACGCTACCGCACGACCATGAGCTGCGGAGCACAACTTTACTCGGTCCACCAATCGGTGTACTGTCGTTCGTCACTACCACATAACACATTTCTCTGCAAAACCCGAAATAGTTGGTATTAACAGATAAGTTAAATTTCGATGCTGTTGCTTGCAAGGTGTAGTCTCGAATCCAGCAAGATAGAAGAACTACGCTGGTCTGGATGGATAATTTGGAAGAGTCAAACGACGCATTCTTCCTGAGACTCGTTCGTTTTCCGCACTGTCCGCACGGTATTTCAGCATCGAAACTCTGCTTACGAAGCTGTACACACTTCGCATCACCACGGACTACACAGCCCCTCCTTTCCTCGGCCGGTAGTACTCCATATTTGCGACAAAAAGTCAAATAATTTTCTATGCTGGATGAGCATGGAATTAAGTTTTTCCATGTGAGAGAATCCGCCTATGAAACGTCAAGGACACCAGACATTTCACTCACTACCGTCAGAAAGCGTCTGGGTTTCCCTACCAACTCACAAACAATTCGCGGAGGTATGCAATTTACAACAACTAAGGGAAAGACGGAAATCACAAATAATTGATCATAACGCCCGCTACCATAGTTTCATGATCGATTTATAATATCACGTTCGATATGTATCGCTTGGACCTCGCGACTTCGATAGGCAATCATTCTTGGAAATTGCCGATCTGTACATAATAGAGATAGCGCTCCGTCTCTAAAGTGACATATGTCGTCGGCACGTCAATCACTATTACCTCTTCTACGTAATAGCCGTCATAAAACAGTAGACTTCTATTTAATGATACTGGAATCATATGGTATAACCCAGTTATCCCTAAATTTGTTCTAACGTTGTTTGTGTGGATCGCTTCAAGTCCCGCTCAGATTAGTTACTCAGTATGGCCACACCGATTTCTCCCTAGCATTCCTCTGACAGTCGTTCCCGAGCTGAGCGAGGGTGTAGTCTCCAATTACTTACTCGTCTAGGTAATGTAACATGTTCCAGGTTTAACGTTAGCTTCAAATTAGAGTATACATCTCTCCTTACATGTTTTTAAACAAGGAATAAGTGCTGCAGTCCGAAGTGAGCTTAAACTTGAAACTGGTTAATCGCAGAGACTGTTTATGGTTGCTGGGTTACGTCATTGTGCTACCGAAGTAGTCACAAAGTGTTACAAATAAAAACAATGTCGAAGATGGAATGTGGCTGGATGAAAAGAACCGAGAGGCGCCATTGTCGGTGATGGAGGTGTTACGAGAGCGACCTTGGGATTCTCCGCTTCCTGTGCTGAGGAAGAGCCAGCTCTGGACGTCACTGCTGGCTCGCCGCGCCGCGCCGCACCGTGCTCCTCGGCTGCGCGCCTGACCCGTCTGCTTGCTGGACACCCTGGACCTGCAGTTGGAGCTATGGTGGTCTGGGGTGCGGTGTTGTATGACAGCAGGAGCAGTCCCCTGACAATCCCACGCAACCTGACTGCAAACCTGTACGTCAGTCTGGTGATTCGACCTGTTGCGCTGCCGTTCATTAACAGTATTCCATTCCAGGGGATATTTTCCAACAGGATAACGCTAGCTCACATACCGCTTCTTTAACCCAACATGGTCTGCAGAGTGTCGACATGTTGCCTTGACTGCTCGATCATCAGATATGTATGCAATCGAGCACATGTGGGACATCATCGGACAACTCCAGCGTTATTCACAAAAACTATTAGCCGTGCATGTACTGAACGACCGAGTGCAGCAGGCGTGGGACTCCATCCCACAAGCTGACATACGCCACTTGTACAACACAGTGCATGCACATTTCCATGCTCGCATTCAACATCTTGTCGGTTACGTCCGTTATTAATGTTTATCTCGCGCCTGCGTCAACCTGTGATCTTGCAATGTTAATCACTTAAATGTGTTACCTAGGAAATGTATTCTCAAAATTTCTTACTCTACATTAATTATTTATGGGTGTTGCGATTTTTTTTCATCAGCGCATACTGATTACGCCGCTTGCTCAACTAGCTACAGTCTTTGCGTTCGTTTCTTAACTCATCGTGGTTAACCACTTTCGTTCTTTCTTTCGTGATATTCCCCAGAGAGAATTCATCTAAATTTTCCAAATACCGCTATCCATGGACTGGACGTCTTATGTCTTGTTTTCACTATATTTCCGTCCGCCCCGACGGCTGAACGGTCAGCGTGACGGACTGCCGTCCTAAGAGGCTGGGTTCGATTCCCGGCTAGGTCGGGGATTTTCTCCGCTCAGGGATTGGGTGTTGTGTTGTCGTCACCATCATTTCATCCCCATCCGGCGCGCAGGTCGCCCAATGTGGCGTCGAATGTAATAAGACCTATACCAAGGCGGCCGTAAGGGGCCTCCCGGCCAGTGACGCCAAACGCTCATTTCATTTCCACTGTATGTGTTTTTCTTGTCCTGCATGCCACGAAATCCTGAATTGCGGGTTGATCTCTTTTTAATTATGTAACAAGACTACCTCACATTTACATTGTTGTAATGCATAACGTATCGATTTATTTGATGCTGTCTGTTGCTGGTCTGTAGTTTCCCCTTCATTAAGTTCGTTGTTTATTCTGACAATTGAAACGTCTATAGCAGGAAATTATTTATGATGTCTCCTCGGTCAGCGGACAGAAGATTGACAGGTGACATGCTTTGCCTGCTAATAGTGAAACAATGGCAGGCAGTATATTTGATTTTTCATTAATTATCTACAGACTTGATATCGACGCCCACTACCACTACATCCAATCTACAAAGCTACCTGACTGAAAAAAAAAAATTATATCGATCTGCAATGCTGCTTCATGTAGGCATTTGAAGTGAATGATAATGACTCAAATAATTAGCTGGAAAATTTTACAATATTTATCTCTTCACGGGACTCTCCCGTGTTATTCCCTGATTTGAATATTAAAAGTACATTTAGAATATAATTAGGTGTTCCGAATGTACCGGGGACAATTTAGGTATTGGTCAAATCTTTGAGCGCAACGAAAGCAAGGGCTCTCTATAAATTACTGATAGGACTTTTGACCGAACTTTCTAAGCCAAATGAAGAATGGGTGAATGAACAAACGGAGTATCAAATTGATCATCGTCAGGTCTAGTCCTGCAAAAAAGCCTTTATTTTCAAGATACGAATTAACTTACTGCATCCTGCACATCTATACATTCACATGATGTTTGTTAGCTACATTTACTACAACGAGACATTATCATTCTGAAAGAGGTGCTTTTCTTCTTTCACCTGATCCCTCTGATTCAGTCGCTGGGTCTAGTGTGCCACACATGACTATATTATCGTTCATCCACATATATGATAGTTCAGTGGTCTCTGCAATGATCTCATACCTTATTCAAAAAGTCAAGTGTTTAGCTAGCAGCTGGGCTATCTGAAGACCATCTCCACCTTCCAGTTATTATACAATGCGAATTGCAACAATATTTAAACATGTAAACAAGATAGGAATAAAAAATAAAACTGATGCACCTGAAGCCTAACTTGGATAGTAAGAATCGTAATGATAAAATTCCTCCTTTAAGTGTAGTGTTTTGTGTGATTAACAGAACTAGTGATTTGAATGTCGCACACTCTTTATGTGCCACATCAAAATTATGTATTAGTCTCCAGACAATCTGTGCATCATTATCTGAATGTAGACTTTTATTTTCCTTCATCCGGGTTTTTCCTAAAGTACAGATGCTTTGGGAGGTACCTGTCTCTGCGTTTATCCCCTCTTTCCTTATTTTCTTCGTCGTGCAACATCTAACAACCCTACCACAACAAAGGTCAAAATTTAATAATGATTGTGGTGTTCCTCACGCTGCTAAATACTGCATTTTCGGGCAACAACAAAGTTATTATGTGACAGGTGTCATTAGAGCACAGTTAATAAAGTCATTTCATGTAGTAATGAATAAACTAGGCACTCATCTTTTCGTGTTTCCCGCGCTGGTCTCGTTGTAAAATCATGGCTCAATCGTCGAAAATCTAGGTGGTGATGATTCCAAGCTCGGATGCAAAGAGGCCTAGGTTTTTATTCTGCTATATTCAAAAGTTTTATAGACGTGTTTCACAAACCATTCTTGAAGATTAAACCTTTGAAAGTTAGCACAATGGTGATGTAAAAAATAATCAGCACTCCGAATTTAAGTTACACTTCCTTTTTATTGCTTTTGTTGCAATATCGCGTAACACACAAAACATCACTTCACAATACAAAACATACTTGAAAACATCTTCCTCACTGTTAAAGTTCACATTTTATAAGCTGACTAGAATACGCGTCTTTCCAACATGACGTCCAAGACTTGATTTTACAGTCTCTAACTCGCTAACTAACTATTAATCGCTTACGCTCTTAAAAATCAAGAGTTACAAGTATGTCAAAGATCATAGTAACAAAAGAAAGAATACATATAAGAATAATATCATTGCAATATAAACATATCGATGTATCAAAATACTTCTACATTAATGAAATCAAATCTGAATGTTGTCTCAGGAATATGTCAACTACATTACAGAAACACAGTAGAATATTGCTGGTATCGAGAGGTTCAGGTGAGTTGCCGTAATGGTTACGTAATTCAAGTACCATTACAAACGGGAAACGTCAGTAGCTACTATCGCCCTCTTTAGCACACTTTTTAATGGTAATTGATGGTTATAATTAAAGTGCAGCTACTAATTGTCGTATGGACTCGAAGCTTGGTAAATGTACTAATGCATTAATGCTGAAAAAAAAATTGTTACAATTTTGGCCATCAGGGTGAAATCTGGCGTTGTACACTGTTTGTATGACGGTATGACACCCACGCTGTCATTTGACAAGCCATAACGTGAGTGGAAAGTATGGCTATCGAGAGAGAGACTGCTTACTGTTAGTGAAACCGTTTTGTGTGACTGGCAGTAATTACAGGGCGGCATTGAGAGAGCATCACTGACTGAAAGTACTGAGGAGGGGCACGATGTCATTAAATGGTTTGAAGACGAACGGGTGAGCTTGGGGCGGCACCTGGAGAAGGAAGGCGTCGTACGCCGGTGGAAGTTATTGAAGAGGTTGCTGTTGCTGTAAATATGTAACTGACAATGCAGATAGTGCCCCGGATAGAGCTAGTGCTCACGTGAATTATCCATACCACGGCCAACAGTACGGAAAGTTCTGCGGTCTATTTTACACTGGCACACGTACCAGATCCAGACGGTGCAGCAGCTGAAACCTCATGATCAGCAGCAACATTCTGAATTTGCTCTTCGGTTTCTGGCACGGATCAAAGATGATGACACGTGTCCGAGCAATATTCTATGGAGTGAAGAGGCACATTTTACTCTACAGATTGGAGTGAATACAAAGAACTGCCAAATTTGGGGTACTGTTAAACCACATGTTGTGTACGAATAGCCACTGCACTCACTGTATGTGACTGTGGTGTGAATTCATAAGGATCTTTATTCTTGGTCCGTTTTCCTTTCAAGAGAATACACCGAGACGGGCTCTCAGGTGTACCGTGATGTCTGCACGCTATCGAGACCACCTTGTACAGCACGTGGTTCCTACTACAGATGAGCGCAGTTGTGTGGAAACCATTGTTTTGATGGCCGCGCGGGATTAGCCGAGCGGTCTGGGGCGCTGCAGTCATGGACTGTGTGGCTGATCCCAGCGGAGGTTCGAGTCCTCCCTCGGGCATGGGTGTGTGTGTTTGTCCTTAGGATAATTTAGCTTAAGTAGTGTGTGACCTTAGCAGTTAAGTCCCATAAGATTTCACACACATTTGAACATTTGATTGTTTTGATGCAAGATGGGGCAACACTTCATGTAGCTTGTCCATTGTAAGATCTCCTTAATGCAACTTTTCACGAACGTTTTACATCCAGGTGCATAGCCTGCAAGATCTCCCTGCCCGCATCTCGTGGTCGTTCTCGCTTCCCACGCCCGGGTTCCCGGGTTCGATTCCCGGCGGGGTCAGGGATTTTCTCTGCCTCGTGATGGCTGGGTATTGTGTGCTGTCCTTAGGTTAGTTAGGTTTAAGTAGTTCTAAGTTCTAGGGGACTGATGGCCATAGATGTTAAGTCCCATAGTGCTCAGAGCCATTTGAACCAAGATCTCCCAATCTGAATCTATGTGGTTTTTGGCTCTGGAAATATCTAAAACAACGAGTTTGCCAGTGACGTGTTCGGTCTGTACCTGATCTGACAACCAATATACAGGGAAACATTGCTCAGATTCGACTGCAACTGATGCAGGCAACTGTTGGTCACGTTGTTTCACGAATGCAGCGTCTCGTCGACGTTTCCGGTGCTCATATTGAACAAAGAGTTAATTATAAAATCAGTACTATGCCTTTCTTACTTGTTTCACCTTTACTGCCCACTTAGTTTTCATAATACATTGCATATAGAAAAAATTCTGTATGTCTTTCTTGCATTCATGCCGCCACATTTGCACCTGGTGGCCAAAATGGAACCTAATTTTTTGCAACCTAAATCGGTTCTGCGTTGACGCATCATAATATCTACCAAGTTTCGCTACCACACGATAATACCTCCCATGAACCATGGACCTTGCCTTTGGTGGGGAGGCTTGCGTGCCTCAGCGATACAGATAGCCATACTGTAGGTGCAACCGCAACAGAGGAGTATCAGTTGAGTCGCCAGACAAATGCGTTGTTCCTGAAGAGAGGCAGCAGCCTTTTTGGTAGAACAGTCTGGATGACTGACTGATCTGGCCTTGTAACATCAATCAAAACGGCTCGCTGTACTGGTACTGCGAACGGATGGAAGGAAGGGGAAACTACAGCTTAAGTTTTCCCGAGGGTATGCAGCTCTACTGTATGGTTATATGATGATGGCATCCTCTTGGATAAAATGTTGCGTAGGTAAAAGAGTCCCCCATTGAGGACGGTGGGGGTGGGGGGGGGGGGGACTACTCAGAAGGACGTAGTTATCAGGAGTAATAAAACTAGCGTTCTATGGATCGGACGTGGTATGTAAGATCCCTTAATCGGGCACATAGGTTAGAAAACTTAAAAAGGGAAATGGATAGGTTAAAGTTGGGTATAATGGGAATTAGTGACGTTAGGTGGCACGAGGAACAGGACAACTGGTCAGGTGAATACAGCGTTATAAATAAAAAATGAAATAGGGGTAACGCAGGAGTAGGTTTAATAATGAGCAAAAAAATAGGAACGCGGATAAGCTACTATGAACAGCATAATAAAAGCATTATTGTAGCCAAGGCAGACACGAAGCCCACACCCACAACAGTAATAATAGTTTATACGCCAACTAGCTCTGCAGAAGAGGAGGAGGTTGGAGAAATGTATGATGAGATACAAAAAATTATGCAGATAGTTGAGGGAGCTGAAAATTTAATAATCATGGGGAACTGGAAATCGACAGTAGGAAAAGGAAGAGAAGGAAAAGTAGTAGGTGAATATGGGCAGGGGGAAAGGAATGAAAGATGAAAACGACTGGTAGAATTTTTGTACAGAACACAATTTAATCATCGCAACACTTGGTTTAAGAATCATGGGAAAAGACTGCATACGTGGAAGAGACCTGGAGACACCAGAAGGTTTCAGACTGATCATATGATTGTTAGACAGAGATTTAGGAGCAAGATTTTAAACTGTAAGGCATTTTCAGGGGCAGATGTGGACTCTGACAACAATTTATTGGTTATGAACTGCAGGTTAAAACTGAAGAAACTGCAAAAGGTAGGAACTTAAGGAAATGGGACCTGGATAAATTGAAAGAACCAGAGTTTGTAGAGGGTTTCAGAGGGATCATTATGGAACGATTGACAGGAGCAGGGGAAAGTAATACAGTAGAAGAAAAACGGATAGCTTTGAGAGATGAAACAGTGAAGGCAGCAGAGGATCAAATAGGTAAAAAGACGAGGGATAGCAGAAATCCTTGGGTAACACGAGAGATATTGAATTTAATTGATGAAAGGAGAAAATATAAAAATGCATTAAATGAAGCGGAGAGAGGGAATACAACCGTCTAAAAAATGAAATCGAGAGGAAATGCAAAGTGGCTAAGCAGGGACGGCTAAATGGCTAGAGGACAAATGTACAGATGTAGAAGCATGTATCACAAGGGGTAAGATAGATACTGCCTACAAGGAAAATTAAAGAGACCTGCGGAAAAAAGAGAACCAACTGTTCTAATATCAAGAGCTCAGATGGGAAACCAGTCCTAAGCAAAGAAGGGAAAGCAGAAACGTGGAAGGAGTATATAGGTTGTCTATACAAGAGAGATGTACTTGAGGGCAATATTACGGAAATGGAAGAGGACGTAGAGGAAGATGAGAAGGGAGATATGGTACTGCGTGAAGAATTTGACAAAGCACTGAATGACTTAAGTCTAAACAAGGTCGCGGGAGTAGACAACATTCCGTTAGAGCTACTGATAGCGTTGGGAGAGCCAGCCATGACAAAACTCTGGTGAGCAAGATGTATAGGACGGGCGAAATACCCTCAAACTTCAAGAAGAATATAATAATCCCAATGTCAAAGAAAGCAGGTGCTAAACGATATGAAAATTACCGATTATCAGTTTAATAAGTCACGGCTGCAAAATACGGTACTAACACGAATCTTTTAGAGAAGATTGGAAAAACTTGTGGAAGCCACCCTCGGGGATATTAGTTTGGATTCCGGAGAAATGTATGATCACGAGAGGCAATACTGACCCTACGACTTCTCATAGAAGATATGTTAAAGAAAAGAAACTTACGTTTATACCTTTTGTACACTTAGAGAAAGACTTTGACAATGTAGACTGGAATACTCTCTTTCAAATTCTAAGGATGGCAGAGGTAAAATACAGGGAGAGAAAGTCTATTTACAACTTGTACAGAAGCCAGATGGCAATTATACGAGTCGAGGGGCATGAAAGGGAAGCTGTGGTTGAGAAGGCATTGAGATAGGGTTGTAGCCTATCCTCCATGTTATTCAATCTGTATATTGAGCAAGCAGTAAAGGAATCAAAAGAAAATTCTGGAGTAGGGATTAGGGTCCAGGGAGAAGAAATAAAAACTTTGACGTTTGCCGATGACATTGTAATTCTGCCAGAGACAGCAAAGGACTTTGAAGAGCAGCTGAATGGAATGGACAGTGTCTTGAATTGAGGATCATAGATGAACAACAAGAAAATGAAAACAAGGAAGATGGAATGTAGTCAAATTAAATCAGGTGATGCTGAGGGAATTAGATTAGGAAATGAGACGCTTAGAGTAGTATATGAGAATTGTTATTTGGGAAGCAAAATAACTGATGGTGGTCGAAGTATGGAGTATATGAAATGTAGACTGGCAATGGCGAGAAAAGTGCTTCTGAAGAATAGAAATTTGTTAACATCGAGTGTCAGGGAGTCCTTTCTGAAAGCCATGTATCACGTACCTTATGAGGAGGTACTGGATAGAATTGAGGAGAAGAGAAATTTGTGGTATAATCTGACTAAAAGAAGGGATCGGTTGGTAGGACACTTCCTGAGACAACAAGGGATCACTAATTTATTACTGGAGGGTAGCGTGGGAGGTAAAAATCGTAGAGGGAGACCAAGGGATGAATACAGTAAGCAGATTCAGAGGGATATACGTTGCAGTAGTTACTCGGAGATGAAGAGGCTAGCACAGGATAGAGCAGCATGGAGAGCAGCATCAAACCAGTCTTTGAATTGAAGATCACAACAGCAGCAATGATAATTACAGCCCAAACGGGACCTGTGTAACTGCTCTTAATTATAGCCACCAGGTATTTTTTATTTCATCGTATGTCCCTTCCGACATAAATTTAAAGATATTAAGTTCTGTCATTCGGGCCTCACTATGAAGCACTTACCCTCCACCTACTGTGCGCGGTGACCGCAAGTCCATGCTGTGTAGGAGAGAGAGTGAGAACACACGCATTTGACAACTGACTGGCAGACGAAATGCACGGTTCTGCATGCGGCACACAACTGTAGCGGTCATCCCTTCAGAACATAGAAATGGACGCAGCCAGGACTGTGTTAGTTCTGTTGGTCGATTTTGTTTTGGAATAACCGTGCTGGGGGGCAGCCCAACGGCTAACACAAAGCGTAGAATCGGCATGAAATTTCTATAATGAGAAATATTTACTACTTGCACTACTGGAATTACAGCATAAATTTTTGTTCAAACTAATTGGTGCCATGAACAGTCCTCTTCGCAGCGTAAGAAAAATACAATGCACCGTACCAAATTTGAAATCACACAATCCGTATTTTGCAGCAAACTTGGTGATTAACAAAAAGTCAATTGTTCGATTGTTACACCCACATTATATATAATAGAAGTCACTATTAAGTTACGCTAACATTATTTTACCTCTAATTTTCTGTGGTTGCCAATAGTACAGCCCATCCAATAAATCTTGATGATTAACACATATGTATTTTTAGACGTGTTGCAGGATGGAAGAAATTACTGCCTCTTCTTATGATTGCAGGTAAAAGTCATGTTTGTGAGAGAATATTGGCGTAGTAAATAATAATGATATAGATCTCTCTCATATATATATATATATATATATATATATATATATATATATATATATATATATATATATATATATATATATCTTGAACTTTTTATCACACATAGCATTTACTACTACATTGTTGACGCACGAATAAAAATTACACGTCCTTTTTGTGTGAGATCTAAAACATAAGTACTCTCAGGCGAGATTTGAAACAAAAGTTGTTAAAAAAATTGAATATTCTCCTGTCATTGATCTTTTGTTACAAAGATAATTTTAAAAGCCTATCTTTGCCGTTTTCTGCGGCAATGTAAAAATTTATTATTACTAATGAGGAAAAGAATACATTCGTATAAATTAATATTGGAAGCCAGTTCCTTAGGCTTACACAGAGTCAAGGCGAGAATTCGGTTTTGCGCAGGGGCCATATTATCTTGCACGAACATGAAATCACTTATTCATCCTCCAGTTTTATTCCGCTAAGTATCCCTCATGCTATTAGCGTATGTAATTTGACAAACTGTAGCACTGTATTCCTTTTTTCTTTCACATGTGTAGATATTGTCATGCTCGTAATTACAATATGATCTGAAAATAATATTCTTTATATGGTAATCCGATGCGATGGCCCATTAGGGATACATTTTACCAATGTAAAATGTTATCAAGACTGAGGAGACTTTGTTGTTGAAACAAAAGGAGGTCATTTGCTGTGCCAGGAGGAAGACGCTTGACCGTAAGAAGATGCGGCGCATTATATGGAAATTTTAATGAGATTGTGAGACATTTTGATAATGATTTTGAGCTTGGACTGTGAATAGTTTCGGAGGAGGTTCCGCATAGACCTTTTAATTGCATTTGGCTAATTGAAGGAGACGTCGAGCTGTGAAGTAGTAATGTTTCACTCCGCATTAAGCAAATGGCGGTAACTGCTGCGTTAAACCCAAAAATTTTTAAAAGACTTCTAGCGTGGATTTGGACTGTGCAGCAATTTTTGTTTAATAAATGACAATTCCTGACAATAACTGTGACTTGAGTCAATTAGATATTGAATGGTACTGAACAGGGATTTTTTTAATTCAAAGCTGCAGTAAAGAGAGACTAAAATTTTAAGCACTCGATTTTTGTCTGAACAGCAAAGTGAAGTTAAAACAGATGTAAACTAACCGCTTGTATTGGCCATTCCCAAATTTTATGTACTGTGTGTCTAACAAAAATATGTGTGCACACACTGATAAAATGATCTTGGATCGGGTTTATACTGTCGGCTGTATTAACGGTGTTTTACCCTAACAAAACATCGAAGTTCCGTCGCAACAGCTTCTGTGATTGCTTGAGTCTTTCAGTATGTCGCGAATTGTCGAACGGTTGACTCTCCGCGCACAACTTCGACACCCTAAATTTTTGGAGAAACGTCATTATGAAGATAGTCCATTTTGTTTTGGCGTAGAGGCGGTCGCAGATTTTATAGCAGCACCAGCGATGCTACACCATACCAAGATATGTTTTCTCCAGTGAGCTCAATACTAAACTGGAGAGACTACTCAAAGGCGTCATTGCCTAGAAAACCGTGACGGTGTTTGGTGGAGTGCCATACTGTAACGGGGCGGTAGTACTTCTTGTCGTTCTTCTGCTTGTGACTTTAAATTGATTCTGTTTCTTTTTTTAACAAACATGGTCAGGAGTTGTGTTGCATACGGATGTGGTAATCGATGAAAAACGGTGTATGATATTTAGTTCCTACTGTAAGTCAACATATACCTTAATGTATGGTAAAGGAAATAAGGTTCGAGAAATTCAAATAATGTAAAAAGGTAGCTAAAATCTTTTCAGTTTTCTCACTCCATTCCAGAACTTTTAGAGAAATGGGCGCATACAGTACGAAGGGGAACTAGACTACATCGAAACATAGTATCATTTGTAGCTCTCATTTTACAAAAGACAGCTACATGATTCGACCAGAAACTGATAGCTACTGAAGGATGACCCGATACCAAGTTTATTAAGCTTTCCAAGCCATTTGCAAGTGGAAATGGGTCAACTGGATAATGGGATACAACCTGCTGGCTTTGACCAACGACGTCATAGTTTGCTCATAGATGTTAATGTCTTTATTTTCGAGCTATAGATAATAAATCGGTTATCTTCCGTGGCGAGGTGTCATCTTTGTAAACTGAAATAAAGAAGTATGTTTTTAAGAGACGGGGCCAGCACTGTGTACGATTCCTGTCGCTTGTGTTAATTTAAATCATTTGTTCGTCCCAAGGTACTCAGTACTTATTTTCATTCTTAGTGAGTTTGAGATATTTTGGAAGAGTTGTTTTTCATTCTGGACAATTCTTACTTTTTGATTTTCGTTTGTAGTTGTGGATTTATCTATTCCTATGAAAATGGAAGACTGGAAGCGGGGTTCGTTAACTGCAGCAAGGAATACAAATTTTACAGTTGTCACTTTTTTAATCCTTCGCTAGAACTATTCTTACTATGATATTTTCCAGTCAATGCTAGTACTATTGAAGGCAAAAAGACCGATATACGAAAAAATTGCATCCCGTACTTCAGCTGACCTACATAGGTCAACTGAAGAATAGGATACTAGTGATAGCAAGAACGAAGAAAGCAACATATGCAACACTGGCATCCTGTACCTCAGTTGAACTACGAACGTAGTATTCTGTTCTTCATTTGGCCTATATCGGTCAACTGAAGTACGGGATACAAATCTTATGTATGGCGCCATTTTTCGCCTTCGCAAAGGCTAGTATTCTATTCCTCAGTTGACTGAAATACGGGATACAAATTTTACTGTTGTAGGTTTTTTCGCCGTCGCTAGTACTACTATGATAATTTTCAGGCGTTACTATTAGTATCGAAGGATGGGAAAAATTTGTATCCCATACTTCAGTTGATCTACATACAATTGTTATGTATGTCGCCTTTTTTCGGCTTCGCTCGCATTATTCTTCAGCTAACATATGTCACCTTAAGTACAGGATACAAATTTTACGTACGTCGGTCCTTTCACCTTCGCTAGTACTAAAATGTCGTGTGACTAGCGCCTCCCGTCGGGTACACCGTTCGCCGGGTGCAAGTCTTTCGATTTGACGCCACTTCGGCGACTTGCGCGTCGATGGAAATGAAATGATGATGATTAGGACAACACAACACCCAGTCCCTGAGCGGAGAAAATCTCCGACCGGGAATCGAACCCGGACCCTTAGGATTGACATTCTGTCGCGCTGACCACTCAGCTACCGGGGGCGGAATTCGCTAGTACTAATATCAAATGAAGAATAGGATGCTAGTAGTAGCGGAGGCGAGAAATCAACACCTGTAAAATTTGTATCCCGTACTTCAGTTGACCTATAGGTCAACTGAAGAATAGGATGCTAGTGCTAACGAAGGTGAAAAAATCGATATACGTTAAATTTGTATCCCGTAGTGCACTTAACCTATACAGATCACCTGAAATTCGAGATACAACTCTTATACGTCAACTGAGATATTCCATGCTAACGTTACTTCTGTCCCTGTTTTTTCTTTCTTTTTTGCATTAGTATCCCATTCGTCATTTCAGCTATATATGTCAACTGAAGATTAGGATACTAGGACTCAAAGAAGCGGTACACTTAACATTATGTTCTAAACGTGAATGTACGTAATATATGTCTACCATCTGACTTCTCTGGCCTTCGTTCCTTTGTTTCTCAGCATTCGTCTTTGCTGTTACATCTGTGCAATATATCATCTCTGGTAACTTCTGACGTCATTGGGCAAAGCCGATGTGTTCTATCCCATTCGTCAGTAATCCCGTGAAAATCAGTCGGAGAAGGCAACTTGTTCGGAATAAACCATCCGTTTCTGAGGTAAAACTGTGTATTTAACTAGCAACAAGGATACACATTGCTGTTAATGTATCTTTCTGAAATTGTAGTAGCTTGTAATTGTTACCGGTGGATTCTTTTAATTTTGTTTCAGGAAATGAATGATATCCCAACTACAAATATGTCGTGTGAATACGATGGCAATCATGAGAAGTGTGATGTAAGTGTTCAAACTGACGTCTCTCACAGAATTGTGGCCCAGAGGAAAAGGTAAGATGATTGCAGATGAAATTTAAGCAGCGTGAAAAAAAGATAGAAACAATGGTAGAATTGATTACTGGCTGAAAAAAAGAATCTGTGTAAATGACTACCAGGAAAGTGTCCTTCAGGAGCGTTTTAGTGGTTTTCCTTTAGACTTTATAGCTACCCAATTGAAAAACAGTGGTGCAAAGAAGCAATCCAGACAATACAGTGAACTAACCAATAATTTGCCCTCAGTCTGCATATTTATATTCCTATAGGGCTTATAGATTTGTACGCCCTATGTTTCTTTTGTCCTACCCCAATATTCTTCGCGGTTGGGTGTGTCCAGTAAATTGTGAACCTGGCTGTCTACAAGAGGTTTCCAGCTATCTAAAACATAATACCAGTGACAAACGATACCTTAAAGAGTATGCACTTATTTTTGATAATATGTTAATTAGGAAGCATCTCATGTGAAACAAGAGCAAAAAAGTTTAATCAGGCTGTGTTGAACTGGACAACGTTGTGAATATAGACGCAGAAGAACTGGCTACTGAAGCTTTAGTTTTTCAGATAATGGCATATAGCGAAACGTTTAACTTCCCAATTGCATATTTCTTTGTGAATAAACGGTCATCAGATGTAATGATTCAAGCTGTGAGAGTTTGTGTACTGAAACTGTTTCTTGTAGGTGCTCTAGTGAGATCAGTGACATGTGATGGTGCTGCTGTCAGCATTCAGTCATTGAAAAATCCGGAAACTTTTGCTCCTCACTTCAAGCATCCTGTTAGTGACAGTAATGTTCATGCAATTCTTGATCCATGCCATTTGCTGACATTAGTTCGTAGTACTTTAGCTGAAAAGAAAATTATTAACTGTGAAGCTGGAGATTTGAAGTGGGTCTTTATTCTGAAGTTACATTATCTGCAAGAGTGTGAATCTTTAAACTTTGCCAGTTCACTCTCTGGTTCACATGTGAATTTCTATAGTAAGATAATGAATGTCTCTTTAGCAGCCCAGACAATGAGCTGCAGTGTTGCTGATGCCATTGAATTTCTAGAGAGTTCCCAACACCCAGACTTTCAGGACGCCCCTGCCACTGTAGAATTCATCAGATTTATTGATAAATTGTTCGATGTATGCAACTCTAGGAATGCTTTAAACAACCACTGAGAGCTGAAAATGTAAATTATTTGAATGAATTTGTTTGTCGTGCAGACTGATGCTATGTGTGCATTAGTACATCCACGAAAAATATTTGTGCTGGGAATTTTGATGTGCATACATGGTGTTAGAAGCTTCTATCAGGAGTTTCTGTTTCGGGATACTGAACTTCTAAAATATTTTTTTAATATACAGACTCTATCAAGATCATCTAGAACTCATTTTTACTTGCGTCAGATCTAGGTTTGGTTGGAACACGAATCCCACGACATTACAGTTCCAGTCTACTCTGAGAAAAATGTTGCTCAAGAACAATGTTACTGCGAGGGAAAAGAGTAATGTACATGACATTGAGAAACTGAGCTCTTTCAGTGTTCATATATTCACGTGTCATAAGAAACAAAGTGATAAGTTCATTGATGATTGTGAAGATACTAGTTGCTTTGAGGCTCTTAATTCAGCACTACTCAGTGAGTACCAGGATAATATTATTTATTATATATCACAATATGTTGTGAAAAAGATTATGCAAATTTTAAGGTGTGCTGAGTGCAAAGAAATTATTACTATTTCCTACATGTGCCCAAATGATCACACTTACTGCACTACTGTGGCAAATCTGCCTGCCTTTACTATGAAGGTTTACGAGGTGGCATGCTTCACTCTTCTGTAACAGTGTTTAAAACAGTGCAGCATACAGAAAAATGCTTTCGATCTGCTCCTGCGTAATTTATCTTTAATTCAAACCATTTGTATGGCAGGCTTATTAATTCTGTTTGTTGTTTCTTTGGTGAACAAGCCAATGTAATCGACAAAGCGCATACGCTAGTCTCTGCCACTGACTGTCAAGACGTGCATGAGTCACAGTTAAAACGACGTATTGATACTGTGTACCTTCAGATTAGATTAAGGGCACGCACAAAAACGCAACAGCTGCTGCAGACAGTAACTGTCCTTGCATGAGACAGAGGTTGGGGAAACTAATTACATCTGCCAATGTATGACATGTAAATATATATATTGAAGGAAGCAAAAAAATAAATTACAATAAAAATTTGATCACATCCTTCCTTTCGCAAAATTCTTGCCTGTTAATTGTTAACATAATAATCTCTTAAGTAATCCATATGAAAATTAAAGATTTTTTCCCCTGTTAGCAGCTGAAATTAGCAACAAAGCAATCGTTTAGTAGTTTTGCTGCCTAACGATGTGTACAGAACTTTCACGTTACGTGTAGAGAGAAATGCACTTTGCATCACATGCGTTATTGTGTGAAAGTTCGCCACATATCTGATGAAGTAACTATAATAAGAAATTTTTCATGTCAATGTTTTGCTCATTTCGTATCGCTATATACACTTCTGGAAATTGAAATAAGAACACCGTGAATTCATTGTCCCAGGAAGGGGAAACTTTATTGACACATTCCTGGGGTCAGATACATCACATGATCACACTGACAGAACCACAGGCACATAGACTCAGGCAACAGAGCATGCACAATGTCGGCACTAGTACAGTGTATATCCACCTTTCGCAGCAATGCAGGCTGCTATTCTCCCATGGAGACGATCGTAGAGATGCTGGATGTAGTCCTGTGGAACGGCTTGCCATGCCATTTCCACCTGGAGCCTCAGTTGGACCAGCGTTCGTGCTGGACGTGCAGACCGCGTGAGACGACGCTACATCCAGTCTCAAACATGCTCAATGGGGGACAGATCCGGAGATCTTGCTGGCCAGGGTAGTTGACTTACACCTTCTAGAGCACGTTGGGTGGCACGGGATACATGCGGACGTGCATTGTCCTGTTGGAACAGCAAGTTCCCTTGCCGGTCTAGGAACGGTAGAACGATGGGTTCGATGACGGTTTGGATGTACCGTGCACTATTCAGTGTCCCCTCGACGATCACCAGTGGTGTACGGCCAGTGTAGGAGATCGCTCCCCACACCATGATGCCGGGTGTTGGCCCTGTGTGCCTCGGTCGTATGCAGTCCTGATTGTGGCGCTCAGCTGCACGGCGCCAAACACGCATACGACCATCATTGGCACCAAGGCAGAAGCCACTCTCATCGCTGAAGACGACACGTCTCCATTCGTCCCTCCATTCACGCCTGTCGCGACACCACTGGAGGCGGGCTGCACGATGTTGGGGCGTGAGCGGAAGACGGCCTAACGGTGTGCGGGACCGTAGCCCAGCTTCATGGAGACGGTTGCGAATGGTCCTCGCCGATACCCCAGGAGCAACAGTGTCCCTAATTTGCTGGGAAGTGGCGGTGCGGTCCCCTACGGCACTGCGTAGGATCCTACGGTCTTGGCGTGCATCCGTGCGTCGTTGCGGTCCGGTCCCAGGTCGACGGGCAAGTGCACCTTCCGCCGACCACTGGCGACAACATCGATGTACTGTGGAGACCTCACGCCCCACGTGTTGAGCAATTCGGCGGTACGTCCACCCGGCCTCCCGCATGCCCACTATACGCCCTCGCTCAAAGTCCGTCAACTGCACATACGGTTCACGTCCACGCTGTCGCGGCATGCTACCAGTGTTAAAGACTGCGATGGAGCTCCGTATGCCACGCCAAACTGGCTGACACTGACGGCGGCGGTGCACAAATGCTGCGCAGCTAGCGCCATTCGACGGCCAACACCGCGGTTCCTGGTGTGTCCGCTGTGCCGTGCGTGTGATCATTGCTTGTACAGCCCTCTCGCAGTGTCCGGAGCAAGTATGGTGGGTCTGACACACTGGTGTCAATGTGTTCTTTTTTCCATTTCCAGGAGTGTAGTTCCGTCATTCAGGAAATAAAATTCGAAAAGTGAAAGCAAAAAGTCTTTTGCACAGAGGCAAGATTTTTGAGAAGTATAATTTGTCAGCAGCTTTAGCGGCAGTATGGAAATTACGTATGTAAACACAGCAGAATAATTGCGAAATTGATCTTGCAGGGATGGGTACAAGGCACTATCTATCAGTGAATTATAAACTAAACTCACACAGTGTCATATAGTGTACGTAAATGATAATTGTATGTTTTTTTTTTCTATGTAGCCGGCCGGGGTGGCCGAGCGGTTCTAGCCGCTACAGTTTGGAAACGTGCGACCACTGCGGTCGCAGGTTCGAATCCTGCCTTGGGGATGTGTGTGATGTCCATAGGTTAGTTAGCTTTAAGTAGCTCCAAGCTCTAGGGGACTGATGACCTCAGAAGTTAAGTCCCATAGTGCTCAGAGCCATTTAAACTATTTTTTCTATGTAGCAGAACAATTTGACACCTTGATCCGACTTAACATGGCGGCTGTCACGCGTCTCGGCTTTGTTTTGTGTAGTAGTCTTTCCAGTTTAGTGCTGAGCTCATTGGTTTTCTCCGACTTCTCTCTCTCTCTCTCTCTCTCTCTCTCTCTCTCTCTCTCTCTCTCTCTCGTCTTCTCCGTTATTTAGCGGTTACAAGAAAAGACAGCCCAGGTATTGCCAACCTCCTATGTTAAAGTTTATTTATTAGTATGAACTCTGCAACTACTAGAGTAGAATATGGATTAAAATTGGTAAAAGAGCAAGTTTCATCATTTTGGGGAAAGAACTCATTCTTAATCAAACATAAAAAAATTGTAAGTGATCAACATTAGAAAGTTACTTAAGTAAACAATCAACTTTTGCAGTGAGGGAAGTATTTGGTTGACAATTTGACGACGATGCAAGTTGACAACCTGCACTCACACGATAAAGTCTAATGTAGCAATCAGCTACAGTAATAGAATAGTCTTAAGCTATTTGGGTTTGAAACTTCCTGGCAGATTAAAACTGTGTGCCGGACCGAGACTCGTACTCGGGACTTTTGCCTTTCGCGGGCAAGTGCTCTACCATCTGAGCTACCCAAGAACGACTCACGCCCCGTCTTCATAGCTTTACTTCTGCCAGTACCTCGTCTCCTACCTTCCAAACTTTACAGAAGCTCTCCTGCGAAGCTGTGAGGACGGGGCGTGAGTCGTGCTTGGGTAGCTCAGATGGTAGAGCACTTGCCCGCGAAAGGCAAATGTTCCGAGTTCGAGTCTCGTTCCGGCACACAGTTTTAATCTGCCAGGAAGTTTCATATCAGCGCACACTCCGCTGCAGAGTGAAAATCTCATTCTGGAAACTTCTCCCAGGCTGTGGCTAAGCCATGTCTCCGCAATATCCTTTCTTTCAGGAGTGCTGGTTCTGCAAGGTTCGCTGGAGAGCTTCTGTAAAGTTTGGAAGATAGGAGACGAGGTACTGGCAGAAGTAAAGCTGTGAAGACGGGGCATGAGTCGTGCTTGGGTAGCTCATTTGGCAGAGCACTTGCCCGCGAAAGGCAAACGTTCCGAGTTCGAGTCTCGGTCCGGCACACAGTTTTAATCTGCCAGGAAGTTTCATATCAGCACAGACTCCGCTGCAGTGTGCTTGTTTGTGAAATGTATGAGCTCACCTCACTCTCGAGTACGGTTCATTAACCAACTCGCTTCGAGTCTTAGAAAGTGCACAGCTCTACCTTAAAAAACCATCACTGCGTTTCGCTTGTCAAATTTTTAGTAACACAACATCGTTAAATGTACCCGCCCGTCAGCTGTCAACCATATTTAGTGGGATCTATGTGGAGCCTCGAAACTTTGCGCAGGTGTTCTAGTCCTTTGCAGACGCACCTACAGCACCCAGCAGACAATGCCAGGAGCTCCTCGGAATGATCGAACAGAATATATAAGCATAACTAAGCATGTTATCAACTAACTAGCGTGTACCGTACGAATTAGTGTCACACATTTGGATGTCACCAAAGTCGCCATGGATGAGCCAACCAAAAACGAACAGCGACGAAAACAACAGAACATGAACGTTGGCAAAAGCAAGAAACTGAGATAAGAGAGAACTCACGAATAACGTCTCCGCAATACATTACTCAATAACAAGAACATGTTGTCGACGAGTAAGTGGTTAGCACACTGGACTCGCATTCTGGAGGACGACGGTTCAAGTTCCCGTCCAACCATTCACACTTGGGTTTTCCGTGACTTCCCTAAATCGATTCCGACAAAAGCCGGGATGGGTCATTCGTAAAGATACTACCGATTTCCTTCCCCATGCTTTTTTAATCACAGCTTCTACTTCGTCTGTGATTATCTAGCTGTCGACAGAACATCAAAATCTACTCGTCCTTCCTTCCTTGTTCCACTCCTGGAGGCGGTGGAAGTGTCTATTGATACTCTGCGCACGTTCCCGACTGAGAAAATTTATGTTGAGGAGGATCCGAAGTCAGATGCTCTCCCTAACAAGTGTGACAACGTATGTGATATAAGACGACAAGGAAAGGAACCTATGACCACTGGAAACAATACCACAGGTTACTCCAAAGTCGTAACACAACACAACACATGCATGCTCTATTAATGCACATAATTCCACCTGATGAGGGAGGTTTAAACCTTCGAAACCCGTTGTACAAATAAACAAACAGTGCTGGGTAACAACAAACATGTTGCTTAATTTGAAAAGGCGAATATTCGGCACCAGTACCAGCCACGAATTGTTATGTAGCTGAAATGCCTCCAAGGGCCCTACATTTGAACCACTTTAAAAACTGTTGACATTGCCTCGAATAAGGCGGTAAATGTTCGGGACAGTATTTGTACAACTTAATCGACCTGTGTGATTGATGGCAACAGTAGTACTTGGACGTTATTGAACTCTACGTTTACTGTTCAGATCGCAGTGAGTTGCAAATTCTAACAAGGAGCTTGTAGGTTTACACGTTTTTAGGACGAAGGTAATTAACATCTTGTCTGACGATGAAGATAATTATGGTCGCCAACCGTCCGCAAAACTACGAAAACATGTACTAGAAAACGAATATATGAAACACAGATAGATTAAAAAATGATAGTGTTGTTGTAAAGGGCGGACGAAAGAAGACAAGCGAGCTAAACATGTTAAGATAATAAGGGAGTCGTCTGTAGAGGCGCATCGACAACGAATTTTTTTTTTTTAAACGGGTATCACCTGTGAACTCTACAGAAACAAAACGAACTCTCTGTAGACGGAGACATGGAACATAATAGAAGCCGGCCGCTGTGGCCGAGCGGTTCTAGGCGCTTCAGTCCGGGACAGCACTGCTGTTACCGTCGCAGGTTCGAATCCTGCGTCGGGCATGGATGTGTGTGATGTCCTTAGGTTAGTTAGGTTTAAGTAGTTCTAAGTTCTAGGAGACTGATGACCTCAGAAGTTAAGTCCCATAGTACTCAGAGCCATTTGAACCATTTGAACCAGATGGTGCAGCGATCGAATCATGTGCTCAACTGCACGCGTACTTCCTACACGTGAGCATAAGGCAGTAGCGATCAGTGGCACGTTTATGTTTCAAGCGGACATTTTACATAAACATGGGTAAATGTAAGGACGTGACAGAATGGCAGAAAGGGGCAACAGCGTTTGGTCGTGCCCATGCTGGATTTCTTGGCGTTTCGTGTGAACTGTACAACGTGTCTATAAGTAGTAGTGTAACACTTGTGACCACGAAACACGACGTCAGGATTGTGGCAGGAAAAATATCCTGACTGAGAAGGACTGGACACGCATTTCAAGTCTTGTGAATCAAAATCAGTCCCAAATCCTACAGGAATCCTGCAAGTAGAGGCTGAAAGTCCATTCCCACCTACTAACGAGAAAACATTGCGACGAGAACTGCATACAGTGAACATTTGGAGTCGGTCACCTCACAAGAGGTCATTGCTCACGCAGGCACGTAGATACGACAGCAGAAAATTCATCGGTTTGGAAGAATACGTGAGTGATTTTCTGAACATTTCCTCACCCTGTCACATCTTGAGCGGCCTGCAAATTCATTTGATTTGAATCCCATAGAAAATTGATGGGACATGTTGAAACGGCCGGTAAAGCGCTGACATCAACATGCCCGAAATTTGGTGTAATTGCGCTATCAGATCCTCCCGAGTGGCTTAACCTGGGTGAGACGTATCAGCGCAACTTTATGGACTCACTTCCTAACCGAATCCAGGAGGTTATCAAGTTCAGGGGTGGAATTACTCGATATTAAATGATGCTTGTAATGATTTCTATAGAGGTGACTAACTTTTTGTCTGGTGAGCTTAATTCAAGAACAATAGAGTAAGTTCCGTAAATTATAACTGCGATTTATTTGATGTGTGGATCAATGTATTTTGTATGTAGTTATGACCCTACATGTCTCTAATTTTTCATTTTATTTACCTTCCCGCTTCTAGTTTATTACGCATCCTTTAAACAACAGGTACTTAATACTACATAATCAACATGTCTGTGGAAGATCCACATAACGTAAAACCAGCTATTATGATCGGTAATATAAAAATATAGACCATGCTATTACAAAGTGACATATCTGTGGATGTGAGGCGATGTACTGAGGCGTATGTTTGTTGTTCAGATGGCTCTCGCGGCGCACAATACGCTGAATAATTTTAATCAATGCTTCGTACGAAAGCAGGTACACGTCGGTTTCTGTGTAATAACAACGTAATTGTTTTAGGTACACAGGGTGTAATTGATGTGAGCGCAAATATTTTTATGTGTGGTACCTTAATATGTACAGACAACAGTGTGTTAGTTGTTTTTCTCTGCATCTAACGGTCTTTCCACAAACACGTCACATAATTTACTACCTGATGTTTTCTGCATGGTCGTAATTGTACCACAAAGTGGACTACGACCGTCAGTATGTACTAACTGCTATGCGTCCACGTATCCACATATTAGCACCTAGCCTGCTACCTATGGGGAAGTAAGTATTAATTTTTTGTTCTTCCCAAATGCACCTGGAGCTACTACCCAATCTGAAAACTTAGCTTAAAGTAACTATAATTATTAGTCTGCTATCAACTTAAATACTTATGTAATGTTGACAGTACACAATTCTCAGTCAGTCTGAGCTTATACCAGTTACATCCTGTACAACATTCGGTTGACATATACACCTTTTGAGAATATTTTCTTGCAACCGATTGTAATAGACGACTTTAGATAGCTTGGATTCGTTGAAGACAGGTTGATTTTGTAATACAGATACTACCTGACGGTGAGTTTCACTCACTGCTAGTTGCTGAAAGGTGATGGAATATGTCTATTTCGAAAGGTGCGGAACCTCTTGTTCAGGATTATTCGCTTTCCTTATTCTCAGTCACGACGACGAGGAAATATAGCCTTAATAGCGGATCAGTCAACAAATCTCGGCAAATGTGGAAAAAATGCTAAACACGCAGTGTGGCTGGCAGATCTTTAGGAGAGTCAGGCTGCCACGCCACACTCACGGCCAGCCTTTAAGGCGCCTGTCTTGATGTCGTTCAGACGACAAATCACAGTCACCGATCGATAGGCTGAGCAAATAATTCAGACGGCTCTTATCTGTTCCCGGCTTTGCTTTACTGCGCCACATCGTCCACAAAGTGTCTAGAGAGTACACCAGTGTTATCTTGACACTTAGAACGAAGCAATGGTAACAGTGATAAGACAGTACCGCTCCCGGCTTCCAAGTGCAACGCTCGTCACACGACGGCAGTTTGGTTTTCTTTCGCAAATATTTGTACGTGTCATATTGCATCATTGTGTTACGCACCTCCGTAACAGTTGGATCTCCTGCTCGCTACTCTGACTGGTAGAACACTAGCTGGTTCGAATTCTTGTGATGAAAGACAAAAAACACTCCGTCTTCAAGCCACAAGTATCCCATCGGAATCATCCGACCGCCGTGTCATCCTCAACTGAGGATGCGGATAGGAGGGGTGTGTGGTCAGCACACCGCTCTTCCGGTCGTTATGATGGTTTTCTTTGACCGGAGCCGCTACCATTCGGTCGAGTAGCTCCTCAATTGGCATCACGAGGCTGAGTGCACCCCGAAGAAAGGCAACAGCGCGTGGCGGCCCGGGTGGTCACCCACCCAAGTGCCGGCCACGCCCAACAGCGCGTAACTTCGGTGATCTGACGGGAACCGGTGTATGCACTGCGGCTAGGCCGTTGCGTGTGATGAAAGATACGTACATCACAAATATTTTTGCGAAAAGAGGAGGAGAAGCGACGGCATACCGTACGTCTCCAAACCGTATGACAATGCCTAGGGTTAGATTCCATTTCTCTCTGCGCTGTATCGTGGAAGGACGAGATGTAACACTTGTTCAAAAAAGAAAATACGTAGGGACCTAAGAAACTAAGTTGCTAAATTGCACAGTCGCCTCCCGGAAAGACCAATGCGTAGTAAGAGTGCCGCATGAAGGGTGTAGACTTTCCTGATTTCCTGTAGACACCGTTCCACTGCTGTACGGGTAACAGGCGCATCACAGTGTGCGATGGAAACTGTGCGGCAACTGGAAGATTGAAGTACGCGGGACAGTACTATTCCTGTGGGCAGAACGTTTGAACTGCACACAGATTTACCGTGAAATTCTGGTCGTATACGGATAAAACGCAACGTGGTGGCGAACCCTAGTGGAATGGGGCCAACAATTTGCCTAATGACGAACGGAGGTTGGTGGTGCCGATCTGAAAGTGAAGACATCTTCATCTAGCATGGGTACTCTGCAAATCACACTTAAGTGCCTGGCAGAGGGTTCATCGAACCACCTTCACAATAATTCTCTATTATTCCGATTTCGAACAGCGTTCGTAGAAAACGAACCCCTATATCTTTCTGTGCGAGCTCTGATTCCCCTTATTTTATTATGATGATCGTTTTTCCGTATGTAGGTCGGCGTCTACAAAATATTTTCTCATTCGGAGGAGAAATTTGATGACTGAAATTTTGTGGGAAAATTCCGCCGCAACGAAAAACGTCTTTGGTTTGATGATGTCCATCCCAAATCCTGTATCATGTCACTGACACTCTCTCCCCTATTTTTTAAATCTTCTGCCAATAAAACCCAGTCTTTGGTTTGCCTTCCTCACAACATTTTCTGTGTGTTCTTTCCACATTAAGTTATTCGTAATTGTAATTATTTGGTATTTAGTTGAATTTACGCCCTTTAGATTTGACTGATTTATCGTGTATGCGAAGTTTAACGGATTCCTTTTAGTACTCACGTGCATGGCCTCACTCTTTTCGTTACGTAGACCAATTGCCAATTTTGGCACCATACAGATATCTTTTTGCAGTTTATTTTGATCCTCTGATGACTTTGCTAGACGATAAACGACGGCATCATCTGCACACAGTCTAAGACGGCTGCTCAGATTGTCTCCAAAATCGTTTATATACATTAGGAACAGTAGAAGGCCTATAACAATACCTTGGGGAACGCCAGAAATTACTTCCGTTTTACTCGATGACTTTCTGTCAATTACTACGAACTGTGACCTCTCTGATGGGAAACCACATAACTGAGACGATGTTCCATAAGCACGCAATTTCACCACAAGCCCCTTGTGTGGTGCAGTGTCAAAAGCCTTCTGGAAACCTAGAATACGGAGTCAATTTGAAATACCTTGTCAATAGCACTCAACAATTTGTGTTTGTAAAGAGCTAGTTATGTTTCAGAAGAATGATGTTTTCTAAATCGGTGTTGACTGTCTGTCAGTAGGCCATTCTCCGAGGTAATTCGTAATGTCCGAAGGCAGGTAATTTAGTGCTACCTTTCTTGAATTTTGGTGTCACCTGTGCAACTTTCCAGTCTTTAGGTACGGATCTTTAGTCGAGCGAGCTGTTGTATATGATTGTACCATGGGATCTCCATCTTTCGGGAAAGCTGAAAAAACATCTGGGGCAAGAGCTTTTCGAACGATGAGGACGTTTACACAGCGGTTCTCGAAACGCTACGTGACCAAGGACCGGATTTCTATCGTCGAGGAACTGAACGACTGATAGAACGTTCTGACCGTTGTTCAAGGAGTCTGAGACTTGGTCACAATGTTGAGAGTAGTGTGTAGTATCTGTGTTACTTTGACCTAATGTGTAGCATTTCGTAAAAATTATTTGGCTGCCATAATAATGTGTAACTTACTCGCTGATGTCCACTCCCACTTGAAACGCAATAGCGTTCTGTTGTTTTCCTTCCCAAGATCACCCACACCTGCATTTGACGCTTTGTTCGCAAGTTACCGTACGATGTGTGGTGTAGGGTAAATAGTGCAGAACCAGTATAATATTTCTGAAGTTCTGTATTTCATAATTAATTTGATATCTCTCTCGCAAATAGCTCCAGTTATTTATTCACATAATAAACGCAGATTTTGATACATACAGCGGACACGAAAATGAACTTTTTTAGCTGTCATGCAAAAGCGTTCCGACTTACTCTTAATTTTTTACCACTGCATCTGGTACGTTATACGGGAGGCGGCGTTTCAAATTCCCGTCCGCCCATCCAGATTTAGATTACAGTGGTTTCGTTAAATCGCTTAGGGCAAGTGCCGGGTTGGTTCGTTAGGGCCCAGCTGATTTCCTTCCCGATCTGTGATTGTATCCCATCTCCAACTACCTTGTCGCCGACGGTATGTCAAACCCTAATCTAAAATCAGTAGGTGACACTAAAAATTTTCCCTCAGCTGCCAAGATTTAAAAATAATCAAAAGGCCTTTACATTTCGAAACGCCTCTTGCAATGCGTTGTTATCATCTCGTCCGCAATTGTCATAACGGCTTTCCAGGTTTTCTTAATTCTTTCGATTAGTAATTAGCCAGACTGGTAAGTACTAAAAAATTACATATACAATAGACATAACAATGCGATTTACATCGCAATGTATGACTGCATATTGCAGGACAGGTGAGAAGGGGAGCAAACTGAACGATTTTCCGCTTACTGCAAGACGCTCACAATGAAAGCTCGGTGAGGACAACAAAAACACGTGGCAAATTATGCTAGATAGATTTGATGATCTGACAGAAAAGCCGTGTTGGTAAGATAAACAGGTCCGACCCAATTGTATAATTTTATAAATAGGCCTTGCTAATTTCACTCTTGTAGAAAATCAGCCTTGAGAATGACAGCTGATTAAATGGGCAACCTGTAATTTTCTACGCGCACTTGGAAAGAGCAATACGGCGTGTCAGTCGAATAGTGTGTAGTGTCTCTTTCTGAGGATTTTTCATAGTCTAGAAGGCTCACCTCTCAGGTGATAAACTTGTGACAGATTAGCAATTCAGCGCACGTGATTGTAACAAAGGTGCCTGTCTCTAGAAGTAAGCGGCTGTAAAGTGCGTCTAAAGGCACGTATCCATTTGCTGGCGGCAGTTTTGCGTCACATTAATGAAGTCTATTCTTCACTTGGGATCCAATAAAAAGTCACATGCTGAGAATTGCTAGAGTCTTGGGATACCAGTTCTGAGAAGATGTCGATAGAAGAAGATGGTACTAAACCCAAAGCACTCAATTTAAAGGCCAATAACGAAATGAGACTTACTCTTCTACCATCATGAAAGAGAACAAACGCTAGAGAGATCCGGCACTAGATTTTCTTGTAGATACTGTGATTTACAAGCTAAAAAATCCATATACAGTATGTGCAACAGTACTTTTAGAAAACCGTGCGGTTGTAGAGCGCATCTAAACGAATTATTTTAGATCAAAAAGTATGAATCTCAATCGCTTATTCGTTTTTTTATGGAACTTAGTACTAGGTACTAGTATTCCCAAATTTTGCATCAATAAACTACTTTTTGGCGGGACATATGAATAATTTTCTGTATCTCATACATGCGTCAGTACTCGTGTAGTGAATGTCAGTTAATTTTAAATGTCAGGTATAATGTCTTACCAGAAAATGCGCGTTACTGCAATTCGTTCCGCGAGTAAAGATCGTCGACACTTAATACAGGACCGAGCGAGGTGGCGCAGTGATTAGCACACTGGACTCGCATTCGGGAGGACAACGGTTCAGTCCCGCGTCCCGCCATCCTGATTTAGGTTTTCCCTGATTCCCCTAAATCTGTTCAGGCAAATGCCGGCTTGGTTCCTTTGAAAGGGCACGGCTGACTTCCTTCCCTATCCCTATCCTTCCCTAGTCCGATGGACCGATGACCTTGCTGTTTGGCCTCTTCGTCCAACTCAACCAACCAACTTAATACGGTACCGCTACAGCGGCTTTGTGTGTCTGCCACAACCCATGTAACACAATTTCCTTTCATGTTTCCACTAAAACGCCTCAGTGTTAGGCAGTTCTGGCAACTATGGCTTTGGGTCAACGTTGGGGCAGCCTTTCTCATTTTGTGTTAGAAAGCTAACATCAGCAATGCCAGTCGTCAAGAATCGTCTCTCGTCGATTGGAACATGCTATGATCTCGTTGTCTTCCTTCATGAGTTGTTCTGATACAAATCTCTCGAGTTTCCAGCCGAATGAATCCATCGAACCGGCGTCACACCCATCGAAACGTCGCGCCATTTCGACGAACTCACTCGACTGAAAACCAGAGTGATGTGTACGTAGCCATACGGTATGGATCCGTGTCACGAAAGGGCCCCAACATTGAGATATTCTTTACAGAAGGCACCGCTCTGCTCGGATCTGTCGCCACTCAGATATTGACCACGTACCGGAGGAACTAATTTACACTTCCGCTACGGATCCTTCAATGCGCCAGATGCATCCACCGATAGTTATGTCAGCCGCAACGCAGAGCGCAGATAACTGCAACTAGTTTCTTCTTCTGCAAAGTAGAACACAGATAAAAATTATTCCACCCATCGCGGATGAACGAAGACGCACCGCACACACCCGTCCCGTTCCGGTTCATCAGTTTCTGTCGCAGTTCTCCCAGCAGCAGCTCCAGTCTGCAATTATCATCAGCTGATGCAGGTGACGCCGTTAGCAGGCTGCTCTTTACGAGTGTGTAGTGAAATTCCCATTCAAAGACTGAAGTTAATAACTCTCATAGACAGCAGCCCAAGCAGAACTCTAGAGGTTAGATAGCTGCAGACTCCACTGTCACACCCATCGCAGCAGTCAAAGCTGAGCATTCCGTATACATTATTTTAATAAATGTTTATTACATGTTTCATATTGTGTTGCTCATATCAAACGTATTAGAGATAAAGACCTGTGAGCATATACGCTACAAGCGTGCAAGCCAGCTACCTTGTACAGCAATGATATTCCGTGGTAGCGGATTCACTTACTGCTACTTCGGATGTTGGGTGTTAGACTTGCTTTAGTGAATGCTACATCACCCCGAGATATGTATAGTATTCCACATACAATATTTCAGTAGTGAACCTTGAAATATTGAGCCACTGTGAGAACAACGATGCGACACTAACATCCCTAGAGAAATAACACTGCCGACGCATACTTTCCAATCTGAAGTATTTCATCATAATTTATGGCATGATCTGCCCAAGATTGTAAACGTACGTTCTTTGCAATATGTATTCAGACTGGTTTCCGTACATCAAGGGAGAATCACGTAACAGCAAAACCACGGGAAGAACTGTAGCAGATACACAACAACAACAACAACAACAAAGTTTTGTTAACGCAGCAGTGCCGGACGTCTTTATTACGATAAGACCGACGGAGCGAGAAGCCGCAGTGATTAAGGCAAATGAGTCGTCGAGAGGGCTGGGGTTCTGTTCCTCATCCGGTTATCAAGATTTAAGTTATCCGTGGTTTCTCTAAATGGTAGAAACGACGGGATGATGCCCAAACAGCAAGGCGCACCCTTGGTTTCCTCCGAAATATAAGACAGAGACTGGGAATGATGTACCTGAATCCCTCAAGAGGTCGGACACACTTCTTGAAGCGTCACGGGCCTTACGCCATTACTGGTATCGAATTTGTCGAAGACGAACCTCCGAATGTGCCTGTGGTGAAGAGGTCACGGCGGAATACACTTTAAGACAAAAGAAAATGACACAACACGAATGGATTTTTCGAAATGGACGGAAATCTGTAGATGCGAAGTAGATGTTCAGAAAAAAAATGATTACAGTTTCGGAAAAGTTGGATGATTTATTAAAGAGAAAGAGCTTCACAAATTGAGCAATCAATGACGCGTCGGTCCACCTTTTGCCCTGATGCAATCAATTATTCGACATGGCATTGATCGATAGACTTATTGGTGTCCTTCCTGGGGGGATGGCGTGCCCAGTTCTGTCCAACTAACGCCTCAAGTCGTCAAAATCCAGGGCAGTTCGGAGCACCCTGCCCATAATGCTCCAAACGTTATCAGTTGGGGAGAGATCAGGCGACCCCGCTGGCCAAGGTAGGGTTTGCCAAGCACGAAGACAAGCAATGGAAACTCTCGCCGTGTGTTGGCGGGCATTACCTTTCTGATATGTAAGCCTTGGATGGCTTTCCATGAAAGGCAACAAAACGGGGCGTAGAATATCGTCGAGGTACCGTTGTGTTGTAAGGGTGCTGCAAATGGTACCCCAGACTCTTCGATGTCGGTCCGTATGGCGGGCGACAGTCCGGCTGAACATAGAGGCTCATATCGAAGTAGGACTCGTCTCTGAAGACAGTTCAACTCCAGTCAATGGTATTCCAGGGCGAATGGGCCCGACTCCACTGCAAATGGGCTGCTCTGCTGCTGGTGTACAGAGGTCAACGGCAATCGGCGCGAGGGGCACCGTGAGCTCCAGTCCCATTCTGTGAGCCGCCTACTAATGGTCCTTGTAGTCGCTGAAGCACTAGTTGCAACCATCTGGGGATGTCCGCTGTACTTCGTATGCCGGTGTTGCTGATACTGATCCGTAGCAACTGAATCTGCAAGGAAGACTCGATGTCAACGGGAAACTGCACTGTGGGGCAGGATGGTAAATCCTGGACGATAGTACAGACGCTGTTTCAATAAAGAGTAACGCATTACGTTATCAATCAGTGCTCATCTACAGCCTGTGGGAGGTTGCGACAGAAGATCGAGAAACAACGCAGCGAAGACAGATGAGGTCGAATATTGCGGCAAATGAAGAACCGACCCCGCATGCGCGGCGATCGCTAAAACACCACAGTGGAAACACAGCTTTGTGCCGTGTCTCGCCACCCATGGAACTAGGACTAGGGCGATGTGGGCCGGCGTGTGGTTTTGCCTCTCGCCGGCAGCAGCGATGCTCCATCGGAATGGGGGAGCCGCATCTGCAACCAGGGAGCCGACAGACAACGGAAGATTCCATCACAACGCCTTTCGCAACGCTCAAGGAACCGGCAGGGTATGCCTTCTGGCCGGGAAGCGATGAGAGTGCATTGTGGAATGTGACAGACAAGAACTGATGCTGTTATAACAGTGATACACATAGATTTGATAGTACGTGTAATTTACATTAATAGTAAAACAGTTATTATGATGGGAAGTAGAACTGTGTTGGATGTAATAATGTATTCTATATTTAGCTGTCGAAGTGTAGGGAAAAATCGCTGTTGATAGTAACTATCTGTTGTAAATGATAGGAAAAAGTCTACAATATAACAAACAAATAAATAAATAAACTTCTCTAAATGGATTAAACTGAATGCCGGAATGGTATTTCAGAAAGGAAACAACCGACGGTCTCCTCTTTCCTGGGGCGCTCAGAGCTTATGCTCCGTTTCTAATATTTACACACGATGACTTGCGAAAAGTATACGCAACTGAGCAGTTAGATTTACAATTTCCTGGTAAGTCATAAGGCGCTGGACAATGTACCACAATGTCGTCAAATACCGAAGGTAAAAACATGCGGAAATCCTTCCTAATGGTGAGTGAATCGGCGAATTTTTAACTACGCTGTACTGGACGACGGATGTTCAACAAAAGCGAAAGCAACATTGAGTATGCTCGAAGGGAGCGTACTAGGGTCAATAACGTGCTGACGGTACACACACGATTTATCGGGTATGGTCAGCTGCACCAGCTGATAATTCGTTGTTGTCTATAGGAAAATATCACCATAGGACTCAAAATTTCCACCTGGTTTAAGGAAGCTTTATCTGTGGATAAATGCAGGAGAATACTCTTAACTATTGTAGATCTAACAAGCAATCACGGAGTAATTTATTATTTATTTAGCGTATGGCAAGTACAAATCACGTATGAAAAATCTAAAAGTACATAACACACAAAACAGTTACAAACATCTAGGTTAGAAATATAATAGATTGCACTATTAGTCGCATCCATGAAGTCCCTTGTTGGCCCAGGGTAGGCCCTCAGAGGGCATTCTACCACGATATGGTGAATTGTCTGCCTGTCAGCGCCGCAGTCGCACTGTGGTGATGGCACTATGCTCCATTTGTACAAGGAGTCCGCACAACGGCCGTGGCTCGTCCTGATCCTGTTAAGGGTAGACCAGATTTTGCGGGGCAAGTCAAAGCCCCGAGGTCTGTTAGATGTTCCCAATAAGGTGTTAACCTGAGGCGGTGTCTTTTCCTCCGGAGTAAAAATACATTGAATAAAAGAATGTTTGTGTTATTGTGTCAGCCGCTGAATGGCCCGTCAACCTTAAGTTTGCGCCACTCTCCAAGGAAACGGCGTTTTGCTTGAGCGTCGACTTTACAGATATACATCTTTCGTAGCACATAAATCGCCCTATCGCTGGAAAATCATTTAGCCGACATTAAGATAAGATGATCTTTTTATTTATTTAGTTTTTTTTACCTTGCAGGGGTTGTTCAACAAATACTCGGATATCCATGAGAACATCTGATGCTCGCAAAGGAATACGTGCCAATAACAAAATTATTAGAGTTTGCAAGATAGAATATATTATATCAAATCCGAATCAAATGATTTCTTCCGTTTCTAGGTTTCCGTGCTTCACTGTGTAAAAACGGAAACTCTATAGGATCGCTTTTTGTCTGTCTGTCTGTCAGTCAGTCAGTCAGTCAAGACCCATTTTTTTCAGGAACAGATGGACGTATCAAAAAAAAAATGGCTCTGAGCACTATGGGACTTAACAGCTGAGGTCATCAGTCCCCTAGAACTTAGAACTACGTAAACCTAACTAACCTAAGGACATCACACACATCCATGCCCGAGGCAGGATTCGAACCTGCGACCGTAACTGTCGCGCGGTTCCGGGCTCAAGCGCCTAGAACCGCTAGGCCACCACGGCCGGCTGGACGTATCAAGTTCAAATTTACGTCACATAGAAATGTCTATGGCCCCTTGGCGGCGTAAGAATTTTAAGCTTCTAAGTCGATTTTATCAAAATACACTCCTGGAAATGGAAAAAAGAACACATTGACACCGGTGTGTCAGACCCACCATACTTGCTCCGGACACTGCGAGAGGGCTGTACAAGCAATGATCACACGCACGGCACAGCGGACACACCAGGAACCGCGGTGTTGGCCGTCGAATGGCGCTAGCTGCGCAGCATTTGTGCACCGCCGCCGTCAGTGTCAGCCAGTTCGCCGTGGCATACGTAGCTCCATCGCAGTCTTTAACACTGGTAGCATGCCGCGACAGCGTGGACGTGAACCGTATGTGCAGTTGACGGACTTTGAGCGAGGGCGTATAGTGGGCCGGGTGGACGTACCGCCGAATTGCTCAACACGTGGGGCGTGAGGTCTCCACAGTACATCGATGTTGTCGCCAGTGGTCGGCGGAAGGTGCACGTGCCCGTCGACCTGGGACCGGACCGCAGCGACGCACGGATGCACGCCAAGACCGTAGGATCCTACGCAGTGCCGTAGGGGACCGCACCGCCACTTCCCAGCAAATTAGGGACACTGTTGCTCCTGGGGTATCGGCGAGGACCATTCGCAACCGTCTCCATGAAGCTGGGCTACGGTCCCGCACACTGTTAGGCCGTCTTCCGCCCACGCCCCAACATCGTTCAGCCCGCCTCCAGTGGTGTCGCGACAGGCGTGAATGGAGGGACGAATGGAGACGTGTCGTCTTCAGCGATGAGAGTCGCTTCTGCCTTGGTGCCAATGATGGTCGTATGCGTGTTTGGCGCCGTGCAGGTGAGCGCCACAATCAGGACTGCATACGACCGAGGCACACAGGGCCAACACCCGGCATCATGGTGTGGGGAGCGATCTCCTACACTAGCCGTACACCACTGGTGATCGTCGAGGGGACACTGAATAGTGCACGGTACATCCAAACCGTCATCGAACCCATCGTTCTACCATTCCTAGACCGGCAAGGGAACTTGCTGTTCCAACAGGACAATGCACGTCCGTATGTATCCCGTGCCACCCAACGTGCTCTAGAAGGTGTAAGTCAACTACCCTGGCCAGCAAGATCTCCGGATCTGTCCCCCATTGAGCATGTTTGGGACTGGATGAAGCGTCGTCTCACGCGGTCTGCACGTCCAGCACGAACGCTGGTCCAACTGAGGCGCCAGGTGGAAATGGCATGGCAAGCCGTTCCACAGGACTACATCCAGCATCTCTACGATCGTCTCCATGGGAGAATAGCAGCCTGCATTGCTGCGAAAGGTGGATATACACTGTACTAGTGCCGACATTGTGCATGCTCTGTTGCCTTTGTCTATGTGCCTGTGGTTCTGTCAGTGTGATCATGTGATGTATCTGACCCCAGGAATGTGTCAATAAAGTTTCCCCTTCCTGGGACAATGAATTCAGGGTGCTCTTATTTCAATTTCCAGGAGTGTATACGCCCATTTATGACACATATTTTGGGATTCGAAAATTCGATAAGCGAAACCTATTGACCTGAAATCATAGAATGGTGCAGGACTCAAGGTTTTGCACTACAAGTAAAGGAAAAAAATCCGAAAATTATTAATTTGTCACTTTTTATCCAACTGTCTGTTTGTCTGTTAAGACCGCTTTTTCTCTGGAACCGATTGGCGTATCAAGTGTGTGTTTTTTGCTCGTGACTTACCATATTTGAGACATGTAATCAATGCCCAAGGCATACATCCCAGTCCAGAGCACCTCCGTGCCATACAAGACTTGCCTTCGCTGCAGAATTTGAAGCAGCTACAGAGTGTGTTGGGAAAAATCTACTGTTATCACCGATATGTTCCACATGCCTCTTCCATTTCAGCTCCGCTTCATCGCTTACGCCGTAAAGGTGTTCCGTTCGTCTGGACGACGGAATGCGAACGCCCCTTTCGCCCTATTGCCTTTGCGTCCAAATTGCTCTCGTCTGCGCAAAGAAATTATTCACAGATCGAGAAAGAAGTATTGGCTCTCGTATTTGGTGTTACAAAGTTTCATGATTTCTTGTATGGTCGTCACTTTACCATCATCACAGACCACAAACCTTTCACATCGCTTTTTCATCCGACCAAGCCTGTACCTCCACGTACAGCGCAGAAATTCATTCGCTGGTCTATTTTCCTCTCGCAGTACCGCTATGATATCTTGTATCGGTCCACTGCTAAGCACGGAAACGCCGATGCGTTGTCCCGTTTGCCTGTTGCTGAGGATAGAGCCTTCGATTCCTCCGAACTTGCTTGCATGTTCATTGATTCGGAAACCGATGACGTGGTCGAATCGTTTCCGATTAATTTTCGTCGTGTAGCTACAGCCACAGCTGCCGACCCTATCCTTGCTACCGTTCTGCGTTTTGTTGCTACGCAATGGCCCTTGTCAAAGTCACGGATCGGGGATCTGTTGGTTCGCCGATTTTTTGCTCACCAGGAGAGACTTTCTGTACGATGTGGTGTTTTGCTGTTGCGTTCTGATAATGATCAGTCCACGGTCGTGGTCCCACGTTCGTTACAGTCCTCTGTCATACAGATTCTCTACCAAGGACATCGGGGTATAGTGAGAACGAAACAACTTGCTCATCAGCACTGTACTTGGTTCGAAATCGATGCCGCGATTACGAATATGTGCTCTTCTTGCATGGTGTGTGCCGACCAACAATCAGCACCACCGCGGAATATCTTTGCATGGCCAAAAGCCACTTCCCCTTGGCAACGCTTACACATCGATTTTGCTGGTCCATTCTGGAATGCTCGATGGTTGGTTGTGGTAGATTCATTCAGTAATTTTCCTTTTGTTGTCTGGATGTCTTCCACGACGTCATCTGCCACCATCCAAGCGTTATCTGCTATCTTTTGCATCGAAGGTCTTCCACAGACTATTGTTTCCGACAATGGCCCACAATTCATGTCCGCAGAATTTCAGTCATTCTGCAAGGCCAATGGTATTCAACATCTGACGTCCGCGCCGTTTTCGCCACAGTCAAACAGTGCCGCTGGACGAATGGTGAGGACTTTCAAGTCACAGATGTTGAAGTTGAAAGAGTCGCATTCTCGGGAGGACGCGTTATTGCTCTTTTTGTCCTCGTATCGCTCTCAGCCCCGAGATAGTCGCTCGCCTGCTGAGTTGCTCCACAGTCGCCCTCATCGAACCTTGATGTCTTTACTACATCCGCCGCATCAGGTTCCTGTGCAGCGGCAGACACCTGCTTTTGCCCCAGGCGACGTTGTCTACTACCGCCACTATCATGGTTCACGGCATTGGCTCGAAGGGCGAATTCTTCGCTGCCTCGGCCACGCTATGTATCTGGTTTTGGGGGCCTCTGGTGAGGTGCGTCGGCATCTCAATCAGCTGCGCCTCTATCGTCGCACGGGATCTGCCGCTCCCCGTCTGCTTTCAGCGACGGTGCCGTCCGGTCAGCGTTCTGGGGATCCATCTACTGGCTCGCCTCGGCCCCAGGTGTTACCGACGCTGCCTTCCATTTTGCCCCGTGGCGACGCACCGCCGCCACCGCCGCCGCCGCCGCCTGTTCTCCCGCCGGCGACGCCCGCAGTGGACGCGTCGCTGCAACCGCCGGGCGCCTCCCTGGGTCACGCGTCGCCGATCGCTTCCCGTGACCAGTTGTCCTCCAACATGGAACTGTTGCCCGCTCCGGACCGTATGTCGTCTTCGCCCGTCGGGTGCCCCGGCCCGATGGAGGTCGACCCTTCGCCCCCCCCCCCCCCCCCCCCTGTCTCTCTGCGGGCGCATACACCGCATGTTGGCGTGCACCCTGGAGCAGGTTTTCAGGCGTTTCCTAGCTCCCCGCGGTCCGAATGGCAGGGTGCGGGTGGCACAGCCTCGCCTGTTTTTAGGCTCCCCACCTCGTCGCATACGTCAACATGGGGTCCTCCCCACGGCGGGCGGAAGCCTTATGCCACAAGTGGACGCCGATTTGCGGGGGAGGAATGTGGTGTCACCGCCAGACACCACACTTGCTAGGTGGTAGCCTTTAAATCGGCCGCGGTCCGTTAGTATACGTCGGACCCGCGTGTCGCCACTATCAGTGATTGCAGACCGAGCGCCGTCACACGGCAGGTCTAGAGAGACTTCCTAGCACTCGCCACAGTTGTACAACCGACTTTGCTAGCGATGGTTCACTGACAAAATACGCTCTCATTTGCCGAGACGATAGTTAGCATAGCCTTCAGCTACATCATTTGCTACGAGCTAGCAAGGCATCATTACCAGTTACTACTGATACTGTGAAGCATGTACCGTCCAGAGCGACGTTCACCATTAATGGATTAAAGTTAAGTATTCCACCAGCTACGTCCGTTTTTTTCTAAATTCTAATTTCCTTGTCCTGTTCCATGACCTCACGCCAGCCTGCGTGAGCTAAAACGCGTGCCTTTCGGCTGCCTCTAGTAACACGGTGTTGGCTCTCCTGTCAACCACAACAGTGCTAGTCCCGCACGCACTTTGACAGTTTTTTACATATGCCATGTCGTTAGCACTCGGGTAAAAAACGTACATAAAAATAACGTAGTTGAAATAAATGAAATCGATATTGTGAAAAAAATCAATGAAGACATTACAACGTGTCAACACATTTTTACTTGGTGAATTTTTAAATGGCTCTGAGCACTATGCGACATAACTTCTGAGGTCATCAGTCGCCTAGAACTTAGAACTAATTAAACCATACTAACCTAAGGACATCACACACATCCATGCCCGAAGCAGGATTCGATCCTGCGACCGTAGCGGTCGCTCGGCTCCAGACTGTAGCGCCTAGAACCGCACGGCCACTCCGGCCGGCGGTGAATTTTTAAAGTGTATGTTCAAAACAAGAACCAGTTGCATCGCGAACTTTCGTACACGTTGCGTCACTGATGAAATGAATGCTGTCAACATATCTGGATTAATCGTATCACACGCAGCAGTAATACTTTTTCTCAAGTTCTCCCACAGTCGCTGATACCTCCTTGAAGATCAGATGCTTTACATGATCGCAGAGGAAAAAGACTAAAGTCGTCTGTTTAGGCTGTCGTGATGGGTACCTCTGAAAAGGACTGTCTCTTTCCACCCACTGGTTTGGGAAAAAGCGATTTACTGCATCTCTTTTTACTGAAGAAATATGGGCAGATCATCCATCGTATTGTAACCACATCATTTGACGAGTTTTCGAGGTCACATTTTCTAATAACAAGGATAAAGTAGTTATCAGGAAATGTATGTAGTTCCCCCCGTCCAACGTACCGTCAACGAAATAAGGGTCTATCGTGTGCTGTCCGATTATGCCACACCAGACTTCTTGTCGTTGGTTGAATAGTCGTGCGTGTTCTTCAAATTTACTTTCTCTGATTTGAGAACGATGCCTCATCAGTAAACAATACTTTATTCACAAAATTATTGCCTTGGTGGAAAGTCCACGGACAATATTCACACCGTTATTGAAAGTCACTACATTGTAGTTCTTCGTATAGAGACATAGTGAACAAGCAATATTTATATCTATGAAGAATACGCAAGACACTATTTTGGCTAATAACAACTTCTCTTTTGTATTTGACAAGCACTGGCATGCGTACTTATTACAGCAGTTGCAAGAAACCCTATTTCTGCAGCTTCGTCTGCCTTCGTATACGTGTTCCTGAGGCAAAACTTCGTGTCTCGCGAAGTCTTTAGATGGTACTTACGAAGATGGGACGACTTGGACAGCGCCTACCTAGGAACCGTTCTCCATGCAGTTCTACTGCTCTTGAAGCATTTTGGTGGCATTCGTCATAAATTAAGGGCATGTCGAAAAATTCTTCATTAGTAAATAGCTATTACTAATGTTTACGCATTACTAACGAGTAGATTATGGGGGGGATGTTTCACGAGCAACACATTTTAAATGATTTTTGTATTTCTTATAATAAATCTAATATACGTAGTCCACTGTACTTGTGTTAACTACTCCTAAGGGCAACACGCAGCTGAGGATGTATCTCTTGGTTCGATAACTCAGGTTTCGGTCGAGAATAGTGTAAACATCACGTACTTGCTGCCTCCATGGCAGAGCAAGTTTCTTTGGAGAGTTGCACGAATTCGCAAGTGGCGGGCATTCGTTGATCGTCACGACAGCACAAAAATCCCTTTATTCAGTATATATTTACTTTGTGACTTTTTGTTTGATCTAAAAAGTAGTTATATCACTAAATTATCTCATCGAGATCTGATATTAAGACGGCAAAAAAAGGAACACAAAGTTGATTTATGTATTTCAGTTATCAGCGAAATTACAAGAACGCATTTCAGTTTGTTTTATGAACCATTGACCACTGGTTGTGTAGGTCAAACGGATTACAGCTGTTTTAAAGGGTCAATAGTAATCTCAGGTGATAAGTTAGGCGCTTAACATTGTGTAAATAAGTATTACCTAGTGAATATCGTCGGCACTTCCATGGAGCTGTTCACCTATGGTGCTGTTCTAAACAGAGGTGCATGCATTGGCAGTTAATTATCAACACGAACCATTGTTGCGTATTTCGCACAAACAGTTGGTAACATCCGATACTATATGATTACACAATTGCCGAACAAAAACGTGAAACTGTTTCATCCACTATAAACTGACGTGACAAAAGTCAAGCTATACCTCAGAAGGTCGAGTCGGACCTCCTTTTGCCCGGCGTAATGCGGCAAGTCGACATGGCAAGGATTCAACAAGTCGCTGGAAGTACCCTGCAGAAACACTGATCTATGCTGCCTCTATAGCCGTCCATAACATCTACATCTACATCTACATCTACATTTATACTCCGCAAGCCACCCAACGGTGTGTGGCGGAGGGCACTTTACGTGCCACTGTTATTACCTCCCTTTCCTCTTTCCTGTTCCAGTCGCGTATGGTTCGTGGGGAGAACGACTGCCGGAAAGCCTCCGTGCGCGCTCGAATCTCTCTAATTTTACATTCGTGATCTCCTCGGGAGGTATAAGCAGGGGGAAGCAATATATTCGATACCTCATCCAGAAATGCACCCTCTCGAAGCCTGGACAGCAAGCTACACCGCGATGCAGAGCGCCTCTCTTGCAGAGTCTGCCACTTGAGTTTTCTAAACATCTCCCTAACGCTATCACGCTTACCAGATAACCCTGTGACGAAACGCGCCGCTCTTCTTTGGATCTTCTCTGTCAACCCGACTTGGTACGGATCCCACACTGATGAGCAATACTCAAGTATAGGTCGAACGAGTGTTTTGTAAGCCACCTCCTTTGTTGATGGACTAAATTTTCTAAAGACTCTCCCAATGAATCTCAACCCGGTACCCGTCCACTTCAAATCGTTCCGCACGCACACTTCCATATATTTTACAGAAGTAACTGCTACCAGTGTTTGTTCCGCTATCACATAATCATACAGTAAAGGATCCGTCTTTCTATGTATTCGCAATACATTAAATATGTTCATGTTAAGGGTCAGTTGCCACTCCCTGCACCAAGTGCCTATCCGCTGCAGATCTTCCTGCATTTCGCTGCAATTTTCTAATGCTGCAACTTCTCTGTATACCACAGCATCATCCGCGAAAAGCCGCATGGAACGGCGAAGATGTTGCCGGTGTAGGATTTTGTGCACAAACTGAGCTTTGGATTATGTCCCATAAATATTCGATGGGATTTCTGTCGGTCGTTGTGGGTGGCTATATCATTCGCTCGCATTGTCCAGAATGTTCTTCAAACCAATTGCAAACAATCGTGGTCCAGTGACTTTTTCCGGAACATGACGTCCGTGAATGGCTGCAAATGCCTCCAAGTAGCCGCACATAACCATTTTCAGTCAATGATCGGTTTAGTTGGACCCTAGAATCCAGTCCATTTCGTGTAAACACAACCTACACCATTATGAAGCCACATTCAGCTTGCACAGAGCCTTGCTGATAAGTTGAGTCCATGGCTTCGTGGGGCCTGCGCCACCCTCGAAACCTACCGTCAGCTCTTACCAACTGAAATCGGGACTCATATGACCATGTCGTGGTTTTCTAGTGGTTTAGGGTCCAACCGATATGGTTACGAGCCCAGGAGAGGTGCTGCAAGCAATTCCGTGCTGTTAGCAAAGGTACTCCCGTCGATCGTCTGCTGCCATAGCCCATTAACGCCCGATTTCGCCTCTCTGTTCTAGCGGATACATTCGTCGTACGTCTCACATAGATTTCTGCGGTTATTTCACGCAATGTTGCTTGTATGTTAGCACTGACGCCTCTACGCAAACGCTGCTGCTCTCGGTAGTTAAGTGATAACCGTCGGTCAATGCGTTGTCCGTGGTGAGACGTAATGCCCCAGATGTGGATCACAGAACACTAACAATTTTGCGAAACTGAATGTCCCATGCGTCTAGCTCCAACTACCATTCCGCCTTTAAAATCTGTTAATTCCCCTCGTGCTGCCATAATACTGTCGGAACCCTATTCACACGAATCACCTGAGTACAAATGACAGCTCTGCTAATGCACTGCCCTTTTATACCTTGTGTACGCGATACTGTGGCCACATGTATACTCGTGTGTGCATTCCATGACTTGCAACCTTAGTGTATTTCACACAAACAAATGGTAAGACCAGATTCTGTATGGTTACACGATTTCAGAAGAAACACTGGAAGCTGTTACATCCATTATATATATGGGAGTATGCATACGCAGCAAACTAAGGTGGACCGACGACAGAATGCTGAACACTGAGATTCGTTGGAAGAATAATCAGCATGTGTAGTCCACCGACGAAGGATGTACAGTAGCTTACAAAGCCCACGTTCGACCGATACTTGAATTTTGCTCGTCAACTGTGGACCTGTACCAGAGAGGACTGATAAAGGAAATAGAGAAGATCCAAAGAAGAGAGGCACATTTCGTCACAGGGTCGTTCAGTAAGCGCGGAAACTTTGCGGATATGTTCATCCAACTCCAGTGATAGACATTACAAGACAGGTGTTGTGCATCAAGGTGTGGTCATTGTTAAAATTTCGTGAGTGTTTTTACTTACGAGAGTCAACAATTATACTGCTTTCTCTTACGTACATTTCGCGGGAAGATCAGGAAGGTAAAATTAGAAAGATTCGAATTCACACGGAGGCTTACCAACAATAGTTCTTCCCGCGCAACATTCGTTACTGGAACATGAGTTAGGCAGTAATAATTAGGCCTACATACAAAGCACTCTACACCACACACTATAGTGCGAAGTATAAATGTAGATGCAACTGTAGAGCAGACTTTTACGACTATCATTTTAAAATGAAATACAAAGCGTTCACTACGTGTCTAATTAGCTAGTCTGGCGTCATTCATGATTTAGCGACTAAGTTAGTCGGATGTTAATGAAAAAGTAGTACTTCAACGTAATTGCATACAGTCCTTCAGAAAACTACTTTCTATCGAGGTTGGTCCAGTCTGTGGGACTTTCCAACGTTAGAATGTGGTAATGAACGCTGAATGCAAGCAGTAAGCTGTTTAACGGCATAATCTCAAGGCCATCCGTTGAATCTCCAGAGAGGAAACGCTTTTTTGCATTCAAAAGTAGATAAGTATCTTCTAGCGTGAGACAACGATCCCGCGCTTCTAATAAAGTGAAGTCATTTATTTTCCTTCCCGTGCATATACTGCCATCGAGTCACTTTAAGCACTGCCTATGATTTAAATTTACAAACACGCCAGTTACATAGAGCCAAGTGCTTCCTCTCAGAACCACAATTTCTACCTAATTATCCGGATTGACTTCTGCGCCAGGAAGACCTGCCCGAAGATGTACAACATAGCCGAAAGGCAATTTCTACTAATTACTGTTGTGTAATCAAAACATTTCATAAAATGCTTGTCTACATAATGTCCGGAAGTCGTAAATCTCCAAATAAGTGGTCTGCAATGTAAGAGCTAGTTTTGCATATTAGCTTGTCTGCACAATTATTTCAACACGATATTCTGTTCTTTTTAGTTTAAATACCTTATTGGTATTAACTTTTTCGTAAATTGGACATTTATATGCAATTTGTAGCATACTGAACACGTGTCGATCACACTTGTCCTTAATCTTGTCGCTTGTCGAGGCAAACATACAAACTGAAAAGTTTATCCTAGATCTCTTCTTAGTCGAAATTTGTAAATATAGTTACCACCACTTGAGGTCACGCTGAAACTCATATGCTATGTTCGGCTCAAGGTTTTAGTTCTGGGACAGACTATAATGAGTTATGTAGTATTTCATGAGTTTTGTAATTAAACGTGTTATTTTAGCACCATCTTTAAGCGTGTTGCACTACTTCGAAACACTGTTGCATAGTTTGAATCTAGCTTGTGGGGAGAATGGTTTAGAGGAGCACTGGGTGCGCGTTGTAGCGGGGATGTACGGCTAGGCCTGCCAACAGCAATGATAAGGCTGCGAGGACCAGCCAAACACGGAACAGCTTTTAAGCGGAAAAGATAAAACCACCACTGCCATGTTCGTCCGATTTCTGGTTCTCAAAGTCCGCATGTCCTTACGACTCCTACAATATACAGCCCGTGCATGTCAAACAAAGTTTTGATAATAGTGCACGGTAAAATGGAGGAAGAAATGTTATGACCTCCCATCGGGGGTGATATCATTAGAGGAGTTCAATATGATACTGGGAAAGAATGACAAAGGAAATGGTTTCGTTTGAAGTAGCCATCTTACCTTTTAACATGCTCACGGAAACCTAGAGAAACCTAATTCTGGATGGTCGGGCTAGCCTAATCCTGGATGTTCGGGTGAGGATTTGAATCTCAGTCCTCCCGAGTGCAAATCTGGTGTGTGAACTTGAGCTTCGCTCGGCATGGAAGAAAACTTACACCCAAACTCCAGATGTCGGACACTCAGATCGGTACCAGACGTTGTGTGTCGATAGATTATCAACCAAAACACCGATTTAGATCGAGCTATGTGCTGTCGGCCAGTAGAAAAAGTGTATATGGTAATTAAAAGTAACACTAGAACTACAGAGTATAGGAAAATCATATCTGTGAGCTGTAAACGTGAAGATCTTTGGTAGGTGAGTTGTTAGAGCGTCAGATCGTCGTTTCTCTTTCACCGGATTGAATCTCCACCTCCGTGATGGTCATTATCGAAATCATTACGGAACCCTTGACGTGGCATGAGACGTTATGATTATTCGCAGAGGCAAAATGAGTTGCAATATTAATACTGTAATCAGTTACATTGTGGCCACGATACAGTATATATTTGTATGTATGTTTTTCACTACTGAAAGTTTTCTAGTACGTGCATTGTTTTGTACTGTGTGGTGACCAATAAACCAACTTGACATATAAAAAAAAAAAAAAGAAGAGTCTCGAGTTAGAAACACACCGGTGACGAAATTTTTTTTTTAACAGTTTACGCGTGAAGTAGCTATTTGTGAGAACATTTTTCTGATCTGTAAAAGGACGTTTCAGAGTTTGTACCACTGTTCTTTTCGCAGTCTGCTTTCGCTTCTTTAGTTGAAAGTAGCAAATCTATTGCGTACATCTGTATACGTAACACCACACCGATCTATGTACTCTATAGATTTGCTACTTTTAACTAAGGGGAAGCGAAAGCAGGCTACCAAAAGAACAGTACTACAAACTCCTAAACGTCTTTTTACATGTAAGAAATATTTTCTCCCATGTAACAATTTCATATGTAATTCGCTCTAAGTAAGTATCGAACTTTCGTGCAACAATCTGGAGCTCTACAAACCAACCTACTTTTTTAAAAAAATCTAATTTTGTTCGTTACATTTGTTCGGGGTGGACGTCCCATAACACCCGTTCAAGTTCATCGATGATCCATTCACTCATTTTTTTTTTTTTATTAAAGAGTGCATATAAACCTCTGACCGAACACGCTGAGCTACCGTGCCGGCTTCTCAGTTTGTTCTCATTGTTCGTTGTAGTTGTTCAGGGCAGACGTCCCACGACACCCGTTGAAGTTCATAGCTGACCTATGCTCTCAGTTATTTTATTAAGGAGAGCATATAACCCTCTGTCAGAACACGCTGAGCTACCGTGTTGGCCTACCAGAGATCTCCACGTTCACACCTCAAAGATACGCTTTTCGTATGCTCTGAAGTTCTGGTGTTATTTTTAATTACCATTCACACTTGTTCTACTGGACGACAGCACACGGCACGAACTAAATCGGTGTTTTGGTTGATACTCAATCGACACACAACGTTTGGTACCGATTTTAGCGTCTGACATCTGGAGGCTTGGGCGTTAGGGGTAGGTGTGACCGCCGCCCGAATAGCCGTGCTGTCTAACGCACTGCTTTCCAGGCGGGCAGGTGTGCCGGTCCCCACACGAATCCGCCCGGCGGATTACTGTCGAGGTCCGGTGTGCCGGCTAGCCTGTGGATGGTTTTCCATCTGCCTCGGCGAATGCGGGCTGATTTCCCTTATTCAGCCTTAGTAACACTATGTCGGCGATTGCTGCGCAAACACTTTCTCCACGTACGCGTACCACCATTATTACTCTACCACGTAAACATTGGGGTTACACTCGTCTGGTGAGAGACGTTGCCGGGCGAGTTCAATGGTGGCCGAACTGCACAGTAATCCTGAGTTCGGTGTGTGGCGGCGGTAGGGTGAGTGGACTGCTGTAGCCTGTTGTGGGGTTGTGAACCACTTAGGGCTACGGCGGGGACGAAGCCTCTCCGTCGTTTCTAGGGCCCCAGTTCCGTACGAAACAATAGAAGTGTGGTCGAGGAGGAGTGATACCGCGGTGTACAGTAAAATATCTCTAACGCCAAGCTGCACGAATCTGAAGGTTTGTGTGCATTCACTGGCACGTGTATTTATCCCGTATTTTTCGTCGTTCACTGCAGGTAATGAATGAGTGAATCCTCCGTCATGTGATATTTCGGTGTCATTATCACATCGGTTGACCCACTATTTGACAGGGGCTAAGTAATACAGAGGTTCACGAGCGTCATCATGGCATGATCAAAGAACCTGATGTGATAAGAAGTCACAGAGATTTTCCCACGACGTCTCGCTACGCGAAGGATTGCAACCAGTAAGTGACTGAAGATAATGATGGCCACCATTCCAGCGTTTCCATCTTTTAAAAGTGTCGGAACTAGCGGTCCAGCGGTAAAGCGCATGTCTGTATACCGGTAGGTTACGAAATCGAATACCGATTGGATTTCACGTTAAATTGTATTCCCCTTTCCCTGGATAGATAACAGGTATGTTAGGAAGACGCAAGTCGCCTAAGTGGTCTCCAGTAGTCGATTACTGGGCCATATGGAATTATTATCCTTAGAAATGGTTGAAGTAAGTGCGTCATATGTAGTTTTCATTTATAGCCGAAATGTTTGTTCATTCTTACACCCTATGAGATACAGTTTTGGTCCACTGATTATGTTAGGTATTTTTATTGTACATTTCCTCCTTTCAAAATGTTGAGCTGCTCACTGAAAGCATTTTTCGTGAGAACCTACGTAAATTACATGCAAATACATATTCACTGCTGCGATATGTTTATTATATACATGAGAGAACATGGGCGCTGGCAGAATGATCTAGCGTAAATACTAATAACATGGACCACGGATTAGTCTGACATTAATTCCATCGCGCGGTAGCTGCAGTGAAAGGAATTGCAAGAATAAAACACGAATATAAGTTGGCCGCCGAAACTGATGGCTATTACTAGAATGAAAAAGTTTCATGGCTATTGTTGTAACAGTTGTTGTAAAGCATCAGAGTACTACATCTTTCCCTTTTTAATAGTAACATGATAGAAAAGGAAGGAAGGAAACTTAGGATTTAATGTCCCGTCGACGTCGAGGTCATTAGGGGCGGAGCACAAGCTCGGATTGTGTCAAGGAGAGAGAAGGATAGCGGCCGTGGCCTTTCAGAGGAGCATTCCCTGCATTTTCCTGGAGCGATTTAGGTAAACCACGGAAAACGTAAATCAGTAACATGATAGATGATGACGATGATGATGATGGTGATGATGATGATTGGTTTGTGGGGCGCTCAACTGTGCGGTTATCAGCGCCCGTAAAAATTCCCAACCTTTGCTGAGTCCAATCTCGCCACTTTCATGAATGATGATGAAATGATGAGTACAATACAAACCTCTAGTCATCTCGAAGCAGATGAAAATCGCTGACCCCGCCGGGGATCGAACCCGGGACTCCGTGAGCATGATAGAGCTCGTTCTAGGATTTGCCTGAGTCAAGTCATCGGGCATGGTGATGTACTAGGAGTGTTGTAATTTACAACGTGATACCGGAGGCGAAGTAGAGAGCTATGAATCTCCGATACTGACGTGGACGCTTGAGTCTTGTCTGTGGAATATTGTAAAATAATAGCAAGATAGATTTCTTTACAGGTTAGAAAACAACGCCCGAGCGGGATAAGAGGCTGCAAGAGAAGAAAAATTAATTAAATTTGTTGTTATTGAAGTGGTAGCAATGTCACTTTGTTTTGCAGGAGAAAAGCGGCGAAGTCATGTAGAAGTTCGCTCCGTTTCTTTCTTTAATTTATTTTGAGTAGGTCTTGGGAATTGCCTGAATTTGCTTTCACTGCCAAAGGTTAATGGATTTTGTGAATTATTCCTGAAAGAGAGAAACTGAATACGTAAGCGCTAGGGCGTACTTTGAGACAATACAGGTTCATCGGCCCGGTGCAAGTCTTCCAATTGGACGCCACTTCGTCCTACTGGGGAAAGGAGATTTACGATTTAACTTCGAATGCTAACCGGCGACTGAAATATTTCGTGGTCCGACGGGAATTCTAATTCCCACGACCTTTCGGTACCCATGCTCGTGCTTTACCACTAGACCACCACGCCAGACACGATGCTAGTTGTATGACAACCTGTGGTAGCGCAGTACTGATTGAACGAGGGTTGGAACTTTAATAGTGACAACTATTGATTTGCAGCGCGTACAAAATAGATACGTGTTTCAAAGTTTTACTGATCTTCAACGTAGTCACCAGCATTGTGTATAACCCGCTGCCAGCGATGTGGAAGTCGTAGGATACTCTTAGCAGTGCGAGTTGTGTTGACAGTTCGAGCGGAACGGTCTATTGCTCGACGAATTTGTAGCAATTCTGAAGCGAATGCCGTGAAGTGTCTCCTTCAGTTTAGAAATCGAGTTGAACTCACGAGGGCTTAATGCAGGGGAGTGCAGTAGGTGGTATAGCACTTAGCAGCCCCATCAGTCAAACAAATCAGTAACAGCTTGCACTGTACGTGCTTGAACATTGTCCTGCAAAATGATGGTCAGGTCCCGCAGAAATTTCAAATGGTTCAAATCGCTCCGAGCACTATCGAACTTAACAAAAAATGGCTCTGAGCACTATGGGACTCAACTGCTGAGGTCATTAGTCCCCTAGAACTTAGAACTAGTTAAACCTAACTAACCTAAGAACATCACAAACATCCATGCCCGAGGCAGGATTCGAACCTGCGACCGTAGCGGTCATGCGGTTCCAGACTGCAGCGCCTTTAACCGCACGGCCACTTCGGCCGGCTCGAACTTAACATCTGAGGTCATCAGTCCCCTTGACTTAGAACTACTTAAACCTAACTAACCTAAGGACTACACACACATCCATGCCCGAGGCAGGATTCCAACCTGCGACTGTAGCAGCAGCGCGGTTCCGGACTGAAGCGCCTAGATCCGCTCGGCCACAACGGCCGACCCCGCAGAAAGTGTCATCACTTCTGTCTCTAAGCTGGTCGTAGGTTGTGTTCCAAAAATGAACAGCATTTTTCTTGCTGATTTTATTACCTCACATTTTGTTAAGCTTATTTTCATATCTGCATCTTCAGTTACTATGAACAAATTATTCAGATGACGTGGAAATAAAATCCATAAAATGAATTCGCAGTTACGAATATGGACAACCATCAGCTATACAATGGAATGACGACAATACAAATTTTTGTCAGACCGGGACACGAAGCGGAATTTCCCGCTTATCGCGAGCGGTCGCCTTACTATTAGGCTAACTGAGCAGGCTTCACAGCCAGACCCAAAGTTCCATTTGTCATCGACCATGTTTCCACAACCTGTACTCGTACATCCATATCCATTATGTACATCTCCGTACAGTGGAGACATTTTAATTGGAAGTTGCTTGCCCGATGTCGGCCGATAAATACAATGTTGCAGTGCCTATTTCGTTCAGAAATTCATGTCCGAAGGAACATTACATCGCACTTCTGAACGAGATAGGCACTGGAGTATCGCATAGTATCGGAATAAATTGAGTCCTTGTGAAGCAACTGTTGACGTAAACACTATTACTTCCCATATTTTGGTGTTGAACTCTAAAACCTTACAAGAACAAAGTGGTCTAGAGAACAAATTGGTATAGTGTAATATTGTTCACCGAGCGAGGTGGCGCAGTGGTTAGCACACTGGACTCGTATTCGGGGGGATGACGGTTCAAACACGCGCCCAGTCATCCAGATTTAGCTTTTCCGCGATTTTCTTAAATCAATCCAGGGAAAAGGCGGGATGGATCTTTTGAAAGGGCATGGCCGGCTTCCTCTCCATCCTTGACACGATCCGAGCGTGTGATCCGTCTCTAATGACCTCGCTGTCGATAGGACATTTAAACGAATCCTCCTTCTTCCTTCCTAGAAATGCTGTTCTGTTGGGAAACACACTGCTCTGGAAAACTTAAGGACGAGCTAGATGAAGTAACAGAACATATTAACTACTCGATGGAAGTAAATGAAGGTGCGGGAGCATGTTGCCGGCGGTCTTCCAGTAGTGCACATGAAGTTGAATGTCGCGTGGTGTGAGGTCACCGTGACTACAGCGCCAAATGAGGCTGGCGCTACCAGACGATACAGTTGAAGGAGCAGAAAAAGGTGACGTGTGTCAATCAGCAAGCAGTTACGATGATCTGTTGTTGCGTTCTTTATTACAGCGTGGCCCGGAGAAAACATATGCATGATTTCACACACGAAACAGTCGTCGGGAAACTGGAAGAAGGACGAAGTGTGACGACTGTAGCCCAGGAGTTTGGTACTGCTCACAGCGATATTTCGCGTGAATGGGGAGCTTTTAAAAACCACCGGCACTGATGATCGAAGGAGAGGAGGCAGTCGACTAGGGTCAACTACTCGTATAACAACAAAAGACTGCTGTTTTGAGCAACAGGAAAGATGGGACCATGTCAGACAGCAGGTGCAACTGTAACCACCGCTAACAGAACTACGAGGCACGTAACCTCATGCTCCACAGTGGCACGGCGACTACGTGCGGCTGACTTGCCCGACGACCAGTACCTTCCGTTCTGTTGGCTTGCGCGCTCCTGAGGCACCATTTGCGATGGTGCCAAGAGCATAGAGACTGGACCAACGAGGAACTAGGTCGCGTGCTCTTCTCACATGAGAGCAAATTCAGTCTAAATAGTTATTCTGGAAGTACCTTCAAAAGGTGGGAATAAGTAATGCAGCCAGTAACATTGTCGAACACGATCTTTTTGGCGGTCCATGTGTTATGGTGTGGGGAGGCATAATGCTCCATGGGCTTAGTGACCAAATCTTTGAACACGGTACACTCGTCGGTCAACGTTATTGTGACAGTACTCCTCTCCCATGTGAGTTTCTTCAGGGGTGTGTTCCACTCTGACTTTATCTTCATGGATGACAACGCGCGATCGAATCGAACAGCACATGTGGAGGAGCACTTGAAACGGGGCGTGTATTCGGCGAAGGGACTGGCCTGCACGTTCCCCCGACTTAAAACCCACCGAGCACGCGTGGGATGCGTGGAAAGATGTACTGCAAAACGTTGATATGCACCAGCGACCAACCGTCAGTTGTCGCACGAGCTCGTGGCAAAATGGACTGCACTACGACAAGAACTCATCAACCTTGTGGTCAGCATGGGAGCGAGTTGCAGAGCATGAATCGTAGTCCGTAGTGATCTCACACCCTATTAAAAACCATTTCCCGCCTTTTGTAATATCCAGAGGACCATAATAAATCGCAGTGACTTTAATATAGTTATTGTCTTTGAATAAAAGTGCCATTTCTATACGTCTCATCGCTAATTTTTTCCAGTTGACCTCTGTACTATACGGTAACAGCCCTTTGTATGTATCCAAGTTCCATCGAGGTATGTTACTTGGCAGTGACGTCGTGTGAAAGCTACTTTCGTTCTTTTATGTTTCACACCAGTTTATTTTCATTGTATGACAAATACAGATTTTCGATAAAATAATTCTTCATCTTTGAAAAGGCACCTCATTTCTGGAGTTAAATAACGTCATCACAAAAGCACCGTGTATTTGTTCACAAACTGCCAGTTTCGGTCAAGTAGCAGATTAACATTACTTCAGATTAAAGGAAGTTTCCTTGACAAGAAATACAAAAAATTGTATTTAGTTGCAACATTAGCCCCATATAAATACATACAAATGTATTTGACGCTGTATAACTTGAGGTAAGGTTCGAGTGACACACGTTCCATCAGCTTTCGGTTGATTCAATAATACTCTGCTTTTTTTTAAAAAAAATTCTGGATATCATTTTCTTACGCATCTATATCGCTTAAATCTCTGGAAGTATCGTGGCCGCTTAACTGGTGCGTCCGCCACAATTGACGCATCTATACACATCAAAAACAGTTTTGCATCACCCCGGTTCCGAGAGTTCCGGAACGTGTACAGAAAATTGGAATAGAGATCAACATAAACATCATTTCCGCCCTTTTTATTCCTCATGAAAACCACACATGGCATGCTGTACCGCCATACAGCGACACCTTCAGAGGTAGCTGTCCAGATTACTGTACACACCGGTACCTCTGATACCCATAGCACGTCCTCTTGCATTGATGCATGCCTGTATTCGTCCTGACATACTATCCATAAGTTCATCAAGGCTCTGTAGGACCAGATTGTCCCACTCTTCAAAGGCGATTCGGCGTAGATCCCTCAGAGTGGTTGGTGGGTCACGTAGACATTAAACAGCCCTTTTCAATCTATCCCAGGCATTTTCGATAGGGTTCATGTCTGGAGAACATGCTGGCCACTCTAATCGAGCGATGTCGTTATCCTGAAGGAAGTCATTCACAAGATGCGCACAACGGGGGCACGAATTGTCGACGATGAAGACGAATGCCTCGCCAATATGCTGCCGATGTGGTTGCTCTTTCTGTCGCAGAATGGCAGTCACGTATCGTACAGCCATTACGGCGACATCTATGACCACCAGCGGCGTACGTCATTCCCACATAATGCCACCCCAAAACAGCAGGGAACCTCCACCTTGCTGCACTCGCTGGACAGTGTGTCTATAGCGTTCAGCCTGACCGAGTTGCCTCCAAACACGTCTCCAACGATTGCCTGGTTGAAGGCATATGCGGCACTCATCGGTGAAGAGGGGTGATGCCAATCCTGAACGGTCCATTCGGCTTGTTGTTGGGTACATCTGTACCGCGCTGCGTGGTGTCAAGATTGTAAAGAAGGACCTCGCCATGGACGTCGGAAGTGAAGTTGCACATCGTGAAGCCTATTGCGCACAGTTTGAGTCGTAACACGACGTCCTGTGGCTGCACGAAAGCATTATTCAACATGGTGGCGTTGCTGTCAGGGTTCCTCGGAGCCATAATCCGTAGGTAGCGGTCATCCACTGCAGTAGTAGCCCTTGGGCTGCCTGAGCGAGGCATGTCATCGACAGTTCCTGTCTCTCTCTCTGTATCTCTTCCATGTCCGAACAACATAGCCACGCGGTTAAGGCGATTTGTCACGGTCCGTGTGGCTCCCCCCGTCGGAGGTTCGAGTCCTCCCTCGCCCTCAGGCTTGGGTGTGTGTGTGTTGTCCTTAGTGTAAGTTAGTTTAAGTTAGATTAAGTAGTGTGTAAGCTTAGGGACCAATGACCTCAGCTGTTTGGTCCCATAAGGCCTTACCACAAATTTCCAATTCCAATTTCCGAACAATATCGCTTTGGTTCACTCCGAGACGCCTGGACACTTCCCTTGTTGAGAGCCCTTCCTGGCACAAAGTAACAATGCAGACGCGATCGAACCGCGGAATTGACCGTCTAGGCATGGTTGAACTACAGAGAAAACGAGTCGTGTACCTCCTTCCTGGTGGAATGACTGGAACTGATCGGTTGTCGGACCCCTCCGTCTAATAGGCGCAGCTCATACGTGATTGTTTACATCTTTGGGCGGGTTTAGTGACATCTCTGAACAGTCAGAGGGACTGTGTCTGTTATACAATATCCACAGTCAACGTCTATCTTCAGGAGTTCTGGGAACCAGGGTGATGCAAAACTTTTTTTGATGTGTAAATTTGTGGCGTCTGGGCCTACAGTAGCTGCTGTCGTTGCCGCTTATACTTTGACTGCGGTGGACTGCCACAGCAGTCATAACGGCCTTAGGCCCGAGTATGGTTGACTGCCACATCAGTTCAATGCCGACGTGTACATAGTGCGGTCGACTTCTGTAGAAAACATAGTTTTGTATATCACTTAGCTAATGTGAAATACCAAGTACTTACCAATAATCACGGAGCGCAAAATGCTTCTAACCTCCGACGACGAAATGTTGACCGTATCATGCCATTTTAGAGCGATTAGCTTTCCTCATTTTAACGATCGAAATGTTATTTCTCCTACCTTCAATTTCTCCTAGCTTATTGTCATTTCTTACTTTTACTAATGACAGATCTGGCCTATGTGATCAGATATGCTATTCTGACAAGGACATGTATTTCATACCAGTCTAATGTCTTTCGACATATAAATAAGGTTTTGCACTTGAAAATGGGCTAAGGCTAAAACCTAGATTGTAACACAATAAAACAACAAATTATTACAGTCAAATGATGGCACCATAAATGAAAAACTATCTTTGTGTCTTCGCCAGACTGTCAGATATTGAAGGACAGTGATTCTGAAGAACCATTTTGTCCATCAACAGAACAAGTTTCTTTTGTGAATGTTTTACGATCTGCACGTGCTGATTCTTAGTGTCCATGATCAGTTATTACCATTATAGTGCCTAAGACATCGAGAAGACAAACGGAGAACTGGCGATCGGAAATTGAAACGAAATGAGGTAACTGATATAACAAATCAGTGGTACCAGACGACCAAAGTGATGTTGTTGCTGTTGTGGTCTTCAGTCTGAAGACTGGTTTGATGAAGCTCTGCACTATGTGCCGTGCAAGACTCTTCATCTCTGCATAACTACTGCCTCCATCTACATTTTTTCCCCCACATTTCCCTCCTTTGACAAACTGACGAGTCAATGTTTCTTCAGGATGTGTCCTATTTTTCCATTCTTTTGTCAAGTTATGCCACTAATTTACTCGTATTTTGTCCCCATATCGAATAAGCACTTAGTTACTCGAGCTACGCATTTGATCTTCAGCATTTTTCTGGAGTACCAGTTTTCAAAAGCATCCATTCTTTTTTTTGTGTAAACTGATTATCGTCCACATTTCACTTCCGTGCAAGGCTGCAGTCTAGGCAAATACCTCCAGAAAAGGCTTTTAACGCTTAAATTTATTTCAGATATTCGAAGGCCAGTCCTCATTTTACATCCTCTCTAATTCATCCATCTTCTGCTATTTTTCTGGCCAAACAGATAAACTCATCTACTTTTAGTGTCTGATTTCCTAATCTAACTCCCTCCGCATCACTTTACTTAATTCCTCTAAGCTACATTATCCTTTTGTAAAATTTTTGTTGACGTTCATCCTGTAATCTCATACCAAGTCATTCAACTGCTCTTCCAAGCCAATGGATATTTCTGACGGAACTGCGAACTTCAAAAGTTTGGTTAGTCATGTCCGACGCTAAAACGATTGTGCAATAAGAGCAGCGAGTGGTCGGAAGAGTTTACATGTTTCAGGTTCTCTGCAGGCAAAGGTCTGCTGCATTATGAATAACAAGTGCATGAAAGTGTGCGAGTGAAATTGTGCTGCAGCTGGAAACATATTCCAAAGCTGAAGTACGTGGGACAGTACAATTGTGGGAAAAACGTCTAAATAGCACACAGAGAACACCGTGGAATTCCGGCGGTGTATTGACCACATGCAATTCCGAGTTCAGCCGCAGTGAAAAGGTGACGACAATTTGGCCAAACATCTGGGGGTAAAGAGATATTATAACGATGAGGACGTTTCACACCAAGAGTAGATTACTTTTGTCCGGGAACTGAACAATTAGTAGAGCCCTCCGGCCGTTGTTCACAGATATATGGTGACTAAGTTACAAAATAGCGTCACTTTGAAGTTACCTGTCCTGCCATCATAATGTGTAACTTTTTGAACGCCACTAGTACAATGTCAGCCGTCAACCTCAAAGTTTTTGTTTCTTATCCCTGAAGCTTTCTCCAAACGTTTCCTTCGTTTCCTTTACTGCTTGTTCAATGTACAGACTAAATAACATCGAGGGTAGGCTACATTCCTGTCTCATTCCCTTCTCATCAGCCGTGCGGAGTGGCTGCGCGGTTAGAGGCGCCATGTTATGGATTGCTCGGTCCCTCCCGCCGGAGGCTCGAGTCCTCCCTCCGGCATGGGTGTGTGTGTTGTTCTTAGCATAAGTTAAAGTAACGTGTAAGTCCAGGGGCCGATGACCTCGGCAGTTTGGTCCCTTAGGAATTCACTCACTCAATCACACACACACACACACACACACACACACACACCTTCTCAGTCACACCTTCTCAGTCACTGCTTCCTATTCGTGTTCAGTTATCTTTTCTTTTATAAACTGATCATCGTCCACATTTCACTTATAACCGCAGTTTGGTTTCTGTAGAGTTGTAAATAATCTTTCGCACCCTGCATTTTATTCCTGCTGCCTTCAGAATTACAGTGTATATGTTCCAGTCAGCATCGTCGAAAGGTTTCTCTAGGGCCACAAAAATAATACTAATGTTTCTTGAAATAATTCGTGTGTTATGCTCAACAAAACAGAGGAAAATATGAGGAGGTCTTAAGTGCAACAGAAAATTATTATTCCATATGTTGCTTATGGCGATGTTCAGCGCATTTTGATTATTACGAAAATCTGAGACAAAAATTAAGCATTTCATTTGAATACAATTATAAATTTTCGGAAGCATTTACTTCGAGCGATGGAATGTATAAGGTGGTACACACCAAGGACATCCTACAAGACGCGCTGTGTCGATGCATTTTCTAGATCGGTGTAAGCAGTACAAAACATTTGTGAAAAATAGTGTTCAACGAAAAAACAATGTTGTTTTGTAAACAATGCAGAGTAACGCTTTGTGCTTCTGCGTGCATCAAAATAGACCACAAATTTCGGTAATATATAATCTCAGTTAATATTATTTTATAAAAATGTCACAATTTGTAAACGTGTTTTTATCTCTCAAAGGAAATGGAGTAATTAATTGTGACAAATAGTATAAAGTCCCCCTGATGATCATTCAGGATTCACACGTCAGTTACCGGGTGGATCCCAGCAGATATGAACGACAAAGGTAGCCGCAAACTTATTTGGTTACTATTCGTATAACTTTCTGCATCGATTTTAAAATCATTGTACAGTTTTGATAATATGTACTTTCAAACATACAACACTGGCGTTAAAATAACTATTGAAGTATTTTATAATTTATTTCCGAAGTAATAAATTTTATAGAACGTTAGATATTGCAGAATTTCTCATTTCTTCTGTATTTTTTTTTTTCTCTTTTGGTTTTGCCGGAAACGAGCTTTCATCAGTAGCAGCTGCGTCGAAGACTCGTGCTTGGTTATTCCACTGGTTAAACTCGTCTTGCGAGACGCGGTACGTACCGAATACCTGTCAAGGGCATACCGAATACCTGTCAAGGGCACAAAACAGCTAGCTCAAAATAATAATATTAGGTTCTCGAAACAACAACAGACAGTAACGCAACTCACGCAGTACCGGCATCCTAGAAGGAAGTTATTTTTTACGGTTTCACCTCATTATGACTGATATCGCAAATATACTACTTTCCTTTGGTAACTGTTTTTAGACAGCACTTTGCTTTAAATATGTGTCGTGTATTGAAGGTTATTGCTCAAAGAAGATTCACACATATGCAAGATGTTACGCACTTACGAAATTTACTAGATATGACGTAAACTGCTATGGATGGACTCTAGTATAACATAAGAAATATCGCTTTTGTTTTTGTTCACAATACCAAAAACCCTTCTGATTACGGACTCACTCTATTCAAGAGCATTTCTGTTCGGAATGTAAAACCTGCAATGTGAACGCTAATGGAAGTTCAGAAATCGTATTGATTGCCGTAGGATATCCTCGGTTAGGCTGTTAATGTGTGACGTGATCACTTGCCGATTATTCGATAGTATGATAACGTTGTGAGGACGGTTCGTGTGTCACCCCTGAATAGCTCAGCCGATAAGAGCACTGTGAAAGGTAAATTTCCACGTCTGAGCCCCAGTACAGCACATTTTTTCAACTGTCAGAAAGTTTCAATATCAACATTTATCAACACAAGACAAGGACCAAAAAGAAACAACAGTTTAAGCTTTCTCTGGAAGGAAGAGAACTGGGAACAAAGGGAAGTTTGTATGTGTGTGTGTGTGTGTGTGTGTGTGTGTGTGTGTGTGTGTATGTGTATGTGTGTGTGTGTGTGTGTGTGTGTGTGTGTGTGTGTGTGTGTGTGTATGTGTATCTGGCCCTTAAAGCTAGAATTTGTCTCATATTTTTAGATCAAAAGGAAGTTTCATTTCGTAGTGGCAAATCCTGAACAGGGGTATAACGGGATGATAAAGTAACATGAAATCGTGGCCTGGATTTTACCCCAGTACATCTGACAAATTCTCGATTTAAAACCATGCTCGCGTGAATAAAATGTTATTATCTGACTTTTCGCCTTATGCTGCATTGATATCATTGGAAGATATGGAAATAAGACATTAAAAATTTTCTGATTTTGTTCACCCAAATAAAAAAAAATTAATTTTTTTCTTGGAATATATCTCCCACAGCAGGAAAGAAAATGTCACATAACAGCTATATATTCCTGCCACCAAGAACTGGCACTCCAATACTTCCTCATATGGTGAACGCAGGTAAATTAACGGACACAAATTAAATTATTTCAAAATTAATCATCTTTTTGCTGTCATAGTAGAGAACGTAGCACCATCATTTAACGGCGTAGATTATATGTGGGTATTCTGCTTAATATGTTAAAGGTGATGGTTATTATATGACTGAAAACGAAGTTTGTTGTACAGCCTACATTTCGCTAGGAAAAACCGTGTACTATGCTTGTTTCCCCGGAAAAGACATAAATTCAATATGAAATCATATCTGAGTATATGAAATGGCGATAGAAGGGTAGCAAACAATTGCGTCCTCTTCTATATCAAAATTTATTTACCCATAATCGATTTTTATCAGTCTTCACATAACATATTAATTTTCTTATGCTGTAGAAGTTTTTGCCGTTCTGAGCAAGATGGCTGATTCTGTTACACCTAGTACGTTAATTTACGCTAGCATAAGTGCATAATAGTTTTCGTGGACCATCACTGCTGCAAACATTACTTTGAAACAATGTAAGATTTAAGGATAGCGTAAGTTCGAAAGCGGATATGGTGAAAAATATGATTGTATAATATTTGAAAGAGGGCATAATAACGTTATGAAACCGCACTACAATTTAAATTCATCCATGAAATATAATTGTAACTGTCGGGTTGTTAGGTTCCTTGTGTTTCAGCTTTGTATCAAAATTATAAAATCTGTGAATAACCTTCCGATCTTTTAAAATAAGTCCTTATATTTCTAGATGGAAACGCAGTATATATCAAATCTGGTACCGTGTACGGAACTTGTCCACCTGAAATAAGATGGTGACTATACGAGTATAAATGATGTAACCTTAAGCCAACAAATATCACTTATTTCAAAAAATCTGTACATTGAAGGAAACATGAAATTACTTCCTTTCCTTACTCAAGACTTCATAGTAGAAACAATGAAGAACTTTTGTATCTACTGATGATTAAAATTTAGTCTCTAATATTTACTGGTTTCAGGCTACATAAACGATAGAAACGACTATTAATTAGAGATGAAAAAGTTTACCATAGACACTAAATTTAATTATGCAAATATCACAACTGGCTACAGTATTACTTACAGTATAATGTAAAACGAACGCATAATTAATTATATGGTCGTGTTATATACATATCCTTAGAGCAGTTCCATACAGAGTATCAAATTTGTTATAATTTGTGTGTTCAGGTACAAGTATAAGATACTAAAAAGATCTCCAAACTGACTGTTAATTCACAATAATCCAGCATCTAAAATTTTAACACTAATTCCCAGTTACCTCGCGTTTAAGGTGTTACAGGAACACAGCAAGTATATAGTTATCTTCAAACGATTTACACAGTTAATAATCGCATTCAAGAAATCATATTTCCAATTGCTGCTCGAGCAGTTTCGTTTGTACAAATACCTTCATTAGGTACATAATCAAATGTTCCTTAATTAAGAAATACCCTCCCAATAACTGAATACTACAGAACAACTAAGTTAGAACGACCTAATAAAACGGAAAAATGTTTTCCAAATTTGGTTGTACATGTCTGTATTCCAATAATCTCTTGTTTCTCATTCTTCTTTTTACCGAAGTTCCCGTGGTCTTGCAACGGCTCTTCCACTAATAGATCTGTGTAATAAAACTTCTTTTCGTATTCTCCTTGTTACATTCCATTCTGATGTAAGACCCGTCTGTTTTCATTCTCTTGATTCTATCTTCTGTTTCAAAAGTATTCATTTCTCTGCGCGTTAGTATTTTTAAATCTATCCATTCTTGTGCAGCCTTCCACGGGTCACAGGAGTCTAATTTCCGATACCCATTTCTTAGTAAGACAGCTGTCGCCAATTTGTCTCAGCCATACAGCAAAACTGACACAGAAATCACTACATAAAATTTCATTTTTATTCCTTTTGTCGTTTTGTTGCATAATGTCTTCCAATTCTACCACATATAGCTTGGCATACGCACAGTCTGTGAACAATATAATGATCAGGGCCGTAAGTTATGTCACAACCAAGGTACTGGAAGTGAGGCTTTCGATCAATAAGTCTATTATCTAGAGCTATTCCCGTTCGGACTGCATGTATGCTTCTAAAATCCATAGTCTTGGTCTTTGGACAGATATTTTCCTGTTTGATTTCAAGCAGACCTGCTGATAGTACATAGATCTCTGGACATCATCCTCAGTTTATTGAATAAGTAGGCTATTAAAATTAATGAAATACCTCACAAACAGTTAACCTGATTCATGGTTCATGTTTGATGGTGCACTTTTCCAGTTGCAGTTGCCTATGTAACAGCTTCCAGAGGAAACAAAAATTTCATTTCAGGATTTCATACAGTTATTGCATGAATTAAAAAAATTAAGGGGACATTGTATGTTCTATGCCGCCAATGTTAAATTATCGAATTTTGTGACCCATTATCTTGGATACTTTTTAAGACACCAACTTACACAATTTTCCATAAATATTGAATGCACCTTTCTAGATACACTGAGCTAGAATTAAGAAAACGGGTCATTTATTGTAAAAACTGTAGTTCAGAGATAATGAGGTTCAAAACTTTTTTTATTACAAGTTCTTATACAGACTTACAATTCTGTGCCTTTTATGCACTATAATTGCCCTGGCCCATAGTCTGTGTCTTCTTCAGTGTCACAACAGCCCAGTGCTTGCCTCATCCATCTTTTTCCTTGCTTCTTTTGTCATTTGCTGAGCAGCTAACTCTGCTTCACATACACGAAGCTCATCCAGTTCCCGCAGTCCTTTAGCTGTGTTCTGTCCAAATCTTACCCCTAACTTCTCCAGAACCTTAAGTATTTCAAAGTTCCCACCATTAAAAGTTATTACAGCATGAGACATTGCTAACTTTAGAGTCATAAGGCCAACAAATACATTATTAGGCAGACGGCACCACACAACATTATTGAAGGACTCATTAACATTCCGTGTCTTTCCATGTAAACACTTCTTTAGTAGCTCAGGATTTGCCAAATCTCTGTAAACAGGTTTGATTGCCTCCATTAGTGCCAAAGGAAGAGAATGTTTATGTGTAAATTTATGCAGGGTGCCAGAAAATTCATAAGTGACCACGCCCCCTAATGCATTACTTCAGAAACATTATTGTGGTTTCCTTCACTGCTAGCACACGTGTATTCAAGTACTTCAGAAGAAAATGCAGGTCTCACTTATCTGTTACCTGCAAATTTGCGTTTCTTGAAGTTACTTTTACGCATAGTCATTTTATTCATGTATAAAAGCAATAGAAGTTATCTTACTACAAAATAGCCGATAATCACACCACTTTCAACGAGAACTAGTATCAGAAACAAAAGACTGATTTGTTTGTTCGTAATGCCAACTTCTGAGACGTAGCAGTAGGCACAAAAGAAAGCAATTCACAGTCTTCTGGACAGTATAGTTCCCAAGATATGACTGCTCAACTGTGACAGTATATGCGTAGCTGCGAAATTTGACAGTCACATGTTAACATTCAAAATATTATTTTAAGGTCTCACAATTGTCAGATTTTAATGTATTACATACCAAAATGTTCAGGAAAGTCCAAAATACATTATGGAGTGGAAAACAGAAAATGTCAAATTTCAACGAATTTCACGTTCAATGCCCGCTTAAAATGCGATCATAATCTAATCATTAAGAGGTATAATGTTATATTGAAGCACGAGAAGTATTACAGTCAGGAACCGTGTGTGTCTCTTGAGGCAGCGTAACTGACAGTGCACAAAAACTCGGACTTTATTCATCCAGTATTTGAGAATGAGAGCACTTAGCGGCTTTCAACAAGCATTACACATGATTTCAAACCTTTTTAAAACTTTCTTGCTGACATACTCGCACAAAATGATGAAAGGAAAAACGTTTGTCACTCACTACATTTACGCCGTTCATTTAGTAAAACTTCAGCATCAGGCCTGATATTTTAATTTATTATTTCCTTACTACTAACACTGCTAGTTACATTTTCTGCAGACAATATCACATAAAACAGTGAAAGTACCTGCAAAATTATATCATTATACAACACACATTGTTCAAGAAATATCCATAAATATTATTAAAAATATATGTATGTATGTGTGTATATGTGTCTGTTCCACAAGTTCTCCTAAACCACAAGACCAATGTCAGCCAAACATAGTACACACATCCCTTACTATAAGACAATAATCGCTTTGGGCGTAAGAAGCGCCTACCTATCATAGCTGATGAGATGTGATGTCATAAACAGTGACAAGCGTGAAAAACTGGCGCATCATTAATTTATTACTTCTGTGCTACCAACTCTGTTTACAATAAATTTTGCATACGGTATCCACTTACGCCGCTAAATACACCTATAAAATTGTATTATGGTATCCCATACGGTTCAGGAGACCTGAAGTAATAAACACTGAGGTACGCGAAAAACTTTCGTATGATTCACGACGTTTAAAATTGTTACTTTTTTGCTACGTGCTCTATTCGCAAACTATTTCGCAGACTTATCCATATGTGTCCTGAATGTACCTACAAAAATATATCATAATTTCAAGAGATATGACGTCGTAAATGAAGTTCTAATACATTTATTCTTTACAACTAAGACAATCCTACACTCGCGGCAACACAAGGAAAGCCATGACACCTGGCAGCGCATTTGACAGCTTTCAACTGCGAAGCGGAAACGGCTCAAGGCGAAAATAAAAGCCGTCCTTAGTGCTACACAGAGGCCGTTGCCATAGAGACGTTTAAAAAATCGTATTGTAGACATGCCAAGTAGCTGCGTCCACCGTACAGTAACTGTCCGTGATCATCTCCCACCGACTTTACCGGAGGAGTACATGTAAGGTAATAATAAACGATAGGAAGACGTTCGTCTTGGTCAAAGGTCAAACATGTTCCTCTATTGCAAACATCCTGCACTAAAGAAGTCATGTTTACGTGTTAGCATACGAATGTAAATGTGACCTTTCGTGAATTTCGATTTGACATAAAGGATACAAAGAAATGTTCGATACGAACCGTCTGCTTCGACCAGCGACGTAGGAAACATGCGACAAACGCCGTAACGAATACGGCTACTATAACGTGATATTATTGACGATTCTTTTCAAATGGGTTAAGCAACAGATCAGTTTGTCTCCACAACCAGGACTTTCAGAGCCGCATTCGTTGGCCTCGCCAACTTTCAAGCAGACTATCACCTCCCAATGTAACCTATACCTAGGGGTAAGCTGCAGACGAATGTGTTACCACAACCAGTGTTTCTTGCTTTCGCAGTCATTAGTTTCGCCAACTGACAGCGAAACTGTGAATATATCCACCGGAAGGCGATGCGACAACAGACATTATCAATCACTGGCAAAGCCGACGACTCTCATCGAATATTCCTAATAATGTTGTCGAGGGGCATGAATGACCTCAACAATTGAATCAATGGCTGCATGGATGAAAAATATGGACAAAAAAATGCATATCTCACAACAATCCAAAGCAATGATGCTGCTGTATTTCACTATGTTTGGCAGCTTGATTTACTATGTATGCGAATTTTGGCTAAGGTCCAAGTTCAGCGACAGCCCTTGTAGGAGCTGCGGTTTCCTAGGAGCAGATAATCGTGAAACTCGCTGAATCGGAAGCACCCTCATAACTTACAGCACTCTACGTTTACCAAATGGCCTGCTTCATAATTTCAAAGGTGGAAATGATTTTTTTCCAATATTATACAACAAACGCAATTTATTTATTGTTTTCGTTTCTAATAGAAAATTGGCAAAATGGCTACCTGGGCAGTACCGGGTTTGTCAGCTAGTGACGTTATAAACATCGAGATGCGTGAAAAACTAGCTTTTTCTTAAAACGGATAGCAAATTAACCATACTATACACATCCTGTGTTTAATAACGAGAACAGTTAGCGAGTTCCGAGAAACTTTTATTTCAAGCCTTTTCTAAACTTTTTCTCGCTTACATGCCTGAAGTCCAATATTTAACACTTTAATTCATTTGTAAAGTACTCGCACGTTTGGAGCTGTTTAACACAGAAGAGTTCGGTTCTGTAAAGAAGCTGTCAATTATTAGCAGGACTTAACTTCGTCTGGAACGCGCCGGAACTGCTTTACGGTACCTCCAAGGGAAATGTTTTTGAACCCACAGGAACAAGTCGGCACCGGAGATTTAAAATATTACACTTGTATTAAATCGCAACGGTACTTAAACTTTCCCCTGCGCCGGCGCCACTGAACCATAGAAACATGTCAGTTAATGAAATATTTCAATCAGAAAATTTAAGTTTTCAGAAAATTCATGGACAGATTTTCTAAAACCTAGGAATACATATGTAAACTGAAAACTTCCGTTTCACCGAGCAGCTACAACGCACGTGTTGCGCCTAGTAACTGCTGAAAACATGGCGTCACAACCACGAAGGCTACCAACTTGTGCCGATGTGAATCGATAAGAACTAAGGACCCGAGTACACTGCTATGGGAGCAGACTGTAGCATTTGTTGCTTATATTAAATCATGTGGTTTTGTTCTTTACGTTAATGTTTTAACACCTGAGTTTCAGAACAGTGTTTTGTAAAAAAACGATTTCTGATTGTAAGTTTTATCAAATCTTTTCAAAAATCGAAACTTGTGACGTTTTAATGGAGGAGGGGGACGATTGTGTGGTGAAGACAACTAACATTTTAGAAATTAAGCAGTGATTACTGGTATTAACTAAGAGGAAAAGGAAGCAGTTAAGCTGAATTTAACAGCGGTAGTCCACTGAGCTGAGTATTATAAAAAGTTTTGACTGATGCCATCCCTGTCGTTCCTCTGCAGTCCCTACTTAAGAATTTGTCAGCAGGTGCGTAGAACCCCTTCCATATTACTTCGTGAAACGTTTATCTGCAGTCTTCACCTAATTGTGGGCAGTGATGATGCCAGGTAGTAACGTAACAGCTCGACTGATCTGAACGACAATTTGTACCTCAGAATGAGGCTGTGACCCCTAAACTAGTAGCGAACAAAGAAATAAAAAGTAAAAGGAGTGTTGTTATTTCCAGCTTCGGCTCCATACGTATAAATTCTCCTTGTAAAGTAATGGAGAAAATTAGGAAACATTGTTATTGAACGAGGATATACTGTCCATGTTCATAAGAAGGTTATATATACCATGGCACACAAATAACATTGGCAACTGAAAACCTAATATCCGAAGCCTTTGTCTCTTACACTTTTTTATATCTACATTGATGACATAATTAGAGTATGGAAGCTAGGCCACAACTTAAAACATCTTGTTCCACGGGGACATAATCTCGATCAAATGCAGACGGGATAAAACAGAGGTGCAGTTCGACAGAGATTATATTAGGGCATTTTTCGCATCAGTTCCACGAGGCAGGCTTGTAGCAGAGTCTGCATTGTGTTTATCTGCGCAACGGGCTGAGAAACGTGGTTGGCTGCAAAAAGCTGACAAACTCCGCTGAGGCCTTGCGTCAACCACAGAACATTTTAATTGGTGGAACTGCCGAGCACACTGAGAATTACGTTTACAAACTAGACACGAACCGCCAAGAACTTTTCAGTGATGTAATCGCTAAGCTTGTCAGAAATAAGATAGAAGCAAACGCTTTCAAGTCTTTCAGTTCCAGAGAGATGCTGCAGTAATAATTTTTACATTTAATTTTACTGATTGGCCTTTACCTTGCGCCATACAGTCAGCTTATTAGCTCATGTAATATATAAATTATGTTTTGATGTTACATGAACTGCTACTGAAAATTACTGTTACGTCACTTATTGTACACATTGTTACGACGAAATCGGTCTGGGATCGTACGACGTAAATAAGCGGGGCAGGAAAAATATTAACGCAAAAATGAAAGTGTAGCTTGTCTAGTAGAGAGATACTCTTCTAAGTAATTATTCAGTACTATTTAATATCAGTGACACGTGCTCCTATCTCTAAAAACTAATTAATTAGTTCTGATATTAACTTACTGCTGCGAAATAACGGAGAATAGACTCGTACCCGTTCACATGAAGACGGCAGAAGTGAGAGTACGTTGGAACTTCGCTCTGCCAGTCGCACGCAAGGTATTTATGTTTTTGTTCTTTTTAACCGATAGTTGCCTCATTATTTTGTACGAGTAAAATTTTGATTACTGGCAGGTAACTGAACTTGTTTTGTATGCGGTGGAGAGAGGAAAGGGGAGGGGGGGGAGGGACTGACGCACACGTATCACAGAACATTAACTGCACTTTGTAACTTCAGGTGCACCCCAGGGAAATGTGTTGGGGCTATTATTGTTCATGTTGCAAATAAATTACCAATCAGACAATATCAATAGTGAACTCAGATTTTCTGCAGGTGGTAAGGTAACCTAATAATGAAACCTGTCTGTAAAAAGCTGTACAAATACTATCAGATCCTGATATGATTTCAGAGTGGTGAAAATATTGGCATTTTCATTCAAATGTTTAAAAATATAAATTTATGAATCTTACAAAACGAAAAATCGTAGTATTCTAAGATTACAATATCAATCCGTCACAACTGTGGCCGGCCGTCTCACACAAATACGTGGGTACTCCAGTTTGTAGGGGTATGAAATGGCACGATCACACTGGCCCAGTCGTGGGAAAAGCAAGTGACAGACTCCCACTCATCGTTAGAGTACGAGGGGAATGCAATCAGACTACAGGGCGGACTGCTTAAAAAACACTTGTGCCATCCATTCTAAGACACTGCTCAAGTTTGTGCTCCCCATACCAAATAATACTAACAGGGGTTATTGAACATGTGCAAAGGAGGGCGGCACGAATCATCACAGATTTGTTTGATGCATGAGAAAGCGTCATAGAGATGCTGAAAAAATTAGAGTGTCAGACGCTTGAAAATAGAAGGAAACTATCCTGTGAAAGACTACTCAGAAAGTTTCAAGAACCAACCTTCAGTGATGAATCTGGGGATATATTACAAACCCTTGTGTATCGCTCCCACAGGGAATGCGTAGACTAGATAGACAGTTAACTGTGAGTAAAATAGCGTTTGGATGCAAGTTGGTTTTGTAAGTTTTTTATTACATGATCGATTTTGGGCTATTTCATTACCATCTTTAGATGCATCTTAAGTACTCGTCAAATCGGTGCTAGATATTGTGTTCCCAGTTACATCTGGCTGTCAACCACATGGGAAGCACGGTAGCCCCAGGTCCTCGACACTGCACCAAACTGACGTATCAGTGCTGGGCAAAGGATTACGTACGTACAGGTGAACAGCAAACACAACATGGAATTAATTTTCTTAACTACGTACGTATGGGTGAACAGCAAACAGACGTGGAATTAATTTTCTTGGCCTAAATATTACATGTCACAAGAACAAATACAAGTTTAAAAATATACAGGAAGCCCACCACATCAAATGTCATTTTAAATAACGTGACACTCAAGTCAACACATAGTAGCATTCTTTAAATCAGCACTCAACTGTATAAACAAAATTCATTTTGAAGTATTATTAAAAATCAAATAACTGAACATTTTAAAAACAATATCCTACAAGAATGCTTAAGACCCATCCATAGTTGGCAAATTAGATGAAAAAATGAAAACCACTCAAATACCATCGACAAAACAATCATCAATAGCAGAACAAACTAAATGTATCTTAACGCCTTTGTCGGTAACATTTTCTATCAACTCGTAAAGCTGTTTAAACTACAACACTAAGTTTCCACATCAAGAACAAAACATAAACCAAAATAGTCGCAACACTAAAACAGGCAACCCACCTTTTCACAAACTTAATTAACGTGTGACAACTGTTCCTGCTATTATACAGGGTGATCCATTGATGGTGACAGGGCCAAATATCTCACGAAATAAGCATCAAAGGAAAAAACTACAAAGACGAAACTCGTCTAGCTTGAAGGGGGAGTCCAGATGGCGCTATGGTTGGCCCGCTAGATGGCGCTGCCACAGGTCAAACGGATATCAACTGCGTTTTGTAAAATAGGAATCCCATTTTTAATACATATTCGTGTAGTACGTAAAGAAATATGATGTTTTACTTGGATCACTTTTTCCGCTTTGTGATAGTCACAAACGTATAAGTAACATTCCGCCAGCGCGGACGGTATTTGCTTCGTGATACATTACCCGTGTTAAAATGACCGTTTACCAATTGCGGAAAAGGTCGATATCGTGTTGATGTATGGCTATTGTGATCAAAATGCCCAACGGGAGTGTGCTATGTGTGCTGCTCGGTATCCTGGACGACATCATCCAAGTGTTCAGACCGTTCGCCGGATAGTTACCTTATTTAAGGAAATAGGAAGTGTTCAGCCACATGTGAAACGTCAACCACGACGTGCAACAAATGATGATGCCCAAGTAGGTGTTTTGGCTGCTGTCGCGGCTAATCCGCGCATCAGTAGCAGACAAATTGCGCGAGAATCTGGAATCTCAAAAACGTCGGCGTTGAGAATGCTACATCCAACAAATTTCCATGCACCAGGAAATGCATGGCGACGACTTTGAACGTCGTGTACAGTTCTGCCACTGGGCACAAGAGAAATTACGGGATGATGACAGATTTCTTGCACGCGTTCTATTTGGCGACGAAATGTCATTCACCAACAGCGGTAACGTAAACCGGCATAATATGCACTATTGGGCCACGGAAAATCCACGATGGCTGCGATAAGTGGAACATCAGAGACCTTGGCGGGTTAATGTATGGTGCGGTATTATGGGAGGAAGGATAATTGGCCCCCATTTTATCAATGACAATCTAAATGATGCAATGTATGCTGATTTCCTACGTAATGTTCTACCGATGTTACTACAAGATGTTTCACTGCATGACGGAATGGCGATGTACTTCCAACATGATGGATGTCCGGCACATAGATCGCGTGCGGTTGAAGCGGTATTGTGTAGCGTATTTAATGACAGGTGGATTGGTCGTCGAAGCACCATATCATGGCCCGCACGTTCACCGGATCTGACGTCCCCGGATTTCTTTCTGTGGGAAAGTTGAAGGATATTTGCTATCGTGATCCACCGACAACGCCTGACAACATGCGTCAGCGCATTGTCAACGCATGTGCGAACATTATGGAAGGCGAACTACTCGCTGTTGAGAGGAATGTCGTTACACGTATTGCCAAATGGATTGAGGTTGACGGACATCATTTTGAGCGTTTATTGCATTAATGTGGTATTTACAGGTAATTACGCTGTAACAGCATGCGTTCTCAAAAAAAATGGTTCAAATGGCTCTGAGCACTATGGGACTTAACATCTATGGTCATCAGTCCTCTAGAACTTAGAACTACTTAAACCTAACTAACCTAAGGACATCACACAACACCCAGTCATCACGAATGCGTTCTCAGAAATGATAAGTTCACAAAGGTACATGTATCACATTGGAACAACCGAAATAAAATGTTCAAACGTAACTAAGTTCTGTATTTTAATTTAAAAAACCTACGTGTTACCAACTGTTCGTCTAAAATTGTGAGCCATATGTTTGTGACTATTATAGCGCCATCTATGACAAAGCGAAAAAAGTGGTCCAACTAAAACATTCATATTTCTTTACGTACTACACGAATATGTAATAAAAAATGGGGGTTCCTATTTAAAAAACGTAGTTGATATCCGTTTGACCTATGGCAGCGCCATCTAGCGGGCCAACCATAGCGCCATCTGGTTTCCTCCTTCAAGCTAGACAAGTTTCGTTCTTTGTAGTTTTTTCGTTTGACGCTTATTTCGGGATATACTTGGCCCGGTCACGATCAATGGACACCCTGTATAGAGCAAAAAGCAAAGAACTTTGAAATTCTATAGAAAGAGTATATTAACGAACACCCTTTAAAAAAAATCTGAATAAATCAAGTTTTGTTGATCACTTAACACAATATACTCATTCAGTTACGACATAAAATTCAACATACATATTCAACACGCTGTAGACAAGGTAATGAAGATGTACCTTCTGGAACAATTCCATATTTTCACACAATAAATCTTCCCAGTCAATCTTAGGTGAATAAACTAATTTACCAAATTACACATTCTGCAGAATTGTAAAGAACCTTTCGCCTTGAAAACCTGAGCTGTTACTCACGAGCTAAATACCCAGGACTGACGGCAACTGAGCAATGTCCTCAGTACATTGGAAGTTTCAGTCGTGGTCAGAATAGCGTTTTGTGTAGTTGTGAGTATTGTGTTGGATCTAAATGAATTCGAACGTGGGCCAATGGTTGGTGCTTCTATGCTGGGTGCTTCCGTAACCAAGTCAGCGAAAGTGACATTACATGTCACAGCTACAACAAAAATAAGTTTCAAAATTGTACGATACCCACCACATCAGATGTCATTATAAAGAACACATCATGATACCCGAATCAACACAAATCAGAATTCTTTAAATCAGCAGGAAACACCGTATAGAATGTTTATACGTCATGCAGGGAAGGCGGAGAAACATCATCCGCTAAGCCAAAACGCGGAAGAATCTGTGTGCTGAGTAATCGTGGCGGACGGTCATTGCAGAGGATTGAGACGAAAATTAAGAGGACGAGAGCTGCAAAAGTCACCACAGAACTGAATGTCGCACTCGCGAACCCTGTCAGCAACAAAACAACGCAAAGGGAACTCCATAAGCAGGGAACTGGAGGGCGAGCTGGAATCCCAGAATCACTCATCAGTGATGCAAATTCCCGTAACGAGAAAGTAATGCCGAACTCTTGAAACCTGTACTATGGAGCAACGAGAGAGTATCATTTGGTTGGATGAGTCTTGTTTCGCACTGTTTCCCAAGAGTGTAATATGACAGGAGTTCGGTGACGATTTGAATGACCATAACGTGGTATTTCATGCGGCCACGGTTTCTCTGCAAGGTCGCATTATTTCCAAGGATTATGGAATCATTTTGGCTGATCAGTACTATCCCATGGTACAATGTTTGTTTCTCAATACTGATGCTGTGTTCCAAGACGATAGGATACAGCTCGCATCGTCTAGGACTGGTTCTGTGAGCACTAGGATGACTGGTCGCATCCTCCCTGGCCACCCACCACAGACACCAGGTCTCACTATTACTGGGCCTTGTGATCTATTTTGGAGGTGTGATCGCTATCCATCTCCATTATAGTTACCTGAACTTGCCACTATCTTTCAGGAAGAACGTTGTAAAATTCCGTTTAAAGCAATACAGGACCTGAATTTATCCATTGCGAAGCGACTGCAATCTGTTTTGAATGCCAATGAATCTTCTACGTCGTATTAGACATATTGTGTTATGTTGTTTATGTTTCCATATTTTTTACCAACCCTTGTACTATGCTCTGTGTGTGAATACGTTTCGGGTGTCTCAGCTTTAACAGACGTTAGTATATGAGTACGATATATTTAGTTTAACAACAGAATACGCATAAGGGGCTTTTCCAGTAATAGTCCGGGGCAGCCACGTTCCCGCAGGAGTTGTTTAATATCCGCAGCCAACCGTTGAGTGTAGCCGCCTCTTCGCCTAGGTACTTATTAAGGCCGCTGTCTGCCTCAATCTCCGGTTTCAATTACCTCCGTGCCGCCTCCTGCAAACGTAGTTTAGGTACCGGTATAATTTATACCTATACTGGAACCAGATTTTGTTTTGCGGGATTTCTGGAGGCTGCGGTCTGAGCTTACTGCGAATCAAAAAACTAAATGTATAAAACAGCTCTTCGTAGAAAGGAAGTCACAGACAACTGTTCGATAGACGCTGTAACTCCGTGAGGCACCGAAGATCACAGCGGTGCTGCACAACACACAGCAGCACCATGCTGGATTGTATCAGAACAGAAATGTTTCTCGATAATATTTGTCAGTTATAAGATGGTATGGGATGTACGACAGTGCGAGAAGAATTTGACAGAGCAGTGAAAGACCTAAGTCGAAGCAAGGCCCCAGTAGTAGGCGACATTCCGTCAGAACTACTGATAGCCATGGGAGAGCCAGCCAAGACATAACTGTTGCATCTGATGTACAAGATGTATTAGGCAGGTGAAATATCCTCAGACCTGAAGAAGAATATGATAATTCGAATTCCAACGAAAGCAGATGCGGACAGGTGTGAATGTTACCGAACTGTCAGTTTAATAAATCATAGTTGCAAAATACTAACACGAAATCGTTACAGAAGAACGAAAAAGCTGGTAGAAGCCGAAGCCGACGTAGGTGAAGATCAATTTGGATTTCAGATAAATGCAGGAACACTCGAGGCAATACCGACCTCACGACTTACCTCAGGATATAGGTTAAAGCAAGGCAATTCCGTTTATACCATTTGTTGACTTAGAGAAAGTTTTTGACAATGTTGACTGGAGTATTCGCTTTTAATTCTGAAGGCAGCAGGCGTAAGATTCAGGGAGCCAGAGACTATTTACAAAAAACCAGAAGGCGGTTGTAAGAGTCGAGGGATATGAAAGAGAAGCAGTGGCTCTGAGCACTATGGGACTTACCATCTGTGGTCATCAGTCCCCTAGAACTTAGAACTACTTAAACCTAACTAACCTAAGGACATCACACACATCCATGCCCGAGGCAGGATTCGAACCTGCGACCGTAGCAGTCGCGCGGTTCCGGACTGCGCGCCTAGAACCGCTAGACCACCGCGGCCGGCCGACAGTATCAACAATCTGATCTCTCGTTGGGAGAAATGTGTTCGTCGCCAAGGTGACTTTGATAAGAAATAAATATGTAGTAATGAAAAGCGAAGATTTAGAATGTTAGTAACGTTTTTTTTTCGTTTAAAAAAGCTTAAAGTTTCCTTGTAAAAAATTCTGTGGCGTTACTTTCCAGCACGCCCTCGTATTATATTATCCTTCAATCTTTCTCAAATTTTGAAAGGTGGGAATAAAGTGCACGAGCATATTCTCAGCATTTTGTATTGCGATATCCACCTCTAAAGTTCCAGTAACATTAGACACATCCAAAAGGCACCATGTACTCACTCCATTCTTCATCTGTACCCATGGTTTTTTTCTGTACTTAAAGTATTGAAAATAAGCTTGGTTAAAGATTAATTTTCAGTTCATATATCCCAACAGGCATGTAAATACTTAGGCATAAGCTTTTTAAAATTGGAGCAAGCTGTTCATGGTATAATACAGTTCACTTATGTCAGTGAATATAATTTTCTTTATTTGATGAAGGAAATTTGTAACTTCACCAGCATTCAGTTCTGTTGTTGTGGATCGAGTACCACAGCATGAAACTTGTACTAGCGTTTAAGCTACGTCAGCGCATCATTCGAGAAAATTCCAAGCTGGAGACGAGGAAAATTGGATTTAAGCACGAAAGGGTCCACATCGAATAAGAGTGCGAGAACAGTTGACAAAGTTTGAGTCCAGGGAACAAATTAGTTGAAGGCGTGCGGGTTCTGCATGACCGAATCTAAGAAATGAAATGTATAACACTTATTTCATGTAAAGCTCTCTGTCAAAGTCAGTGTTGACGGCGATGTATATGTTCTTTCTGATGGTTCTGCCACCCTTGTTTTAATACATAATTTGGTTTTACTTCAAATGAATGTGTGTGTGTGTGAGTGAGTGTGTGTGTGTGTGTGTGAATAGTGACGAGCATCACCACATTTTCGTGACTGTGTACCTGACTCATGGCTAGCTGAGCACACGGAGTCCAATTGTGCCGTCACGGTGAGGAATAATACGGACAGTGCAGTGCAGCATGCAACCACGCGGCGATAGACGTGACTGCCGCACCAGGACAGTAGCTGTCCCATTGTCGCAATGCCTACCGGTGTTCGCTATCCTTGACATAGCCACCTAATCAAGCAGTTGGTCAAAAACGTGTTCCATTATATGGTACTCATAATTCCTGGACTTTTACTCAATCGCAGAAGTGTTTTGCGGTTTGGATGTCAGTATACAGCGAGATATCGCAATACACTGCCGGTTTGTTCGGAATGAACAGGTCAGTGAAGGATGCTCAGTGGCGACCTTTTAACTGAGCGTGTAGAGAAAACAGAGGTGTATGCCAACACAATGGCGCAACTCGTGGTAAATAACATTTAGTTCTAGGGATTCGAATGTCTAATTACAGAGCCTATTGCAAAAGTGACTGTCGACTGTTGCTTTGATATCTGATCGCTAGGTGGCTATGTTTGTTCATATCTGTGACTCCAGCATATCGGCAGTTGCTCCTTCGCCCCCCGTCTGTGTTCAGCAGAAAACTGTATTTCAATTCACTTTCTGAGGTTCGTAGTAGATTAGTTTCTCTGTGGTCCTGTTCACTTGCAGCACACCTCACACGAGGGGAAAGTGGCGTTTCAGTATGATAATCAACGAGTGATATCCAACTTTTGATTCATACTTTTTCACTAAAACTAATCTTTGCGTTTTACTTGACTAATTATTTTTTTAAATTTTTTGAAGACGATGCGCGATGACAGAAAAGTGATTGTCATAAGCTCATTCAGTTCTTACTGCTCTTATGGTCCGCACTACAACAACAAGGCGTTTTGGAACACATTCGAAGACCCAGCTTATATGTGTTAAACAAGCATGCCTGATTTCACTCTGCTCCAACTACTAAATTATTTTCATTCCATAACTATAGTGCTTCACAAATAAAAACCGGTTCAAAAATGGTTCAAATGGCTCTGAGCACTATGGGACTTAACATCTATGGTCATCAGTCCCCTAGAACTTAGAACTACTTAAACCTAACTAACCTAAGGACATCACACAACACCCAGTCATCACGAGGCAGAGAAAATCCCTGACCCCGCCGGGAATCGAACCCGGGAACCCGGGCGTGGGACGCGAGAACGCTACCGCACGACCACGAGCTGCGGACTAAAAACCGGTTTATGCATCATACAAAGGTATGGTTTGGAAAGGGTCATTGCAGATATAATATTAAAGACATAGGCAACATATATTGATATTCTATTAAATAATGAAAATTCCTTTTAATCAACAAAAAGTCGCGAGATTGTTGAAGAAGAGGAGAAAGACAAAGCACCAGTAGTCGCTGCAGAGGGGCTTAACAAGCGCACGGTAGGTTGGAGAACCACAAGGCACATGAAGAGGATGGAACTGTGGTACAAATGTTAATAAGAGGGCGAGACGTGCTGAATATTGGACGACGGAAGCAAAGGGAGAAGAAAGATTAGGAGTTAACGTATCCTCTTAGGCATGCTTATTAGAGACGGAGCATAAGAGCGTATTAGATAAGGATAGGGTAGGAAACCAGCCTCCAGTTCACAGGAAAAGTACCTGATAACAGGACAGACGATCCGATATGCTAAATCTGCAAAAAGGTGCAAAAAATATCTACAGATATCCGTTGTTAACATGCAACCTACAATACTCTCAACCATCTTCTCCAGTAGATTTGAAAAAGCTATGACCATGATGCAAAATGGAGTGGTGCCTGAGAAATTTAACGTGCATGGTGGACCCTGGAAAGTTCACACAACATCATCACTTTTATTCAGTTTGTTTATAGAATGAGTTATCAGACGTTACTATAGAAATGGAATTATGCAGATTAAGACGAGGAACAATGGAAGAAAAAATACGTTTTGGAACTGTGTGAGAAAGTGAGCCTGTAAGAGCTACAGGAGTATTAAGCTCCTGATCAGTTGAACAATTCATGTACGTGGAAGTGCTGTTCGCGACAACCACTCAATTAGAACTCGGTTTACCCGGCCGAAGTGGCCGAGCAGTTATAGGCGCTTCAGTCTCGAACCGCACAACCCCTACGGTCACAGGTCCGAATCCTGCCTCGGGCATGGATGTGTATCATTTCTTAGGTTAGTTTGGTTTAAGTAGCTGTAACTTCTATGGGACTGATGACCTCAGATGTTAAGTCCCATAGTGCTCAGAGCCATTTGAACCAAGAACTCGGTTTAAATTAGGAGATGTAAGAAGGAAGGTGGATGCTTTTTCAGTCTCCGAAATACGTGTAAAACCTTGCCAAATAAGGGTAGGAAGATCATAGTTTAACGTTTCGTCGACAGCGAGGCCATTAGAGATGGAGCACGAGCTCGGATTAGGAAAGAATGGGAAGGAAATCGACCATGCCCTTTCAAAGGAATAGCAAAATCACGGAAAATGTAAACCTGGGTGGCGGGACGTTGACTTGAACCGTCACCCTTCCGAGTGCTCCACCTCGCTCGGTTCTTGTCAAATAAAAAAATAAGACACATTATGCAACACGATAGTCCACCTCAATGTTCGTTATGTCTCGAACACGTGAGTATCTAGGTAATGACCCTGGAAAACTTGCCAGCTTCGAAAGGAAGGTGTAGAAAAGTATACTTGCGTCATTAAAGAAGAACGGAGACAGTGGTTGACACAGCACCCACTGTCCATCACGAGACTCAATACCGCCTTGTGGCGTTGCAGGCAACTGCGGAAATCCACTGACACTGGCAACTTCGACAAAGATGGTTACGGCACGGCGCCAGGGAATGAGCATCCCAGAAACGACGAAAGTGATTGGCTGTTCACGCATCACTGTCGTGGAATTCTGTAGAAAGTGGATGAAGGACTGTAAAACGACGAGCAGGTGATTAGGAGTTGGACATCCACTCCCCATCACAGAATCTGGAGGTCGGGTGCTCGTCTGCTCAGTAAAGCAGAACAGACGGCGTTCTGTGGCAGATAGGATGATAGGGTGAGTGTGATGCTTGTGCAGGGACAAAAGTGATTTGGAGCGCACCGTTCAGTACACATTATTGAACGAGGATCTCCACAACAGGCAAGCGCTTCGTGTTCTCTTATTGACCCAACGACGTTATCAGTTACGATTATAGTGAGCACGAGATCATCGTGATTAGACCAACAAAATATTTTCGCGTTCGGAGGAGAAAGTTGGTGACTGAAATTTCGTGAAGAGATCCTGCCGCAAGGAAAAGCGCCTTTGTTTTAATAACTGCAATCCCAGCCTCTCTCTCCCCTATTTCCCGATAGTAAAAAACGAGGTGCCCTTCTTGGAATATTTTCGATATGTTCCGTCAGTCCTATCTTATACGGGTCCGAAACCGCGCAGCAGTACTCCAGAAGAGAACAGACGAGCGTAGTGTAGGCAGTCTCTTTGGTATACCTATTGCATCTTGTAAGTGTTTTGCCAGTAAATCGCAGTTTATGGTTTGCTTTCCGCACAACATTATCTATGTGATCGTTCCGATTGATGTTATTCGTACTTGCAATCTCTAACTATTTTTAGGTTTTCGCTTTACATTGCTTGATATCTTTCCCGATGAGGATGTCATCTTACAACAGGATAGCTGTCCGTATAACAAGACCACAAACATGCTGCAGTGGTCTGACGAGCATGGTAGTCATCTCACGTTGGTAGTTAGTCACCAAATTGCCCTCATCTGAAACCTATGTAGAACATTTTAAACGCTATCGGGCGCCAGCTACGAGCCGACAAACCACCGGCCCGTAATTTACTGAAAGTGCGTGTCCTGTGCATAGACGTGTGGAGCCACATATCTCTGGAAACCTAACAACGACGTGTCAGATCCATGCCACGCAGAATCGCTGCTGCACTGCATTAGAAAGGTGGGCCAACGCGCTAGTAAGCAGGTGATGTTTTGGTTCATAAGGGTAAATGGAGGCTGTGGGTGTAGCAAAATACAACGCCAGTCCTGGCCAGTGGATATCGTCTGATGTAAAAGTGAGATGGTACTCGGTTGATTGTTGAAGGTGTCCCAGCTCATTGTGGGCCGAGCGCAGCGGCGGAACGGCTCCCACGTTTATTGCTTTATGGAGGCGCCGCGCACGTGAGAAGTGTGCCTCGCTGCTGGGACGTAATTAAAGGACGCCAACGCCAATGCAATCTCAGCGGCTCTCTTTAATCAGCGCAACCATCTGCAGAGTGCAATTCGCTAACATCACCTGCAGGTCGGGTGCTGGTTTCGCGGACAGCGGAGTCGGCCATTGCGATTCAGATGTAGGTCGGCTGCCGGAATGGCTAGTGGGAACCTGAAAAACAGCTTTCCGATCCGGCGGGCAGAGGTAATCCGACGGTGTCCTGAACTCGTCAAGGAGACCACTAGATGTTTCCTTGTTAAAGACTGATCCAAACAAAAACTACGAAGACAAGTAGCAAATCTGACGTCACGATTAGCCTAAGAACTGCTACGGGCAGCAGAAGTATGCTAGCTTGAACGGCTAACAGTGGATGAAATTATTATAAAATACGGCAATGTGTCTGCTCCACCACCCATCAAGGTAAGTTATCTGTAAAACTCCGAATATGTGAACAGGTTAATGACTATAAAGTGGCACAAGTGACTAAAGAAAAAAGTGCCTTGTAACAGGCAACTAGGGACAGCGAGTTCACAAGAGGCCCAACTGAGTATTATTTGGCTAAAAGCTACGCAGTTGTTTAAAAAAGGAATGTAAACATATGCACTACTATACTCACAAATTCATATTCCCAAAATGGAAGTTGTTGTGTCGTTCCCTTACTCTTCACCTAACTGTAAATGTAAGGTTTGAATGCAGTATAAAAACATCGGAATGTAACAAGGTGAGAACTTGAAAGAACTAACATGTGGACGTTCTATGTCGTTTTTGGTGTAGCCGGACTCCAGAAGTCCAATATCAAAAACCGCAGTGATCAATTATCCGGACCTTTTACCACAGCTGCGCATTCCCCAGTATTCTATTCACTTCATTGACACCCTACATTTGAACTTCGATGACGAATACGCGAGGAAACTGGGACAAAGCAGCAGCTTCTGTATTGCACAATATGACTCTGTAAGAACTGCGTGTGTTACTACACTTTCTTTCAAGCATATATTTAGCTTTCTACCATATAATACCTCACTTAAAACTATTGTGAATTTGGTGGTCAAAACTGTGTGTTACATTGTGCTGTTTCCTTAACGATCTGTGCTCCTGTAGTCTTTAGATCTATTAATCTTCGAGCTACGACTGTACATACTAAACGCAGAGTGTTATAGATCAGCGATGTTGATGAGTGGTAGAACAAATACGTCATTGTCTTTACAATTTTTTTTCCTTTATTGAGTTTCGATTCCCCCTGAAGGGGGCGGGCTGGCAGCAGCTTATTACGCCGCTTTTCAGCCTACAGAATTTGTTTTAAAAAGATGAAGATAATAAAAAAAATAACGGCGATAAAATCGGTGACTTAAAGGTAAAATGGCAGAAAATTCTGGAACTTAAAACATAAAACACAGGGTTGATGATGCTAATAAAATATACAGGAAGCAGAAAAATAATAGACAGACAATTAAAAAACACGGCGACAGTCTGGTTTCTGTTCGCAAGAGATATAAAATGCACACCCAGCGACAACATGATTTCTGTTCGCAACACTGTGGAAAGACGCACAACACTGAACACTCACTTAAACACTGCACTAAAAAGTTGGCACAAATACGACATACCACAGCCGAGAGCAGGTGGGGGGGAAACTGGACAGATGACGAAAAAAAAGGGGGGGAAGGAGAGGAAAAGTGAAGTGGGGAGGGGGGAAAGGAGCCAGTGGAAGATGAGGATCCATAAGAGGGGTGGGGGTGCTGAGCAGACGTGCCAGGGAGGGGGGAAGGCGAGGAGGGGAGTACAAAAGGACTCAGGGGGGGGGGAGAAAGGAGATAGGGAGAGGTTAGGCAGGGAGAAAACACAGGATGGAAGGGGGGAGGAAGAGGGAGCCCAGGGAAAGGACAGAGGAAAGGAGGGGGGTGAGGATCAGAGTTGATAGGAGGGATAAATGGAGGGAGAGAGGGCATCATCCGGGAGGGGGAGTTGATGGAAGCCACCTTGGGAAAGGAGATGTAGGGTGTAGAGATGGAGGGTAGGGGGATACAACAGCGAAGATGTGGCAGGGGGTGGGGATGGGAGAGGAGAGGAGCAACCAGGGGGTGAGGGGGTTCAAGGCAGCAGGAGGTGTAGAGGATGCGGATATCTTCGAGGAATAGGAGCAGATGTGGGAAAGGAATGAGACCATAGAGGATCCGCGTGGGGGACGGGAGGCGTATACGGAAGGCGAGGCGGAGTGCATGATGCTCAAGGATCTGGAGGGACTCATAGAATTTGGGGGGGGGGGGCAGATATCCAGGCAGGACTGGCATAACAGAGGATGGGACAGATTAAGGATTTGTAGGTGTGGAGGATGGTAGAGGGGTGCAACCCCCATGTCCGGCCAGAGAGGAGTTTGAGGAGTCGGAGGCGGTTGTGGGCTTTGGATTGGATGGAGCAGAGATGAGGGATCCAGGTGAGGTGACGGTCAATGGTAAGGCCAAGGTAGGTGGGGGTGAGGGTGAGGCGGACAGGACGGGGGCAGACAGTAAGGGAGAAATCCAGGATCCGGAAGGAGCGAGTGGTATGACCTATGATGATTGCCTGGGTCTTGGAAGGATTGATTTTCAGGAGCCACTGGTTACACCATGCAGCAAAAAGGTCAAGGTGATTCTGGAGAAGGCGTTGGGACCGTTGGAGGGTAGGAGCGAGGGCGAGGAATGCGGTGTCATCAGCATATTGCAAGAGGTGTACTGGAGGGGGGGGGGGGGTTGGGGCAGATCTGCTGTATACAGGAGGTAGAGGAGAGGGGAGAGGACAGAGCCCTGGGGCACACCTGCAGAGGGGTAGAAGTTGTGGGAATTGGCATTATGGATGGTAACATAGGAGGGGCAGTGGGAGAGGAAGGAGACCATCAGACGGATGTAGTTGATAGGAAGGGCGTAGGTTTGGAGTTTAAACAGGAGACCGGGATGGCAGACACGGTCGTAGGCCTTTTCGAGGTCAAGGGAGACAAAAATGGTGGAGCGACGGAAGTTAAGCTGGAGGGAGAGGAGATGAGTGAGGCAGAGGAGTTGGTCATCAGCAGAGAAGGAAGGTCAAAAGCCACATTGGGTGTTGGGGAGGAGGTGGTTTTGGCGGAGGTGGTGATGGATGCGCCAGGAAAGGATGGATTCCAAGAGCGTGATGTGAGACAGATAGGATGATAGGAAGAGGCATCAGATGGAGGCTTGTTGGGTTTGGAGAACATCAGGATACAGGAGGTTTTCCACAGGTCGGGATAGAAGCCAGTGGCAAGGATGACATTGTAGAGGGTGGCAAGGATTGAAAGGAAGGAGGGAGGGCAGTGTTTCAGGTGGCGGTAGGTAACGCAGTCGTGGCCGGGAGCAGTGTTGCGTTTAGTGCGGAGTGTGAGGCTGATGTCCTGTGTAGTGATGGGAGTGTTAAGCTCAGATGGTGGTGTGTGGCCCAAGTACTGGAAGCTAGGAGCAAGGGGAGGAACAGAGGTATTTGTACGGTCCATGACGTCAGGGAAGAGGCAGTAATCAAAGTGGAGATCATCTGGAGTGGAAAAAACATTGGAGAGGTGAGAGGCAAAGTCGTTGGCCTTATTGTCTTTAAAATCATTTTATTCGGTTATAAATGTTTGAGCTGTGTTACACAGTACAGTCACATTAATGTGACCACCGCCTATGTTCGACGTCAACGTGCAATAACCACTCGCAGACAGCAGGTGGCAGCATTAGCATCGGAGGACATACAGGGTGGACCATTGATAGTGACCGGGTCAAATATCTCACGAAATAAGCATCAAACGAAAAACTACAAAGAACGAAACTCGTCTAGCTTGAAGGGGGAAACCAGATGGTGCTATGGTTGGCCCGCTAGATGGCGCTGATATAGGTCAAACGGATATAAACAGCGTTTTTTTAAAAATAGGAACCCCATTTTTTATTACATATTCGTGTAGTACGTAAAGAAATATGAATGTTTTAGTTAGACCACTTTTTTCGCTTTATGATAGATGGCGCTGTAATAGTCACAAACATATCACGTAACATTCCGCCAGTGCGGACGGTATTTGCTTTGTGATACATTAGCAGTGTTAAAATAGACCGTTTGCCAATTGCGGAAAAGGTCGATATCGTGTATGGCTATTGTGATCAAAATGCCCAACGAGCGTGTGCTATGTATGCTGCTCGGTATCCTGGACGACATCATCCAAGTGCCCGGTCCGTTCGCCGGATAGTTACGTTATTTAAGGTGTTTTAGCTCCTGTCGCGGCTGATCGGCACATCAGTAGAAGACAAACTGCATGAGAATCGCGAATCTCAAAAACGTCGGTGTTGAGAGTGCAACATCAACATCGATTGCACCCATACCAGATTTCTATGCGCCAGGAATTGCATGGCAACGACTTTGAACGTCGTGTACAGTTCTGCCACTGGGCACAAGAGAAATTACGGGACGATGACAGATTTTTTGCACGCGTTCTATTTAGCGACGAAGCGTCATTCACCAACAGCGGTAACGTAAACCGGCATAATATGCACTATTGGGCCACGGAAAATCCACGATGGCTGCGACAACTGGAACATCAGCGGCCTTGGCGGGGTAATGTATGGTGCGGCATTATTGGAGGAAGGATAATTGGCCCCCATTTTATCGATGGCAATCTAAATGGTGCAATGTATGCTGATTTCCTACGTAATGTTCTACCGATGTTACTACAAGATGTTTCACTGCATGACGGAATGGCGATGTACTTCCAACATGATGGATGTCCGGCACATAGCTCGCGTGCGGTTGCAGCGGTATTGAACAGCATATTCCATGACAGGAGGATTGGTCGTCGAAGCACCATACCATGGCCCGCACGTTCACCGGATCTGACGTCCCCGGATTTCTTTCTGTGGGAAAGTTGAAGGATGTTTGCTATCGTGATCCACCGACAACGCCAGACAACATGCGTCAGCGCAGTGTCAATGCATGTGCGGACATTATGGAAGGCGAACTACTCGCTGTTGAGAGGAATGTCGTTACACGTATTGCCAAATGCACTGAGGTTGACGGACATAATTTTGGGCATTTATTGTATTAATGTGGTATTTACAGGTAATCACGCTGTAACAGCATGCGTTCTGAGAAATGATACGTTCACAGAGGTACATGTATCACATTGGAACAATCGAAATAAAATATTCAAAGATACCTACGTTCTGTATTTTAATTTAAAAACCTACCTGTTACCAACTGTTCGTCTAAAATTGTGAGCCATGTTTGTGACTATTACAGCGCCATCTATCACAAAGCGAAAAAAGTGGTCCAACTAAAACATTCATATTTCTTTACGTACTACACGAACATGTAATAAAAATTTGGGTTCCTATTTAAAAAAAAAAGGCAGTTGATATCGGTTTGAGCTATGGCAGCGCCATCTAGCAGGCTAACCATAGCGCCGATTTCCCCCTTCAAGCTAGACAAGTTTCGTTCTTTGTAGTTTTTTGTTTGACTCTCAGTTCGTGAGATATTTGACCCGGTCATGATCAATGGACCACCCTGTATAAAGCGTATCGGGAGGACGTGGAGGAACAGTGACGTCATTGTCGTTATGTGAAAACGAAGCGATTTATCAGACGTCCAAAAGGGCATGATCATTGGCTTTCGGGCCAAGAGTGGGAGCATTTCCGAAACGGCTAAGTATGTAAGCTGTTCGTGTGACGCTGTGGTTAAAGCTTACCGTGCATGGCAAAATGGCGCTATTCAAAACCGGTCCGAGGCAACTCAAGTGCACCACGTGCCATAGATAACAGGGGGAACGACGGCTATGAAGATGTCTACTCGACCACACATGAGTAACTGTTGAGCAACTGACCGCCTAGATGAACTAAGTAGCTACCAACAGTTTCTCCTCAGCCGGCCGGAGTGGCCGTGCGGTTCTAGGCGCTACAGTCTGGAATCGAGCGACCACTACGGTCGCAGGTTCGAATCATTCCTCGGGCATGGATGTGTGTGATGTCCTTAGGTTAGTTAGGTTTTATTAGTTCTAAGTTCTAGGCGACTGATGACCTCAGATGTTAAGTCGCATAGTGCTCAGAGCCATTTGAACCATTTGAAGTTTCTCCTCAACGACCGTTCAGCGAACGTTGCTGCATTTGGGAGGCCGCAGTGGGCGTCTGGTTCGTGCACACCTTTTGACTGCTATTCATCGGAGACGAAGGCTGGAATTTGCACTCCAGTACTGCAACTCGACCTTCACTGATTGGCGATAGCTGCCCTTTTCAGATGAATAACGTTTTATGGTCCATCGGACAAATGGGTGTTGGCATGTATGGCGTGGAACGTCTGAAAACAAACACTCTGTAACAAACATTGGAAGGTTCCAGGGCGAAGTGCATTTCCTGGGTGATCTCGTCATTGTGGAAGGCACAGTGGATTAGCACAAGAATGCACCTATCTTTGGGGACCATGTCCACCTCTAAATGCAGTGTGTTTTTTCCTCGAAACGATGGCACATACCAGCAGGACAACGCAACGTGTCTCGCATCCTGTAGTGAACGTGCGTGGTTCTAAGAGCACCAGGAAGAGTTTACCATATTCTCCTAACCCCAAATTCACCGGATTTAAACCCATTGGAGAACCTGTTGGGACAATCTCGATCGAGCTGTTAGCGCCGGGATCGTCCACCGAAAAACAGCGCAGCTGGCTGCGGCACTGCAGTCGGCGTGGCTCCACATCCCTGTCGGCACTACAGAACCTCAGTGGCTCTCTTCCTGCACGTCTCGCAGCGGTCGGGGCTGCAAACGGCTGTTATTCAGGCGTTAGACTGGGAGTTACATTAATGTGACTGGACAGTGTATTTCCGTTACATATTCATCCTGCAGTAGAGATTTACCGACAATCGCCAGTATTCTCATGCCAATTGGTTCAAATGGCTCTTAGTACTATGGGACTTAACTTCTGAGGTCATAAGTCCCCTAGAACTTAGAACTACTTAAACCTAACTAACCTAAGGATATCACACACATCCATGCCCGAGGCAGGATTCGAACCTGCGACCGTAGCAGTCCCGCGGTTCCGGACTGCAGCGCCTAGAACCGCACGGCCACCGCGGCCGGCTGTCATGCCAATTATTTTCTTTTTTACGCTGCAGCATCGTATGCGAGGTCAGCGACACATAAGTGGCGCTTCCAAGCCGTCACGTTGCGGTAAGCTTCTGCAACGTAATTTCTGTTCTTTGGCCAACGATGTTCCTCTCTCCATCTCTCATTGACAGCTGTCCAGCACTCCATCTCCTCACATGTTCTCATCTTAGCAGGTTTATTGCACATTGTTAGCAATTTATCTCTTCGTTTCTTTCTGTGGGTCGGAGTAACTTCTACCGAACGGCAAAACGTCTGATCTCAGCCACTTGAAGCGTTCTGCAGCGTCCTCCCTTTACTCAACGCTCTGCTCTAAAAGATCATCGAAAAATATAGCGTTTACACGCGTTAATTCGTCGACTAACTATATTTTCGTACATGTTTATTAATTTCCTGGTCGCGCATTGGACAATACTATCTGCGCAGAGCTTTCGTATGTCATTCGCATGTCATTCGCAGTATTGACCAGTAGGTTCCGATATAGCCTCCACTGTTTGGTTTATTGCACTGAAAGAAGTAGCCACTTCAAGCACCGGCTTGGTGCGTGTTTTAGCGTGGTACTTCCACATCCTACCTCATCCCTATTTTCTAACGTATTCCGCGAATAATGGGTAGCGGTTATTCCAGGGATATCGCTGTCTGTATAGACGTTGCTTCCTCGTAGTATGGCTTGATACTCATATCAGTTACTCTCCAGCAATGCTGCCGGGAAGTGCGAGTCTGTTAAGGACGCAATTCTTTCCCGTTTACGACTTGCTGTATAAAACCGTTTCTTAAGAAAATTTTTGTGCGGACGTGGGAATAAGTAATGTATTCATATTGACATGATTATTCTCTACAAAAAATGTTATTCGTGTGGTATCATCATTCCCCATGTGAATAGTTAGCGTTGCTGCTTTCGGTGCGGAAAGACCAGCGTTCGACTCCTAGTACCTCAGATTTTTTCTCAGGTGGGAGGTTTGGAACGGGATACAATCAGCCTCGTGACGCCAAAGAAGACCTGCTTGTGCTGACCACATATTCCATGATCATAGATTGCTCATCATACTGCTTTTAAGCAGCAGTCGATCAGTCCGAACAGGCCTAAGGCCTAATACGTGAGTGGTGTTTACGTTTACGGTTCCGTTATTTCAGCGTGCCACAGTATTCCCAAATGGCAGAGTAGTTTCTTAAGCAGTGAATACTCTCGGTGACTTGAACTGCAGTATTTAATGTACTCGTGAAAGTTTCAGACTGAAACATAAATGTGAGGTCGTAATTGAGTGATTACCTTAGTTTCTAGAAACACCCATTTCGAAGAAAGTGCGTGACAAAACGCACCTGGCACTGAACAGCTGTCCGAGGATCGCACTGCGGTCGCCTGCCATCAGTGGAACGGTGTGTCTAGGTCAGGGGCGAGAGCAGCGCCTCGGCGGAGGTCGGAGAAAGCTCGGTCTGCCCCCGGCTGCAGCCAGTGCCGCCTTGCAGTTCTCCTGCTCACTACCCCAATTATGACTAACCCAAAACTACTCTCAGGGGATTCCCTGTTATCCCTGTTATTTGAAATGTATCGAACTGACAAATGTAATCGAATCAGACACGTTTCTAAGAGAAGCTGGTATTAAATACCATCTGACATCTCCGCATAGCTATTTTTGTGATAGCTATGAGTTACGTAAGACAAATAACGGCATCATTCCGTTATCAAAGGGCACTGTAATTCACTACCTATGTTTCTTCAACAGAATGTGTGGCGCAACTGAAAAAAAAAAAACACACACACACACACACACACACTCACACACACAGACGCACGCACGCACACAAAGATTGTGTGTGTGTGTGTGTGTGTGTGTGCGTGTGTGTGTGTGTGTGTGTGTGTGTGTGTGAGAGAGAGAGAGAGAGAGAGAGAGTTCAAATGGCTCTGAGCTCTATGGGACTTAACTTCTGAGGTCATCTGTCCCCTAGAACTTAGAACTACTTAAACCTAACTAACCTAAGGACATCACCACACACATCCATGCCCGAGGCAGGATTCGAACCTGCGACCGTAGCGGTAGCGCGGTTCCAGACTGTAGCGCCTAGAACCGCTCGGCCACTCCAGCCGACCGAGTGTGTGTGTGTGTGTGTGTGTGTGTGTGTGTGTGTGTGTGTGTGTGTGTGTGGTGTGTACGTGTGTGTGTGGGTGGGTGGGTCGGTGGTTGGGTGGGTGGGTGGGTGTTTGTGGGTGGATTTGAGTGTGTGTGTGTGTGTGTGTGTGTGTGTGTGACAGAGAGAGGGGGTACTGGGGGGCACCAGGCAGGCATATTTTTTTCCTTAGTCATTAAATTAATTAATATTACAAGCCTGGTTTTACATGAATCAGAAAAAAATACGAAATTAGCTTTACTTCATACAGTTTGTGTGGACGCTCGTACAATATTTGCCAGAGGTAAAACTGAAAATGCGCAGCATAAACAAACACGAAAACAGTTTTGTAGAGATAGATCACATTTTCCTATTTATAATATGTGTATAAAGACTAAAACGGATGTGTCAGCTTCATATGACACACGTAACTGCAGAACACTGTGAGATTATCCGGAGTAGCAACACAGCACATACATTGAAGTATGACGTAGCTAATTTTGCTCCGCTTGTGAATGTCATTCTACTTGTAAAGCTACTCTCAGCACGACAGGAATCTGCAGGGGAAGAGTGTAACAATATGCCTTCGTAAGAAACCATAAATGAGTTCTCTGGGGTTCCGGCCGAGCATGCAAGCAGCCTATCCACGTGCTCAGATGAATAAATTCGCGAGATGAGCCCTTTATTGTCAAGTGTATTTTCTCGTACGATGAAATCGTGTATTGCACCAACGTAAGGACGTACGAACTCAAGAGAATGTCAGTCAGTGACAATGCTTTCATATACAAATAATTTGTCTTTGAAATTGTCCCATTTCTGAATGGTGTCTCTAGATTTTGTTTGTCCACAGTGTTTTAATTATTCATACCCATTTTCTCTACATCTATATGGAATTTTCTGAATCAGCGGAGATGCCATTATTATTAATATTTTTGTGTGTTGTTTCATTAAGTATTAAAACTGTGCGGTAGAAGCTCTGAAGGAGTTTACACAGATCCATAAAATGGTTAATCTAGGTTAGCACAGTCGTTATAGGCTAAAAGAAATCCGGTGTGGTATGTTCCAAGCTGGACTAGACTATAGCACAAGTTCCACTGACAGTGCCTTAAGGAAAGGGTCATAGAGCAGTCCAGTTTCCCCTCGTTTTGGATGAATGAAACACTTGATTCGTTTAATATTGCTGTTTCTGATTGTTAAAGATAAACTGCATTTATTTTATCACAAAATCACAAGGTTTGAGCCGTCAGGTGATATGTTATTGTGGAAATATCAAAAAACTTGTAATCTTGTGATTAAATAAAACGCACTGTAGGAGAAACAGGAACATCAAAGGAAACAAGTGTTTTATACGTTTAAGACAATGACAAACAAGACTGCAGCAACAGAAACCATAAGAAGATGCAGAATGTACGTCAAATATGAATCTACTAACACAAAATAGCTGATACCGTCGTGCGAGACAGAATAATAAACCAAACCCTACTGAAGTTAGCACAGATAGTGGTGAAAAGCGTTTGGGTAAAACTAATCGTACGTTGTTTTGCTTAAGGAGGAATTTTACTCCTATTATTCCGTACTCTCTGTGTATTGTTACTCATTCTGTGATACAGTTTCGTCGCAACAAATGTCCAGGATGAAAAAAATTAAATACATAAATTCAAGAAAGACACTGAAATATTATCACATGGGAAGACATTGAAGTTCGTACGTGAAGATAACGACTGGTCATCCCCCAAATAGGCACAGACGCACCTGAATTCACCGAATGGGATGGCAGACTTATTAAGCCGCCCATTTTGAATTCAGGTAAGCGGAGCCCAAATTCCCGTCCAGACATCCATACTTAAGTTTTTATGACGTCTCTAAATCTATTCAGGTTGATACTGGAATGATTTCTTTGAATGGGCATGGATGGTTTCCCTCGCAATCCTTTCCAATCAGAACTTGTTCTCCGATCCTCATGACCTTAGTCGACGGATCATTAAATCCTAGTCGTCCATCCTTCGTCTGCAGGCATCTTTAGTACAAATGTCTGACGTCTGCTGCTACATGATGGCATCTGCCCTCTTCACTGATCGGCAGCCAAAAGGTCACCACAGAATGGAGTGCTTGAGGTAAACGCCACTTTCTGTGACAAGTTTGGTTCAAATGACTCTGAGCACTATGGGATTTAACATCTGAGGTCATCAGTCCCCTAGAACGAAGAACTACTTAAACCTAACTAACCTAAGGACATCACACACAACCATGACAGAGGCAGGATTCGAACCTGCAACCGTAGCGGTCTCGCGGTTCCAGACTGAAGCGCCTAGAACCGTTCGGCCACACCGGCCGGCTCTGTGACAAGTGGTGAGCGCTCGTCGCTCATATACGTACTTGTTAAGGGCAACACGCTGCATTTCGTTCCACTATTATTTGCTTATTGCTAACTCGTTTTCAGCTTGTTAGGCTATCATCAGGTGACAACTGGCTAGCATCTACGAAGACACAAGTGTGTAAGAAACCACAAGTTGAAAAGTAAAGATATCAACAGCTGCTCATATTCTGAGAGTATTTTCTATGTTTTGTCAGAAAACAAGGCTATCACGCACTTGAAAAACCTTCTGGTTCTAGGGGTCGCACCACTGTCTCGTATAGCAGAGGTTGCGGATCAAGTCTCGCTTGTAACATGAGTGCGGATTTTAAACGTTCCGTTACTGGTTTGTCTTGCGTAAATGAAGTAACACTTTCTTCAAACCGAAAGATGTTTTGAACACAGTAGATTAGAAGTGGTATGTCGTTGCCTTCCTCCAATATTTGAAGCGTCGCACCCAACCAGTTACGGGGCAACCCACGGTTTAACGTGGACTCCAAACCACGATGTCACCAGAATTTCTCATATACGCTTATCATTTCCTGACTTCCTAGGGTGAAATACATGATAAGTGACAGAAAAAATCCTAGGAATAACGTAAGGTCATTATATAGAATACAAATAATCATGTCTGTGTTCAAAAAGGGCTATGTGGATTGCAATAATAATGCGATGGGTATAAAACTTAAAAAGCCAAAGTAAAAATACAAGAAATGATTTTCATGTGCGATAAGTGTATGGAAAGCTTCATTTGCTTTCTGTGGAGCATAATAGAACACAGAGCTCCCGTCACAGCCGTCGACGCTCTTTCTTTAGGGAGAATGTTCAGTAAGGTCCTCTCATGTGGTGATAACAGTAGATTGTAGCAACGTGTTCCTAAAACTATCAAGCCATGACACCAGAACGCGTTTCATAATAAGAATTTTACTCGGTCTAAGGGGCTGCAGTCATGGACTGTGCTGGTGGTCCCGGCGTAGGTTCGAGTCCTCCCTCGGGCATGGGTGTGTGTTTGTCCTTAGGATAATTTAGGTGAAATAGTGTGTAACCTTAGCGACTGATGACCTTAGCAGTTAAGTCCCATAAGATATCACACACATTTGAACAAGAATTTTACTGCGGAGTGGATGAATGAATAATTGCTCCTCCAATCGCACTAAAAGTCAATTCATATCATCTGCAACAAATTCAGGAGTTTTTGAAAACTCGAAATCCGATCTCATTAGAAAAACTTCCTTCGCTAATTTTAAGCGTAGAAGTAATAAGTAGCGTTAAACATCCGATGGTTCCCGTGTATTATCACAAAGAGTGGTGCCATGCTGTTACGCCATTTTTATTACTATTATATAAATAAATATAGAATTGCCGTCATTTATACGGACTTGTTACCTACAATTACGCATATTATAGCACAATTGCAACGCTTTTTGCGAAACAGATTCGAAAATTTCCATTTTAAGGAAACCCTTACGTTTTTTGGTGTTCTCATCTGTCGTCACTCGTATTTATCATGCAGAAAGTAAAATAAAATGGCGTGTTTTCGAATTATTCGTTAGCGCTCGATTAGGGCTGTGAGCAAACGTGAGCAGTTGTACAGAAATGCAGCAATAAGACGGACATAGTTTACTGGAACTGCATAGACCTGGAGTTCGGAAAGGAGACCGGAATGACATATATACTATCTGATCAAAAGTATCAGAACGCCTATTACTGGACATTAATATGGTGCGTGTCGCCTTTATGACAGCCTGAACGCTGCTGCAATGAATATCTGTGGAACATAGCAGCCCGTAAACCAAAAGAGCCGATACCAAAGAAGATATATTGAACTGTTGAGTCTGGAGCGTCATCGATGTTCTAACTCATTCCAAACGTTTCCCATTGGGTTCAGTTCGGGATTTAGAGCAGGCCAGTCCATTTCAGGAATGTTGTTGGTCACAGACCATTGTTTCACAGATATTGCTTCCTGGATGCACTGCCATGCTGATGCGAACAGTCCTCGCCTCCGAACTGTTCCTCTACAGTACGTAGTACAAGCACCGTTAAATGTGTCTAATTCTTTAAGTATTTAGCGTCTTTTGTCAAGCAGAATAGGGGACCAAATACTAAGGACGAAAAACACCCACCTACCGTAACACCACCTCCTTCCTACTTCACTATTGTTACTATTCATGCACATGATGGCAGGTAACGCTCCCCATGCATTCGTCAAATCCAAACCCTTCCATTGGACTACCATAAGAAACAGCGTGATTGATCACTACAAACCGCTAGTTTCCCATCATCCACTGTTTACACCACTTCAAGCGTCGCTTAGCGCTGACTGCACAAATGTGTAGTTTTTGAGAAGCTGCTCGACCGTCGTACCGCATTCATTTTAAGTCTCTATACGCACAGTAGTTGGAGTGCTGGTGCACCTTGGAACTCACGAGTGTTTAGTTCCGCTGATTTTTTTTCACTTCGCAATCACATCACCGACAATTGAGTTGGGCAGGTTTAGAAGGGTTGAAACGTCCCTGATTGATTTATTACCGTGGTGACATCCAGTGACTAGTCCACGTTCGAAGTCACTAAGCTCTGCTGGCCGGCCCCTTTCTGACGTCACTGCTTCTCTACTGACAGCACAGTACTTTCCGCCTCACTTTACGCTGGCGTGTCAGTCTCTCGTTACATCGAATGGTCAGTTCCACATTACATAGGGGTGTCTGCACTTTTGTGTGGCTTCTGTACTGTCATATACTTTCTCGAAACCATGGGACACGCTACAGTGTCGAACAGAATTGTTAATCTCGCTGTTTCTTGATTCAACGAGTAGTTATTTCACAGGAAATTCCTAACAACGCAGTGTTGTCGATGTTTTGTGACTGAGCAGCTTGAGTGAGTACAATCCATATTCTAAAGACGCTGGAACGCATATGACGCCCGGAAAAATTCACAAATATTTTGTGAGGAAGGGAATGATCGATACATTCCGAAAACGTACCTGAATCTGTTTCATCGCTAAAAGAAAGTAGTTATATGATGTGTTACCGACCACCCAATTGCAATTCTTGTACGCAGTGTCAAGAAAAATCGTCGAATTTCGTTTAAAGCACTCCTACTTCACTGTGTCAGAAATATAAGGTAACCGTTACCATTTTTTATCGTTTGACAGACCCTGTGAGCAGCTATGTGATTCTACGTGACTCGTTTAACGGGAAGTAATGTTATTTATGGATTCTTCCATTACTTCTTGGTAGAACAATTTCATATTTAAGGTTGAATAACAAGTGCACTGTTTATGTTCCGCTGATTTTTGTTTATTTCGGACTAGTTTTCGGCTTATTAGGACGTCTTCAGGAAACAAGTGACTAGTGTCTGGCAGTGACACTGGTTCTTAGGTAACCAGTTACCTAAGAACAAGTGTCTCCTCCAGACGCTAGTCACTTGTTTTCCGAAGATGACCTAATAAGCCGAAAACTAGTTCGAAATAAAAATCAGTGGAACAAAAACAGTGTACTTGTTATTCAACCTTAAGAAAGGGGAGTAAATTTGCTGTCGAGCGCCGCTTGATTGGATCGAATAGGCTGCACGCGCAACAGCTGTGTAAAGCATAATGCATGACAATGGCTGTGACATTCAGCCGCTAGGTTACCGGACCGTATCGCATAGCTTCTCAGTGCGACGAATCTTCTTCTTCTTCTTAATGTTCTTTTGCCTCTTCCCATTTCTACTACGGGGTCGACAATTTTATATGTGTTGCAGCATTGTTAGTCATAGGAGCTATGGCTGACGCCACCGCTCCGTCTGTAATGGAATCTGTGTACCTCATCCGTCTGCATCTAGAGTAAATCTATTGTCAAGCGTGAGAAAGTTTTCTAAATGTTCGCGCGGCGTGTATCTGAGGCGAGACGCGAGTATCAGCCCGGTACTTACCTATTTCGAAGTGAGACACCGCCTAAAAACCACATCCAGACTGGTTGGCCCTCGTCGTTAATCCGTGAGGCGGATTCGATCCTTGACACCTAGCCTCCCCGTATCTCGGAGGCGGAGCTTTACAGCGCCCGTCTATACGTGAGTGTCTCAAACGCTAGAAATGATTCTTTTATTTTTTACGTTTTAAGTTGTCTAAATAAAAGCTCGTGATTAACGAAACAGTTAAATCTCTCTCATAAAAAAAAAGGTGACGGACCATGACTAGATCCCGGAACATTCCATTTCCCGCTGACCTATCCAAGGCGGCTCAGAACTCACCCTCAAGGCACCAGTTCTGCCAATGTCTCTTCGACGCAATTTCTTTGAGCAACGTTAATACCGCATGTTATGAAGAAAAGCTCCTGTGAAGCTTGGAAAGAAGGAGAGGGGTCCTGGCAACTGTGTGAACGGAATGAGAGTCGTCTTTGGTCAGGTAAGTCACTAAAAACGTTGTCCGCGAAAGGCAAGCTCATAGGTTCGAATTGCGGACTGACACATATTTTTAATATGTCGGGAAGTTTATACTGTTGAACTGCATAAGAAGCGCACACTGATTTCAATATAAACCACACCGATCACAATAAGGAGGTCACTACGGTCAAGAATCTCTTACAGAAGGATAAGCACAACAGTGTCTGTCGTGAATGTGTGCCGTACGAACTACCAATAAAAGTAACTGCGAACTTTCTACAGAATAATTAAACCCCGGATGGATTAGAGAGACATTTAGATCAGATTTAGATATCATTTGATTAGTTTTGTTATACCCAGACATGTTTCAGCACTTTCTGTGCTATCTTCAGTGGGCTTTATTTATTTTCTTCCTAAAAATTATTATTACATATCAACATATTGATTTGAAGCACTTCACACATACAAACTCTTAGTCAAAATTTATGGTTGTTTACATATAAAGACACAAGATATAGAGTCGAAACATTACATGTTGAATGCTTATCTTATGCTGAAAATTAACTATTTGTTCACATACTGGACATGACAAGGTCATTTATGATATGCATTCTGCAATTTCCTATGTGCAAACAACGAAACATTTTCCATTTTTCTATTTTCAGTCATTTCAGACAGAAATTCGCTGCGGCTCCCCTCCGTCGGAGGTTAGAGTCCTCCCTCGGGCATGGGTGTGTGTGTTGTTCTTAGCGTAAGTTAGTTTAAGTTAGATTAAGTAGTGTGTAAGCCTAGGGGCCGATGACATCAGCAGTGTGGTCCCATAGGAAGTTACCAGCGGAAATTCGCTGTATTATTTCGCGTTAGTCAGCGAGCTACTTACGGTTTTCTAATGCCATATTATTTCGTTCCAGTTTTCGACGCGTTAAAAGAATTATTTCTTTTGTTATTGATGTTTTTAGTTATCACACATGCATTTGTTATATGTGCTCAGAAATACATTTCATGTACTGTTATAGCCAGTGACCTCACCCGTTATTGCTATATCAGTTCATTTGTTTTGTTGCGTGTTTGTTTGGATAGTGGCGCGCGATTTCAAAGTATTGCTGACAGTCGGTATGTTTAGTTTGGTGTGTGCGTGTATCTTCAGTGTAGAGGGTAGTCAGTGTTATTTGGAGCGGTGGGTGTATACAGTCCTACTGTTGGCGCAAATCATGTTTTATTGCACAGTGACCTATATTGGTTTAGCACATTATTTGTTTGTATTATCGGTATTTGTACATGATAATTCTTTGCTGTTTTAATTCTTGGTGCGTGCTGTTACTGGTTTTAAGAATTTTAAAACCAGTTTCTGTGTTCATTGGATGATGAGTCTGTGCCGTTAGGTGATCAGCAAATGTTGTGTGGAAGTTATTACTTTTTGATGCTCTAAAATGTTTTGTATATTTACTAGTTAAATTCCTACATGTTAGGCTCATATATACATATTGACAACACTCACAAATTGATTGGTTGATACCAGGTTGGTTATATTTATCAGTGTTGGTGATTTCTTGTTACAAAAGCTGATAGATTATGCAAACTGACTATTTATGGCAGTATTTGTTGTTGCAAGGATAGATTACCACGAATGTTTCCATTTAGATGGTCTATCAGCAGCAGATGAATCCCGTGTCGTGTCTGCTGCTGAATGCATGCAGTAAATGTAAATGCCGTGTGACTGTGGCCTTCCGTCGGGTAGACCGTTTGCCGCGTGCAAGTCTTTCGATTTGACGCCACTTCGGCGACTTGCGCGTCGATGGAGATGAAATGATGATGATGAGGACAACACAACACCCGGTCACTGAGCGGAGAAAATCTCCGACCCAGCCGGGAATCGAACCCGGGCCCTTAGGATTGACATTATGTCGCGCTGACCACTCAGCTACCGGAGGCGGACAATTCAGGCAGTTATCATGCACTACAAACAATAATAGCTGCACAGTGGAAAACGAAGGCAGATAAATTTGTGTTAAGAAGCAGGTGAGGTAATGACGCAGTTTACGCTACTGCTGTTGGACAAAACTAACTGAGGTAAGTGGAAGAAAACGTAGTTACAGGAGCAAAAATACGAAGGGAACAGGTAAATAGATACCGTCTAAGGACTGCATAAGTTATAGCTCTTCAGGTCGTAAGTAAACAACTGTAGAATGGATTAGCCACAATATTTAGCACCGAAGTTTGGTTGTGGGTAACCGAATCCACAGCGAATCTGTTGGTGTTTAGCAAATGTATTCATAATCACAATGCGTTTAATTAATACAGTTATACACTATGGATATCTTCAGATATCCATAGTGTTGTGAATATAGTAACTGAATGCTGCTATTAATTCTACCCAAACAGCCACAGGGCGGAAAAGAGTTTCCCTTCTATAGTTCCATAAAGTTTGTCTATCGCACACTTGATAATCACACACATTTTTGATAAGGTGCACTATAACAGAAATGTGGTAACGCAATAAGATATATCCAATAGTATTTATTAAGAGTATGTTACAGAGTAGTACTTAACCTGATGCAATGAAATCTAAATAACTTTTCTGCTTCTAGGCAGTTTATTGTATCATCACTATGACTGAATGTAGTTAGACAAACACTTTTGATAGTACACTTACTCGATAAGCAGCGACAGCTAAGTCGGACAGTAGTCTTCAGTGGACCACACTAAGCGATCTGCAGGCACTGAAATCAACTAACTGCTGGTTTACAGCTGTGCGCCGGCCGCGGTGGCCGTGCGGTTCTAGGCCCTTCAGTCCGGAACCGCGGGACTGCTACGGTCGCAGGTTCGAATCCTGCCTCGAGCATGGATGTGTGTGATGTCCTTAGGTTAGTTAGGTTTAAGTAGTTCTAAGTTCTAGGGGACTGATGACCGATGTTAAGTCCCACAGTGCTCAGAGCCATTTGAACCATATAGCTGTGCACGTCATGTTTTGGTGCCTATCGGCGGAAGAATTTCCCTGTCCACCAGTACAAGGCGGTAGTAATTCGCCGTTGATAGCGCTTTCTACAGTAGCTGACCACACTATCGGTGGACATACACGACGCTCTGGAGAAAGTGGCCGGAAGCAGAAAGAGGTCCAAGTCTATAAGCGCCATCTGGAGGCTGCTTCTTGGGTCTGAGTGTGGTGGAAGTCTCTAGCGGTATTTGTTATGTGTCTCTTACTTGGTCCACAACACACAATCTATTGGTAGATGTCGTCTAGCATTGTATCCACTGGGTGCCACAGAGCTGATGGTCGTATTTTTAAGATATTACCACACGAAAAGTAAATGCAACTGTTTTTGTTCTGCTGAACAAACACAGTGTACTTCTAATTCAACCATAAATATGGAATTGTTCTACCAAGAAGTAACGGAGGAATCCATAAGTAATTAAATGTAACGATAATATTAAAATGGATAATAGTGGCTTGCTAGGAACAAAAGTTAGGAGACTTTACTGTAGAAGAAGCCAAGTCTCCATCCAGAAAGGCATTTTTGTTTACGGTGGTTTCCCTAAGACGCTCCATGCATATGCCGGGAGGGTTCTTTTGAAAAGTACACGGCCTGTGTCCTTCCTCCATTTCTCCGATACGAGGCTGATCTTCGTCTCTAATTACCACGCTGTCAACAACACGTAAAACCCTAATTTTTCCACCTTCCTTCGCAGTTGCTAGGACAGAAACGTGGGGTAGCCACAGTAGATGGTATTGGACATGTTAGAAATGTGATGTACAGGATGATAGGAGAAGAATGAAGGAGAGAGGTACTGCAAAGAATAGCGAGTAGAAAAGTAGATCGAAAACACGCGAAGAAACCGCAGGTTGCAATGCTACAATAAAAGGCATTGAGAAATCAGACCCTAAGCCATTGAAATGGCTGCAGTGCGAAATTGTAGCTGGAGACAAATAAGCTTATCGAGGTTGTTGTTAAACATAGACCCTACGAAAAGCTGTAAGGAATCACACGAGCTAGGAAGGGATTAAAGAGAGCAATGAAGCAGCCGAAAGAGTAAGAGAATCTTTACAGGTATAGAATGCTGCTAAAGGATTTCAGTGAATTTTTTCCACTTCCCTATTTCCACAGTAGTCTTATAGTTTTAACAAAAATACAGACAAGATCTTACTAACATCCTCTGTTTATGTAAATACAACCAAACGTCCATATATTTGACTGTGATTAGGTTCTCGTGAGGAGAAGAGGGTTACGATACCAAAAATTTTAATTTACTTAATTTAGAAAGTGCCTCGCTGGGTACCCGCCACAAAATGTTGTACGAGGTCATTTTGTCTTAATAAACGTCGATAGAAAGATTTTATCAGTCAGCTAGAATGGCCTAATGTTATAAGAATTTACCGAGGAGGTGAACCAGGTCCAGTTGTCAGTACTGTCGAAGGTCTATCACGTCCACTCGCAGAGCGCCGGTTCCTCGTGTATTGTAGCACCGGCAGACTAACACAGCACAATATGTACATCGCTGACCGTTGAGTTCTCACCTCCTGTGAAGCATCTGATGAAATTTCCTTAAAATAATTACACTTAAAACAGTGAGTGAACACCTTCTTTAAACGAGGTAAAACTTTACATGGATAGTGAAAATAACAAAGCTGAGATATGTTGGAAGATCCATACTCACCTTCACATTTCCACTGAACTGCGCATTTCACATTCGTATGTTACTGGGAAGTACAGCGGTTCGTATTGTGTTAAGAGCTATATATCAGATCCCACGTGAAGAAGTCCGACCAAATATTTACCGATTTCCAACATTTTGCAAACGGGAAATAATTTGGTAACTTTCGATTTCGTCACGTTACATTTAACTGCGATGAACTAATCACCATCACTTTGTCGAAGGCCGCGCGGAGTGGCCGCGCGGTTTGAGGCGTCATGTGACGGATTGCGCGGTCCCTCATGCTGGAGGTTCGAGTCCTCCCTCGGGCATGGGTGTGTGTTAGTTGTTTTTAGCATAAGTTAGTTTAAGTAGTGCTTAAGTCTAGGGACCGACGGCCTTAGCAGTTTGGTCCCTTAGGAATTCATACACATTTGAACTTTTTCCTTTTCGAAGTGCGCTGTAAGCAAATTAAACCGAGAAAGGATCCTACATGTGACTGACGAAGGCAGTCATCATATACGATTTGATTTCACAGTTTGTGAAACAACGGGAGAATTTCGTTGATGTTTCCTACTTCGTTGCACTGACGATAGACCAAGTTACCTGTTGTCGGGTGCCTGAAAAGCATGACACTGGATTGATGTAATGTGAGACCGGGTTACCTACATTCGTTGTAAGTACAACATTTATTGATCCCTAAATACGAGAAATAGCTAGAAAGGTAAATGTATTTACTATTGTGGAAAACAATAGGACGAAGTCGAGCCTGTTGTGGATTCCTCATGGTAGATACCATTACGGTAATCCGTCAGTGATGGTCTTCCGCTCACACGACACTTTCTGTTCCATGTGAGAGAGTTCAGTGATATCTGGAAACATATTGTAAAAATGAGATGCAGAGAGACAGATGAGTATCAAGACTGAATAAGACAGTCGGTCTTGCCTCAATACAATAAGAAAGCGTCTACGACTCAATACATCGTGCTTAGTAAGAGTTAGTTGCCTTTAAATATCATACTTAACCGGGAAACGTGAACTATTGACAATTATTCTGTTTATTGACATAAAATACTATTGATATAGAATTGTATCTTGGCAGTACACTTGGCGGTGATCACAGTCCTTTTGATTAGGTGGAAGGGAGGATGGACTTGAGAGCCAGGAAGGGAATAGCAAGTACTGGCAACTGACGATTTACAGATGTTTAAGGACTGTCTCTCTCGCCGACAGCAACTACTTGGAGCAAACAGGTTTCCACGAGCTATATGATAGCGTGCCTACAAAAGTGCACATATCCACTAACTAAGCTTTACGGACCATTAAATATACACAAAACAGCCACATTACATGTAGCTGTGAGATAAGCTGCAGATCTTCACTTCAATGAAAATAATTTTCTTGTAACTCCGTTATCGAGGCAATCGTTGGTTTCATTATTTTTCTTCCAAAAGCTGACCTTTTCTAAATATCGACCTGTCGAAGACAGTTATACTGGATTCAATAACTTTCGACCGAAAAAAGTAAATAAATTGTATTTCACTCTGCTAAGAGAATGCTTTCTGCAAACACACGCCGTAAAAATGTCACAGTAAGGCTTTAATCTCAGGACGAACTCCCACTATAGCACTCGGACGGCCAAATCAGTCCAGTTAAGTTTTGTGGTCGGCGTGAGCCGCTTGCCCCAAGTCGATGCGCGGAAATCACTTGAGGCACGCGAACTACGTGGTGGCCTGGGGCCTTGTTCTCACAGGTAACACTTCCGCGTTTTGTTTAGCAGGCGACACGAAACTCGTCTACCGTTAAATATGGCACTACAGTTAACGTAACTGTGCTAGAAAATTAAATGAGATTATCAAAACCATCGTTGAGAATTGGGAACAACGACGAAATGTCTCGTCGTTTTGGCAATACTTCAAGGAGTAGTGTTTGAAGTATCTTCCTCCGACTTGAGTATGAACAGTCACATGTTTAAATTTTCAACATAAATCATATAAAAGACAAAAATACAAAAAACTTTGCAGGCCTCATCCAATACTCCCGTTTACACATGCTGTCATTCGCGTAATATAATGGATTCTGCGTCTCCCGAGCGAAAAAAGAAATGTTCTTTGACAATATGTACGGCATATTAGAAAGTAAAGCCCATGTAATGTTTGTACTGAGACGTGTTCTTCAAATGCAGTGACTACTTTCTACATTGTAATTTATCCACTCTTGTCTTCTTTCCCTAAGCTGGTGTACTACACAATAGTAAACAAAAGCTACCAAATGTTGTGATATATTGGACACATTACATTACTGATGAGCAGTTGAGCTGACATTTTTGATCAAATGTTTGAGCAGAATGGCCGGCCGGTGTGGCCGTGCGGTTCTAGGCGCTTCAGTCTGGAACCACGTGACCGCTACGGTCGCAGGTTCGAATCCTGCCTCGGGCATGGATGTGTGTGATGTCCTTAGGTTAGTTAGGTTTAAGTAGTTCTAAGTTCTAGGGGACTGATGACCTCAGATGTTGAGTCCCATAGTGCACAGGGCCATTTGAACCATATCTTCTTTCCCTAAGCAGGTGAACTACACAATAGTAAACAAAAGCTACCAAATGTTGTGATATATTGGACACATTACGGTACTGATGAGCAGTTGACCTGACATTTTTGATCAAATGCTTGAGCAGAGTGAGAACAAGACTCTTTATAAAGTACACAATGGGTTTGGTCCGAATTTTCATAGCCAAACGAAGGGTAGGACAAATTTGCAAAAAATATTTAATTGCTTGAAAGTAATATGGGTAATCAAGAAAAAATTCGTGATCTGAGGGAAATTTGCTCATTACATGTTGTATATCCAGCGGTGTCCGCCCCGATAGCTGAGTGGTCAGCGTGACGGATTGCCGTCCTACGGGTCCGGGTTCGATTCCCTACTGGGTCGGGGATTTTCTCCGCTCGGCGACTGGGTGTTGTGCTGTCTTCATCATCATTTCATCCCTATCCGGCGCGCAGGTCGCCCAATGTGGCGTCGAATGCAATAAGACTTGCACCAAGGCGGCCGGACCTGCCCCGCCAGGGACCTCCCGGCCAATGACGCCAAACGCTCATTTCCATACATCCAGCGGTCACAGGCCCAGCAGAACATGCTGCTTCCAGAAACTGCCTCCATACCTTTCTGTTTTGTGCTCGGTTCCACTAGGTGTCATCATTCCCCACGGCCGTCAGATCCTTCGCATGGTCGTCCATCCAGCGCCGCCTTGGTCGTCCCATGGGGCCACTGGACTTCTGTTTCCCCTCAAGTGCTTTCTCCAACAGTATTTACTCTTTCATACGAGTTACGTGGCTTGTCCACTGCAACTTTTTGCTCATCAGTTTCTGCAGTATTGTTGGTTGTTGCATCAGGAGGTACATTTCTTCATTCTTCCTCCTTCTCCATTCTCCTTTATCTAAGATTGGTCCCCATATCTTCCTCTTTACTCTTCTTTCGGATATTAATAGTTTTTTGTTTTCTCGTTTAGTCATCCTCTAGGTTTCTGAACCGAAAACGACAGCTGGGCACATCACTGTGTTATAAATTCTCATCTTAGTATTCGATGACATTGATTTTGACCAGAGCGTCACGCTGAGGGAATACGTGCCTTGCGTTCCCATTTTTGTTCTTTCTTTGGTGTTAATTTCTATATTGTTGTTGCTGGTAAACCAATATCTAAGATATCTGAACTGGTGAACTCTGGTGAACGTTATACCATCTATCTCAAGAAAGTCTTGCTGCTCTTGTCTTCTTCCTAATACCATAAACTGCATTTAGTCTTGATTCACCTTTAGCTTATACTTCTGTGCGTAGCTGTCCATTTTCTCGTACATTTCTTACAACTCATGGTTTGAGTCAGTTAGCGGTACTACATCATCTGCACATGCGAGACAGTTGAAATTACCATCCATCTGTATCCCAGCCCATTCCTACTCCTATATTCCCTTATCGCTTTCTCTCAGATGACACTGAACAGAACACGTGAGAGAGCATCCCCTTGTCTGATACCCGTCCCAGTCTCCAAAGTTTCTGGTGTGAAACCTCGGAAAAGCATTGCTGCCCTTGACCCATCCATACAAGTTTGCACCGTTCTCACTAGACACTCAGGGATTCTGAACTCACGCAGTGCATTGCGTAGGCTATTCCTGCGGACGCTGTTGTATGCACGATAAAAATCGACGAACAGACTGTAGTTATCTTTATCATATTCCAAGAGTTTTTCAGACAATTGTCTTAATGTGAAAATGTGATCTGTTGTCGTCGGTTCGGTCGAAACCAGCTTGGTATTCCTGTATATTGTAGACTAGTTGCAGTTCCCTAGTGTTCTACCAATGAACCGAGGTCTGCCATCTGCTTTACCTACGACTGAGCCTGTGTGATTGTTCAAATGTTCAAATGTGTGTGAATTCCTAAGGGGCCAAACTGCTTAGGTCATCGCTCCCTAGACTTAAACACTACTTGAACTAACCTATGCTAAGAACAACACACACACCCATGCCCGAGGGAGCACTCGAACATCGAGCGGGAGGGGCCGTATGTGATTGCTCCATTATAAATTTCCACAAATAACTGCACCCAGATATTCGCATGAGTTGATTGATTCCAGTTTTGACTCACTGATACTGCAGTTACAGTATATAATGTTTTCTTTACATTTGGTGAAGTGGACAGTTTTACATTTCTCAATATTTAAAGCAAGCTGTCAGTATTTGCACCACGCTGAAGTCTTATCAAGATCTGACTGAATATTTCTGCAGATTTTTGCAGACGGTATTTTGTTACAGATATGAAGCTGTTCTTTTTATACACTGCTGTTACGGTCGCCGTAGACAAATTCAGTCACTTGATGTTCAGAAACTCAACTGCATCGACGCGTTTCGAGCAAACTCATCTTCAGAATATCAAAGGAGGCAGGGAGCTTCATACACACGGTATGACGTCATGTAAAAGAACTGATGTTGGAACATTCACATGGCGTCAAACCGTATTTATGAAGCTCCCTCACTCCTTTGATATTCTGAAACTGCTGAACATCAGGTGTCTAAATTTTCCTTCAAAGACCATAACAGTAGTGTATGAAAAAAGCTCCATCTCTATAAAATTGTTGCATGCACTTTATATGATGATAGATCACATCTCAGATTCGTTGCAGCTACCTTTATCACCAGCAAAAAGTTTGAGGTTACTATTAATACTGTGTGGAACGTCATTAATATACAACACGAACAGTAAAGATCCCAACGCACTTCCCTACGGCTCACCTGAAGTTATAGCAAGCAGTTAACGTTGTAAGTTACTCACATATAGATAAAGACATCAAAGCTATACCCCCCCCCCCCCCCTCCTCTTCTTTCCTGATATGCGCCAAACATATTTACGACCATTCCTGCTGCTCTTCTTTGTTTGTGTTCAATATCCCCTGACATTCCATGTCATTTAGGCAGAAATCCTGCAAATCTATTTCTAGGTATAAAAGGCTTGTGTGTGTACGCACTGACAATCTTTTTTCCATGACCACTCACTGTCACCCACTCGTGATTGTGGCGGTAAACAGCCCTTGGTTTCCTGCTGTTAGTAAGGGAGTTTGGTTGTTGTGCGTGACAGTGGGTGAGTGTGCCGAGCGAGAACCCGCGAAATATGGAGCAATAAATCCTCCTAGGTAAAACTGTATACTCTGTGACTTCATTGTACATAATACATGAGAAAATGTGTTTACTGTTTCATTCGTGCCGCGTAATACGATGATTGCGCGGTTTTGTCATTTTGATAGCGACATGTAATACCAAATAGATCAGTTTTTAATCTCTCACCGCGTTTTCGTCAGTCACACGAACACCCTTATTATCATCTGGGTTGCCCTTCACCTTTAGATGGCTGCAGTTTCCAGTTAAATTAGCATACAGCGTGAGCACCAACAAAGCTCAGGGAGCAGACATTCACATTCATAATGAATCATGTTCATATCACGGACGACTGTATACAGCGTGCTCACATGGTGGCTCTCCTACACATTTATTCGCTTGCAGTCCGAATAAGGAAACTGCACATGTAGTCTATAAGCAAATATTGTGAAAACAAAATATTATACTTATACATATGGAATGAAAAATAAATGCCTACTGAAATAAAGGAACTTCAGTTCTTTTTCAGTTTCATTTAAATAGTATTGTATTACAATATTACGAAACTAGGATTGGCTCCGTGGTGTTACTCCCGGTTAAATATGTCGGCGTAACATAATGTTAATGCCAATATGTATGTAACAGGGTGAGGATTGTATAAGCAAGTATATTCATTAAGACGGAAACGCTTAAAGTTCGTAAGTCATACATTATTTAACTATATGTAAGAACATGCATTGCTCCATGTTTCGCTGATTTTTGCCCACCCCACTCGCCTACTGCCACGCACCACGACCAAACAACCTTACTAACAGGATAACTGCATTGATAACATTATTAATTAAATATACATGTGTATGCACCTCGTATGTAGAATGGTACTCATGCCTTGTCCCATGCCATGCATTCTGGCCCGGGCAACGCCGTGTTTCTCAGCTGGTAATATGTAACATAATTAGGCAAACCTTAGGACTTTATGAAACAAGTGCATTCGCAACTTTTTCTTGAAACATCTGGTGTTAATCTTGGTGTTAGTTGTTTACTAGCGTTCAAGAGGACGCCAAGTGTATATCCCTACGAGGTTTATAAATTTAGGTACGAAGGTAAAGAGAGAGCAGCCTGATCTCTCTGCGTCCAGTAGATACACAAATAACACAGAGGACGACCGGCAGCTGTACCGGTCGCGTAGGAGAACAGCGGACGTCCGTGGGGCGCGTACTCACCAAGCAGTAGCGCCAGCAGCAGCAGCACAACCAGCAGCGGGGACGCCCGCATGGCGAACTCAGCAGCGAGGTGCGGCTTCTGGCGTGCTGGCACCGCCTCCGAGGTCAGCCCGGCACTGGCGGCTCGCGAACGCCCAGCCGCCTTCTTATACGCCGGCTGCAAGCAGTCGCAGCGCCGCATCCTACATCATCTCCGGCGGACCGCAGATATCATCCCGTAAGGAACTACCTAACTTTGTAACCTTTCTGATGACGATGGCGCCAAGCTGCGATCGAATTGTAAACATTTCCGCCTCCTGTGGCATCTGGATGCGCACGCATACCCGAACACTAGTGCATGGCTTGGACAAAAATATGGAAATGCCGTGAGAAATGCAAGCTTGAACATAAATGCAGACGGTTGGCTGGTTTGGGGAATGGGACCAAACAGCGAGGTCATCGGTCCAATCAAGTAAGTAAAGGATGGGAAAGGAAATCGCCCGTGCTCTTTCAGAGGAACGATTCCCGCATTTGAGTGAAACGATTTAAGGAAATCATGGAAAACCTCAGACTTCAAGATGAACATAATTATTCCAATCCCAAAGAAAGCAGGTGTTGACAGATGTGAAAATTACCGAACTATCAGTTTAATAAATCACAGCTGCAGAATACTAACTCGAATTCTTTACAGCCGAATGGAAAAACGTAGAACCTGACCTCGGGGAAGATCAGTTTGGATTCCGTAGAAATGTTGGAACACGTGAGGCAATACTGACCCTACGACTTATCTTAGAAGATAGATTAAGGAAAGGCAAACCTACGTTTCTAGCATTTGTAGACTGAGAGAAAGCTTTTGACAATGTTGACTGGAATACTCTCTTTCAAATTCTGAAGGTGGCAGGGGTAAAATACAGGGAGCGAAAGGCTATTTACAATTTGTACAGAAACCAGATGGCAGTTATAAGAGTCGAGGGACATGAAAGGGAAGCAGTGGTTGGGAAGGGAGTGAGACAGGGTTGTAGCCTGTCCCCGATGTTATTCAGTCTGTATGTTGAGCAAGCAGTAAAGGAAACAAAAGAAAAGTTCGGAGTAGGTATTAAAATCCATGGAGAAGAAATAAAAACTTTGATGTTCGCCGATGACATTGTAATTCTGTCAGAGACAGCAAAGGACTTGGAAGAGCAGTTGAACGGAATGGACAGTGCCTTGAAAGGAGAATATAAGATGAACATCAACAAAAGCAAAACGAGGATAATGGAATGTAGTCGAATTAAGTCGGGTGATGCTGAAGGAATTAGATTCGGAAATGAGACACTTAAAGTAGTAAAGGAGTTTTGCTATTTAGGCAGCAAAATAACTGATGATGGTCGAAGTAGAGAGGATATAAAATGTAGACTGGCAATGGCAAGGAAAGCGTTACTGAAGAAGAGAAATTTGCTAACATCGAGTATTGATTTAAGTGTCAGGAAGTCGTTTCTGAAAGTATTTGTATGGAGTGTAGCCGTGTATGGAAGTGAAAGATGGACGATAAATACACTCCTGGAAATTGAAATAAGAACACCTTGAATTCATTGTCCCAGGAAGGGGAAACTTTATTGACACATTCCTGGGGTCAGATACATCACATGATCACACTGATAGAACCACAGGCACATAGACACAGGCAACAGAGCATGCACAATGTCGGCACTAGTACAGTGTATATCCACCTTTCGCAGCAATGCAGGCTGCTATTCTCCCATGGAGACGATCGTAGAGATGCTGGATGTAGTCCTGTGGAACGGCTTGCCATGCCATTTCCACCTGGCGCCTCAGTTGGACCAGCGTTCGTGCTGGACGTGCAGACCGCGTGAGACGACGCTTCATCCAGTCCCAAACATGCTCAATGGGGGACAGATCCGGAGATCTTGCTGGCCAGGGTAGTTGACTTACACCTTCTAGAGCACGTTGGGTGGCACGGGATACATGCGGACGTGCATTGTCCTGTTGGAACAGCAAGTTCCCTTGCCGGTTTAGGAATGGTAGAACGATGGGTTCGATGACGGTTTGGATGTACCGTGCACTATTCAGTGTCCCCTCGACGATCACCAGTGGTGTACGGCCAGTGTAGGAGATCGCTCCCCACACCATGATGCCGGGTGTTGGCCCTGTGTGCCTCGGTCGTATGCAGTCCTGATTGTGGCGCTCACCTGCACGGCGCCGAACACGCATACGACCATCATTGGCACCAAGGCAGAAGCGACTCTCATCGCTGAAGACGACACGTCTCCATTCGTCCCTCCATTCACGCCTGTCGCGACACCACTGGAGGTGGGCTGCACGATGTTGGGGCGTGAGCGGAAGACGGCCTAACGGTGTGCGGGACCGTAGCCCAGCTTCATGGAGACGGTTGCGAATGGTCGTCGCCGATACCCCAGGAGCAACAGTGTCCCTAATTTGCTGGGAAGTGGCGGTGTGGTCCCCTACGGCACTGCGTAGGATCCTACGGTCTTGGCGTGCATCCGTGCGTCGCTGCGGTCCAGTCCCAGGTCGACGGGCACGTGCACCTTCCGCGACCACTAGCGACAACATCGATGTACTGTGGAGACCTCACGCCCCACGTGTTGAGCAATTCGGCGGTACTTCCACCCGGCCTCCCGCATGCCCACTATACGCCCTCGCTCAAAGTCCGTCAACTGCACATACGGTTCACGTCCACGCTGTCGCGGCATGCTACCGGTGTTAAAGACTGCGATGGAGCTCCGTATGCCACGGCAAACTGGCTGACACTGACGGCGGCGGTGCACAAATGCTGCGCAGCTAGCGCCATTCGACGGCCAACACCGCGGTTCCTGGTGTGTCCGCTGTGCCGTGCGTGTGATCATTGCTTGTACAGCCCTCTCGCAGTGTCCGGAGCAAGTATGGTGGGTCTGACACACCGGTGTCAATGTGTTCTTTTTTCCATTTCCAGGAGTGTAGTTTGGACAAGAAGAGAATAGAAGCTTTCGAAATGTGGTGCTACAGAAGAATGCTGAAGATTAGATGGGTAGATCACATAACTAATGAGGAGGTGTTGAATAGAATTGGGGACAAGAGGAATTTGTGGCACAACTTGACAAGAAGAAGGGACCGGTTGGTAGGACATGTTCTGAAGCATCAAGGGATCACCAATTTAGTACTGGAGGGCAGCGTGGGGGGTAAAAATCGTAGAGGGAGACCAAGAGATGAATACACGAAGCAGATTCAGAAGGATGTAGGCTGCAGTAGGTACTGGGAGATAAAGAAGCTTGCACAGGATAGGGTAGCATGGAGAGCTGCATCAAACCAGTCTCAGGACTGAAGACCACAACAACAAGATGGAAAACCCAAATCAGGATGGCCGGACACGAGTTTGAACTGTCGTCCCTCCGAATGCGAGTCCAGTGTGCTAACCACTGCGCCACCTCGCTCGGTACATGCAGATGCTAGACTAGCCTACAGGTGGCGCCGTTGTATTTGACCACGAACTACACCTATGTAATTCCTCAACACATTGCAAGTGTCAGTGTTCTGTACAGCTGTGAGCGCATTACGCCGGAGGTCAGTGCATTGGAACGCAGGCAAATTGTTGGTGCTCGTCTGGTGGGTGCTTCCGTATCCAAAGAAGCCAAAGTGTTCGGTGTTCCGAGAGGCGCTGCATCGAAGATTTGCACCGCGTACCGGAGAAGAGTAAAAACATCGTCCGCTGCGTTACAACACTGACGAAAGTGTGCTGAGCGAACGTGACGGATGATCATTGAATAAGATTTTTTGAAATATAACGGGACTAGGCCTGCAAAAGTCACTGCAGAGAAAAAACTACGAAGGTGGCTTCATAACCAGAGAATTCCAGGGCGATCCAGCCGCCCAAAACCACTCATTAGTAATGTAAACGCGCTAACAGGAGAACGTGATGCCGAAGGCATAAAACTTGGTCTATGGAGCAATGGGAGAATGTTATTTGGTCAGATGACTCTTGTTTCATCCTGTTTCCAACTCCTGGTCGATTTTACGTCCCAAGAATGAAACGTGGCAGGGCTTCGTTGATGATTTGGGCAGCCATATCGTGGTACTCTAAGAGCCCCATGGTTACTGTGCAAGATCGCATTACTGCCAAGGATTAAGTGACCATTTTGGCTGTTCAGGTCCAACCCTTGGTGCAATGTGTTCTAAGGCGACCGGACCCCTATTCACACAGCTTTCATCATCCAGGATTGGTTTTGTGGATACGAGGATGAATTGTCGCAGCCCCCCTAGCCACCCACCGCAGTCAGCAAATCTTAACATTAATGAGCCTTTGTGATCTACTTTCGACTGAACGGTTCGTGAGGGAGGGGTGGAAGGGGATGTCGACAGGAGGGGCATCGGGTCGCGCTTTAAATTACCCATACCTAATCAGTTGATAACCATGCCGACCCTATACCGATGCGGGACAAAGCCGCAAGAGGAAGAAACCTCAATCAGTAATATGTGTCGAGGCATTTCAGCGCTCCCATTCATTTTTCACTTTTTTAAATATCGCAACAACAGAAACATTAAATTAAGACTAGTGTGTGGATCGCACTTCACAAACACGCGGACGGGCAGTAGAAAGTTCCAGTGGCTTGTCATTCCCCCGTATTACCACCTTCCATTATAATCGTCCGATCTACAAGGTTGGTATTTTTCACAACTGCAGCTCAGAATGCAGAGGGTGAGTCAGGAGGAAAGGTACATGCTTTGAAGGGTGATAGTATTAGTGATCCTGAATAAAAAAAACTTCATATGGACATATACCACGTTCCGAATGGTTTCTGAGATAGAACACCTTTAATGTGCATTGTCATTCATTTTCTGTAGTATTCAAATATTGCCATTGTTTACAACGTACCACAGCAGTGTAGAGGGAGCTGAGACGTGTCAAGTCGGGCAAGTACCTGAAATTAGCCTATAAAAAGTACCTAAGCTACACCGCCTGAGCATCGCAAGGAATTTTATTGTCCTCGCGCTCTCTTGGTGCAGACAATTAGTCCTAGAGAGAAAAATGAATAGAATTTTCTTTTGTAGGAAAAGTAATGTAGTTCAATTTTGTACCACGAAAGGTTTTCGCTGGAGAGTCCGGTATTCGAGTTATTCAAGCGTAACGTACAGAAGTGATATTAAATGTGTTCCGTCTTGGAAACACTCAAATAATGCATCTTTCTCCTGCCTCGCACTGCATATGGTCCCAAAAATAAACTGGGGGTGTTACAATATCCATCGCCATGTGAGAACGTTTTGAAAGTCTACCCTTTCGGCTACTCAGTTGTACCAGTATTTCATATAATGTGTGGATCTTTGCGCTATACACGACACAATTACACAGGGTGTATAATAATTAATACAGAAAACTAACTTAGATGAAAGTCCACGATAACATAAGCAAAAACATTCCAGTAAAAATGGGTCCACTAATTAATAGTTTGCGAGATAACTGAGGTGAGTGGTTACTAGCCATCAACGACGTCAGTATGAAACTTTTTCCTAGTTACTACAGAAGTATTCGAAACATAAATTTTCCCATATAGTTTCCATTTAACTGGCCTAAGTTAACAAGAATCGCAGAACTACTTCGGCACCTACATGTTACAATTTATAGCGCGCCTATACCTGTTGAGTTCCATGTTTCATCCTCACAAATGCTAATTACGAATTCTTAAAAACATTCCCGCAACATCTTATAAATCCTGACAAGAATGTAAAATCTGCTGTTACAGTTCTTCAACAGTGCTAACAGAGGTGTTGTACACTTCACTTCCCAGATAATTCCAGACAGCAGAATCCAATCTTGAGGTCAAGGTACAAGCCGTACTCGACCTATTGACCTTCGACCATACTGGCGCCTCAGATGTCGTGTTACATCAGCAGTCCCATCACGCAATTACCTCATTCTTCAGCGTTGCACAAGGGGAACATCCTCAAGCTATCCTTGAAGATTCCATCGCAGGTACAGAAAGTATCCGCGGATGTCAGATTTTCTTGGAAGAACGTGTGACCCAATGGGCCAATCAGCTAGTGCCCTTGACGACAAACACTATGGGAAACGTTCCTTATTTGATCGCTCATGAAGAGCATGTGGGTCTACGTCAGATTTGAGCCTAATTAGACGGGGACTTAATGAAAAAGATTATACTTCAAATACTTTTCTTCTAAGTGGGCTCACATTTCATAGTGAAGTCCGTGGCGTGGCGGCTTGTTCGCTGACACAAATTTACCCGAACGTTTTTGCTTCTAAATTCGTATATTCAACTGCGTCAGTTTTCGCTACTAACTGAGATATATCCTGTACATACTCTAAGAAAAAATAAACGAACTCCACGGAGGAATTAACCGAATGGGACGGAAATCGGTACATTTGACGTACATGAACAGATAAGCAAACGGTACAACTTCAGAAAGCATGGATGATTTAACCGAGATAGAGAACTTCACAAATGGAGCAAGGCAATAACGCATTGGTCCACATCTGGCCGTTATGCAAGCAGTTACTCTGCTAGCCATTGACTGACTGAATTGTTGGATGTCATCCTGAGGACAATCATGTAGAATTCTATCCAACTGGTGGGTTAGATCGTCAAAATCCCGAGCTGGTTGGAGGGCGCTGCCCGTAATGCTCCAAAACTTTTCAATTGTAGAGAGGTCCGGGGACCTTTCTGCGCAAGAAAGAGTTTGGCAAGGACGATGACAAACGGCAGAAACTCGCTCATACTGAAATGTAAGCTCAAGATGGCTTGCCAAGAGGGGAAACAAAACGTAGTGTGAAATATCGTCGACGTACCAGTGTGCTACAAAGGTGCCATGGATGACAGCCGGAGTCGTGATATGAAAAAAAATGGCATCCAAAAGCATCAATCCTGGTTGTTTGGCCATACAGCGTACGGGTAGCGCTATAAGAAAAAATCGATTATATCACATTAGGCCAAAAATTTGAGAAATTACAATCAAAACATTAATAAACGCTTATTAATTGCAGATGATATACTGAAGGCAATAAGTACATTTGTACTGCAAATATCGGACTTGTAAACACTATTCTTCATGTTAATATTTTTGTCAATACTTATAGTAATATAAATACACTCCTTGAAATGGAAAAAAGAACACATTGACACCAGTGTGTCAGACCCACCATACTTGCTCCGGACACTGCGAGAGGGCTGTACAAGCAATGATCACACGCACGGCACAGCGGACACACCAGGAACCGCGGTGTTGGCCGTCGAATGGCGCTAGCTGCGCAGCATTTGTGCACCGCCGCCGTCAGTGTCAGCCAGTTTGCCGTGGCATACGGAGCTCCATCGCAGTCTTTAACACTGGTAGCATGCCGCGACAGCGTGGACGTGAACCGTATGTGCAGTTGACGGACTTTGAGCGATGGCGTATAGTGGGCATGCGGGAGGCCGGGTGGACGTATCGCCGAATTGCTCAACACGTGGGGCGTGAGGTCTCCACAGTACATCGATGTTGTCGCCAGTGGTCGGCGGAAGGTGCACGTGCCCGTCGACCTGGGACTGGACCGCAGCGACGCACGGATGCACGCCAAGACCGTAGGATCCTACGCAGTGCCGTAGGGGACCACACCGCCACTTCCCAGCAAATTAGGGACACTGTTGCTCCTGGGGTATCGGCGAGGACCATTCGCAACCGTCTCCATGAAGCTGGGCTACGGTCCCGCACACCGTCAGGCCGTCTTCCGCTCACGCCCCAACATCGTGCAGCCCGCCTCCAGTGGTGTCGCGACAGGCGTGAATGGAGGGACGAATGGAGACGTGTCGTCTTCAGCGATGAGAGTCGCTTCTGCCTTGGTGCCAATGATGGTCGTATGCGTGTTTGGCGCCGTGCAGGTGAGCGCCACAATCAGGACTGCATACGACCGAGGCACACAGGGCCAACACCCGGCATCATGGTGTGGGGAGCGATCTCCTACACTGGCCGTACACCACTGGTGATCGTCGAGGGGACACTGAATAGTGCACGGTACATCCAAACCGTCATCGAACCCATCGTTCTACCATTCCTAGACCGGCAAGGGAACTTGCTGTTCCAACAGGACAATGCACGTCCGCATGTATCCCGTGCCACCCAACGTGCTCTAGAAGGTGTAAGTCAACTACCCTGGCCAGCAAGATCTCCGGATCTGTCCCCCATTGAGCATGTTTGGGACTGGATGAAGCGTCGTCTCACGCGGTCTGCACGTCCAGCACGAACGCTGGTCCAACTGAGGCGCCAGGTGGAAATGGCATGGCAAGCCGTTCCACAGGACTACATCCAGCATCTCTACGATCGTCTCCATGGGAGAATAGCAGCCTGCATTGCTGCGAAAGGTGGATATACACTGTACTAGTGCCGACATTGTGCATGCTCTGTTGCCTGTGTCTATGTGCCTGTGGTTCTATCAGTGTGATCATGTGATGTATCTGACCCCAGGAATGTGTCAATAAAGTTTCCCCTTCCTGGGACAATGAATTCACGGTGTTCTTATTTCAATTTCCAGGAGTGTACTATAACCTCAGAAACTGGTAATTATCATAATGGATAAATTCTTTGTGTTTTGTTCATCAGATATTAAGTAAAGCCCACTGAAGATGTAGAAACTTTTCCGAAACATATACCGGGTCATCAAAAAGTCAGTATAGATTTGAAAACTGAATAAATCACGGAATAATGTAGATAGAGAGGTACAAATTGACACACATGCTTGGAATGACATGGAGTTTTATTAGAACCAAAAAAAGTACAAAAGTACAAAAAATGTCCGACAGATGGCGCTTCATCTGGTCAGGATAGCAATAATTAGCATAACAAAGTATGACAAAGCAAAGATCATGCTCTTTACAGGCAATGCTCTATATGTCCACCATCATTCCTCAACAATAGCTGTAGTCAAGGATTAGTGTTGTAAACAGCACTGTAAAGTATGTCCGGAGCTATGGTGAGGCATTGGCGTCGGATGTTGTCTTTCAGCATCCATAGAGATGCCCGTCGATCACGATACACTTGCGACTTCAGGTAACCCCAAAGCCAATAATCGCACGGACTCAGGTCTGGGGACCTGGGAGGCCAAGCATGACGAAAGTGGCGGCTGAGCACACGATCATCACCAAACGACGCGCGCAAGAGAGCTTTCTCGCGTCTAGCAATATGGGGTGGAGCGCCATCCTGCACAAACATCGTACGTTCCAGCAGGTGTTTATCAGCCAGGCTGGGGATGATGCGATTCTGTAACATATCGGCGTACCTCTCACCCGTCGCGGTAGCAATTACAAAACCAGAATCACGCATTTCCTCGAAGAAGAAAGGCCCGATAACGGTAGATGTGGTAAATCCAACCCATACCGTGACTTTCTCGTGGTGCAATGGAGTTTCCACGACAGTTCTAGGATTTTTGGTAGCCCAAATTCTGCAGTTGTGGGCCTTGACAGACCCTCGGAGCGTGAAATGAGCATCGTCGGTCCACAACACGTTACTCAACCAATTGTCATCTTCCGCCATCTTTTGAAACGCCCACACCGCAAATGCCCTCCGCTTCACTAAATCGCCAGTAACAGTTCATGATGCCGATGGATTTTGTACGGATAGCTTCGGAGGGTACGTCTAAGTGCCAACCAAACAGTAGTGTGTGGAACGCCGGTGCGACGTGCGACTGCACGAGCGCTGACTTCGCCGTGCATAGACGAACCCGCTACAGTCTCCATTTCTTCCTGAACTGTCTCAGCAGCATTACGCCTTGTGCTCGGTCGGCCACTACGAGGTCCATCGTCATAACAACCCGTGGCTTCGAACTTCGAAATCATTCTCGCCACAGCTGCATTTGTCAACGGACCTTTACCCGTTCGAATCCCCTTCCTACAGCGGTAGGATCGTAACGCTGAACTAGCATATTCCCCATTCTGATAATACAGCTTCACTAAAAACGGTTTTTCAGGTAACGTGAACATGCTGCGACTGCTGGCGCATCTGATTCTCTCTCTCATTACAGCTCCTTTTGTACACGATTGTCATGCGCAGTCACTGACATGTTGCTGTCCAGCGCCATCTGTCGGACACTTTGTGAACTTTGTTTTTTTTGTTTTTTTTTTCTAACAAAACCCCATGTCATTCCAAACATGTGTGACAATTTTTACCTCTCTATCTGCATTATTCCGTGGTTTATTAAGTTATCAAATTTATACTGACTTTTTGATCACCCGGTATGTGTAATAAAACAAGAAAAGATGTTTTTTCTCAAGGCAGAACCACATTTCTTTATTACGTACTGAAACACAATGTTTTATTTTATCTAATCAAGCGAATAATTTACAATAACAATACAGAAAATGTTCTTACAAAAATGTAGTAAACTGAAGAAAAAAGACTCTAACTGCTGTGGAACTTGTGGCTAACGGAAACACTGCAGGAAGGAAGGCAAATAAAATTTTCGCGTCTGGGCATTTCTCAATTTCAAGATAAATGAGAAGCATATTAAATACAACAATCTGAAGATACAAGATGCATGACGGAGTTAGTTAAATACGAGCTGCTCTTGAGGTGGATTGCGCTACAACCTGTGTGAAACTTACATCTCCCAAGCACTGCAAATGAGCTCCATCCCAAAGGAGATGAGAGCGATGATCCCAGTTCTCTCGCAACCAACAGCGCAATTCACAAGTCCGGACTGAAGGGGCGAAAAGTATGCTGCTACCTTTCTGATGAACGATAATGTATCTTCACCCATGAAAGAACAGGGGACTGCAATTGAAACTTCCCCACTCCATGGTGGTTTTTAAGACAACTACTCGGAAAGAGTTTTCTCCGGCTGCGCACACTGCCACTTTTTTAACGTAGAGTTATGTTTGTATTGTATGACGATGACCATGACGACGACGATGACGAGAGAAGGGATAAAGTGAAACCCGGTGCCGGCATATAGCCTACTCCCCTTAGATACACTACTGGCCATTAAAATTGCTACACCAAGAACAAATGCAGATGATAAATGGGTATTCATTGGAAAAATATATTATACTAGAACTGACATGTGATTACATTTTCACGCAATTTGGGTTCATAGATCCTGAGAAATCAGTACCCAGAACAACCACCTCTGGCCGTAATAACGGCCTTCATACACCTGGGCATTGAGTCAAACAGAGCTTGGATGGCGTGTACAGGTACAGCTGCCCATGCAGCTTCAACATGATACCACAGTTCACCAAGAGTAGTGACTGGCGTATTGTGACGAGCCAGTTGCTCGGCCACCATTGACCAGACGTCTTCAATTGGTGAGAGATCTGGAGAATGTGCTGGCCAGGGCAATAGTCGAACATTTTCTGTATCCAGAAAGGTCCGTATAGGACCTGCAACATGCGGTCGTGCATTATCCTGCTGAAATGTAGGGTTTCGCAGGGATCGAATGAAGGGTAGAGCCATGGGTCGTAACACATCTGAAATGTAACGTACACTGTTCAAAGTGCCGTCAGTGTTAACAAGAGGTGACCGAGACGTATAGCCAATGGCACCCCATACAATCACGCCGGGTGATACGCCAGTATGACGATGACGAATACATGCTTCCAACGTGCGTTCACCGCGATGTCTCCAAACACCGATGCGACCATCATGATGCTGTAAACAGAAGCTGGATTCATCCGAAAAAATGACGTGTTGCCATTCGTGCACCCAGGTCCGTCGTTGAGTACACCATCGCAGGCGCTCCTGTCTGTGATGCAGCGTCAAGGGTAACCGCAGCGATGGTCTCCGAGCTGATAGTTCATGCTGCTGTAAACGTCGTCGAACTGTTCGTGCAGATGGTTGTTGCCTTGCAAACGTCCCCATTTGTTGACTCAGGGATCGAGACGTGGCTGCACGATCCGTTACAGCCATGCGGATAAGATGCCTGTCGTCTCGACTGCTAGTGATACGAGGCCGTTGGGACCCAGCACGGCGTTCCGTATTACCCTCCAGAACCCATCAGTTCCATGTTCTGCTAACAGTTATTGGATCTCGACCAACGCGAAGAGCTATGTCGCGATACGATAAATCGCAATCGCGATAGGCTACAATCTATCAAAGTCGGAAACGTTATGTTACGCATTTCTCCTCCTTACGCGAGGCATCACAACAACGTTTGACCAAACAACGCCGGTCAACTGCTGTTTGTGTATGAGAAATGGGTTGGAAATTTTCCTCATGTCAGTACGTTGAAGGTGTCGCCACCGGCGCCAACCTTGTGTGAACGCTCTGAAAAGCTAATCATTTGCATATCACAGCATCATCTTCGTGTCGGTTAAATTTCGCGTCTGTAGCACGTCATCTTCGTGGTGTATCAATTTTAATGGCCAGTAGTGTACTACCAAGAGGGCCGCAAAGCTTAACGTCCCCATCCAATGGACGGATCACCATCAACAGTGTCTCATGCCCGCAGTCCATGAGACACTGGGGACAGTTTTGGAATATGATTCAGGACATTGGTGTAGTCTTTTGGATGTAATACATTGTCTCTGCGCTCTGTATCTAGAACAAAGATGTGTGCGAGGAAGTAGTTTTTTATTATCTATTTAAAGCTTCCAAGGGTACGATTTATTTCTCCAGATAGTCTCAACTTCCATAAAAGCTGAATTGTTTCATCTAGTAAGTTCTCGTATTTTCTCCTGGCGAATCTATTCTGGACATGAGCGGTTAGTAGCCAGATGGGCTCGATGGCGTTGTAAAAAAGTCGCAGGGACTGTTTTGCATTGGGACCACGAAAAGTCTTCATCACATTTACAGCAGCGTGGCTGTCCAAAATAATGCTTGATTATGTGACCAAATCTTAAGCAATTATAACACATTTTCACTAATGAAATAAAAGAGTTCACCGCATATGTAATTCCGTAATGTGTGCATCATCTGGAGAAGATCGACAGTGCAAAGTCAGTACATAGGTTTGAAGAACCTTTCCTTGCTTTGAATGAGATTTTGCTTGTCCTTCTGGCATTTACGAGGTTAATGGATGACTATCTTTTCGCTAACAGTTGCTCCATTCCAGAAGGAATCTTTCATTCTGCAGCGGTGTGTGCGCTCCAATGAAGCCTTCTGGCAAGTAGAACTGGAAGCCAAACCGGGACTCGAACCTGAACCTCCTCTAGCGAGCTGAGCTATCCAAGAGAGGTTCCCGGTTGCAGTCGTAAGGCAAAAGTAGTTCACGAGGGGCCGGCAGAGCAATGTATCACGAGTTCTGGAAATGCAGCCAACACGCCAAGTATGTTTATTTTTTTATCACGTGCTTGTGAGTTCACTACTTTAGAGGTACCAAGATGAAAATTTAAAGATAGCGAGGAATAATACGAGGATTTACGATCTCGCATCTGTGAGCTACTTTATCAACTGGATGCAAAACGTGAGCATAACATACTAGACATTACTGTAAAACTTGGACACTGATCGTGCTGTATAAACTCAAAAACTCTGAATGTAGTGGCAACAGCGAAATTTTGCTGTGAAAATCATAGGTAGCTTAATGTGAACGCCGATTGCTGCAGTTATTCTTGGTGAAGCGCATTAATTATAATGTACTGAAGGAGATAGGGAAGCTGCTGCGGCACTCCGGCTGTGCAAGAATAATTACGTTCTGAGTGATGAGAACTAAGCCTTTCACACACAAGGATAACTGAGGGAATTAGAACAAACTTTAAGAAACTTTTATTCCATTTCTATGCATCTAACCTTGATCATTCCTAATCACGACCTATATCACACTTCCTTATTTCCAACAACATGTTAACTATCATATCTGTCTGAACAATTAATAATCGTGGACTTTATTTCAGTTGGCCTGAGTTTCTTCATGTGACTGAACGCATTCCAGTAAACCAACTAATGTGTTTCGTGAATACGAATTTAAGTTTCCATTTTATGGTCTAAGTGTACTGCGATACGAGAGAACACTCACAATTACTGTGTTTTTATTAATGTGTTAGTTGAAAAGTAAAACTTAAAAATAAAGTTCAACATGATTTTTAATCGTTTCACTGTCATTCACTCTTACTTTAAACAGTTATAAAATTTTTATGACGAAATACTAAAACCTTGATCATATTTACAGTTACATAGGTTTCAGCTTGATTTCTCAATTTACTTGTGTGTAATAGAAATTTCCTTTTATGTACTGTGAGCGTTTTTATTGTTCTCTCTAGTGATAAGTTACTATGTGTCACAGATAGGAGGTACACAGACAGTAAATGTCTAGATTTGCGACTGTTATTTTGTGATGGCTATGTACACGTGTTAGTGATACAGCTGTGGCTACTGACAACTAGGAATTCTATTAATTCACAGGTCCTCTGTGAATTAGGGTTTAAACTGCCGCATTGGTACCAGTGTTGCGTGTTAGGCAACCCAAAATTATATTTGCATTGATGATAAAATCTCCTCGGGTCATCAGACGAGTGGTACCATCAGTAGGATGGTAGTGGGCATTTGGGTGCAGAAGTTGCTGACATCAGCATCAGCATTCATGGAACTCTCTTCTCCCTCTTCTTCCCGAAATTTCCCTCCTCCCTCCTTACCCTTTGCCCCTGTGGCCAACTGCGTTATATGTGTGTGTGTTGACATCATCGTGCTCTCAGCGAATCGCTGCAGTGCCCCATTTCGATGCAACACTTCTATGTGGTGATTTTGGCGTGATTTTATAACTAATTTGCAATATTCACTTAGTTTCACCTACTGGTGGGCACGTTCAGCCCCCCACTCCTCGAGAAATTTAGTTTTTGTGATTCGATACTGTGAACGCCATCATATGCCGCCTGTACTTCGAGTATGTATTGGTTACACTGTTATCGAGTAACATGGTCTCCATTCTGTCTCAGGGCTCAGGTATCTCATAAGAAATTAATTTTTATTATTACTCCAATAACGCGATAGCACAGACCGCAAAACGTTAGTCGAGTAGCACCAAATTGTAATACTGTTTTCTAAAAAAATTATTCGTGTTATGTAAACTTTTGTGTAAGGATTTCCAACCAAAGAGTCAATATTGTGGGCTTTCAAATATAAAAAAAAAAAAAATGTGGCTCTCAACTACGTACCCTCAGACTCAGAGTTGAAATATTAAAAGTTTTGGCTGGTTTCATTGTCTAGGGACTGGGATACGTAGTTGCCGCATTACAAGCCAAATACTGCTGAGTTTACAGTGTACAATATGAATACACACATGAATCGAATGGTCGAAGGTTCCTACCATTCGGCAATTGCGAATTTTGAATGTAACATAGAAATTTATAAATGAAAGATTGCAATTAAATAAAATCTGCAGGTACTATTTTTTAACAACTTTAAATGATGAGTACGACAACAAAATTACCTTTAAGAACGCATTTTATTACTTCAAAACACTTATTGGTGTCGATCGTCCAGCAATGAAATAAAATATCAGTTGAATAACAAGGAAACAATAGATTCCTACTTCACATAATTAATTGTGAACAACAACATAGCTCACGAGATATTCACTTCTAAACGCATACTACGTCTTCATTGCAGAAGCCACGGAAATCTCACAAGTGCACAGGTTGGCACTACGAAGTATTTTTATTTCCCACGACCACGCCCAAACTGCTCAACTCTCTCCAAGTATTTCCTGCGACCGTCCGTCGCGCCTTCCCTTCCACCACTCTCCCGTGTCCCGTGCGACTTGATGCTCCTCCCCCACTTTCATACAGTCTCTCCATTGACTTCGGTAGTCGCCTGCCATAGTAACGAGTGCTGTGATTGGCTAGATCGCTCCCGCCATGTCTCCAAGACAACACACACTCACAAACATATTGAGACACATACGAAATACTGTATTTACATTTAATTAACTTGAAATTAAATAAATATTCCTACAGGTGGACCATAAACACGCTCTAACACACATTATTAAATACATAAACAGATTAAATAAACATATATCAAAGGAATAGAACAAAAGTAGCCCAGTAGCCTAATGCCTCTGTGCTTTTTAAAACACAGTAAATATTTGACCAATTTCTTCATGAATAGTATATATCGGATATAAACAAAGACATAGACGAATAAATATATTTATAAGCATGCTGCTACCGTTTTTTCATGTAACTGTGGAGTACTTATTGCCGGACGCGATCAATAGTAATCGGCCAATTTGACCACCAATAACTCATGTTCTATTCAAGTTACATTCCCGTAATTCATACCAATTTAGGTTTACACTAATATCTTTCTAAACACACGTCGATCGACCAAATCGGATGAACCGTTTAGATTTTGGGAATTCGCTGCTGGGTGTTACTTGTATAATTTACAGTCAGATACTAAACTTTAAACTAATAGAGTGAAAATTTGATAACTAAATCAGAATCGTCGTGTAGATAATGGTAATGTAGATGTTTCTTTTTAAGGTATCATGATTCCTCTGGCTATTATTAATTTCTACATGAACTGTGAAATGTCTGCCATCTTTGGCCCTCCCGGCATACAAATCTCCTTCATCGATACAAAACACAGTCCTCGACACAGCGTCAACATGGAATTACCAGCCACGCGGTCGGCCTGCACCACGCGCTGACGCTACCGCTCTTGCTCTGGCGAATGTTCGCCACCACGCGGTTGCTGACGAGCCCCGGCTTGCCGACCGGTCCGTGCAGCCACGCCAACTCCGAACTTGGAATATTTTCAGGGCGCCACAACTCGCCAGTAACCTCATAAAATAGAGGAACGCACGTCTTTCAGGTTTTTTTTTGGGGGGGGGGGGAGGGGGAGCGGCTAGGACAAGACTGGAGGTTCAAATTTGTCTTTCCTCTTTGAGCCGTCAGATTTAAGTAAGCATCGTGGCTATAGCTATTAATGATTTCTAATATACGAAGTGACTTCGAGTTAACAATTTGTCCTATCTTTATTAATACACCAGGTCATATGTTTACCTCAACACTTATTGTATTACAAGTTCCATTTTTCAGCTTTTCTCGCGCTGAAGAGCAACACTTCGACGTGGCACCAATCTGCCACTGACGTGATTTGATTATTAATTTGCAATATTCATTTTTACTTATCTTACAGCCGGCCGCTTTGGCCGAGCGGTTCTAGGCGCGTCAGTCTGGAACCGCGCGACCGCTGCGGTAGCAGGTTCGAATCCTGCCTCGGGCATGGATGTGTGTGCTGTCCTTAGGTTAGTTAGGTTTAAGTAGTTCTTCGTTCTAGGGGACTGATGGCCTCTGATGTTAAGTCCCATAGTGCTCAGAGCCATTTGAACCATTTTGAACTTATCTTACGACCAGAGCATGCCATCATTCGGTGAAAAATTCTGAGTTTTTTTAATCACACAACACAGAACAGATATCAATTCGCGATATGCAGTTAACGTTTTCTAAGATTACTTCAGCCCACATTCCCTGTTGAGCTACTCCCAAAACCACTCTGGGACACTTTTCAAACTTCTTTCTGGTAATGGTTTTTTTTTAATACTTCAGATGGCGGAGATGGAAGCCAACTCCAAAAACCAGTGAGAGGACCCGTGCGCAAAAGTATCCGAAAGACCTAGCGGCGTCGCACGAGCATATACGTGGTGTATGGAGCATAACTGTGGCATATACGCAGCATGGGGAAGGCATAACGCCGACGTTGCGTCGGCATCGCATTACGTTATCATGCGCTGCTGAGACCCGTAATTAATTTAGTGCTCGAAAGTTACTTTATTGTTTATGAACCGTGCGCTGTTGCTCTCCATTCAACGCCTTTCCTCTGCAGAGAGGGGTTCAGGTGCTGTAGTGAGATGTAGAGTTAAAAAAACTGCGACGTAAAATGCTTTGACATTGCAGTGTGTGTGACGTCACAGCGTATTTTGCGAAATGTTAGTCGAGTGGTATCAAATCCGGAAATCGGTAGTACTGATTGCAAAACTTAGTAGGTGGCCAAATCCATAAAATGGCAAATTGACATATCAGACCAAAATGCAGATGTATGAACCAAAACAGAATTGATGGATGTATAAATATATCCTTGCTTGCAGACGTGCATTTACGGAGCGGTTATAATTAAACTGACGGCCATCCGCTATAACGGTGCCAGAGCGTGGCGCCCTGTGACGACACCCTCGACCTCGGCGACACCTCAGCTATCTAGGTGTCGACATAGGTGAGAGAAAAAAAAGCACGCCAGAATTGAGAAGTTCGTGTTAGCTGTAAGGTGAGTTACTGATGACAAATTGGCGCCAAATATCACCACAGTTGTGCTCAACACCACCGCGGACGTGGCACACGACACTTCTTTTGGCCCTGTGCGATGGTGGAGGTCAGAACCGCGACACCAGATATTTAAATTACGCAGGTTTCTGATGAGTGGCCTACGATAACATCTCGAACACACCACTGCTGCGAATCGACGAAAAAGGGCTTCAGGAGGTGACATAAGGTGCGTCAATGAAACCACCCCTTCTCTAGGCGCGTTCATTGTCACTCATTTCGTGCTCGAAAACGACAGTTTGTTCTGCGATGTACATTGGGACGATGTTGGTGACAAATTTTGACACTGGTGACACTCCTATGACGATTCAACCCATTTTAGGGACTTCGCACGGCTGAAAACCCATTGAAAGTCATCTCATCCCTTTACACTGCAACGTGATCACAAGTTTTGCTTTCGTCTATATGGTGGAACCGTTAGGAAAATTTTAAAACCGATCGACGTAATTTGAACGTGATCCGAAGCAGAAAAGGGCATTTGTGCTTTTTCATTCGTTCTTTTTCGCGAGTGCACGGGGGGCTCTGACATTGTAGAGTGCGTGAATAAAACGGCAGAGTCCCTACGAAATATCCAAATTCGATAACAACATGGGTGTCGCCTGCACACCTTTGTTGGACACTTTAGAAATGTCTCTGTATAGAGACATCCATCCACCGATCTCTGTCCGCCGGCCAAATAGCAACCCTTTCATATGTTGCCAGCGGCTGCCATGGGTGAAGGGGGTTGCTTGTCCCTCCTGCGGATAGGGAATGAGTGTCTTTGTACAGGGACATTTTTAAATTTCCCAAGAAAGGTGCTCAAGGGCACTTTAAACCTATACGATTTATGAAACAGACGTAAAAAATAATGATTTTAATGCATTGTAATTTCGCTTTGAGAGCCATAGTTGGACTGTAATCTGTGAAGAGAGAAAAATATAAATCAATGTCATCTTTGTTGTTATGTGGTCATGAAGTTATTTTCAAAACCTCTAAAGGCAGCACTGGATGTATGATTTAGCGTATATAAGAGTTGTGTATGAAACTCTATAATTTTCCAAATCTATTAAAAACTGGGGTAAAAATTGAGATAATTAACTACAAAATTTGATTTTTTTTCTAAACATAGAGTTTAAAACGTAACAGCTCATTCATTTTTTCATAAATTAAATAGATTCTAGAGTTTCAGACACCTGTAAGTGTGGTTTGTATGCTGTGCAAAATTCATCGAACAGTCTCTCTTACTTATGAAGAAAAGTGTACCTATAGCAATAAATGCAGCCAATAGTAAGTGAAAAAATGATGATATTTCACATGTAAAAAAATTATTTTGTTATGTTTTTGAACTTCCGCTACTACGAATGTGAATCTTGAATCCTTCCTGGTCATGCTGACAAAGTTTTATGAATTTACTTGTAAAAGTATAGACAGTGGAAATTAAAATGTCCTGTGGTGCCTCCCCTGCTCCAAGTCGGCCCGTTTGACATCCTACCCCCCTTAATTCGCTGTATCACGTGCTAGCGCTCTGTGCAAATAGAGCTCTCGCAGAAGCAAAGTCTCATAAAAAAAAGGTACCTTCTATTGCTGGGCTGATAATTTTGAAGTAAGAAGTTTCTACCCATAAGTGAAATTATTTGTAGTGTTAGTAGATGCCACGCGGGATTAGCCGAGCGGTCTAAGGCTCTGCAGTCATGGACTGTGCGGCTGGTCCCGGCGGAGGTTCGAGTCCTCCCTCGGGCATGGGTGTGTATGTTTGTCCTTAGGATAATTTAGGTTAAGTAGTGTGTAAGCGTAGGGACTGATGACCTTAGCAGTTAAGTCCCATAAGATTTCACACACATTTGACCATTTTTTTGTTAGTAGATAAATATCAATGAGTAATTATGGAGTAGAACATAAAACTGTTTTCCAGACAAGCCCTGTGATGCACTGCAGCAGAACGCAGAATTTCCAGAATGAATTTACACTCTGCAGGAGAGTGTGTTCTGATATGAAATTTCGTGGTAGATCAAAACTGTGTGCCTGACCGAAACCCGAACTCTGGACCTTTGCCTTTCGCGGGCAAGTGCTCCACCAACTGAATTACCCAAGAACGACTCAGGGCCAGTCTTCACCGTTTCACTTCCGGCAGTACCGCATCTCCTTCTTTCCAAACTTTATAGAAGCTCTCCTGCATAACTTGATTGATTGACGTTCCGGGAAGAAGGGATACTGCAGAGACATGGCTTAGCCACAGCCTGGGGGATGGTTTCCCGAATGAATTTTCATTCTACAGTGAAGTGTGCGCCGATATGAGCATTTTCCCGGGATGACAAAGGTCTCAAGTTCGAGTCCTGGTCTGGCACACTGTTCTAATCTGCCGGGAAGTTTCAGAACACAGAACTGTTTATCCAGACCTTGAGCTTCCCAGGTATCTGCTTACATCTATTCGGTACATTGAATCAAATAGATGTTTCGTAATAGTTCAGATAGAAAAAAAATAGGAAGTACCCTCCGTTCTGTTGAACTACTACCAGATTGTGGTGTAATGCTGCATTACGAGCAAAATGATTTTACGTAGAGTAGCAAAGGTGAAGCCAATGCTGATCATAGCTGTCAGTGCATCACCGCAAGTAAACCTGTTTCCCTGTCTTCGGTCAGCGGATTGCATAGCAAGGATCGGACCCAAGTGAGTTGGCTGACCAGAAGAAGAAATGGTAGCCCTCTGGTACTTGCGTCCATTAAAGAGTGTGTAAATCAACAGGATCCTTGATGAGTTCGCTCTGTTCCCTACCTGTGAGTGACGTCGGACACCATGCTTCTCTGCTTGCATTACAAAAATGGTTCAAATGCCTCTGAGCACTATGGGACTTAACTTCCGAGGTCATTAGTCCCCTAGACTTAGAACTACTTAAACCTAACTAACCTAAGGACATCACACACATCCATGCCTGAGGCAGGATTCGAACCTGCGACCGTAGCGGTCGCGCGGTTCCAGACTGTAGCGCCTAGAACCGCTCGGCTACCCTGGCCGGCGTTACACCTATTTTTTTTATTTATTTATGCGTGTCCAGAACATAACATATTAAAAATAATTTATCATACATAGCATATCATATCATACATATACATTACAAGTATTACAGAGAATATGTATTCCATGTGCTGCCCAGAATTCCGCTGCAGAGACTGCCTTATCGTTGGCGATAATCGTCCATGGACACAGGTTCCCACAGTTTCCTGCAATTGAGTAGGTGCTGGTGGTCTTGAGGTTCACCACACGCACACAGTTCGTCCCCTGAGATGTATCCCCATTTCTTCATGTTCTCCTTAAACCGAGATACTCCAGTTCTCAGTCTACTGAGTACCTTCCATGTCGTGTATGGAAGATTGTGACCTGTAGCAAGTTCTTCCCTGTCGTTGTCTCAATATTTCTCCTATGATGAGCTACGCCAGAGTTGTATCCTATGGTCTGCAGGTGATGTCTGGATTGGTTGCGATGTCTGGGGAAAGCTTTTTCTCGACTTGAGTCTTGGTGTTTGATGTTCGCATCCGAACAGGGGGTGTCTTGATCCGTCTCCTGCTTCTTTCTTTCCACTCCAGCTGCTGTTCTCCTTCGGATGTCTGGAGGTGCTACGCCCATGAGGTGGTAGATTTTGTCAACAGGGGTTGCCGCAAGCAGCCGGTTACAATTCGTCCTGTTTCATTTAGGGCAATATTTACTTGTTTGGCATGGCTGAAGTTCTGCCATACAGGTGCTGCATATTCAGCAGCAGAGAAGCACAAAGCGAGGGCAGATGTGCGGAGGACCTGAGGGTGTGCTCCCAAGTTGTTGCCGGTCAGTTTCCTAATAATGTTGTTCCTCGAACTGACTTTCATTTTTGTATCTGTACAGTGGTCCTTGAAGGTGTGGGACCGGTCCAACTTCACTCTGAGGTACTTTGGGGTGTCACAGTGGATCAGATGTTGACCTCTCCAGGTTATTCTCAGTTTCCTCCGTGCCTCTCTGTTCCGTAAGTGGAATGCACACACTTGTATTATGGAGGGATTTGGCTTCAGGTAGTTGCTATCGTAGTAGTTAAATAATGCCTCAAGACTTATTGTGAATTTTTCTTCCACCTCCTCAAGAGTTCTACCTTGCACAGCAAGTGCTGTGTCATCTGCATAAATGAAAGATCTTGTGACAGGATTAACTGGCTGGTCATTAGTGTGAATATTAAACAGCAGTGGGGCTAGCACACTTCCTTGGGGGATACCATTTCTCTGTGCCCTCCACTGGCTTCTCTTGTTTTGTAGAGTAACAAAGAAACATCTGTTTTGTAGCAGGCATCTTATGAACTGTGTTAGGTGAAGTCTTTCGAGATGGCATAGATTTTTGTTACTACATCATTAACAGGGGAGTGCTAGCCTGCTTATTACATCAAATTCTGTTTATAGGAGGGATGGTTTGAGTTTGACGCTTCCATCACATCTAGACAGTAAGATATACTTACTTTGACGTAAAGTCCATCTCGCATATAAAAAGACACCTAATGTTATATACACTGATCAGCCATAACGTTATGACCACCTACCTGCTATTGATATAAACCCGTCCAGGCGATAGTAGCATCACCTGACGAAGAATAATAGCTAGTCGGACACACGCACGGTGCATGTAGTATCAGTGAGCGTGCTGTGCTGTGTAGATTGGAGATTGCGTGTGATCTATCTGAGTATGATCGAGGGTAGAATGTGATAGCCGGAGGCTCGTCACGAACATTTCGGAAAATGCACAACTTTTTGGGTGTTCGAGGAGTGCTATGGTGAGTGTCTTCAACACGTGGTGAAACCGAGTCCTGTCGTCGTGAGACTGGGCGGCCAACCTTCATTACAGATGTTGGACGTCGCAGAGCGTAATGGAGTGGTTCGAGGAACACAGTGGCGATTTCCAGTGGACATGCTGGTCCCCAATTCGCCATATCTGAACCCGATCGAACATATCTAGGTTGTCATTGGATGTGGCATCAGAGCTCATCACACTCTCCCTAAAATTTACGGGAATTAAATGGCTTGTGTGTGAATACGTGTTGCTAACACCCTCCAGCTACCTACCATGGGCTCATTGCTTCCATGCCACAACGCGTCGCCGCTGTTATCCGTGCCAAAGATGGACATATCGGCTATTAGGGTGGTGGTCACAGTGTTCTGGCTGATCAGAGTCTGCCTGAGTAGATGTTTGACGGTGTGCAGTAGCAGTGAGCATACAAAACAGACTTCGGTTGATTGTTGTACTACATCGTGTTCTTTTTATTCCTGGTTTTTGGTTAGTGGAAGTATTTTGTTATATTCCATCGCCCCTGAGTTTGGGTACGAGTGTGTTGTCCCCAGTCCCGCGAGTTAACTGGAGGGAAATGATCATCTTTAATTGCGTATCATGTCCATCGAAAACGCTGCAAATAGATTGAGTTTTGCAGTATATATTGCTTTACTGAGCAATGATACTCGTGTAATATAGTTAGCACTTTTTGTACAAATGTAGAATTACATTTGCTACTTAAGTTAAATTTGCTTTTTCGGTGATGGGTAATTCTATGTTCCCAACATGTAACTAATTTACTGAGTATACAACTATATTCCTACCGTGGTAAACGTATGAGGTGTTGAGTCAAATATTGCAGCATGTCTAGAATTGAAATAGGCTTGCATCCATCTTCTGGACTAATGGTTCTATGTACGGAAAGTACTCAAAACAAGACGCATCTGCTGGTTGTAAGCGTTCTGAAAAAATATGAGCACCATTTGTCAAAATCGTAAACAATAAAGAGAGCACAGCACAAAGTATTAGTAGGGCCTCTAGCATACCAATACTTTATATACTTACCGATGATAACCCACGTTGTAATATGGTTATTGAGTGATATTTTGCAAGTATCACTAGGCATAAAGTTGTACGAGTGGCGTTAAGTAAGTAATGTAACACATTTCTTGCTGGGTCAGTCTCAGTTCCAAAAGTTCTAAATTCGTTGTGGGACATCGTGGAATATTTCCGCTTCAGCCCTTGTTGTTTCATGAGGTTCTGATAGCTACTGGCGCTACTGGTAACCTTCAAATGGTGTCTGTAACAGAGGTGCGTCCCAAGTAGAGAGCTGTCAATGAGACTCGTTTGGTGGAAAACCAGAGAATCGCAGATGTTCATAAGCGCTTGGAGAATGTCTACGGAGACCATGAAGTGAACAAAAGCACGGTGAGTTGTTGGTGAGTCGTCTGTCATCATCGCAACAAGATCGCGCAAACCTGTGCTCCTTCAATGCTGGAACATGCGAACACTCCATTCGAGGTGATCGATGGATCACAGTCAAACACCTCGCTGCTCAACTGGACGTCTTGGTTCGTGGTGCTGGAACACTCGTCCGCCGGTTGGGTAACTCAAAGGTATGTACCTAGTGTGTTCCTCGCAGCATAACAGAAGACCATAAAGAGCAACGAAGGACCATCTGCGCGGAATTGCTTTGCGCTTAACGAGGTTGATAGTGACAATTTGTTGAACATCACCACAGGCAATGAAACGTGGGTTCATCACTTCGAATGGGAAACAAAACGGTAATCCATGGAATGGTGCCACATCACCACGCCTACGAAAAAATGTTCAAAGCGGCACCTTCAGCCCGTAAAGTCATGGCGATGGCCTTCTGGGCCTCTGAAGGGGTTATTCTCTTTGGTGTCCTTCTTCATGATGCAACGATCAACTCTGAAGTGTAATGTGCTATCGTCAGGAAACTGGGGAGCCAACTTCATCACCACAAAAATTAAAAGGAATTCTCTTTTTCCATGACAATGCAAAGCCTCACACAAGATTGCACACCACGAGGAGCTCACAAAAAGTCTTTGGACTATTCTACCTCATCCATACTTCAGCCTGGATCTCGCACTTTCCGACTTACATCTGTTTGGCCCAATGAAGGATGCAGTCCGCGGGAGCCAGTGTATGGGTGATGGGCAGGTAACTGATGAAGCAAGACACTGACGCCGACGTCGACCAGTGGCGTGTTACCATACGAGCATACTGGGCCTCCCAGTGAGGTGACGTAAGGTTGCCGCATTGAACCGAGATTATGTTGAAAATTGGGGTTTTGCAGCCAACAGAGTGGGGAGTAATATAGTGTATTGGAGTGATGAACAAAAGAAACCTTCTTTCAGAAAAAAAAGTGTTGCATTACCTATTGAACGCCACTCGTATTTAAGATAGGAGTATAGTCAGCAATCCATGTGTTTTTTTAGCGTATGTATAGGTGTTGGCCTTGACGGTTAGTACTGCGTTGCGCTACATCTTTATTTTATATATTCAGTTTTCTGTTCCATTCACAGATGGGGCTCAGGGACTTATACTGTCTATATGCCTCCGTACTCAACAGAATGAGAGTGTCCATGCATGTCGGCAGCCGGGTGCTGAGTACCACGAAATACCGCGTGAATCGACTTCTGCAAACCTGCTGCGTGCTCAATTCGCGCTTCATATGCATCGGGCGATACAGCTGTGTGAGCTTTTTAGCGAGAAGACGACTTGCGGGTTCTGTTACCGTGAATGCCACCAAGCAGCAATTCGTGCCGCAGCGATGTGACTTCCTGAGTTCCGCTATAGCTTCAGTGAGCGCATTATGCTGGAGCCAAGTGAACTCCAACGTGGTAAGCTGTCGAACGACTTCAGAGTTGGTAGTTCTCCTATGAATGTCCATCATTATGTTTAAATTCTGCTAAATTGTAGAGGTTTTTTTCTGTTACATCGCAGAGCGGGCAGACACGCACGTCTGCCCGCGGGCGGATTCGTCTGTGCGCGTGTGTGTAAGAGTTTACTATCAAATACGAACTTTTCTTTCACAGCTGATTATCAGACTGTAAGCACAATGCATGGAGAAACAGGAGTCCATTCAGAAGAGATAGGGGACCCGGTGTTAGAATTTAAAAGAACTTTGGAGGACTTAAGATCAGATAAGCCAGAAGGGATAGATAACATTTCATCAGAATTTCTAAAATCGGTGGGGGAAGTGGCAACAAAACGACTATTCACGTTGGTGTATAGAATACATACCAGCTGACATTAGGAAAAGCATCATCCACACAATTCCTAAGACGGCAAGAGGTGACAAGTGCGAGAATTATCGCACAATCAGCTTAACAGCTCATGCATCCAAGTTGCTTACAAGAATAATATGTAGAAGGATGGAAAAGAAAACTGAGGATGCGCTAGATGACGATGACTTTGGCTTTAGGAAAGGTAAAGGTACGAGAGAGGCAATTCTGACGTTGCGTTTAATAACGTAAGCAAGACTAAAGAAAAATCAAGACAAATTCATAGGATTTGTCGACTTGGAAAAAGCGTTAGACAATGTAAAATGGTGCAAGATGTTTGAAATTCTGAGAAAAATAGGGGTAAGCTATAGGGAGAGATGGATCATTTACAATATGTACAACAGCCAAGAGGGAATAATAAGAGTGGACGACCAAAAACGAAGCGCTAGTATTAAAAAGTGTGTCAGACAAAGATGTAGCCTTTCGCCCCTACTGTTCAACGTGTACATCGAGGAAACAATGACTGACATAAAAGAAAGGTTCAGGAGTGGAATTAAAATTCAAGGTGAAAGGATATCAATGATATTCGCTAATGATATTGCTATCCTGTGTGAAAGTGAAGAAGAATTATATGATCTGCTGAACGGAATGAACAGTCTAATGAGTACAGAGCATGGACTGTGAGTAAATCGAAGAATGACGAAGGTAATGAGAAGTAATAGAAATGAGAACAGCAAGAAACTTAATATCAGGAACGATGGTCACGAAGAAGAAGTTAAGGAATTCTGCTACCTAGGCAATAAAAAACGAGTGACGGACGGTGCAAAGAGGACATCAAATGCAGACTAACAGTGGCAAAAAAGGGCATTCCTGGCCATGAGAAGTCTACTAATATCAAATATCGGCCTTAATTTGAGGAAGAAATTTCTGAGAATGTATATCTGGAGTACAGCATTATACGGTAGTGAAACATGGACTGTGGGGAAACCGGAAAAGAAGAGAATCGAAGCATTTGAGATGTGGTGCTAAAGACGAATGTTGAACATTAGGTGGACTGATAAGGTAAGGAATGAGGAGGTTCTGCGCAGAATCGGAGAGGAAAGGAATATCTGGAAAACACTGATAAGGAGAAGGGACAGGATGATAGGACATCTGTTAAGCCATGAGGGAATGACTTCCATGGTACTAGAGGGAGCTGCAGAGGGCAAAAACTGTAGACGAAGACAGAAATTGGAATGCATCCAGCAAATAATTGAGGACGTAAGTTGCAAGTGCTACTATGAGATGAAGAGGTTAGCACAGGTGAGGAATTCGTCGCGCTCCGCATCAAACCAGTCAGAAGACTGATGACGAAAAAAAAAGCATGACGAAACGAGTGGTTGTTATCTCTGGAAAGTTTCTTATCTCAATTCGATGGGGCTTTTACAAATCAATAGCATAAATTGATTACATTTATTTTCTAGCATCACGTAGTTCTCGTTATTACTAGTGATTAAGAAATCTGTGATCAATTGAACTGTCAATAACAGTCAGAAGGCGGCGGGGAGTTCACATCGGTAGAAGGATGGGGTGCCTCTTGAAATGCACTCAGTAGAGATCTGACTAGCTGCATGACGTCGTAGTGCTGTACAATCTCTCTGTATCAGTTTAAAGGTATGCGTTGAGATGTGATGCTCACACATACATAGATGCACGACACTGCGTTATTTCAGTATTTCGAAACCACAGAGCAATACTGATTTTTCGCGGGGCCACTTTGTACATATCTTTTTTATGGTGGATCGCGCTACTACTTAGTTCACACATGCACGTAAAAGTAAAAAGTGAACAATTTGCTTATTATAAAATTATGTTTTTCTTACCCATCTGGAATGCTGTCTACAATGGTTTGTTCAGCTGCAGTTTTGGTGGATGAAGTGATCATGACGTCGACAAAGTATGTCCTCTGTGTTTGGTGAGGCTGTCACGTGACAGAGTGTATCACAGCCATCAAAAGCCTTGTCCATATATCTTCGTTAGGATAAAGTTAAATAAAGCCAATCACTTGCCGAACTGAAACGTTTGTTCAAACTCTGTGTCCTAGGTTTCGACGTCTTTAAAAACGTCGTCTTCGAAAGGATCTATGGTTTCACCTAGAACACATAACATTACATACATGTTAAAATACAGGTATAAAGGAAATGTGGAAAATAATTCATTACCATACAACGAATTATTTACAGTTCATGATTTAAACAATGGAACTGCACCAGTCACTTGTCTTTTGATGGTTAGCACAACGCGTGTCGCGAATTCATTCTCATTTTCAAGCGCATTTGTACATTTGTTTGCATGTCTGGCGATGATGGCATGTTTGATTTCCTGCCTCTCATGTGGCAATTCTAGACAGGCTGCAATATTTGACTCAACAACTCATACATCTAAAGAATATCACAACTGCAATCATCACCAAACATATTCATGTAAACAAATGCACAAATGCACTTGAAAATGAGAATAAACTCTCGAAACGCTTTCTACTAAGCGCCGAAACTTAAGTGCAGTTTCATTATTTAAATCATGAATGACACAGTTGCAGATTTTCCTGAACCATCTAATGTGATGAACGAAAGTAAGTTATTTACACTTACTGATTAAATAATGTGGATGTACGTTAAAATTGTAGCCTTAAGACACCAATGAAAGATAAAGTTCACCTCCGTAGTAGTAAAACCATACAAATCATGCAGAGTGTCATTGCACAGTACTTCTCAAATGTAACTTGATGCCTTATGGCTACAATTTTATCGTGTTTCCACAACATTATGTAATCAGTAATTTTAAATAATTCGTTGTATGGTAGTGAGCTATCTTTCACTTTTTCTGTATACCTATATTTTAACATGTATACAATTTTAACTGTTGTATGTGTGCCCACTGACTGTTCTGAAGAGTAAGTTTTTAAAGATGCCGAATCCTAGGTCAAGGGGTTGGAAGACACCTTTCATTTTTGCAACTGATACGCTGTATTTCACTTTATCCTCACGAGGATTACATTCTACAGTTGTGGCATCCAGCCATTTTCAAGATTTTGTAGATATATAAGGAAGTTTCTTTGCTGTAGGTATCGCTTTACTGTGGAAGGAAATGATAGTGACGCACGAACATGCCGCAAAAAGAGACGAGCGGTGGCAACGCTTTGTAGTGCTCACAGACAGTCGACTCTTTGGTGAGCAGTAAAAGTTTTTCCTTCCTTCTAGAGCACATTATAGTAGAGGTAGTGTCCCTAATCGTGTTAAAGGGAGCCAAGTACACTTGGCAAAGATGACATGTGGATATGCTCACGTCATTTTCGCTTACCCCCAGCGTAGTAGCAAAACAAAAAGTTAAAGTTAAAACAGATAGATAATAGTTTTTATGTGTGATACACTGGTTCTTTCCCTTAAGACCTACGGAAATACATTACTTGATGCTATTACAGTAAAAAAATCTGTTTTTCGTGCAGCGCTAATAAGACACTCGCGCAGTGACGTGCGCGCTGGTTTACACACGATAGTAGACAGAAAGTTCGTTCTGACAAAAGTACTTACGAAAGTACTCAGTCAATACTTTTAGCAGTCAGTGAATCAGAAGAAGTGCATGTGTGTAGGGACAGGCTGAGACATAACAAAATTCGAACTGAGGCTTGCTACCGCCTACTCGACATATTACTGGGTATAGGTTCTGCCTTTTATGCCAAATACTGTTTTCTCTTGTTACCCAATCATGTTTCGGCTCCTCCGTGGGTTTTGTTTATTGAAAACTGTAATAAGTGAACATATTTAAGGTTGTAACTGATCTAACAAACTGAGGCCTGAAGACAGATTTTTTTTTTTTTTTTTTTTTTTTTTTTTTGTTCTTACCTTGATTTTCAGTTATACGGCTTTCCAGGTCCTTCTGTATGGCGTCCTGCACTGATAACTTGTCATCTGCAAACTAAACGATGTAAATGTGAATTTTATCAGCGACTTAACACATCCCTTGAATTTTACAAACGTGGTTTTGGTGTGTCAAAATGTTTTGTGTATACATTTGGTGTTACTCACGTTTTCTTGTAACAGATCGTTCTTCTTTCGCTTTCTGGCAGCCCTGCACACACACATATTTCTCTACTTTATATAATTTCGGACTAAGAGACGCCTTTTCTCTTCGTAAAACATGATCTAACCGATGCTAATGTTATGTGTCCTAACGCCGGCCCGAGTGAGTTTGGCGCCGAATTTGAATTTTGTTTACTATTATCTCTCTCTCTCTTTCTGTGTGTGTGTATGTGTGTGTGTGTGTGTGTGTGTGTGTGTGTGTGTAAGCTCATTTAGCTATTTGTGCTGCCTTTTCTGTAAAGTTACTTTAACTTGTTAAATAGTGTGCCTTTACGGAGTGTAGTGTATTCATTTGAAACTTGTTTGCCTTCTGCTATTGCCTTTTGTATGTGAAAGTTTTCTCCTGTTGTTAGTTTGTGGCACAGGCTGTGGCTGTGTTTCAGTATTTTTAAACCTGTTGCTATTGTAGTTGGATGGTGGTTGTGCGCTTTTACGCGGTCAGTAAATGTGCTATGGGTGCTGTTACTTTTTAGCGCTCAGGTGTTCTGAGTATCTTGTTTTAAAATTCCTCCATATTTGTCCTATGTATAACGACTGGCAAATGTTGCACGCGAGTTCAAGCACTCCTGTTCTGTTGAATTTATCTGTAGGTGTTTCCTGTGTTCTGAGTTTTTTCTATGTTGTGTTGTCTGTCCTATACCCTATTTGAAGTCCCTGTTTCTTCAAAATGTTACCTATTCAGTGGACAGTTTTGTTATTATAGGTGAGTATGTGGCATTTGTTTTGTGTATATGTTGTTACACTGTCGTGCACATAGTCATTGTTTGTGTGTTGTATAGTTCTGTGTTGTGTAAGGTTTTTGTGCGTGTGTGATGCGTTCGCTTCTTTTCTGTTTGCAAATTTCTTTGTTTAATTTCTGTATCATATGGGTCTTCAATCATTTTCCATTGCTGCTTGTTTTATTGTGTTTAGTTCGTGTGTGTAGTTCTGTTTGCTCATGTGTGATCTGTTCAGTCTGTGGACCATGAATCTGAAGCCTGCTTGTTTGTACGCCAGCAGATGGGTCGACAGACTGTGCATAGTGGTGCTCATGGTTGTCGGTTGTGTAGTCATGTGTGTTGTTTGTTTTTCATACGGTGAGATCCAGAAAATTTAGTGTGTTGCCTGTTTCTGTTTCAAATTTTAAGTAAATTTTTGAGTGTAAGTTGTTTATTTCATTGTGCAGCTGTTCTATGTCTGTGTGGTTCATCAATAAGGTATACTACGTCATCGACATAATGGTGCCATGTATAAATTCGTATTTTCTTGGACTTATTATGGGGAAGATCTTGTTCTTTATGTTTTCCATGAATACAGGTATGTTGGCTAGGAGGTCACTAACTGATGGTTAGAGGTCTGCGCGGATGCGGATATCCGCGGATATACCCGCGGATATACGCTGTATTTGTTACTTGGCGGATAAAATCGCGATATCCGCGGGTCATCTGCGGATAATGAGCAAGGCATCTGTCCAGTGCGTATGTTACAATGTTAGTTGAAAACTTCAAGTCTGTTGACATTCTTGGAATCTTGCATGGCCCGGGTAGAGCGGGTGTCTGTTGTCCTCAGCCCCTGGCTACGACCGACGTAGCTGTACCCAAGAGACCTGCGCCTAATCCGTTTCCGCGACCGTGTCTTTTGTGTGGCCTGTGAAGGGCTCTCTGGGTGGCAAACCTGCCCACTGTCTACCAGACATGTGCCCGTTGCAATTTTCCGCTGCCTTCAGTTAGCTCTTTGTAGTGACCGAGTAACAACGTGCATCGTAGCAAATATCAGTGAGAGTTCTTTCTTCAAATGAACACCATATCGATGGATACAATTTCGTGTCAGGTGAAAAAAGGTGATTTTACATTAGTGAAGGAAAACAAATTGAAATCGGATACGTATTTGATAGCAACGAAAGGATAAAAGATATAGTGGCTTATTTTGCATGTAAAAAAGTATATTCCTACACTGGCCACAAAAGTGGAACTTCATATTTGCTAAAACATTCGTGGGAGCCTGGACAAAGTAGCATGATTACTTATTTAAATACCAAGAGAGACGTGAAAGTTCCTGAAGTTCTGCCAAATTTGAAGACAGCCGCGACAGAAAAACTTATCAATCTTGTCAGCAAAGACATTTTACCATTCGAAGTTGCGTGTGGATCTCGGTTTCTCGAGACGGCACAGTTTCTTATTGATGTGGAGGCCAAGTACGGTGCAGTGAGTGCTAAGGAACTGCTACCTCATCCAACCACCATACCCAGAAATTGGAAGGGAACGTCCGATCGTCTGTGTCAAACTGTCTCCGCAGAAGTGAAGAATATATTCAGAGATACAGGTGGAGCACTAACTGTCGATTTATGGACTGATTAGTACCGTAAAATAAACTATCTGGGAGTGACTGCACATTATGTTAATTACGAAAAGTGAAACTTGAGGATCGAGCGTTGTGCACCAGAAATTTTGAGAGTGAGATTAAAAAAACAGGAAAAAACATTAAAATTGAATTAATTAAGATACTACGGTCGTTCGATTTATTCAATGCTGTGAATAACATCGTGTTCGTTACGGATAGAGGTCCAAATTTTGTGGCAGCACTTCGCCAATACAAGAGGCTCTCGTTCTCAGCACACATTCTTAATACTGTGGAGCACACGACTCGAGGAGACGCGAATGATGGGAAGAGTGACGTGCAGCGACTAATAAATTCCTGTCGAGCTATCAAAACTTTCTTTAAAAGATCTGGTCTTCAGAATCGCCTTCAGAAGTCATTGAAAGGAGATATAGACACACTATGGAACAGTAAATTGGATATGTTTGAGTCTATTAATTCACAATGGTTTGAAGTTCTGTCAATTTTGTCAGAGAAAAATCAAGATAATTTGATTGATTCTATAGACAAGAGGATGTTGGGAGATATAATAACCTTTCTGACACCGTTTAAAATAGCTTCTTGTGATCTCGAAACCTCCAAAACCCCTACGCTTTATTTATGTGTGTTGTGGAAGTTAAAACTTATCTCCTTCCTTGAAAAAAATGAGGGAGGCAGCCCATTTCTGATAGATTTAAAGAGTACAGCCAAATCTATTTTAATCAGCAAATGGGACATAACAGTAACCCATAAACTTGCAACGTTTTTGAATCCAAAATATAAAAACCTAAAATTTCTTAACAGTGCCGAAGAAGATGAAGTTGAAAAGGAAGCGAAAATTATGTTGCGAGAAATTGTCCACAGTTAAGGGGCTCCGGAAAGGCTCAAAATCATGAAAAGTTCAATTTTTACTTTTTTGCGTTTTCTGAATCTGCAGGCTATTACCTTTTAATAGATATATAATTTATTCAATTCCGAAGACTACAACTATTTTTAAATTTTTTTTGAAATGTGTTCTACATGGGCGTGACCCACTGTGGCGCTGTTAAACTGCTGTCAAATGGTGTTATTATTAACGTCCGTGTTCATCAGGTACATTTTAGTGATGTGAGATAAAGTATGTGTTGTGGCTAACCTGTGATGATTCAATATATATCGCTGGTGTGATTGTCTATTGTTTCATGTTTATTTACTCTGTCGTTATCTCGAAAATATTCGTAATTAATTCTGTTTCTTGAGTCTCTGTTTTGTTGAAGTGTAATAATGAGTAAAAGTAAAGTTATTAGAAATCCTCTGAAGGCTTTTAAGAAAAGGAGAAATGTTGGAAAGCCAAAGGTATGTGTTATTACTGTAAACAATAAAGACGATAACCAAGTGAGTGAACCTAACCTCTCAAGTACACCTGCCCATAGCAGTCAAAGTGGGAAAGAAAATACTTCACAGAAGAAGCTTGGTTCAATGAGTGAAAACTATGAATGTTTTATGGGCAAATCGGATGTGAATGAAATATTTGATATGTCGGTTCTCAAAGGAATTTTTTCAAACTGTAAGATGTATTCATTGTAGTGAAGTTGGTCTGGAACTCTCCATAATAAAGCACGTAGGACTTGCTAGTGAAATACAACTGAAATGTGATAAGTGTTCATACATGACCACCTTTTGGTACAGTGTTGCAGTAACTGCAACTGAAGAAAATGGTAGCAAAATCTACGAACACAACAACGAGCGATGCTTGCTTTAGACAAGGAACGGCTTCGGGCTGCAGACAGGGCTGTAAAGAGTCTAGAAATACAAGCAAGAGTAAACAGGAGGGGGAACAAGAGGAAGCTGGAGGAGGAGTTTGCAGAGGATGAAGATAATCCATCCTATGGACCTGGAATGCACTAAAAAGTTAATCCAATCTTTGTCGCTCGATTCCCAAAACTTTTATTTTCTCATACTAATTACATGTTTTCTAAGGATCTTCCAAACATATTTGTTTCAGACTTTCAGTAAATGTTACACAGTACCTTCTGCATAATTTAACACAGCCTTTTTCCAAAAAACTGTATATTTTTGAATATATAAATAAAAAATTGCAAAAAAATGTTGTGAATTTTCATTACAATTGAAAAAAAAAATCATCTTTAATAACTGAACTAAAATTTTGTAAAATCCCTGTGTTAAGTTGTAGCCCATATTCCAATAAATATTCTGTAAAAAGTTCAACTTCCTACCTCAAATACTTTGTGAGGAAAGATGTAATTTATAAGCGTTATTTTAACATTGCAAGTATGAGGCGTTCCGGAGCCCCTTAAAAGATAAGGAGGAAACAACATCTGGAATTCCTGGAAAAAAAAAAAAAAAAAAAAAAAAAAAAAAAAAAAAAAAAAAAGCAGAAGTCTGACGTACTTTTTAATGAATTTGAAGATTCCTTAGAAGATGAATCGACGAGAGATCTTGACTTTGCGTCAGTTGAAATTCTGAGATACACGAATTTTCGGAAGGCATCGACCTGATAGCTTGGTGGCATGGACGTGAAAACGTCTATCCGCGTCTTTCCAAACTCGCATACCTTGTGCACTGCATTCCAGCGTCCAGCGCGCCATCTGAGAGAAGCTTCTCTACTGCGGGACAAATAATGCGGGACCGACGCACGTCTTTGAAGCTACAGACGATTGATGACATCATGTTCCTGCATAGTAATCTTCCAAAGTAGAAAGGTACTTGTACAGCTTCCCTTACTTCACTGTATTTTTTGGGCTTATCTGAATTAGTTACAATTTTTTTTTCATCTGATTCTTTCTTTTACAGAATTTCAATCAGAAGCAAGCAGAAGATGAAAATATTTAATCTGAAGCCTGTGAGTTTTTATTGTAATATTTATAGTAAAGAATTTCCTCGACATATTGTTAGTATTTTTACTATTCCCAACAAGAAAATTTAAGTAGCATTAGGTAAAAGAAGGAAATATTTAACAAGCAATTTGTTTTGTTGTAATTTTCATATTAAAGAGCTCAATTTTAAGTTTTTACTCTTCGCAACAAGAACATTCAACAGCTAACACGTCAATATTATTAAACTAAGTAATGATGATCTCATAAGTGCCCACCTAAATTTTAGCGTGCACTACAGTAACATTTGCAGCCGCCGAGCATTGTCACTCTTTGTGAACAGTGAAACAGCCCGGCTGGAGCGGTGGCACGTCGAGCCTTGTAATTAATTACAAGTGGGACTTCAAACTACGGCTGACGACCACCAACAAGCTGTGACTGCGATAGCCCGTGAAAGATTATTCTGATCACATTGAAGACTTACAAAATATTCAAATCATTCAAAATAATAATGTGTCTTTTAATTTACCAGCCAATTAGTAAAGATAAGGGCTGAAATTCTTAACAAAAATGAACATTTTAACTGTAACTCGGTATTGCTTAATAGGGAATAGTGCCTAACATTTCAGTTATGAGACAGTGGTTTTTATATATACATCTTGAATCGTTTGCAGTGCCATTAAACGCCGAAAAAAATACTTTTTAACATTGATAGTATTAACTGCGAAATCTACTGCAAATTTTGTCATAGTAATTTAGACCAATGTTGAGGATGTTTTAAAGTGTGAAAAACTTTGGCTAGTTGAGAATGAAACAGACATTTCATTTATTGCTAGGTCTTAATTAGATAAATCAGCCAAAAGGTGAGGTTCGAAATTTCAATCGTATTTAAAGCTAAATGAACTCCTAATTTATATAAACACTGATTTTGTTGTTACTCTTCGGAAGACGAGTTATTTCTTCCAGACAACGTCTATTATTGCTGGCAGTTTAACTTTTTCACAGGTGCGCCAGCGTTTTGCAGTGTAGGCCTCATACTGTAAATATTTTCACCTGGAAATGACGAGGACAGAACGCGTAAGCTATAATATAATCATCAGCTGACATGAATGGCTTCAAAATTTGACACATTCAAGCAATGAGTACAAAAAAACTGTCGGTAAATGATGCAATGTGCTAGTAACAGTTTAAAACCATCGTCATTTTCAGCTGCCTTGGCACAAGAGCAGCGAAATATAATTGTTTCTATGCACGTATTTTCATCATTTAATACTATTACATTGAATTTTAATTTTTTAAATAGCGTTTCCAATCCCACAATATCCGAGCCGCTACTATGTGTGCTCCGGAGCGCCAATGCTTTCCTGTTTGGAATGGTCTGCTGTAGAGTAGGTATAGAGCATTTCCTGTGATTTAAGAAGTCAAAAGTAGTTAAGTTGTCACAGAAATGGCACCCTAACAATAACTATGTCATTACATACCAGTATTCTAAGTACTACTGTCTATTACTATTAATTACTCATTCAAAACTTAAATATATGCGGGTGCGGATAAGGAACTTGCGGATTAATTGATGCGGATGCGGTTGCGGATTAGGACCTTGCGGATGCGAATTGCACTTTCTTATCCGCGCAGACCTCTAGTGATGGTCCTATTGACAATCCTCTATATTGGGAATAAAATTCTTTTATGTCATACATGTGTGTTAATGTTGTGTTTTGGTCCTTTTTCCAGTAGGTATTTCTCTTGTTTGGTGAGATTAATGTCAGTTGCTTATAAAAAATACTCTAACGGATGTGATCGCTAAACACATATTCAGAGTACCCAAATATTTAATGTAAATGTGGCACACAGTCTAGATTTTCGTTGAATGCTTGCAGAAAAGTCCAATAATTTGCTGCTGGATACGAAAGCCATTAATTTTGGTAATATTAGCTACAATTCATAGGTTCAGTCACACACAATTCTGCCAAAGGACTAACACTTTCAGAAGAAAGCGCGAGTGCACACATACACACACACACACACACACACACACACACACACACACACTCACGTAATGCCGTTGGCCACGGGGGGAGAGTTGAGGGGAGGAGGAAGAGCGAATTCTGGGAATAGAGAGGGGTGGCAATTCCAGGAATGTTGACGTCAGCAGTTCTAGGAACGCTGGTGCTGACATCGGCAACTTTTGCTCCCATCTCCTACTGCTCTCCTCCTGATGTCTTGTCCCAACGTTTCAACGACTTTCGTAACAATCATCTTCAGGTGAAGTTCGCTTGGGCACGAAACTCATTAAAACGTTGAGACGAGATGACACCACTACTCGGCTGATCACCCGAGTAGATATTGTCGTTTGAATATCCCGAAAAAGCCTACAATCACATACATGTAGGCACACTGCCGGAAAAAATGCAAAACCCTCAAGGACAAGGTCACTTCTTTTGACAAGTTCAGCATTGTAAGAGTGTTTGATGATAAATTCACACTACATGAAACACACAAATCTCAGTAAAGAGTGTCAAAACAGTAGCATCAATAGACGGTGTAACCTCCTTTGACGGCAATGCAGGCATGTATTCTAGTTTGCAAACAATCATAAGGGTGCCTAAAGGAATCCTGCCATAGACTGTCCCAAGTATCTCGCGCCATTTTTTCTAATTCGGCAACGGTTCTTGCAGGCCCTGCTAACGAGTAAGTTCTCTCTTTATCATATCCCACACGTGTTCAATTGGCGATAGATCTGATGATCTTGCTGGCCAGGGCTGTTGTTGAACATCATGAAGGGCACCTTTCATGTCTGCAGCTGTGTATGGACATGCATTGTCCTGCCGAGAAACGGCAGTAGCACGGGATAACATCCTTTGTAACGTAGCGGGCAGTGCATACTTTACCTTGCAGAAACACTAGATGTGACCGCTAGTTGTAACTGATGGCTCCCAACACCATAAGGCTTGGCATGCGATCTGTGTACCGTGTGTGAATGCACTCTGGAATAGGCAGCTTCTTAAGTCTGCGAAATACACGTGTACGTCCATCACTCAGATTCAGACGTAACCCACTCTCATCACTGAAGACAACAGAGCGCCATTCCACTCGCCAGTGAACTCTTTCACGACACCAGAGTGGCAATGCTTGGAGGTGTCATGGTGTCAGTGGTAGCCTGGCCAGAGAAGCACGTGATCTTAATCCTGCTGCAAGCAGACAGTTCTCAATGTTTTCAGAAGTTGCAATATTTGTACGAATTTCGTACCTGTACGATGTTCGGTCGGTCATTTCTGCTCGCACTTTGCGTCGAATTTAGAGTGCGTCTGTAGCACACGGACGTCCTGAACTATGTCTAGATGTTTAGGAATGTTCCAGAGACCACCGTCGAAAGCAGCGACACACCACCGATACATTGTGTCCAACGTGTGCAGCTATCCGTCGGTATGTCTATCCAGCTTCCCGCAACCCTAAATGCGATCTCGTTCAAATGGATCTAGCTGTTCAACAGGAGTATGTACTCGTCCGTGGGGCATGCTTGTACTCTAGAATGTAGGTTGGAAACACTCGAAACTCAGTACAGTTACTGTCTGTAGAGTCAAAACAGAGGGCGCACAGGCTGGCCTTCTGAGCGCAATCTGATCAATGACCGTGATAAATGAATCACTAACACTACAACACCTCTGTTTGCACATATTATACCCTGATTCCACTGAAAACAGTCCTTGAGTGTGCTGCACTTTTTTCTGGTAGGGTATTTGTGTTCTTGTATAATATCCCACTATTACTGACGAGGAAGCGATACGTTATAGCGGGTACTGGGAGAGTGCGATCTACCTGTAAATGTAGACACATACGCGACGCTAGTGCGCCCTATTATACAGTGTGTGCTCCAGAGCTAGGAGCCTTTACTAAGTAGACATAATGTCAGACATCGAACGAATCCAGGATAACACTGCTAGGATTTCAACAGGTCAACGTAGCCAATATATAAGTGTTATAGCGGTGCTCAGAATACTTATGGGAGTTGCGCCGCCATATATTGACAACGTTGAATTTGGTTACTTGGAATCTCCCTGTACTTCAGAAACCACTGTAGAAATGGACACGAAGTTTTTACAGGACATTACACGTTATGTTGTTAGTGGACTGAAGTAAGATCTTCGAAATGCATGCAATGGTTTGGAAATACAATTAATATACAGTTAAAATTTTGTCTAATTTTTTGTACTTTCTCCAAAATAATTTTTATTATACATAACATTCTGTTTTCATTTTGATTCAATGGATTCGGTATATCTCTTTTGCAACACCCTCTGTTTCAAGTGGTTCCTGCGATTTAGGGAATAATGCGGCTGATACCGTTGTATCGATACTCGCGCTCAGAGTGTCTCTTTACACACAGCGCTGAGTTCTGTGTTCCAAAAGGGGTGGGCGCCTTGCGCGCGAATGAGGAAATTAAAGAGCCGTCACATGCGATGGACGGGGAAGACTCCTGCTGCAGATCAGGACGCCAATGGAGGTCGCCGCGTGGAAGTCAGCGGCCACGACAGGGCAACGTCTGAAGTGCGGCTTGCTGCTCGGTGTATGGGGAAGTCATGATACAGCAACAAACGAAGATTGTCGTCGACGGTGGCGTGTCTGGGCGCGATCGAGCAAGTGTGTGGGCACCCGCATATTCCCTGTTGCTCAACTACGGGAACGCCAGCATGTATGGACTTCATGTTCAGAAACGGTGATTTTCCTTGTTAAATTGTGCTCCGAATTTCTTGACGGCGAGCTAACTACTGATCGCCGATTTGGGGTTGTGAGCAGTTATGTCAAACAACGTGGCCGTCGTTCCGTCCTTACTGATAGTTGAAGTGTACTAAGCCGGGGTTACAAACTATTGCGGCTTACTGATGGTTTAGACATATAAAGTCAGTTCTTTCTGGCATTGTTCCTTAAGCATTTAAAGATGCAGCGCTTCTGGCAAATGGCTCTGAGCACTATGGGACTTAACTGCTGAGGTCATCAGTCCCCTAGAACTTAGAACTACTTAAACCTAACTAACCTAAGGACATCACACACATCCATGCCCGAGGCAGGTTTCGAACCTGCGACCGTAGCGGTCGCGGGCTTCCGGACTGAAGCGCCTAGAACCGCTCGGTCACAACGGCCGACGCACCACTTCTCACTGGGTCACTGAATACTGGGTTGATTTTATCGAAGAAGAGTAATGGTAGTTGTCAGGCAAATTGTTTGCTGGTAATCAATTTAATCACGCGGTATATTTTGTGCCACGGGGGCGACGGCCTTGCCGCTGTGGATACACCGGTTCCCGTCAGATCACCGAAGTTAAGCGCTGTCGGGAGTGGCCGGCACTTGCCTGGGTGACCATCCAGGCCGCCATGCGCTGTTGCCATTGTCCGGGGTGCACTCAACCTCGCGATGACGATTGAGGAGCTACTCGATCGAATAGTAGCGGCTCCAGTCAAAGGAAACCATCATACGACCAGGAGAGTGGTGTGCTGACCACATGCTACTCCTATCAGCATCTTCAGTGAGGATGACACGACGGTCGGATGGTCCCGATGGGCCACTTGTGGCTTGAAGTGCTTTCTTTGTGCCACGAATGACTGTTTTCTAGGATAATCAATGCTCACGTTTTCTAAAGGCAAGAGGCTCGGCGCTACCAAATTAACTGTGCAGTATTTCTTTTAGTGCAATCGATAGTTGTCCTCTTGTAATTCATGTTCTCACTGGAGGCAAAGGCAAATCAGTAAATGTGACTGTGGATTAATTTTCCCTGTGCACTAAAAGACTATGATGACCATAGTTGTTGGTTAAAAGGCAAGCTTGTCAGATCAATATGTACGTGTTTTAGCCTCGTACCTTCTAAGAGTTTAACAGCCTTGAAACTGAACAGTATTTCTCTGTTTCACAAGGTGCATTTCTTTTTGTTACGCGCCCGTCCTGTGGGGCGACGGCCTGTCTGTATCATGCACCTAGTGGAGGCGTGGTCGACTGCTGGGCCGGCGTGTATTCGTGTTATTGTATTTTTTAAATTGTTTAATGGATTCATCTTCGTTATATTAATTGGTTTGTCCATGGTGGTCACTTTGTAGATAATTTTGATTTTAAACTAAAGACTAAGCTTTTGATGTCGAACATACTGCAGCTTTGTACAGATTTAACTAAACAATTTTGGTATTGGTTCTTTAAGTAACCGATGATTACTGGGTTGCTTTATCACATAGGATTAATTAATTAAATTATGTATCTGTGCTTATACCAGGATTTAAAGTTGTAAATCTCCTTATGACTTATGATTTTCCCTGAGATATGTGCTGCTTCACCTTTACATGGTCAATAGTACTTACTGCTAGTGTGTACACAATAATTGTTCTGAGAAATAAAATTTGTTATTGTATTTGCTGCTATGGGCTCAGTGATTTCCACTCCCGGATACCCATGTCCTGTTATTACATTTCAGTATCTGAAAATGCAAATTTTCAGAAACAGCTTCCAAAGTTAGAAATGACTAAAATTTACTTAATATACGTTTAATTTTTTACTTTTACTCACTCAGAGGTACCCTGCACCATACTATGTATCATCCGCTTGATCATTTTCTCATTCTTTTTTCCCTTGCCATTATTTTCTCACTTGTGGCCTGGTTAGTGGCCATTTCCGCAGCTTACTATGCTTTATCTATGCGAACCTTGTCCATCTGTTGAAGATGTTGCCATTATTCAGAGCAATAACAGCATCACAGACGCCCTCATTTGAGTGTCTTCCTCCCAACAAAGACACTTCGCGAATCTATGTGAGATTGGTAGAATCCTCATTTGGATTCTGAGTCTCCCTATGTAAACATTTTTTCAACAAATCAGTATGTACCGGATAAATGAAATTTATATATTCCATGACTGCTTCTGTTGTGGAATGATCCTGTCTTTACGAAGTATTTGAGTATTGGGGTTGCAATATTTACACCATGAATATGGTCCAGGAGGGCAAAGTTGATGTTTTGGTTTGTCATCTGGTAACTGTTTGTGGAAGAAGGTTGGCCACACTACCTGTCTTATTCTGAACAAATCGACAGCCTTATTCCAAAGAGCTGCCCAATGATATTGTTGTAATTTCTCAATAATGTTGTCTGTCAGCCTACCCCTCATTGATTTACGATCATAAAGTAACTTGTTTCTCAAACTTAGTGTCGTCTTCCAAAGGCTGGATTCCATCCTCTTCTGGACGATACTCACACATTCTTGTTTTGTGATAATCTTATCACCATAAGTTCGAGGTGCTACAACACCGTTATATGCTTTGGAACCCCCAACATCTAAGAATCTGGAGTAACCAACACCCCTCTCTTTCACGGATCTATTGAAAATTTCACACTCATCAGTGTTTCAACCGAATTCTTAAAACTTTCACATACAACTTGGTTTCATATTGTTAGCGCCCGCAGGCGGAAATTTGAGTTTTCAATTTTAACGGAGGACCAGGAATTTAACGGACTATATAGGGTGGTCCATTGATAGTGACTGGGCCAAATATCTCACGAAATAAGCGTCAAACGAAAAACTACAAAGACGAAACTTGTCTAGCTTGAAGGGAGAAACCAGATGGCGCTATGGTTGGCCCGCTAGATGGCGCTACCATAGGTCAAACGGCTATCAACTGCGTTTTTTTGAAAATAGGAACCCCCATTTTTATTACATATTCGTGTAATACGTAAAGAAATATGAATGTTTTAGTTGGACCACTTTTTTCGCTTTCTACATCTACATCTACATCTACATTGATACTCCGCAAGCCACCCAACGGTGTGTGGCGGAGGGCACTTTACGTGCCACTGTTATTACCTCCCACACTGATGAGCAATACTCAAGTATAGGTCGAACGAGTGTTTTGTAAGCCACCTCCTTTGTTGATGGATTACATTTTCTAAGCACTCTCCCACTGAATCTCAACCTGGTACCCGCCTTACCAACAATTAATTTTATATGATCATTCCACTTCAAATCGTTCCGCACGCATACTCCCAGATATTTTACAGAAGTAACTGCTACCAGTGTTTGTTCCGCTATCATATAATCATTCAATAAAGGATCCTTCTTTCTATGTATTCGCAATACATTACATTTGTCTATGTTAAGGGTCAGTTGCCACTCCCTGCACCAAGTGCCTATCCGCTGCAGATCTTCCTGCATTTCGCTACAATTTTCTAATGCTGCAACTTCTCTGTATACTACAGCATCATCCGCGAAAAGCCGCATGGAACTTCCGACACTATCTACTAAGTCATTTATATATATTGTGAAAACCAATGGTCCCATAACACTCCCCTGTGGCACGCCAGAGGTTACTTTAACGTCTGTAGACGTCTCTCCATTGATAACAACATGCTGTGTTCTGTTTGTTAAAAACTCTTCAATCCAGCCACACAGCTGGTCTGATATCCCGTAGGCTCTTACGTTGTTTATCAGGCGACAGTGCGGAACTGTATCGAACGCCTTCCGGAAGTCAAGAAAAATAGCATCTACCTGGGAGCCTGTATCTAATATTTTCTGGGTCTCATGAACAAATAAAGCGAGTTGGGTCTCACACGATCGCTGTTTCCGGAATCCATGTTGATTCCTACATAGTAGATTCTGGGTTTCCAGAAATGACATGATACGCGAGCAAAAAACATGTTCTAAAATTCTACAAGAGATCGACGTAAGAGATATAGGTCTATAGTTTTGCGCATCTGCTCGACGACCCTTCTTGAAGACTGGGACTATCTGTGCTCTTTTCCAATCATTTGGAACCCTCCGTTCCTCTAGAGACTTGCGGTACACGGCTGTTAGAAGGGGGGCAAGTTCTTTCGCGTACTCTGTGTAGAATCGAATTGGTATCCCGTCAGGTCCAGTGGACTTTCCTCTATTGAGTGATTCCAGTTGCTTTTCTATTCCTTGGACACTTATTTCTATGTCAGCCATTTTTTCGTTTGTGCGAGGATTTAGAGAAGGAACTGCAGTGCGGTCTTCCTCTGTGAAACAGCTTTGGAAAAAGGTGTTTAGTATTTCAGCTTTACGCGTGTCATCCTCTGTTTCAATGCCATCATCATCCCGTAGTGTCTGCATATGCTGTTTCGAGCCACTTACTGATTTAACGTAAGACCAGAACTTCCTAGGATTTTCTGTCAAGTCGGTACATAGAATTTTACTTTCGAATTCAATGAACGCTTCACGCATAGCCCTCCTTACGCTATCTTTGACATCGTTTAGCTTCTGTTTGTCTGAGAGGTTTTGGCTGCGTTTAAACTTGGAGTGGAGCTCTCTTTGCTTTCGCAGTAGTTTCCTAACTTTGTTGTTGTACCACAGTGGGTTTTTCCCGTCCCTCACAGTTTTACTCGGCACGTACCTGTCTAAAACGCATTTTACGATTGCCTTGAACTTTTTCCATAAACACTCAACATTGTCAGTGTCGGAACAGAAATTTTCGTTTTGATCTGTTAGGTAGTCTGAAATCTGCCTTCTATTACTCTTGCTAAACAGATAAACCTTCCTCCCTTTTTTTATATTCCTATTAACTTCCATATTCAGGGATGCTGCAACGGCCTTATGATCACTGATTCCCTGTTCTGTACATACAGAGTCGAAAAGTTCGGGTCTGTTTGTTATCAGTAGGTCCAAGATGTTACCTCCACGAGTCGGTTCTCTGTTTAATTGCTCGAGGTAATTTTCGGATAGTGCACTCAGTATAATGTCACTCGATGCTCTGTCCCTACCATCCGTCCTAAACATCTGAGTGTCCCAGTCTATATTTGGTAAATTGAAATCTCCACCTAAGACTATAACATGCTGAGAAAAGTTATGTGAAATGTATTCCAAATTTTCTCTCAGTTGTTCTGCCACTAATGCTGCTGAGTCGGGAGGTCGGTAAAAGGAGCCAATTATTAACCTAGATCGGTTGTTTAGTGTAACCTCCACCCATAATAATTCACAGGAACTATCCACTTCTACTTCACTACAGGATAAACTACTACTAACAGCGACGAACACTCCACCACCGGTTGCATGCAATCTATCCTTTCTAAACACCGTCTGTACCTTTGTAAAAATTTCGGCAGAATTTATCTCTGGCTGAATTTGTGATACGTGGTGCTGTAATAGTCACAAACGTATAAGTACATGGTATCACGTAACATTCCGCCAGTGCGGACGGTATTTGCTTCGTGATACATTACCCGTGTTAAAATGGACCGTTTAATAATTGCGGAAAAGGTGGATATCGTGTTGATGTATGGCTATTGTGACCAAAGTGCCCAACGGGCGTGTGCTATGTACGCTGCTCGGTATCCTGGACGACATCATCCAAGTGTCCGGACCGTTCGCCGGATAGTTACGTTATTTAAGGAAACAGGAAGTGTTCAGCCACATGTGAAACGTCAACTACGACCTGCAACAGATGATGATGCGCAAGTAGTTGTTTAACTGCTGTCGCGGCTAATCCGCACATCAGTAGGAGACAAATTGCTCGAGAATCGGGAATCTCAGAATTGTCGGTGTTGAGAATGCTACATCAACATCGATTGCACCCGTACCATATTTCTATGCACCAGGAATTGCATGGCGACGACTTTGAACGTCGTGTACAGTTCTGCCACTGGGCACAATAGAAATTACGGGACGATGATAGATTTTTTGCACGCGTTCTATTTAGCGACGAAGCGTCATTCACCAACATCGGTAACGTAAACCGGCATAATATGCACTATTGGACAACGGAAAATCACGATGGCTGCGACAAGTGAACATCAGCGACCTTGGCGGGTTAATGTATGGTGCAGCATTATGGGAGGAAGGATAACTGGCCCCCATTTTATTGATGGCAATCTAAATGGTGCAATGTATGCTGATTTCCTACGTAATGTTCTACCGCTGTTAGTACAAGATGTTTCACTGCATGACGGAATGGCGATGTACTTCCAATTTGATGGAAGTCCGTCACATAGCTCGCGTGCGGTTGAAGCGATTTTGAATAGCATATTTCATGACAGGTGGATTCGTCGTCGAAGCACCATACCATGGACCGCACATTCACCGGATCTGATGTCCCCGGATTTCTTTCTGTGGGGAAAGTTGTAGGACATCTGCTATCGTGATCCACCGACAACGCCAGACAGCATGCATCAGCGCATTGTCAATGCATGTGCGAACATTACAGAAGGGGAACTACTCGCTGTTGAGAAGAATGTCGTTACACGTATTGCGAAATGCATTGAGGTTGACGGACATCATTTTGAGCATTTATTGCATTAATGTGGTATTTACAGGTAATCACGCTGTAGCTGCATGCGTTCTCAGAAATGATAAGTTCACAAAGGTACATGTATCACATTGGAACAACCGAAATAAAATGTTCAAACGTAAATACGTTCTGTATTTTGATTTAAAACAACCTACCTGTTACCAACTGTTCGTCTAAAATTGTGAGACATATGTTTGTGACTATTACAGCGCCATCTATCACAAAGCGAAAAAAGTGGTCCATTCATATTTCTTTACTTGCTACACGAATATGTAATAATAGTGGGGGTTCCTATTTAAAAATACACAGTTGATATCCGTTTGACCTAAGGCAGCGCTATCTAACGGGCCAACTATAGCACCATCTGGTTTCCCCCTTCAAGCTAGACAAGTTTCGTTCTTTGTAGTTTTTTCGTTTGATGCTTATTTCGTGAGATATTTGGCCCGGTCACGATCAATGGACCACCCTGTAAATACAACAGCTGCAGGCCTTCTCTGAAGCATCGCAGAATCCATGCAGTTGAATGCTGACAAGTTTTCCTTCTGTAATGACTCTCCGTACGACACGAATATTATCTATAATACGAACCCCTCGGTATAGTGTCTCAGGCAATCATCGTTGGTCGTACCACTCGCTCCTTCTAGCTCCTGGATTTCTCCCTTACTGTCTGCGCCCATCCTGTCCGCCTCACCCCCACCCCCACCTACCTTGGCCTTACCATTGACCGTCACCTCACCTGGATCCCTCATCTCTGCTCCATCCAATCCAAAGCCCACAACCGTCTCCGACTCCTCAAACTCCTCTCTGGCCGGACATGGGGGTTGCACCCCTCTACCATCCTCCACACCTACAAATCCTTAATCTGTCCCATCCTCTGTTATGCCAGTCCTGCCTGGATATCTGCCCCCTCCCCCTCCAGATCCTTGAACGTCATGCACTCCACCTCGCCTTCCGTATATGCCTCCCATCCCCCACGCGGATCCTATATGATCTCATTCCTTTCTCCCATCTGCTCCTATTCCTCGAACATATCCGCATACTCTACACCTCCCACCGTCTTGAACCCCCTCACCCCCTGGTTGCTCCTCTCCTCTCCCATCCCTGCCCCCTGCCACGTCTTCACCGTTGTGTCACCCCTACCCTCCATCTCTACACCCTTCATCCCCTTTCCCAAGGTGGCTTCCATCAACTCCCCCTCCCAGATGATGCCCTCTCACCCTCCATTTATCCCTCCTATCAACTCTGATCCTCACTCCCCCTCCTCTCCTCTGTCATTTCCCTGGACTCCCTCTTCTCCCCTTCCATCCTGTTTTCTCCCCACTAAACCTCTCCCTACCTCCCTTCTCCTCCTCCCCTGAGTCCTTTTGTATTCCCCTCCTCTGCCTACCCCACTCCCTGTCGCGTCTGCCCAGCGCCCCCCACCCCTCTTATGGGTCCTCATCCTCCATCAGCTCCTTTCCCGGCTCCCCCCCCCCTTTTTTATTTTCCCATCATCTGTCCAGTTTTCCCCCACCTGCTCTCGGCTGTGGTATGTCACATTTGCCAACTTTTTAGTGCAGTGTTTCAGTGACTGTTCAGTGTTGTTCGTCTTTCTCGTGTTGCGAACAGAAACCACGCTGTCGCTGGGTGTGAATTTTATGTCATTTGCGAACAGAAACCAGACTGTCGCCGTGTTTTTTTAATTTTCTGTCTGTTGTTTTACCTGTCTGCTTTGTATGTATTTTCTTAGCGTCATCATCCCTCTGTTCTTTGTTTTAAGTTGCACGATTTCTTTTCGCCATGTTCCTCTTTAAGTCTCCGATTTTATCGCCTGTTTTTATTATTTATTCTCTTCATCTTTCTAACAAAAGTCTGTAGGCTGAAGAGCGGCATACTAAGCTGCTGCCAGCCCGCCCCCTTCGGGGGGAATTGAAATTCAATAAAGGAAAAAAAATATATAGTGTCTGCCACATGCAATTCAACTCTTGGGCCAAGGGCTCGTCCTATGTCAACTGAAGCTGCCACAGACGTTGCAACAAGACTTTGAATGTGGTAACAATGAGACTGATTAATCCCAGAGGATCAAAAATGGATGACGTGACAGCCAGTACAATGCGTTTTGTGAAGCTGTAGACCTTACATGCTGGTTTAACGTTATTCACAATTTGCAGCTGATCAGCAGCTGGGTGCCAGAGTAAACCTGAAGTTTTGATATCCTCGGCGTAACAAGCCATATGTGTACTTGTGTCTCTCTTAACTCTGAGGGGATATTTTCGAGGAATTCCACACTGTTACTGGACCACTTCCATAATGAGAAACGACCTTTCTTCAAAACCTTCGTAAGATCCTGTTGGACTTTGATTGCAGCCTCTACCGTATCGCAACCTCAGATACAATCGTCCACATAGAAGTCATTAGCAAGAATGTTTGCTGCCTTGTTACATCTGCCCTCCTCATGAGCTAATTGTAACAGACATCGTACTGCAAGAAAAGGTACACAGGCCATTCTGTACGTGACTGTCTTTAGCTGCTATTCCTGCAGAGGTGCAGATCTGTCGCTCCTCCACAGTATTCTTTGGTAGATACGATCTTCATCCGTTACCAGAACTTGCCGATATATCATCTCTATGTCAGCTATGAAAGCAATTTGATGCTTGCGGAAGCGTAATATTATGGAGCACAAATTTTGTTGAATCGTTGGCCCAACCATCAACAAATTGTTTAGCAACAAATTAGAGCTCGTTTTGGCCGGACAATCAAAAACTACTTTTGTTTTGGTAGTCGAACCGGCTTCCTTAAGAACTGCATGGTGTGGCATGTAGTATGAAATGGCAGCAGGTGTAGCTACTGGTTCCATATGTCCTAAGTCTTTATATTCCGTCATAAACTGTGTGTAGCTTTCTTTAAGCTTTGGGTGATTCGCTAGTTTCTGTTCAATCTGAGAGAAGCGATCTGCTGCAGTGTTGAAAGATTCGCCTAATTTACTTGGCTCTTCGCGAAACGGAAGATGGACAACGAATCTGCCTGGGGAATCTATCGTTTTGTGTTGCACGAAGTGCGCTTCACATTGTTCCTCTTCTTTCGTCATTACATCACGATTTAATTCTTCTATCTTCTCGAAGTTCTTCAAGAGTGTTTGAACATCAGTGTTCGTTTTTACAAAGCACGACACAACCGGACGTCGTGACGAAATGTTGTGCTCCACCGTTTGATACAGACCAGATATGACCCAACCTAGTTCTGTCTCTTGAAGCACAGGATGGTCAGTTCCTACGGAGATAGTCCTTGATTTGTGAATGTATGGTCGAAATTCTGCTCCTAGCAACACGTCGATCTTTCCAGGTGACCAAAACTCTGGATCCAAGAGTTGTACATTTGGCAAGTGCCACGTACTGGGATCAATTATTTGTTCAGGCAAGGCGTCAGTTATCTTTGGCAAAACTAAGCATTCGACAGATGACAAAGTTGGTTACACAGGAACCCACTAGTACAGAGACACGGTGTTTTGTTTCTGAGCGGGTTGCACCTGTCCCTTGAATCGGTACTCTGCTGTGCCATTTTTGAAGTCTGGGGCGTTGTGCACATGTTTCTGATATGAAGCATGACTGTGCCCCAGAATCTAATAGAGCACGACAAGTCTACCATTTTCCACTGATATCTTGCAACCTTATTCTCGCTGTCTCAAGGAGACTCGTTTGCCTGGACTGATCTTCTGTGAACAATAGCTCGATGTAGTTGACTGATGTTTGTCATTGCGTTCGTGTTGCATGTCACCTGCACACTCTTTCATTGGCGCATTTTGTGTCCATTGTGATTCTGCATGTAATAACGTGCGGTGCCGTTTACCACAGGTATGACTGGTAACGGAGTTGCACTGAGAAGCCCTGCGATCATTCTTCCGACAATTGTAGCACAAGTTGTTGTGCATCACAACAGCCTTGCGTTCACTACACGTGGCTTGTTTGAATTTGCTGCACTTGTGCAGCGCGTGAGGCTGGTAGCACATGAGCACATGACACATGCAGTACGTGTAGCGACGGATGATTGTTTCGAATGCCCTAATTGCTTGGTGATGGGGGCATTCTGATGTTTATTAATAGTTGTGCCGTGATGTTGTGATGCTATACTCCTGGCTATTTCTAAAGATTTAGATTTGTTCTCGAGAAAGGCACAAGTTTCTTTAATTGTTGGAAAGCTACTCGAACTCAGACTGGCTTCAAACTCGGTTCTTATAGAATGTTCAACCCTTTCTACAAGGAGCTGTGACGTATTTATATCTTGCAAAGAGACATCTAGCTGTAATGGCATCAGCGCATGCACACTGCTTAAAGCTTCGTTTAATAGTGCACGAAGTTCACTTGAACATGGCTTTGTCATTGCCGGTAGCATCAACAGTTACTTTAAGTGTGCTGATGCAATCAGTCGAGGATTATTATATCTATTACAGACCAAATCAAAGGCTACCTTAGAGTTATTATTAGTCACAGGGAGATGGGCAATTACATTGTGTGCTTCACCTGTTAATGAACTCAGCAAATGATGAGAAAATATACATATTCGCCATTTAGCATACGAGGCGTGCGGGCCTCGACATGTGACAGCCGCCCGATCGAGTGTCCATTCACAACTACAAATCTCTTCCTCGCCGCGGTGAGAATCCCGCTAGGTGCCCTCGGAGTGGTGACCCACTGACCACTGTCCCTATATTACCTTCGAAAATGCTACCAATAGAAGAAAAAGAAATTCGGCTTTATAAAATTGCAAACCAAAGCGTTCTATTTGAAAAGTTACCGGCTTTATTTGATTTTTAACATTTTAAACAGGTGCCGGCGATATTAAAAAAAAACATATAAAATTGATTCCATGCAAGTTTATAAATGATTTGTATACTATTTTATTAAAATAAAGCCAAATTTTGTAATGAGATGAAATCTAAGGATATCAAAAAATTTTTTTTGCTTCTCTAGCTCTCCTTAAATGGTTATCTTGAGAAGAAAAACTGTATAGTTCCCGTGAAACGTTAGTTTAATTTAGATAGCTGGTATTTGACGAACATTGTAACAGTTCTGCAGTCCCGCCGTAAATGTAGCATAGGGTTATGAAAATAAGACAGGAATGAAGGAGAGAACCGAGGTAGACAGTTATTCGTCCATTGCACCATATGTTCGCGCATATGGATAAATAGTGCCCTCGACAGTTTCCTGTTCGGTGCTTACAGACTATACCAGTAAACCCCCGATTGTTTAAAGTATCTAACCCTTATGTATAAAATGTCTTCAAACAACTGAATACAAATGAGGTCTTCTGTTAAATATTTTACGTTAAGCAAGTAAGTGAGAAAAAGTTTAGAAAATGCTTGAAATTATGCTTAAAGTATGTTGGAAGTCGCTAAGAGCTCTTCTTACAAAACACTGAATATGATCTGGGCAACTTGACCTCCATTTTAAGAAAAAGCAAGTTTTTCACGCATTGTAATGCTTATCACGTCATATCTCCTGAACTATTTTTTGTAGAATGATATAATTTTGCAGGTTCATTGGGTGGTATATGTGAATATTTTCTACAAACTATTTTGTGAATAGAGTCGGTAATATAGAAATAGTAAATTAAAGCGTCATGTCGGATGCTGAAGTTTTACAGAATGAACAGCGAAAATGCGGTAAAAGAAAAACTTTTTTCTAGTCAACATCTTGCGATGAGTGTTAATGAGAAAAAATTTCGTGATGGTATGAAATTTTGTGTTAAGTTTGTTGGAAGGCGCTGAGTGCTCTCATGCTCAAACACTGGATGAATGAAGTCCGAGTAGTTGGGTGAGACCAGTTACGCTGCCTCTAGAGAAAAACACACAGTTTCTAACTGCAGTACTTTTCTTACTGTGTTAAACTTTCAACGAAAGTATTTACCTCTTAATAAGTAAATTACGATAGCATTTAAAATTTTTGATTTCGGTGAATAAGTACACGACTTATTGAAAGTCAAGTTTTTGTTGCCCCTGGAAGCCTCTAGATAGGCAACCTCCAACTGAAGTAGGGTTCCAGGTTCTGGGTTCAGGGATAGTCGCTTAGTAGAGTGATATAAACACAGGGTGATCAGCAGCCCTTACCTACGAGCTTCTTGCAACGCTTTCAAATACCAGGAGCAAGAGTTTCATATTCTCTCCCTCGCTATGTGCGAACTGTTAGTCCTACAGAAAAGGTGAAAAGGGCCTTTTTGTAGGAAATTTAATGTAGCAAAATTTTATACTGTGATATGTTTCTCGGTAGAGGCAGTAGTTTTCGAATTATTCAATAAATTTTCTTACATAAAGGTCCTATTGATTTTTGCTGTGGGACTAATAATTTGAGTGTAGTAAGCAAGAGAATATGAAAATGTTCGTGCGGTTTTCTGAAGGTGTTGTGATTGGCTTAAAATCCATAGGTACGTGAAGCATGACATGATATCGTTGCCACTCGTTAGAGCAGCATTCCAATCTAGATACTACAAGTATTTCGAAAGCAACCTTTGTTCTAGACAAAGCTCAGTTATAGTCAGTTCACTTCATTGACCTACGAATAAAGTGGAGCCTGCAATTTGCTTTGTGTAGTGACTTCCATCTGGTCATAACTGTGGGTTCCCTGGTTGCTCTGGGATACTGCTCGTCAGACTAAGGCTCATGAGGCTTTAACACATGAAATATTAGTTCACTTTATCCCATAAATGAATAATAGATTTCTTCAACTTTTACACACTTCCTTGCCACCGGATTTCTTGATAATTTATGTCACTGACTATGAAAGCATCACTTCATGCACAGATTAACAAACTATTCTCTTTCAGTACGAAGTGCAACATTTATGAAAGTACATTTCATCAGAAACTTTAACTGTCAATGTCCTACTTGTCTGCCGTAGCTGAGGTCTCAAACTGGGGCTCAGCTCTTGTGTGCTCGACACTATATTGACCTCAGTGGGAGGGTGCTGCTGTGCTGAGCGGGAGGTGTAGTCTTCTGGAGGGCGTCCGATTCGCCATTGCGGTTCGTAGCGCAACCTCGTTAACCCTTATGTCATCAATATACCTTGGCGACATAGGTGTAGCACCACGATCTGTGGACGATATCACCCTTTTCGAATATGCCTTTGCTACTACTTAGCTTGTCAGACCATTCGAGAATTTTGTAAGCACATTGGTAGCCATTAGAATTGGAACAGCTTGAAGGCAGTATGCAACAAACGCCAAACTGCCAAGCGGTGCACTACATGGTTCTGTATGCAATGACCAGCATTTCAACGCAACCGCACAAAGCACGCACAATTACGCAGTACTTTTCTGGTTCAGGTACTGCATTTGAATGTTGTTTTGATCAGCAAGAGAAATTCGACAAAAACAAGATCGTAGCTTATTGAGACAACGATTTATCACTCCGCGATATTGCTGTCACATTGGTCGGTGTCCCTTGATAGTTATTTGAATATGAATTTTACGGGTTCAGAATATCCATATTCAAGGTCGGGACGCAGGATCCAAACGGCTCCACGCTACCAACTCCCGAAAGAAAAGACGCATCCACTCGCCCATACACGATCGTACAACCACGCCAAGTACTCTGACTCTCTAAACTGGGCGTTCTGCGGTAATACTAGTGTCTACAGGGGCTGTGCGACTATGTCTGGAACAACACGAACTATCAGCATGGCGACTGTTGTATTGACGCGTCGGCAGACAGAGGCCGACAGTGATGAGTTGAACGACGACGTTGGACAGAACAGCAGCACAACATCGTCTTTCTAGACGAGTCGCTATTCTTTGTACAGCATCAACGTAACGGTGGAAGTATCTGCAAGTGGAGGCTCCGAAGAAAACTTAGGGTGCCGGATTCCATTCGACATCGTCATAATGGGGCAGCATCTGGTATGGGATGCATGTAATGCCACTGGGTATACCACAGGATCATAAATTCTGGTTCGGATGGGCGTTAATTTGGACAGCAGGCGTTGCACTGCTCACGTGTTAAGACCAGTCGTTCCACTCTGCCTTAGAGGTTGTCTTCCCATAAGAGACCACAGTGCCGCACGTTGCCCTTACTGTCTAGACCTACGATACAGAAGGTACTCGACTAGTGTCTTAGCCAGCACGTTCTCCAGGTCTCTCACCCACTGAAAACACTTGGACATTGGCTGCAGAGAGACTGGCATAGCACCACTCACCAGCCACTGTGACTGATGTACTCTAGCACGAATTTGTAGCAGTGTGGAATGACGTACCCGTATCTGTCATCCCAGCTCAAGTGGACTCAGTGCCCAATTGCGTCAGAGCTATTGTCGCTGCCATAGGCGGAAGCTCTGTGTTCTACAGTTTGTAAGTAGGCTGTTTATGTTTTCTTATTGGCAACGTTACGTAGCGCTCTGTATGAAAATCACTGGCTGTGCTGTGTGCAGTCTGTGGCTAGTTTGCATTGTTGTCTGCCATTGTAGTGTTGGGCAGCGGCAGCTGGATGTTAACAGCGCATAGCGTTGCGCAGTTGGGAGGTGAGCCGCCAGCAGTGATGGATGCGGGGAGAGAGATGGCGAAGTTTTGAAATTTGTAAGACTGTCATGAACTGCTATATATAATATGACTATTAAGGTAAATACAGTGTTTGTTCTCTATTAAAATCTTTCATTTGCTAACTATGCCTATCAGTAGTTAGTGCCTTCCTTAGTTTGAATCTTTTATTTAGCTGGCAGTAGTGGCGCTCGCTGTATTGTAGTAGTTCGAGTAACGAAGATTTTTGTGAGGTAAGCGATTTGTGAAACGTATAGGTTAATATTAGACAGGGCCATTCTTTTGTAGGGATTATTGAAAGTCAGATTGCGTTGCGCTAAAAAATATTGTGTGTCAGTTAAAGCACAGTCTTGTATAATTCTTCAAAAAGGGGACGTTTCAAGTTCCCTCCCTCTATATCCTCAAATGACATACAAATTTAATTGTCTGTTCTTTCTGCTACTCTGTATGTACACAACAAATAAAATTTCGTTTGTGCTGTGCTTCGTAGCGTTACAATTTTAACCGCCAGCAGCGTAATAATGTACATCAGGCTGAAAGTTTTTGAAGTGTATTTTTTCGTTTCTTTTAATCCTAAATTTACAGATCTAATGAGAAGATTTTTTTATCTATATACATACACACATACTCCGGAAGCCAATGTACGATGCGTGGCGAGGGGTATCTAGTACCACAGCTAATCATTTCCTTTCCTACAATAATGGTGGAAGCAGGAGAAATGAATTAAAATTTGTGCCACCACTGGGACTCGCACCTGGGTCTTCTTGCTTACTAGGCTGCGCCCTGCTGGGGTGCTATTCCAGTGCCTGCCAATAGTAACAACATAAGCGGGAAAATAAACTGTAGATATGAAGTTTGTGTCGAGGAGGGCACTAGACCTGGGCAGTTCGTGCAGAAATATTGATCATAGTACTGCGGTGGTGTAATGGTTAACATTTCTGCCTAGTAAGGTCGGCACGGTAGCTCAGCGTGTTCGGACAGAGGGTTACGTACCCTCTGTAATAAAAAACTGTGTTAATCGGTCATCAACGCACTTAATCGGATGTCTTACGACGTCCGCCCCGAGCAGATAGAACGAACAGACGCGGACAAAATGAGAATTAAAAAAAAAAAAAAAAAAAAAAAAAAAAAAAAAAAAAAAAAAAGAAAGTAAGAAGACCCGGGTTCGAGTCCCAGCTGTAGCACAAATTTTAATTCATTTCTCATGCATTATAAAGATGAGACTTAGACGTCTTAATTATATGATCTATGATGAAGTTTCTTCACCAACAACAAAATACAAAATAAAATCATACACAGCACCAAAACCGCTATACAACAGCATCAAAAGTCAGATGTATACAAGTTCATTTGCAACTCATGTCCAAGCTTCTACATTTGACAAACTGGTAGAAGCTTCACAACAAGATTTAAAGAACACATAGATGCACTCCGTCTCAACAACCTGAACAAGTCCAGCTTTGCCTCACGTCTTGCCCAACACAATCATTCTGCAAACAACATAGAACAAAATATCCAAATACTCCATTTTGCCTACAAAGGCACGATACTTGACCTTCCTGAAGAAACTGAAATATTTATCTACACAAATACAGCACCTACCTACCTACTCAATGACCAAATTGAACTGAGAAACAAATTTTTCCTTCAGAACTTTGAAGATGTACTAGTTCAAAACAAGTAACCACTCATTCAACTCCACACCGCGTCCCCATTCCCACCCGACCCCCTCCCTAACGCCCCCCACCCCCCATCCCTCTCCTTACATCCTAACTGCACTTGTGTCAATGTAATATCATACCACAGCATAAAAGCTCTACTGTATTTCTAAATAGAACAGCCCTCTACTGTTAGCATAAATCAGTGCTTTTATACATATTAATTCTAGCTGGAAGAAACAGAAGCTGCCTATACGAATATTCCAGCTCACTTTAATGTAAGAACAAAAAAGACAACAGTTCACTTGAACTTTTGTTCCTGGTTTTTAAATATAAAGTGTACGGTCATACAAACAGCTTTAGTCCATTACAAACACTATAATTTTTATACATATACCTTTAGCTAAAATAAACAGAATCTGCTCTTTCTAATATCCCAGATCATGTTAACATAACAACAGAAGTAAGTTAAGAGTTCATTTGAAGGTCTGCTATTAATTAAAAAATTTAAATTTAAATATAAAGATCCTAGTCATACAGACAGCTGTATTTCATTGCAAATACAATAACTCTGTATCATTAATTCCTGGCCAATCATGATTAAAATATTTGCTATAAACTGCCTGTATTATACGTAAATATACAAATAGAAATAAGATATCAGGTCACCTGAAGTTTGTTCTTATAGTATTTTATTTATTTATTTTATTTTGTGTTCTCATGTTACCGCCAGTCTGATTAAAATATTTGCCCTTATATTGACCTTAATACATGTAAAAAAGTAGGCCTATGCCATATCTTTTTGTCAAGATCTTTGTTACAAGCAACAGTTGTAAAGCGCATGCTGGATGCTGGAAAAGTCTCGCTGTCAGAGTGTAAAGTAATACAGATTGTGTGGAAGTGTATGTAGTGATGTAACAAGTGGACGTCAAAATTGTGGCAGAGAGATGGACACTAACCGAAAAGAGCCGCCCATACTGCCGCAGTAAGTAAAAAACTAAATTTACATCCATATCGGCAGATAAGCAATAGTCATGGCGATACGTTAAAGCGTGTTCCATCTTTCTGTCATAGAGCCAGCACCCAGCATTATGCTAGAAATAATTATGTAACTTCCAGAAACCATCTGAAGATGAACCTGAAAAGGTTCGACAACCGGTTCGTGGAATAAAACATAATTATTCAGAAAAGTGACTGGTTGCAGTTTTATATAACTTAATTACTATAATTTCCTTTTCTGTTCCACTCGCAAGAAGAGCGAGGGAAAGACGACTGTCTGTATGCCTCTATATAAGTTCTAATTTCTCGTATCTTATACTCGTGGTCCTTACGCGAAATGTACGTTGGCGGCAGTAGAACCGCTCTGCAGGCAGCTTCAAACGCCTTTTCACTGTATTTTCTCAACAGAGTTTCCCAGAAACGGACCTCGCCTTCCACAGGGGATTCCCATTTGAGTTCCCAAAACATCTCTTTAAAGCTTGAGTGTTTTTCGAACCTACCGATATCAAATCTAGAAGCCCACCTCTGAATTGCTTCGATGTTTTCCCCAATCCGGCTTAGTACGGATCCAAAGCACCCTAGCAGTACTCCAGAAAGGGTCGCACTAGCAACCTACGTGGGGCCTCCCTTACTGCCGGCCGCTGGTGGCCGAGCGGTTGTAGGCGCTTCTGTCTGGAACCGCGCGACCGCTACGGTCGCAGGTTCGAATCCTGTCTCGGGCATGGATGTGTGTGATGTCCTTAGGTTAGTTAGATTTAAGTAGTTCTAAGTTCTAGGGGACTGATGACCTGAGATGTTAAGTCCCATAGTGCTCAGAGCCATTTGAACCATTTTTGAACCTCCCTTACAGATAAACCAGTTCCCCAAAATCCTCCCAATAAACCGAAGTCGACCATTCGCCTTCCCTACTACAGTCCTCACGTGCTCGTTCCACTTTCATATCGCTCTGCCATGTTATGCCCAGATATTTAAACGACGTGACTGTGTTGACACTACTAACACCGTACACAAAATTGCGGGTTAGTTTTTCCCACTCATCCGCATTAATTTACATTTTTATGCATTTACAGCTAGCTGCCATTCATCACACCAACTACAAATTTTGTCTCCGTCGTCGCCGCGCGGGATTAGTTGAGCGGTCTAGGGTGCTGCAGTCACGGACTGTACAGCTGGTCCCGGCGGAGGTTCGAGTCCTCCCTCGGGCATGGGTGTGTGTGTTTGTCCTTAGGATAATTTAGGTTAAGTAGTGTGTAAGCTTAGGGGCTGATGACCTTAGCAGTTAAGTCCCATAAGATTTCACACACTTTTTTTTTTCTCCGTCGTCTTGTATCCTTCTACAGTCATTCAATTTCTACTCCTTCCCGTACCTCACATCATTAGCAAACAACTGCAGACTGCCGCTTAACCTGTCCCCTTGATCATTTATGCTGACACGAAATAACAGCGGTCCTATCACAGTTCTCTGGGACACTTCTGACGACACCCTTGTCTCAGATGAATACTCGCCGTCGATGACAACATACTGAGTGTACTACTTAATAAGTCTTCGAGCCACTCACATACCTGGGAACCTACGCTTGTACCTTCATTAACAGTCGGCAGCGTGGCACTCTGTCAAATGCTTTACGAAAATCTAGGAATATGGAATCTGCCTGTTGTCCCTCATTCATTGTTCGCAAGATCTCATGAGAGAAAAGGGCAAGCTGAGTGTTGCACGACAGATTCCTTCTAAAACAGTGCTGATTTGTGAACAGTAACTTTTGCCGCTTAAGGAAATTTATTATATCTGAACTGAGAATAGGTCCAAGGATTTTGCAGCGAAAGACGTTCAAGATATTGGTCTGTAATTTTGCGGGTCTGTCCTTTTGCCCTTCTTATACACAGGAGTCACCTGCGCTTTTTTTCAAATCGTTTGGGACTTTGTGCTGGGCGAGAGATTCGCGATAAATGCAAGTTAGGAAAGGGACCAATGTCGCAGAGTACACTTTGTAAAGGCGAATTGTGATTCCATTCAGACCTGAGGGCTTATTTGTTTCCAACCATTTCAGGTTTATTTTCTGTAAGCTAGGGATGAGCGTCTCACCTCCCTGTCGCTCCACCGCAATGTTATGGGTTGCAGCCTTCATAGCAGCACTAGAAATATTTTAGTCGACTTGGGGAGAAGCTGATCACACACGAGATAGGCTTTTCTATGAAGATCTGGAAATTTGAATTGAACAGAAACGCATCAGAAGGATCGTAATATAATTTAGACCTTCGGAGAAGTCTTCTCAGAGTTGGCTCTGAGCACTATGGGACTTAACATCTGTGGTCATTAGTCCCCTAGAACTTAGAACTACTTAAACCTAACTAACCTAAGGACACCACACACATCCATGCCCGAGGCAGGATTCGAACCTGCGACCGTAGTAGTCGCGCGGTTCCGGACTGAGCGCCTGAACCGCTAGACCACCGCGGCCGGCTTCTCAGAGTTCGTGAAGTAAAATTGATGTAAGCTATTCGTCCTTTAGATTACAAGCCTAGCTACAAATCCGAGTATTTCGACCCATAAAAGCTAAAAACGATGATCTATCAGAATAGCTCAATGTTAACGTGAGGAAACAATATATAACAAAAAAATGGCTCTGAGGACTACAGGACTTAACATCTGAGGTCACCAGTCCCCTAGAACTTAGAACTACTTAAACCTAACTAACCTAAGGACATCACAAACATCCATGCCCGAGGCAGGATTCGAACCTGCAGTCGTGTGGTTCCAGACTGAAGCGCCTAGAACCGGTCGGCCACACTGGCCGGCCAATATATAACAGTTCTTGGGGGAAATTCTGGTGTTCTTAAAATATTTCGTTTCTCCCGTATCGTACTATGATACGAAAGTAGGATAGTCTTATTTGTTCGTACAGTATAAGTAAAGAGTGTACTTGCGTAATTAAGTGCTTTCATATAACAGAATGACACTTTACTAGCTGAAGAGTACATTTTTACGTTCTAAACAGTTGCAATAATGTTGTGATCGATTGTCAGCGCATGAGTGGGAAATCAAATTTACGACAATCTGAAGTGTTAGAAACTTTGAACAATTCCCACGACAAAAATTAAACGAGCAATCAGCATTGTCTGTTTACCTTTTTTCTCTGTTCACTTACGTCTCTGGTTATTCAGCACCTATGTGGGCAGGGAAAGGTTGAAAACAATTATTTAATGAGTTCCTAGACACGATTTTCTCTTATCTGTATAAAAATATACAATGTATTCCCTCCTGCACAACAACGGCAACAATGAGATTTCGTAGATGTGCATCTACGGTGTCTGTCTTGTGAACAGATTCGCGTGACCCAGAAGTGTCTCATTTCTGACGGTGAAGTTATCTGAAAACCGGTTCTAAAAATAAGAAAAATTACAAAATATCTGGCACAGTTTCTTTAGTTAGGATTATTAAGACCTTCCAATTAGCACGAATGGATTATTTCACTAATGATGCTGCGTTCCTGCGCCACTATCGTGTCCACAGTTAGATGTCTTGCTTGCGCCTTTCTCACAACCTCAATTCGGTCGCAACGGCGGGAAAACACTCCAGCACTGCCGGCAAAAAGTCTCATTACACCGTTTGGATGATGCCCCTGCTATGTCCTTCAAAATAACCAACAGATGGATGCAAACTGAACATCTATTGTGTTTGTAAATTCATTGTTGCGTAGATAATTGCTTCACGTCTTAAGAGTTATTCCCTGTTTCTTGCCACGTTTTATATCCGATATGCTGTCAAACAGGCTTGAAACAATAATGTACTCTCTCCTTGAAGCTACGCTAGCGACAATTGCTGTCGTTAATAAATTAGACGCAACTTTGCGTCAGGTCTTCAGCACGACGTGCTATTGTTGTGATATTCAGCGGGAAGACTGGTTTGATACATTTCTCCACATTAACCTGTCCTGAGCAAGTTTCTTCCTCTCTATGTCACTACTGTAACCTACATCCATTTGAACCTGCTTACCGTATTCGAACCTTGGTCTCCCCCTACATTTTGTACCCCTTTCACGGCCTTTCACTACCAACGGACGATTCTTTGACGACTTCGGATGAGATCTACTACCTAATCTCTGGCCAGGTTGTGTATTACGTTTCTTTTTCCCTCGTTAGTTACGCGATCTATCCGTTCAAAAATGGTTCAAATGGTTCTGAGCACTATGGGACTTAACATTTATGGTCATCAGTCCCCTAGAACTTAGAACTACTTAAACCTAACTAACCTAAGGACATCACACAACACCCAGTCATCACGAGGCAGAGAAAACCCCTGACCCCGTCGGCAATCGAACCCGGGAACCCGGGCGCGGGAGATCTATCCGTCTTCAGCATTATCCTGTACTTCTAGATTTCAGAAGTTCCTATGCTCTTCTCTTCTGAAGAGCTTACCGCTCACATTCCACTCTTATTCAAGACAAATACCTCGAGAAAAGACCTAACACTTACATGTGCATTCGATGCTAACAAATTTCTCTTCTTCATAAATGATTTTCATGCCATCACAGTTTTGCGTTCGATGCCCTCTCTCCTTCGGCAACCATCAGTTATTTTGTGACCCAAATAGCCCAAATCATCTGCTGCTTCTAGGATATCACTTCCTAATCTAATTCTCTCAGCACCATTTGATATAATTCGATTACATTCAATTACAAAAATAGAAAACAGTCTCTGTTGCAAGGAATTTATTAATAATAACGCGTTTCACGCAGTTAGCGCATCTTCATATTATCTGTAATTAGCAATAAGCACCTAGTTACTTAACAATTTATTCACGAATCTATCTAGAACCGATCAATGGGATAGCTAAGCTAAATGTGAGACGTAAAGTGATTCACTTGCCTTGAACAACAGGGACTGAATTAGTTATACTTAAAAGCCATTTATATGACGGCATTCAAGCAAAGGCCGCAATCTTCAAATATGAACATAGCAATGCCTGAAATGCCAAGCGAAAATCTCTATTTAAAAGTGTAAAATTACAACATTAATCAGAAATTAAATCTGCGTGAGCGCAGAATTGGGATCCGAGAAGAAACTCTTCAAACCATGCCAAACTGCGGGGCGAAGATAGGTTAGCGACCACAGGCATTAATACAGAGGTAAAAAAAAATGCCCTAGACAACGCATACGCTGAAGCGAGTCGGCCGCACAACACACTAACCAGAGAACGAGACTTACTGTTAGTGAAAGCGCCGAGTGGCGGCGTTGATGGTTCAAATGGTTCAAATGGCTCTGAGCACTATGGGACTTAACATCTGAGGTCATCAGTCCCCTAGAACTTAGAACTACTTAAACCTAACTAACCTAAGGACATCACACACATCCATGCCCGAGGCAGGATTCGAACCTGCGATCGTAGCGGTCTTGCGGTTCCAGACTGTAGCGCCTAGAACCGCTCGGCCACTCCGGCCGGCCCGTTGATGGAAAAACGGGGTTGAAATAAAGTAAATGCCGAACACATACAGTTAAAACGATGGAACAGAATAAAATACTTTTAAGAATAATCTATCCCATTGTTTTAATTGGCTCTTTTCGGCATTTACTTTATTTCAACCCCCTTTTTACTATTAGCGCCTTCAATAAGTTTCGTTCTAAAGTCAATCCACTGTGCGGCCCACGCACTACGGCATATAAGTTGTTCAGAGCAGTGTTTGTTTACCACTGGAATTCATGGCTATGATCGCTAACCTATCTTCACAACGCAGATTGTCATGGCTTGATGAGTTTCTTTTTGGTTGCTAATCCTCCGTCACGCATATTTAATTTCCTATTAATTGTGTAATTTTACACTTTTAACAGAGGTTTTAACTCGGCATTTTAGGCTATCCTATGTCCATAATTGAAAATTGTGGTCTTCATTTTAACACCATCATATCAATGGCTTTTAAAAATGACTAATGTGGTTTCTGTTGTTCAGGGAAAGTGAATCACTTTACTTCTTACATTTAGCTTAGCTAGACAGGTTCGCGAATCAACTGTTATACAACAAGATTGTTATTACTAATTACAGAAATCTTAAGTTGCGCTAACTGCATGTGACCTGTTATTATTAACAAAACACTTGCACAGAGATATTTCCACTTTGGGAACACTGAATCACTGTTACTTCAACAGGTCAAAATGGAGTGGAGTTATATGTTGACATTCCATAAAAGCTAGTTACTTTTATTGATTTTTCACGTTAAAACCTCCTTTCAAGGCGTCATCCATACCGTTCAACTACTCTTACAAGTTCTTTGCCGTCTTTGCCAGGATTACAATGCCACAGGCAACCGTCTAAGTTGTTATTTCTTCCACCTGGTCAACAAACTTGTCTCATTCGTTTATCAATTATTAGTTTCCTTTAGTGTCCTTAACCCTACAACTGCCCTCTGATTTCTGTACAAGTTGTGTGTTTCCTGTCGCTTCCTGTTTTTTTTATCCCTCTTAGCTTCAGAAGCCACCAAGATGTCAGACAGAAATGTCTTTCACTTTTCTTCGCGCGGGAAGGAAACCACTCTACAGGACGAAGGAATGTTTTGCTTGGCTTCTAAGAAACGTCGATGAAGTGGTCAGTAGAGATGGAATGCAAGCTCTGATATAGATTATCACGAGAGTGGGGAAGGGAAACGATCGTATAAATTTCAGACTATCACATTATTCACTTCGTGTGATTTAGGGAAACCTAGGCTAACCCAACTCAAGATCACCTGATAGCTATTTGACCCCATTCCTAACGACTGCATGTACAGTGTCTTAATCACTGTAGCACCTAGCTCGGAGTTTGTGCCTTCTTGAAAAGTACTCTTACCGGATTTCGCAAATAATCTTCTCCGTGTCGCACTGCGCTTCTCTTGTAGCGTGTGTCACAGGCGTTTTACGGGCACCTCCATCACCCGCTTGCCCTGATTATAAACCTGTAACGGAAATTGCAAACAAGTACGGCAGCTTCATTCGAGGTGCAGTTGTGGAAATGTCCGAACACGATAATTGCTGTCCGCGTCAACCCGTCTTACCTCATGGATTCCATACATCGACAGGTGTATACACAGCCCTTAACTGCCGTGATCTGCGTTGCCGTTGGAGGATCACATGGCCACATGATGCGTGTTCTACACCATTTTCAGCGCTGTAAAGTGATCTGTGTGTTCATTCAAGCGCTGACTGATATTTTGTTTCATGAATTTATTTTCTAGTTTGAATCAGTAAAAAAACCCTAGACTGTGACTATGCAATTTCTCCGCAATATCTTCCCTTCCTGAGATGCTTGTTCGGCAATATAGATTATGCTTCTATTAAGTTTGCAAAGTAAGAAAGACCTTCTGAGAGAACTGAAGCTGTGAAGACGAGTCTATTCGTGGCTCAAGGCCGTTGTCTGCAATAGGCAGAATTCCAGGTTCAAGCTTCGCCGTGGGACAGAGTTTTGATCTGTCACAATAGCATGCATCTTCCTACGGAGAGAAATATTCCTTTTACAAGAATAAATTTGTCAGGAAAGCCATTCTACTTGCTTGGAACTGTTTGACATTATGGTTCGTCTACAAGAAATACTCTGCATTCCTCGCATACCTGTTGAAAGGAGTCTCTGGTGTTATGAAGTTCAAGTGATGGATGTCGTTTCTTAGGTGGTTGTCCGTTAATGGAATACCCGTGTTTTTCATCCTCCATGGCACTATACTATACTTATTTCTGGTTCGTATTTACTACACAGTTTATAGTCTACGCTTCGTTTGACAAGATGATCTGCTATCACGTTCGTTCATTATAAATGAAACTAGCTCCTGCTTGCGGCAGGATAAGTATTTTTAATCCAGATGCGTTTAACCTTTGACTTAGAGAGTAAAATGTGTGAGAATTTTGAAATATTATAAGATCTATGAGTTCATTAATGTTAATCGTTGATTCAGAACAGTTTTATAATAATGATTTTTAGGTTAGGGCCGCCTCTAAGCAATATTTGTTGTGACACACATGTTTCGCCTCAATTTATTTAGGCATCACCAACAGACTGAAATATCTGTATCTTTTCATTTGCATTCGGTACCGTCGACGTATATAGTCTGCTATTGTACATATAAATTACAAACGGTTCTGACGAAGAAGTTTTTTGCTCAATATACGTTTTATTTATCACTACATGTGCTCTTTTTGTACTGTTGGTGAAGCTATTGTTCTGCCTGTAGCATTAATAACATTTTCAGCATAGGACACAAACTGGGTTGTCGTTTACGTGTGTTTGATCACTTAGCAGTTGCTTGTTCTCTGCTACAGATTATAAAGCAAGCAACTGATAATTTTCCGGGCACATGTAAACAACAATTCGCCACTGAACGTTATCAGTAAGTACCAGAGTTGACACACACACACAAATATAACCTTTGAACACATCATAAAATAACTCCCACAGTAGTCAACATTACATAACTGGAAAAAGATTAACGTGGTGAAAGAGTATGAATGCAGTTTTTGTCCTGTGATGGAAATTGTTTTTGGTCTTACTGGCAGGCCGGCCGGAGTGGCCGTGCGGTTCTAGGCGCTACAGTCTGGAACCGGGCTACCGCTACGGTCGCAGGTTCGAATCCTGCCTCGGGCATGGATGTGTGTGATGTCCTTAGGTTAGTTAGGATTACTTAGTTCTAAGTTCTAGGCGACTGATGACCTCAGAAGCTAAGTCGCATAGTGCTCAGAGCCATTTTGAATCTTCCTGGTAGAACAAAAGCTTCAACAGCACTACAGTAAAAAACATATATAGAAAGTAGTAAAACATATATATTGTCCAAAAGATGCCTAGGTCAAAACAAAACTGTTTGTAACTTAAATGTACAATAGCAGAATAGGTAAGTCGAAAGTACTGCATAGAAATGAAAATGTATATGTATTTCATTCCACAAATCCAATTCCTCTCCGATGTATATAACTAAGGGAAATATATTTAAAAAATTTTAAATTATTGTTATAATTGTATAGACTCACTGTGTCTCTCTCTCTTTCTCTATATTTTTTACACACACACACACACACACACACACACACACACACAAGCGTGCGCGCGCGCAAACGCACAAGCAGAAAGAGAGAGACGGGAATTGGTTATGGGAGGGAAGGTGGGGACGAAAAGTTGACGATACTTGATGACAGAAATGAAGAATTTGGAAACAGGATCACAACTATATCTTCTTTCAAACTCACATTTCTCGTGCTTCGTATCTGTATGCCAAGATCACTTATAAAGCTTTTTCAGTTAGTGCATTCGAAATAAAATCTAGTCGAAATATAGGCCAGCGGATTCTACATCTACATCTACATGATTACTCTGAAATTCACATTTAAGTGCTTGGCAGAGGGTTCATCGAACCACAATTATACTATCTCTCTACCATTCCATTCCCGAACAGCGCGCGGGAAAAACGAACACCTAAACCTTTCCGTTCGAGCTCTGATTTCTCTTGTTTTATTTTGATGATCATTCCTACCTATGTAGGTTGGGCTCAACAAAATATTTTCGCATTCGGAAGAGAAAGTTGGTGACTGAAATTTCGTAAATAGATCTCGCCGCGACGAAAAACGTCTGTGCTTTATTGACTTCCATCCCAACTCGCGTATCATATCTGACACATACTCTCCCCTATTACGTGACAATACAAAACGAGCTGCCCTTTTTTGCACCCTTTCGATATCCTCCGTCAATTCCACCTGGTAAGGATTCCACACCGCGCAGCAATATTCTAACAGAGGACGAACGAGTGTAGTGTAAGCTGTCTCTTTAGTGGACTTGTTGCATCTTCTAAGTGTCCTGCCAATGAAACGCAACCTTTGGCCAGCCTTCCCCACAATATTATCTATGTGGTCTTTCCAACTGAAGTTGTTCGCAATTTTAACACCCAGGTACTTAGTTGAATTGACAGCCTTGAGAATTGTACTATTTATCGAGTAATCGAATTCCAACGGTTTTCTTTTGGAACTCATGTGGATCACCTCACACTTTTCGTTATTTAGCGTCAACTGCCACCTGCCACACCATACAGCAATCTTTTCTAAATCGCTTTGCAACTGATACTGGTCTTCGGATGACCTTACTAGACGGTAAATTACAGCATCATCTGCGAACAACCTAAGAGAACTGCTCAGATTGTCACCCAGGCCATTTATATAGATCAGGAACAGCAGAGATCCCAGGACGCTTCCCTGGGGAACACCTGATATCACTTCAGTTTTACTCGATGATTTGCCGTCTATTACTACGAACTGCGACCTTCCTGATAGGAAATCACGAATCCAGTCGCACAACTGAGACGATACCCCATAGGCCCGCAGCTTGATTAGAAGTCGCTTGTGAGGAACGGTGTCAAAAGCTTTCCGGAAATCTAGAAATACGGAATCAACTTGAGATCCCCTGTCGATAGCGGCTATTACTTCGTGCGAATAAAGAGCTAGCTGCGTTGCACAAGAACGATGTTTTCTGAAACCATGCTGATTACATATCAATAGATCGTTCCCTTCGAGGTGATTCATAATGTTTGAATACAGTATATGCTCCAAAACCCTACTGCAAACCGACGTCAACGATATAGGTCTGTAGTTCGATGGATTACTCCTGCTACCCTTCTTAAACGCTGGTGCGATCTGCGCAATTTTCCAATCTGTAGGTACAGATCTATTGGTGAGCGAGGGGTTGTATATGATTGCTAAGAAGGGAGCTATTGTATCAGCGTAATCTGAAAGGAACCTAATCGGTATACAATCTGGGCCTGAAGACTTGCCCGTATCAAGCGATTTGAGTTGCTTCGCAACCCCTAAGGTATCTACTTCTAAGAAATTCATGCTAGCAGCTGTTCATGTTTCAGATTCTGGAATATTCCATTCGTCTTCCCTGGTGAAGGAATTTCGGAAAACTGCGTTCAATAACTCCGCTTTAGCGGCACAGTCGTCGGTAACAGTACCATCGGCACTGCGCAGCGAAGGTATTGACTGCGTCTTGCCGCTTGTGTACTTTACATACGACCAGAATTTCTTCGGATTTTCTACCAAATTTCGAGACAATGTTTCGTTGTGGAACCTATTAAAGGCATCTCGCATTGAAGTCCGTGCCAAATTTCGCGCGTCTGTAAATTTTAGCCAATCTTCGGGATTTCACGTTCTTCTGAACTTCGCATGCTTTTTCCGTTGCCTCTGCAACAGCGTTCGGACCTGTTTTGTGTACCATGGGGGATCAGTTCCATCTCTTACCAATTTATGAGGTATGAATCTCTCAATTGCTGTTGCTACTATATCTTTGAATTTGAGCCACATCTCGTCTACATTTGCATAGTCAGTTCGGAAGGAATGGAGATTGTCTCTTAGGAAGGCTTCTAGTGACACTTTATCCACTTTTTTAAATAAAATTATTTTGCGTTTGTTTCTGGTGGATTTGGAAGAAACGGTATTGAGCCTAGCTACAACGACCTTGTGATCACTAATCCCTGTATCAGTCATGATGCTCTCTATTAGTTCTGGATTGTTTGTGGCTAAGAGGTCAAGTGTGTTTTCGCAACCATTTACAATTCGCGTGGGTTCGTGGACTAACTGCTCGAAATAATTTTCGGAGATAGCATTTAGGACAATCTCGGAAGTTGTTTTCTGCCTACCACCGGTTTTGAACAAGTATTTTTGCCAACATATCGAGGGAAGGTTGAAGTTCCCACCAACTATAACCGTATGAGTGGGGTATTCATTTGTTACGAGACTCAAATTTTCTCTGAACTGTTCAGCAACTATATCATCGGAGTCTGGGGGTTGGTAGAAGGAGCCAATTATTAACTTAGTTCGGCTTTTAAGTATAACCTCCACTCATACCAGTTCGCACGGAGTATCTACTTCGACTTCACTACAAGATAAACTACTACTGACAGACACAAACACTCCACCACCAATTCTGCCTAATCTGTCTTACTGAACACCGTCTGAGACTCCGTAAAAATTTCTGCAGAACTTATTTCAGGCTTTAGCCAGCCTTCTGTACCTATAACGATTTCAGCTTCTGTGCTTTCTATTAGTGCTTGAAGCTCAGGGACTTTCCCAGCACAGCTACAACAATTCACAACTACAATTCCGGCTGTTCCTTGATCCAAGCACGTCCCGTATTTTCCATGCACCCTTTGAGATTGCAGCCCACCCCGTACTTTCCCGAGGCCTTCTAACCTAATAAACCGCCCAGTCCACGCCACACAGCCTCCGCTACCCGCGTAGCCGACAGCTGAGAAATTGGAAATGAGAAGAAAGAGACCTAAATAAAGTGCAGCACTTCGTCAATTCTCTAAGTGTGACCACTTGCAGACAAAATAAAAATTCTTTAGCATAAGTAAAACAAAAATTATCTGCACAAACGATTTCGTTTCACACAGAAAACACAAAGTGAACTGTTTGATATCGATAGCTTATGTTTTAAAAACTTAGAATCTCTCAGTAATACCTTCTGAAGATACATCATGAAAAAAAGCAAACGCATCTGACTTAAAACATTTTATATGTCCATCTTTTTGGCAGGAGGTCTTTAGGACGACGGACGTTTACTATTGTGACAAATTAAAACACCTACAGCCATCCCAATGATTTTCTTCGATTCGCCATCTTCAGGCTGTAGTTCAAGTGGAACGGGTTGATGCGATCCCTAGACATCGACTACAGCCCGAAGATGACGCATTGAAGCGCTGTAAGTGGTTGCAACAAAATAAAATAAAATCATATGGACGGCTGTAGGTGTTTTAGTTTGTCACACTAAAATATTTTAGTTGCAGCACCATAACGAACATCCTTTTATTAGAAAGTCACCATTTATGAAGCTGCTATGTAAATGACCGCTCCAAGAAACTTTTTAAGACGACGTAAATGTGTGAATGTGTTTATCTACTCGTTCGTGTAGTGGCTGAACAATTTATATTTAATGCGACATGCAACCTATTACGAGCCTTTCTAGTTAAAGCATGTCAGACGTCTGTTTCGTTTAGGTGATTGTTATGACTGAGGGTATATGGAGAATTAGTTTCGTATAGTTAATAGTGATGATGATGAGAGAATAATAGAGGGAGATACTCATGCCGTCACATAGCCTATAATTCTAAAGAAAATATCAAAAACCATCAATGGGGCAGCCGAGGTTTCAGTTTCCCCTTCTCCACGAATCGTTACACAAAGGAATTTCATTTAACCCAGTTCATTGTCCCACAGTGTAATGATTAGGAATTGTAAGCCACCACATTCTGACCCTCTGCCGACTAAATCCTGGCGATGATGCTTTTCCGATTACCAGGATTTGAACTGTGATTCTTCAGTTTCTCTCGGTGGTATAGTTGATCCAACAGTCCACAAGTGTATTGCCGATTCATAGTATCCAACGGCCACTACAAGTTGGTGAAGAAGATCAGGGCACTCACAAGTACTCGGATTTATCATAAGGGGCTATCAAGAAATTGTTACCACAAAGACCTGTTCCGCCAATACTTTTAACGACTGCCGAAAATCCGCATGGACCATGGACCTTGCCGTTAGTGGGGAGACTTGCGTGCCTCGGCGATAGAGATTGCCGTACCTTAGGTGCAACCGCAACGGAGGGGTATCTGTGGAGAGGCCCGACAAACGTGTGGTTCCTGAAGAGGGGCAGCAGCCTTTTCAGTAGTTTCAGGGGCAACAGTCTGGATGATTGACTGATCTGGCGTTGTAACGTAAACCAAACCGGCCTTGCTGTGCTGGTACAGCGAACGGCTGAAAGCAAGTGGAAAAGACAGCCGTAATTTTTCCTGAGGGCCTGCAGCTTTACTTTATGGTTAAATGATGATGGCGTCGTCTTGGGTAAAATATTCCTGAGGTAAAATAGTCCCCCATTCGGATCTCCGGACGGGGACTACTCAGGAGGATGTCGTTATCAGGAGAAAGAAAACTGGCGTTCTACGGATCGGAGCTTGAAATATCAGATCCCTTAATCAGGCAGGTAGGTTAGAAAATTTAAAAAGGAAAATGGATATGTTAAAGCTAGATATAGTGGTAATTAGTGATGTTCGGTGGCAGGATTGTTGTTGTTTTTGGGGGGAGGAGACCAGACAGCGAGGTCATTGGTCTCATCGGATTATGGAAGGACGGGGAGGGAAGTCGGCCGTGCCCTTTCAAAGGAACCATCCCGGCATTTACCTGGATTGATTTAAGGAAATTACGGAAAACCTAAATCAGGATGCCCGGACGCGGGATTGAACCGTCGTCCTTCCGAATGCGAGTCCAGTGTGCTAGTCACTGCGCCACCTCGCTCGGTGGTGGCAGGAGGAACGAGATTTCTAGTCATGTGAGTACAGGGTTATAGCCTAAATACAAAATCAAATCGGAGTATGCAGGAGTAGGTTTAGAAATAAATAAAAAAATAGGAATGCGGGTAAGCTACTACGAACAGCATAGTGAAAGCATTATTGAAGTCAAGATAGACACGAAACCCATGCATACCACAGTAGTAAAAGTTTATATGCCAACTAGCTGCGCAGATGAAGAGATTGAAGACATGTATGATGAGATAAAAGACATCATTCAGATAGTGAAGGGAGATGAAAATTTAATAGTGATGTGGAACCTGAATTCGATAGTAGGAAAAGGAAGAGAAGGAAAAGTAGTAGGTGAGTATGGAATGGGGGCAAGGAATGAAAGAGGAAGCCGCCTGGTGGAATTTTGCACAGAGCGTACCTTAATCATAGCTAACACCTGGTTTAGGAATAATCATGGAAGGCTGTATACGTGTAAGGGGCCTGGAGACACTGGAAGGTTTCAGATAGATTATATAATAGTAAGACAGAGATTTACGAACCAGGTTAGATTATATAATAGTAAGACAGAGATTTACGAACCAGGTTTTAAATTGTAAGACATTTCCAGGGGCAGATGTGGACTCTGACCAAAATCTACTGGTTATGAACTCTAAATTGAAACTGAAGAAACACGAAAAAGTTGGAAAGATAAGGAGATGGGATCTGGATAAACTGAAAGAACCAGAGGTTACAGAGTGTTTCAGAGGGAGCATTAGGGAACGATTGACAAGAAAGGGGGATAGAAATACAGTAGAAGAAGAATGGGTACCTTAAAGAGATGAAATAGTCAAGGCAACAGAGGATCAAGTAGGTAAAAAGATGAGGGACAGTAGAAATCCTTGGGTAACAGAAGAGATACTGAATTTAATTGATGCAAGGAGAAAATATGGAAATGCAATAAATAAAGCAGGCAAAAACGAATACAAATGTCTCAAAAATGAGATCGACTGGAAGTGCAAAATGGCTAAGCGGGATGGCTAGAGGACAAATGTAGTGATGTAGAGACATGTATTACTAGGGGTAAGATAGATACTGCCTACAGGAAAATTAAAGGTACCTTTGCAGAAAAGGGAACCACTTGTATGAATATCAAGAGCTCAGATGGAAAACCAATTCTAAGCAAAGAAGGGTAGGCCGAACGGTGGAAGAAGTATATAGAACGTTTATACAAGATCGACGCACTTGAAGGCAATGTTATTGAAGTGGAAGAGAACGAAGATGAAGATGAGATGGGAGATATATTGCGTGAAGAATTTGACAGAGCACTGAAAGATGTTAGTCGAAACAAGGCCTTGGGAGTAGACAACAATCCATTAGAACTACTGACAGCCTTGGGAGAGGCAGCTTTGACAAAACTCTTCCATCTAGTGAGGAAGATGTATGAGACAGGCGAAATACCCTCAGACTTCAAGAAGAATATATTAATTCCAATCCCAAAGAAAGCAGGTGTCGACAGGTGTGAAAATTAACGAACTGTCGGTTTAAAAAGGCACGGCTGCAAAATACTAACACGATTTCCTTACAGAGGAATGGAAAAACTGGAAGAAGCCGACCTGGGGGAAGCTCAATTTGGATTCCGTAGAAATGTTGGAACACGTCAGGCAATAGTGACCCTACGACTTATCAGACAGATTAAGGAAAGGCAAACCTACGTTTCTAGCATATGTAAGCTTAGAAAAGGCTTTTGACAATGTTGACTGGAATACTCTCTTTCAAATTCTGAAGATGGCAGGGGTCAAATACAGGGATCGAAAGGCCATTTACAATTCGTACAGAAACCAGATGGCAGTTATAAGAGTCGTGGGGCGGGAGAGGGAAGCAGTGGTTGAGAAGGGAGTGAGACAGGGTTGTAGCCTATCTCCGATGTTATTCAATCTGTCCATTGAGCAAGCAGTAAAGAAAAAAAAAGAAAAATTTGGGGTAGGAATTAAAATCCACAGAGAAGGAATAAAAACTTTGAGGTCTGCCAATGACTTTGTAATTCTTTCTCAGACAGCAAAGGACCTGGAAGATGAATTGAACGGAATGGACAGTGTCTTGAAACGAGGATATGAGATGAACACAAAAGCAAAACGAGGATAATGGAACGTAGTCGAATTAAATGAAGTGATGCTGGGTGAATTAGATTAGGAAATGAAACACATAAAGTAGTAGATGGCTTTTGCTATTTGGGGGGCAAACTAACTGATGATGATCGAAGTAGAGAGGACATAAAATGTAGACTGGCAGTGGCAAGGAAAGCGTTTCTCAAGAAGAGAAATTTGTTAACATCGAGTACAGATTTTGAAGTGTCAGGAAGTCTTTTCTGAAAGTATTTGTATGGAGTGTATACATGTATGGAAGTGGAACGTGGACGACAAATAGTTTTGACAAGAAGAAAATAGAAGCTTTCGAAATGTGGTGCTACGGAAGAATGCTGAAGATTAGATGGGTAGATCATGTAACTAACGAGAAGGTACTGAATAGAATTGGCGAAAAGAGGAATTTGTGGCACAACTTGACTAGAAGAAGGGATCGGTTGGTAGGACACGTTCTGGTGCATCAAGAGAGCATCAATTTAGTATTGGAGGGAAGCGCGGAGGGTAAAAATCGTAGAGGGAGACCAAGGCAGGGATACACTACACAGATTCAGAAGGATGTAGGTTGCAGTAATTATTCGGAGATGAAGAAGTTTGCACAGGATAGAGTAGCATAGGGAGCTGCATCAAACCAGTCTCTGGACTGAAGACCACAACAAGGTCCGCAAAAACAATTCTGTGAATTTTGTGGAATTTAAGGAGGAAGAAGTGAGGCCTTCTAATGAGCTTTGGTGTCGTTTCGCTATTCATCACGGTTCGACCACGAGAGTCACTAGAACTCATTTTTGAGAAATTTGTATCGAAGATGATCGATCTTGGCCGGCATGTCATGGGCTCCATGAATTTTCTGTTTAGTGCAGAATACTATGAGCAGACGGAGGGAATAGTAATGCACAGCCCACTCTCTCTGCTGTGGCTTTGAATGTCTATATGGAACACTTCGAGAAAGAAGCTCTGAAGTCATCCAAATGGAATCACACTAGCTTTTTCCCTTATATGGACGACACATTCGTCATCTACCTAAACTCCATACATCCTAACATCAGATTTACCATGGAAACCGAGACAGACAGAAATCTACCTTTCCTGAACGTCATGGTCAATTGAAGAGTGGATGGCAACAAGGACCACAGTGATTATAGGAAGAAAACACAGATTGACCAATACTTGCACGCAGACATTTGCCACTACCTTGAGCAGAGGACTGGGGTGCTCAAAATGCTAATACACCATCTCAGATGTAGAGTGTCTCCCTCGGTAATTGGAACATATCAGAATGGTGCTCTGGAAAAACGGTTAGTCAGATTGGCAGATTTGGCCTTTTGTGCCCCGCTACTACTGTACGACCCTTTGATATGGACGAAGTCAGATAGAAAGAGGCAGCCACTGGCTTCATCCCATACCTGACGCGCTATCGGGAAAAATCGGGCAAATACCGACAAAGCGCAGAATAATTACTGTCTTCCCCCCCCCCCCCCCAATAAAACACGGGCGTTATTGGGGAGCGTCAAAGATTACCTTGGTTTACAGAAGGCTGGGGTATATCAGATTCCGTGGCTTGACATGTGGATAAACAGTACGCACATCGAAGATCAGTGCTGGGAACCACATCGGCACACTCGACTGATGTATTCTAAAAGGTTGACAGTCACAGATCAGTTATTTTCTCAGACCCACGACATGGAATAGGAACGCACCTGCATATTAGCACATACGTCGAAATACTGGAGCAGCATCATTAGATGGGCCATCGAAATGTGCACCAGAGACAATCTCATCAACCGGGACGGCAGCTACGGTGTCAGCAGTGTTTGGGGAGCAGCAGTGGGTCTAATTAAGCAGACACTCAGCAAACATAGGGAGCTGCCCGTCAGGGCGAACGGAGTGTAGATCCACCTTACCGCAGCCGGCCTACCCCGCTGGGTGTCGCCTGCGCAGACGTCAGCGCCAAGCCCTCGAGCGTGGACGAAATACGAAGCAGCCCGCGAGGGGTGGGGATATAAATCAGCACTGTGCCACCACGAGGTCAATTCATCAGCGCACAGGACAACGGCGACATGTCTAATCGCCGAAGTATTGTGCCTGTTGGAAACTAGGAACCGGCAGTACGCCCATGGACACCCAAGCACTGTTCGATCTGAATTTGAGCTACTCAAAACCGTTAGAGCCATTAGCTATGGTAATGTATGTTTTCATTCTGAAAATATATTAGACCAGCGATCCTCCTCCTAACCCCTCCCCCCCTCCCCATCTTCGGGTGGGTAGCACCAAATGTCTATGACCAAGACTTCTCAGCGAACAGTAATAAATTATAGACGCATACCTACCTTGTTAATCAATCTATCTATTCTTGAAAACCGTATCAAAATCCCTACAGTAGTTCCTGAGATTGGTCCTCACATACAGTCAGCAAAATGCAGTACGAGACTAATTTATATTATGTTGTGACAGATGACGGTACACTTTTGGAGAACGAATCTAGCTGTACAATTTATATCACGTAGCCACTGATATAGGTAGGTAAGTGTTGATGAAACTCTAAATAGATTCTCTCACAGATATACCTCACCTTGGCAGACTTATTACTCCAGTTATCTGTGGTACTTTAAGCTCTTCTATGCGCACGGCCTGTAAGCTAGCAGCTCTTCGTTAATATTAAGCTTCACAGAGAGTCTCCCACAGTGTTGCAGGCCGGGAAGAAGGATATAGCCAAGGTATGACTTCACCGTCGCCTCAAGGCTATTGCGGAGGTCTAATTCTGGAGTCTTAGTGTGGTATATAGTAACGGTTTCCGAACCGGAAACTTTCAGGTCTCGTTTTGTAATAAATTTTTATAGGGTACATTGAACTTAAATAAAAGCGCAAACGACTGTTAACTGATTTATTCACGACCGGTTTCGCTGAATTAAAGTAGCGTCTTCAGGTGATTAGTAGTGTCACATTTATTAGCAAACGGAGACGCCCCCAAAGTTCGCAGCCACAGAATCGTTGAGGGCATCTTCGTGTGCTAATCTGTGGGACACTACTAACCACCTGAAAATGTTCCCTTAACGCAGTGAAACCGGTCGTGCATAGATTATCAATTAACAGCTGTTTGCTGTTTTATTTAAGTTTATTTTACCTTTAATTGCAACGGCGATTGCTACCCACATTATGAAGTTGTATGTGAATTTTTTTTGGAACTGTTTGGTGCTATACAAGGGGAGTAAAGTCTGGTAAATTTCTACGAAATAGTGAAAAGTTTTGTTAAGCGTTACGATTGTTGCTAAATTTGAGTCTTACAGCCATTTTGTTGAACATTCATAATTCTAAATAGGAGTTACTTTTTGTCCAGTATTATCGAATCCGCCTGGCGGACTAACGACGAGGGCCGATGTGCTGGCAAGCCTGGATATGGTTTTTAGGCGGTTTTCCATAGCCCACTAGGTCAATATTGGGCTGGTCCCCACGTCCCGCTTCAGTTACACGACTTGCAGACATTTGAAAACATTCGCACTATTTCATGGCTTACACTAGATGCAGACAGCTGGGGTACACTAATTCCGTCCTGGGGGAGAGGGGGGGGGGGTTGGGGGTGGTACGGGGTGGCGGCAGGGAGGACATCCGGCCACCCTCTGACACTAACATCGCCTAATACATAGTAACAAGGCGGACCCCGCACTGAAGTGGGACAAAGGCCCAAAGAAAATGATGATCTTAAGTGATGGGTGACACACGTTTCGTAATAAAAAATTCGAGAGTCGCGTAATGGTAAAACATTTAAATGTTAGAGTAACGAATAATTGGAGGAAATTTGGGATTATTTCGCACCAAAACTAAAACCCTCGCACAAGCATTACAGATGTAACATGTTCTAGATGCCCAATTCAGATTTCTTTTGGAAAACCTATCGGTGAAATTCATGGCCTCGACACTGTAGATCGTCGAGATAAGATTCATGAAACTGTCAAACAACGCATTCTGTTACCCATCGGGCATATGGAGTTTGGAAACAAGTAAAAAATGTAAATGTCGTATGGCTAAACAAAAGCATATGTGCTCGGAATGCAGGAATGGCGGATGTCCATGTCGGATATCATGAATCTGATACCTTTTAGTGACGAGGTGGAACAATTCAACTCACCATCCAACAAAATATCCTATAGTAAATCACGCGTTACACTGAAGAACTGACGTGAATCTCCAAAGATGTACGAACAGTGCACAGTGCTGTCGCTGGTGTAATGTGGCCGTACTTTTTCACACTTACATAGTGAATTCAGTCTTCTAACTACAGATGTAGCAGGAATGTACTATTGATGATCTCTAATTCTTAATAAGGTACGAGGGACAATCCTAACTTTTTATTGTCACCTCGAGAAAATAAAGTTACGTAATTCATGCAAATAAACAAAAATTCATATTTAATTTTATTGTTTCGAGATGAGAATGGTTCAAATGGCTCTGAGCACTATGGGACTTAACATCTGAGGTCATCAGTCCCCTAGAACTTAGAACTACTTAAACCTAACTAACCTAAGGACATCACACACATCCATGCCCGACGCAGGATTCGAACCTGCGACCGTAGCGGTCGCGCGGCTCCAGACTGAAGCGCCTAGAACCGCTCGGCCACATCGGCCGGCCGAGATGAGAATAAAACTTTATAACCACCCTCAGTAGTTACATGAAGACTGCACGTGATGTACGTATAGTCCGTCACAACCTCGAATGCACATTTCCACGTATCTGGATACAGCAATGGACCATTATGATAGTACTTGAACATTGACGACGAAACCAGTGGCTGTATTTGAATGTAACGTCGTTAATTCTTTTTTAAAACATGCTGCCAGTTTCGTCACCACATGCCATCCTCGATCGTTTTCATGTGCAACGAACAGAATCGTATGCAGCGGACCAAAATTAATTGGATTCCGCACCTCCCGTGGCAATAACAAGCCCATCGTGGTCAGACGAGATCCAATTTTGTCGTCATTATTCTAGTACTACGGGTGCAGTCCCACTTGATGGATTACCAGGGACGATTATGAGTACCGTAGTCCCCGAATTCAACAACCTGTAATTTCTGTTTGTGGAATATAGTGCTGGAGTGTCTTCTGTCGTAATGTGAGCGATATAAATGATCTTGAAGACAGGAAATAGTGCAGACTCTGATATCATATACTATCAGTAATTATCTTCGGCTTAAGAACAGCATTCTTATCGTCGATTCTCGTGTATAGGTCATCCGGTTGTTAGTTGGAGGAAACTACGTATGTTCTGTGAATTATGTACACGGACAAGAATATAAAGTGTTAGTCCACTACCATCTAGACAGAGTGCCATCAAACTGGTAGTCATGAATTTCCATGCCTGTGGGATGTGTTGATTAAATTTTTATCCATATGTGAGCTTGTTTTCACCATAGAAAAAGTCATTCCTACAGATGAAAAAGGGTATGAGTACACGATGGCCTTTGGGCGTGTCTAACGTTACTGCAACTTCTCAGGTTGAGAAGCTCAGGAGGTCGAACAAGCGCATCCTAGCGCCATCTTTCGGACTTGGAGAAAGATCGAATCATTGAGGTGAGGGACGTGGGGGCATCATATCGAGAGGTCGCACAGACAGTTGGCTGCATTGCAATCCCCAGAGAACGATTGTTGATGATGTGGACTCGAACAACAGTGTGACTAAAAGATTAGGCACGGGTTCTTCCATAATGACTACACCTCCAGAAGACTAACAGACGGTTGACATCAGCTGGAATTCGGGCAGTAATTACAGGCAGAATATCACCACGAACCGCCAGGAATGGATTACTGGAAGCTGGCTTCAGGTCTTGAGTTTACATACGTTGTTTGCAGCTTATACCGTACCAAAGACAACACAAATTTGCATGCTATAGAGCAGTGTTATCCAGCCTTTCTATGACCATTACCCTTGAACGAGATCAGATGTCATTCATTACTCTGAACAAAGTTTGAGATCTAATTAAACAGAGGACTGACAAAAATTAACACTCTTCTTTTTAAAGTGCCAAACGGCTGTAATACTTAATAGTCAAACAAATTACACAGTTTTTCTACGTTTTCCAGCAATAAATAATGAGTGATTGGAATCTTTGAGTCTGCTTCTTTCCAACAATCCTTTTTTACGTTTGGTCTGGTGTCTGTCACCGCACATAGCAAGCCATGCACCAAGTTTATTTAATTCTTCACTTTCGTTTTCATTGTTACCGTAGTCTAACGTTAACTGTCCACACCTGTAACTTTTGGCGAATGGCATATGTATTCTTAAGAGTTCTTCCAATTGCGATAGCAATCGTCGACCTTTCACTAAGATAATAGCCTTTCGAAACTCAACAAATTAAACAATTTGAAAATATTCCTTAATTCACAAAAACTGGTCTTGTAACCCACAAATTTACTTCTCAGTTTTACAAATCAGAGAAAATTTTGCTATTAGAATTTTTTTATAACGAGTGATGGACCAGAAAGCATAAAACCTTGCCGCAGTGGCAACGCCGGTTCCCGTCAGAGCACTGAAGATAAGCACTGCCGGGCTTGGCTAGCACTTGGATAGGTGACCGTCCGAGTCTGGCGAGTGCTGTTGGCAAATGGTGCGCACTCAGCCCCTATGAGGCGAATTGAGGAGTTTCCTGATTGAAAAATTGGAAATTTGTCGTAACGTCTTATGGGACCTAACTGATGAGATCATCAAGGCGCCTCTGACCGTCGGCTACCCCGCGCGGCCCTGATTGAAAAATAGCGACTCCGGTCCCAAAATCTAACGCCGGCCAGGAGAACTGGTTGTTGACTACATGCCCCTCCAGATCCGCATCCAGTGACGCATATGGACTGAGGACAACACGGCGATTGGTCGGTACCGCTGGGCTTTCCGAGGCCTGTTCGGGCGGAATTTAGTTTTAGATGGACAGAAAAATAAATATATACTGTGGAACAAAAGCAAACTCCTGCTTTTCATTTATTATAATGTTCTTCCACGAAGAACCGACTGAAGATTCAGTTAACATATATATAAGTAAATACGAGCTTGAGTGCTTTTGGAAGCTAAATAAATTTTCAGATTGAAGCTTTTATCATTTACAAACAGTTTATATGACAAACGGAGAGATGTAATTTGCAAATTACTGGGAGATGGGCTGGACAGTAGCTAGGAAGATGGATGGTAGGTGACCAAATTAAGTTCTTTTCTGGATTCCAAGAAGTAATAGAAGACAAACTTATGAAATTCAGGTACATAACATCAGAAGATAAGCAGGAGGCATAAGGACTCGTATCACTCAAGAATACAATGCATGCAAACATGTAGAGGACGCTTTTATCCAGCAGTGGATGCCAAATGGCTGATGATGTAACTTATCATATATTAGAACCCACCGTATAGTGATGATCGTAATCCATTTTTATAGAACTGGAGCGTTGAATAAGACTTCATCGAAATCCATTTTGTTTTTGCCCCTCACAAAGTTTCATTTTTCCCTCAGGGCAGAATTACCTCGAGGATGGGAATCACTGGTACTGAGCCAAAGACAGCTGCGACATTGAGTGGCGTTCTGTGGCATTTAAAAATGTGTCTCGCTTCTGTTTGTGGCCGTTAGGTCGTCGCCATCCTTTTTGTAGACAAGAAACAGCTATTCTCAAGATCTATACCTCTCCAGCTCTTGAAATAGGCGGTGGGGAGCTATTAGATATGACAGCAGCGCATACCTGGCAATTGTTGACGGGAGACTCATCGCTCACCAATATGCGGCAAGAATGGTAAACCCATATTGTCATACTCTTCACGATCAGGGTATCAGATGGCATATTCCAACAGGATAATGCAAGATCCCACACTACAGTTCACACAACAAACTCCTTGAGGAATGTGCGGATCCTTAACTGGCATGTACGGTCTTCTGATTTGTCACACATGGAGTATGTTTGAGACACAATAGTAGGAGAAGGTATAATTTCCTAGCAGCCTACAGCCAATAGTCTTAGTGAAATGTCACGGTATATGCTTCAGACATGGGTAAAAGTTCTTCGAGATGAAATTCGGAGGCTCTTGTCTCCCATATCAAAACGAATTGAAGAGTATATTTGCGCCCATGGGGTCAGAACTTCTTTATTTATTTTATTTCAGTCATCTGTCTTCTGACTGGTTTCATTAGATTGGTTTGATGCGGCCCGCCACAAATTCCTCTCCTGTGCCATTCGTTTCACCTCAGAATAGCACTTGCTCCTACGTCCTCAATTATTTGCTAGATGTAGGCCAATCTCTGTCTTCCTCTACAGTTTTTAAGTTTTTACCTTCTACAGTTCCCTTTAGTGTCATAGAAGTTATTTCCTGATGCCTTATCAGATGTCCTATCCTCCTGTCCCTTCTTCCGCCAAGGTAGCAGAATTTCCATATATTCCTTCCCCCCCCCCCCCCCCCCCCCTCATTCTGCCGAGAACCTCCTCAATCCTCAACGTGTGGTTTTTTTTTTTTTTTTTTTTTTTTTTTTTTGTGGTTTTCGGGCGCACAACTTCAATGGTCATTAGCGCCCTGACTACTCTAAGAACGCACCGCGAGGCACAAGTTGACAACAACAACTAAAAGGGAAAACACAATAAAAGACAGACTGACAGGCATAGGATTAAAAAACATCATCAAATGTCCTTAGCGAGGTGTGTCAAATTGATAAAACAAAGAACACGAGCAGCTGCTCGTGGGTCATCCGCTAAAAGGGCATCGAAAGTATTAGGCAGGTTAAGATCGAGGCGCAGTGTGTTAAGATCAGGACAGGACATTAAAATGTGTCTAACCGTCAGCAAGTGCCCACATGGGCAGAACGGCGCCGGCGCAGCCGTCAGCAGATGGCGATGGCTGAACCGGCAGTGTCCAATTCTTAACCTTGCTAAAACGACCTCCTCCCGCCGAGAAGGGCGTGAGGAGGACGTCCAAGCCACGGGAAGAGGTTTTAAGGCCCGAAGCTTGTTGTCGGTAAGTGCAGCCCAATCGGCATGCCACAGCGACACAACGCGCCGACAAATGACCCTGCTAAAATCGGACGAAGGGACACAACAAGAAGCTGTCCGAGGCTGGAGGACCGCAGCCTTGGCCGCGGCATCTGCAGCTTCGTTCCCAGGGATACCGACATGGCCAGGAACCCACATAAAGCTAACCGGCGTACCGACGTCCACCAGCTGCTGAAGAGAGTGTTGGATCCGGTGTACGAAAGGGTGAACCGGGTACGGATCACTGAGGCTCTGGATGGCGCTCAGGGAATCTGAGCAGATGACATAAGCAGAATGTCGGTGGCGGCAGATGTAAAGAACAGCCTGGTAGAGGGCAAAGAGCTCAGCTGTGAAGACCGAACAATGGCCATGGAGCCGGTATTGGAAACTTTGTGTCCCGACAATAAAGGAACACCCGACCCCGTCATTGGTCTTAGAGCCATCTGTATAAATGAAAGTCATGTTGTTGAACTTCGAACGAAGTTCCAAAAAACGGGAGTGGTAGACCGAACCGGGGGTGACCTCTTTTGGGAGCGAGCTGAGGTCGAGGTGAACGCGGACCTGAGCCTGGAGCCAAGGTGGCGTGCGGCTCTCGCCCACTCGAAAGGTTGCAGGGAGTGAAAAATGAAGGTGTTGAAGGAGGCGACGAAAGCGAACTCCAGGGGGTAGCAAGGCAGAGACATACAACCCGTATTGAAGGTCAAGAGAGTCGTCAAAAAAGGAACGATAAGACGGATGGTCGGGCATTGACAGTAGCCGACAGGCATACCGACAAAGCAGTATATCGCGCCGGTAGGTGAGTGGCAATTCGCCAGCGTCAGCATGAAGACTCTCTACGGGACTGGTATAAAATGCTCCGATCGCAAGTCGTAAACCCCGATGTTGTATGGAGTTGAGGCGGCGTAAGATGGATGGCCGTGCAGAGGAGTATACGAAGCTCCCATAATCCAGCTTGGAGCGGACGATCGACCGATATAGACGAAGTAGGACGGTTCGATCCGCTCCCCACGACATACCACTGAGAACACGGAGGACATTTAAAGAACGGGTACAACGGGCGGCCAAATATGACACATGTGGAGACCAGCTAAGTTTCCTGTCAAAGGTAAGGCCTAAAAATTTGATTGTCTCCACGAGTGGGAGAGCAACGGGACCGAGTCGTAAGGACGGTGAGAGAAACTCTTTGTAGCGCCAGAAGTTAATACAGACCGTCTTCTCGGCAGAAAAACGGAAGCCATTGGCGACACTCCAGGAGTAAAGACGGTCAAGAGAACGCTGAAGACAGCGCTCCAGGACACGTGCACACTGCGCGCTGCAATAGATGGTAAAATCGTCCACGAAAAGGGAGCCTGATACATCAGCTGGGAGGCAATCCATTATTGGATTGATCGCGATGGCGAAGAGAGCGACGCTCAAAACTGAGCCCTGTGGCACCCCATTCTCCTGGCGAAAGGTGTCGGACAGGACAGAACCCACACGTACCCGAAACTGTCGATCCATTAAAAAGGAATGAATAAAAAGAGGGAGGCGACCGCGAAAGCCCCATGTATGCATGGTGCGGAGAATGCCCGCCCTCCAACAGGTGTCGTAAGCCTTCTCCAAATCAAAGAACACAGCCGCGGTCGGGCGCTTCCGCAAGAAGTTATTCATAATGAAGGTCGACAAGGTAACCAGATGGTCAACAGCAGAGCGGCGCCTTCGAAATCCACATTGTACATTGGTAAGTAGGCGTCGAGACTCGAGCAGCCAAACCAATCGAGAGTTAACCATTCGCTCCATCACTTTACAGACACAGCTGGTAAGCGAAATAGGTCGATAACTGGAAGGCAAGTGCTTGTCCTTCCCCGGCTTAGGAATCGGGACAACAATAGACTCCCGCCAGCATGCGGGAACATGTCCCTCAATCCAGATGCGATTGTATGTACGAAGAAGAAAACCTTTACCCGCAGGAGAAAGGTTCTTCAGCATCTGAATATGAATAGAATCAGGCCCTGGAGCGGAGGACCGTGATCGGCCAAGTGCGGTTTCGAGTTCCCGCATGGTGAATGGGGCATTATAACTTTCACAATTCGAGGAGCGGAAGTCAGGTGGCCTAGCCTCCTCTGCCTGTTTGCGGGGGAGGAAGGCAGGGTGGTAATGAGCGGAGCTCGAAACCTCGGCGAAAAAGCGGCCGAAGGCATTGGAGACAGCCTCAGGGGCCACAAGGACTTCATTCGCGACCTTCAAGCCAGAAACTGGGGAGTGGACCTTAGTGCCAGATAGCCGGCGCAGGCTACCCCAGACAACAGAAGAAGGGGTAGAACTGTTGAAGGTGCTTGTGAAAGCAGCCCAGCTGGCTTTCTTGCTTTCTTTAATAATACGACGACACTGAGCACGTAATCGTTTATAATTAATACAATTCGCCACTGTAGGGTGGCGCTTAAAGGTGCGTAAAGCACGTCGACGAGCACGTAAAGCATCTCTACATGCTGCGGTCCACCAGGGGACCGGTACGCGACGTGGAGAAGAAGTAGGGTGAGGGATGGAATATTCAGCAGCAGCGAGAATGACTTCCGTGAGGTGTGCGACCTGACGATCGCAGCTTGTGAAGGTTTGATCCTGAAAGGTAGCCCTGGAAGAGAAGAGCTCCCAGTCTGCCTTGGAGATGGTCCAACGAGAGGAGCACGGAGAGGGAGTATGCTGCAGGAGATGGATAACACACGGGAAATGGTCGCTCGAATATGTATCAGAAAGTGCATACCACTCAAACCGGCGTGCAAGTTGGGGAGTACATATAGAGAGGTCTAAATGGGAATAGGTGTGAGATGTGTCCGAAAGAAAAGTAGGGGCGCCAGTATTGAGGCAGACAAGATCGAGCTGGTTGAAAAGGTCTGCTAACAAGGAGCCCCTCGGGCAGGATGCTGGAGAGCCCCAAAGGGGATGGTGGGCATTGAAGTCTCCAGTTAACAATAATGGTGCAGGTAGCTGAGCAATAAGTTGCATCACGTCTGCCCTGGTAACGGCAGATGACGATGGAGTGTAAACGGTACAAAAGGAAAACGTAAAAGTGGGGAGAGTAATGCGGATGGCAACTTCCTGCAGGCCGGTGTGCAACGTGATGGGATCGTAGTAAATATCATCCCGGACCAGCAACATAACCCCTCCATGAGCTGGGATACCTACCACAGGGGGTAGGTCAAAACGCACAGAGGTGTAGTGTGCCAAGGCAATTTGATCGCATGGGCGTAGCTTCGTTTCCTGGAGGGCTACGACAAGCGGACGGTGCAAGCGGAGCAGCAACTTCAAGTCCTCTCGGTTGGAGCGAATGCTGCGAATATTCCAGTGAATAAGTGCCATCGTAAGAAAAGAAAGATGAGAGAAGTGGTCACCTCGAAGGCCGCTTAGGGCCTGGCTTCGAGCGAGCACTGCCGCCGCTATCAGTAGGCGGACAGTCATCGTCCATTGGGTCTATAGGGTCATCGGCCATCTCGGGAGGATGGCCGGGAGGGGGAGCTTCCTCCGCCAGTGAACGGCCAGATGTACGGCGACCAGCGGTGCGGCCAGGCGAAACGGATGACGGCCTGGGGCGGCAGCCGCTGGGTGGCGCAAGAGAAGAAATGCGCCGTGGCGGGGAAGGAGAACTGTGCTTCCTATGCGCCTTTTTGGAAGGACGTGTAGTGGAAGTACCGGTCGAAGGCTGTGAGGTCGAGGTACGGAGGAAGTCTGCACGGGATGGTTCCTTCTTGAAGGCCCGTGCATCTGACTTCGGTGTCTTCGTTTTAGCAGAAGCTGAAGAAGGTGCTCGTGTCTGTGGGGTGATGGGAGGAAGAGGAGACGTCGACCGCGCGATCTTAGCACTGGCCGAACGGACGACCGTGGTGCTGAAGGTCAGATCGCATGTCTGGGTTGCTACCTCCCGGGTAGTCCGAGGAGAGGCGAGGACAGTACTGTATTTCCCCGCTGGGAGCAGCGTGGGCTTCCTACTAGCCAATAGCTTGCGAGCAGCCGAGGTGGACACTTTCTCTTTGACCCGAATTTCCTGGATACAGCGTTCTTCCTTATAGACAGGACAGTCGCGGGAGGATGCTGCATGGTCACCCTGACAGTTCACACAACGAGGAGACGGAGGTGGACAGTCACCCTCATGGGCATCCCTGCCACAGGTGACACATTTAGCCGCATTGGAACAAGACTGTCGAGTGTGATTGAAACGCTGACACTGGTAGCAGCGCGTAGGTGTCGGGATATAGGGGCGAACAGAAATAACCTCGTAGCCCGCCTTGATGCGCGATGGCAGCTTAACACTATCGAAGGTCAAGAAAATTGTCCGGGTCGGTACAAGGTCATTGTTGACCTTTTTCATGACCCTATGGACAGCCGTCACGCCCTGCTCAGCGAGGAATGATTGAAGCTCCTCGTCAGTCAATCCGTCGAGGGAGTCAGTATAGACCACACCACGAGACGAATTCAAAGTTCGGTGGGCCTCCACCCGGACAGGGAACGTGTACAGGAGGGTGGCCCGAAGCAGTTTTTGTGCCTGAAAGGCATTCTCAGTTTCCAGTAATAAGGTGCCGTTACGCAACCTGGTACAGGATTTGACAGATCCGGCTACGGCATCTACGCCCTTCTGAATAACGAAAGGGTTGACAGAGGAAAAATCCTTTCCGTCCTCAGTTCGAGAAACTACGAGGAACTGTGGGGCAGGCGGTAGTACTTTTGTCACTGTTGGCTGGTCACGTTTCCGTTTTTGGGTCGAAGTCGAAAGAGATGGAGTAGAATCCATTGCGGAGGAATCCCCCATGATTGCCAGCGTCTCCGATGGCGCGCTCCTTCCTTGTGGGGACCCTCTCAGAGGGCACTCCCGCCTTAGGTGAATGTTTACACCTCAGGTCACACCTCCCGAGAAACAGACGGAGGGACCAATCGGCATGGTCAGAAGGTATCAGCTCAGGCAATCACCCCTCCCCGGGCCTGGCCTTTACCAGGGGGTACGCGCGTGCCTTACATGTCTACCCAGGGCGGGGACTTACGCGTTACCCCGTCACCGGCTACGCGTGCGAACGCGTGGGTCGGCCTTCAGACACGCACAGGGAGGAAGGAAGAAGAGGAAAAAGAAGAGAGAGAGGGAGAAAGAGGACAGACTGTCTCAAACGCCGAGGCGGAGACCAGAGAAGGCAAGGAGAAGAAGGCAATGAGAAAGCAAGGGGAAGAAGGCAATAAGAAGGCAAGGAGAAGAAGGCAATGAGAAGGCAAGGAGAAAAAGGCAATGAGAAGGCAAGGAGAAAAAGGCAATGAGAAGGCAAGGAGAAAAAGGCAATGAGAAGGCAAGGAGAAGGCAAGGGAAAGAGTAAGGAAGACAGTGAGGTGGAGAAGAGCAAAGAAAGGAACCAACAAAAGGAAGGAAGAAACGAGAAGTGAAAAAACCAAAAGGACCACGATGATAGGTCGTGGAACCGTCCGTCTCCGGACGCAGGCGCGAACTACCCCCGTGAGGGGGATGGACTCCTTTTAGTCGCCTCTTACGACAGGCAGGAATACCGCGGGCCTATTCTAATCCCCGGACCCGCAGGGGGGAACGTGTGGGTTAGCCGCGTGGTCTAAGGGGCGCCTTGTCACCGCCCGCGCAGCATCTCCCCCCCCCCCCACCCGTCGGAGATTCATTCGAGTCCTCCCTCGGGAATGGGTGTATGCATTGTCCTTAGTGTATGTTAGTTAGATTAAGTCGTGCGTAAGCTTAGGAACCGATGACCTCAGCAGTTTAGTCTCATAACATCTTACCACAAATTTTCAAATTTCCTTATTCCTTACCTTATCAGTGCACCTGATTTTCAAGATTCTTCTGTAGCCCCACATCGCAAATGCTTCGATTCTCTTCCGTTCCCGTTTTCCTTCGGTCCATGTTTCATTGGCTTACAATACTGTGCTCCAAGCGTACATTCTTAGAAATTTCTTCCTCAAAATATGACCTGTATTTGATACTAGTAGATTTCTCTTGGCTAATAACGCCCTTTTTATCAATGCTGCCGGCCGGAGTGGCCAAGCGGTTCTAGGCGCTACAGTCTGGAACCGCGCGACCGCTACGGTCACAGGTTCGAATCCTGCCTCGGGCATGGATGTGTGTGATATCCTTAGGTTAGTTAGGTTTAATTAGTTCTAAGTTCTAGGGGACTGATGACCTGAGAAGTTAAGTCCCATAGTGCTCGGAGCCAGCCCTTTATCAATGCTAGTCTACTTTTTATGTCCTCTTTCCTCCGTCCATCATGAGTTTCTTGCTGCCTAGGTAGCGGAATTCCTTAACTTCGTCTACTTCATGATCCCCTATTCTGATGTTAAGTTCCTCGCTGTTCTCATCTCTGTTACTCTCAATTGACATTCTGTACTCATCAGACAGTTCATTCCATTGAACAGATCCCCTAATACTTCTTCACTTTCATATATCACCAGCGAATCTCATCATTGATACACTTTACCTTTAATTTTAATCACACTCTTGAACCTTCCCTTTATTTCCGGCACTGCTTCTTCGATAACAGTAGGGGTGAAACACTAAATACCTATCTTACACCGTTTTTAAACCAAGCCCTTCGTTCTTGGTCTTCCAGTCTTGTTGTTCCTACTTGGCTCTTCTACATACTGTATGTGTATTGCCCTTCTTTCCCCATAGCTTACCCCTTTTCTCAGAATTTCGAACATCTTGCACCATTTTACATTATCCACTGCTCTTTCCAAGTCGATAAATCCTATGAGCATGTCTTGATTTTTCTTCAGCCTTGTGTGTATTGTGTATTGAAACGGACCTAGAAGCGACGGAGAGGCTTCGTCCCGCCGTAGCCCTCAGTGGTTCAATTGCGCAGCAATCACTGACATAGTGTAACTGAGGCGGAATAAGGGGAACCAACCCACATTCGCTGAGGCACATGGAAAACCGCCTTAAAAATCATTCACAGGCAGGCTGGCACACTGGACCTCGACACTAATCTGCTGGGCGGATTCCTGCTAGGGACCGGCACACCTTCTCGCTCGGGAAGCAGCGCGTTAGACCACTTTCCTAGCCAGGTAGGCTTCTTCAGCCTTGGTTCCATTATCAACTGCAATGTCAGAACTGCCTCTCTGGCGCCTTTACCTTTCCCAAAGCCAAACTGATGTTCATCTGACACATCTTCAATTTTCTGTTCCATTCTTTTCTAATTATTCTTGTCAACAGTTTGGTTGCATGAGCTATTGGATGGTTGGTTAGGGGTATAAAGGGCCCAAACTGCAGGATTATCAGTACCTTTTTCCTGACGCAAGCAACTCTCAAGGTACAAAAACACCCAATACCATACCTAAAAAGAAAACGAATGGAACAAACAAAAAATCGGAAAAACATAAACCACAAGGAGGAGCGGAAGAAGGTATTAAAACCATAGTGCATGTGGTCTGGGCTGGCTGATCACAATAATAAAAGAGGATGTGTCAGCCTCACTGCAACAGAAAATCACAGAGTCCCTGTGAGAGGCCCACATGGAGGTCTTCCACACATCCATAGTCTCCTTAAGGGCAGGCAGTTTGTTGTGCTTACTGAGATTATACCATTCCATCTCCAAAAGCTGAAGAACCTTGTGGCATAATAATGATCGCAGGTCAGTTACAGGGATTCTGATCTCCAGAAGCGGTTTCCGTGTAACCTGTTTGTGTAGTCTGTCAGCAAGTTCATTTCCTGGGATTCCGACATGGCCTGGGGTGAAAAAAAAACACACACACAGAATGACTGGACCATTCCAGGGCATAGATGGTCGCTACCAAAGGATGGCGGGAGTAGCACTGGTCGATAGCTTATGGGCCGCTCAAGGAGTCAGTACAGAGAAGAAACGTCTCAACAAGGGCATGAGCGTATGCGCTCAAGAGCACGAGATATGGCCACCAGATCTGCAGTGAAAACACTGCAGCCATCTGGCAAGGAGTGCTGTTCAGTATGTCTTCCATGAACATACGCGAAACCAACGTGACCATCAGCCATTGAACCATCAGTGTAAACCACTTCATGGTCCTGGTACAAGTCAAGAATCGAGAGGAAATGACAGCAGCGTGCTGCTGGCTTAACTGAATCCTTAGGACCATGTGAAAGGTCCAGGCGAAGCTTCGGCCTAGGTGTACACCATGGAGGTGTACGTGAAAGGACCTCGAGTGTAGGTGGTAAAGGCAAGGACTCCACTTCAGACAGAAGAGACCGGATGCAAACCACAATCGTAAGCCCTAACCTGGGCCTCTGATGTGGAAGATGAGCCGCCATAGATGGGAAATGGAGACGGTAAATTGGATGCACAGGAGAACTATGAATGTGTGCAACGTAACTGGCGATCAGTTGTGCAGGCCTAACCTGACTCGTCCTAAAAGCTCCTGTTGCGAGTCGAGCATCACAGTGGTGCACTGGGTCAAGTAAATGCAACGCTGAGGGCGCCGCCAAACCATAAAACAGACTCCCATAGTCAAGGCGGGATTGAACAAGGGCTCTGTAGAACTGCAGCAGCGTAGAGCGATCTGCACCCCAGTTGGTGTTGCTTGAGGTGCTGCCAGCACTTCTGTTTAACCCGACGAAGATGAGGGAGCCACGTCAATCGGGCATCGAAAACCAGTCCTAAGAATCGACTTGTCTACATCTACTACATTTATACTCCGCAAGCCACCCAACGGTGTGTGGCGGAGGGCACTTTACGTGCCACTGTCATTACCTCCCTTTCCTGTTCCAGTCGCGTATGGTTCGTGGGAAGAATGACTGTCTGAAAGCCTCCGGTCGCGCTCTAATCTCTCTAATTTTACATTCGTGATCTCCTCGGGAGGTATAAGTAGGGAGAAGCAATATATTCGATACCTCATCCAGAAACGCACCCTCTCGAAACCTGGCGAGCAATCTACACCGCGATGCAGAGCGCCTCTCTTGCAGAGTCTGCCACTTGAGTTTGCTAAACATCTCCGTAACGCTATCACGGTTACCAAATAACCCTGTGACGAAACGCGTCGCTCTTCTTTGGATCTTCTGTATCTCCTCCGTCAAACCGATCTGGTACGGATCCCACACTGATGAGCAATACTCAAGTATAGGTCGAACGAGTGTTTTGTAAGCCACCTCCTTTGTTGATGGACTGCATTTTCTAAGCACTCTCCCAATGAATCTCAACCTGGTACCCGCCTTACCAACAATGAATTTTATATGATCATTCCACTTCAAATCGTTCCGCACGCATACTCCCTGATATTTTACGGAAGTAACTGCTACCACTGTTTGTTCCGCTATCATATAATCATACAATAAAGGATCCTTCTTTCTATGTATTCGCAATACATTACATTTGTCTATGTTAAGGGACAGTTGCCACTCCCTGCACCAAGTGCCTATCCGCTGCAGATCTTCCTGCATTTGCTACAATTTTCTAATGCTGCAACTTCTCTGTATACTACAGCATCATCCGCGAAAAGCCGCATGGAACTTCCGACTCTATCTACTAGGTCATTTATATATATTGTGAAAAGCAATGGTCCCATAACACTCCCCTGTGGCACGCCAGAGGTTACTTTAACGTCTGTAGACGTCTCTCCATTGATAACAACATGCTGTGTTCTGTTTGCTAAAAACTCTTCAATCCAGCCACACAGCTGGTCTGATATTCCGTAGGCTCTTACTTTGTTTATCAGGCGACAGTGCGGAACTGTATCGAACGCCTTCCGGAAGTCAAGAAAAATAGCATCTACCTGGGAGCCTGTATCTAATATTTTCTGGGTCTAATGAACAAATAAAGCGAGTTGGGTCTCACACGATCGCTGCTTCCGGAATCCATGTTGATTCCTACATAGTAGATTCTGGGTTTCCAAAAACGACATGATACTCGAGCAAAAAACATGTTCTAAAATTCTACAACAGATCGACGTCAGAGATATAGGTCTATAGTTTTGCGCATCTGCTCGACTACCCTTCTTGAAGACTGGGACTACCTGTGCTCTTTTCCAATCATTTGGAACCCTCCGTTCCTCTAGAGACTTGCGGTACACGGCTGTTAGAAGGGGGGCAAGTTCTTTCGCGTACTCTGTGTAGAATCGAATTGGTATCCCGTCAGGTCCAGTGGACTTTCCTCTATTGAGTGATTCCAGTTGCTTTTCTATTCCTTGGACACTTATTTCGATGTCAGCCATTTTTCCGTTTGTGCGAGGATTTAGAGAAGGAACTGCAGTGCGGTCTTCCTGTGTGAAACAGCTTTGGAAAAAGGTGTTTAGTATTTCAGCTTTACGCCTGTCATCCTCTGTTTCAATGCCATCATCATCCCGGAGTGTCTGTATATGCTGTTTCGAGCCACTTAGTGATTTAACGTAAGACCAGAACTTCCTAGGAGTTTCTGTCAAGTCGGTGCATAGAATTTTACTTTCGAATTCACTGAACGCTTCACGCATAGCTCTCCTTACGCTAACTTTGACATCGTTTAGCTTCTGTTTGTCTGAGAGGTTTTGGCTGCGTTTAAACTTGCAGTGAAGCTCTCTTTGCTTTCGCAGTAGTTTCCTAACTTTGTTGTTGTACCACGGTGGGTTTTTCCCGTCCCTCACAGTTTTACTCGGCACGTACCTGTCTAAAACGCATTTTACGATTGCCTTGAACTTTTTCCATAAACACTCAACATTGTCAGTGTCGGAACAGAAATTTTCGTTTTGATCTGTTAGGTAGTCTGAAATCTGCCTTCTATTACTCTTGCTAAACAGATAAACCTTCCTCCCTTTTTTTATATTCCTATTAACTTCCATATTCAGGGATGCTGCAACGGCGTTATGATCACTGATTCCCTGTTCTGCACTTAAAGAGTCGAAAAGTTCGGGTCTGTTTGTTATCAGTAGGTCCAAGATGTTATCTTCACTACAGTGAGTAGATCGTCATTAAGGTAACGTTCTGGTTCCAAATGAAGGCTCCCTGTAGGCGCCGCTCGGCAATACCAGTACTGGAGGAGCAGTACAAAATGCAGAAGTCGTCTGCATCCAGAGAAGGTGAGACTGTCGGCCTGACATCTGCTGATAGACCGTTAATAGCCACTAAAAATAGTGGTACATTCAATACAGAGCCTTGAGGGACCCCATTCTCCTGGATATGGGGGGGGGGGGGGGGAGAGGGGTGGAACTATGGGAGGCACCAACTTGGACAGGGAAAGTACTGAGTGATAGGAAATTTTGGATAAAAATCGGGAGCGGGCCTGGAGACCCCACTCATATAATGTGGTAACCAGGTGTTGGCATCTGGGAAAGGCTGTTCGGATGACAGACTCGAGGGAAACCAGATTATCAATGGTAGAGCGACTCTGGTGGAAACCGCCCTGGCATGGAGCCAGTAGGCCACATGACTCTAGGACCCAACACAACCGCTGAGTTACCATACGTTCTAACAGCTTACAGAGATGCTGAAGCTGATGGGCCAACAGCCATCCACGTCAAGCAGGTTTTACCGGGTTTGAGCACTGGAATGATGGTGCTCTCCCACCATTGTGATGGAAAGGCGCCATCGCATCAAATCCGGTTGAAGATGATGAGGAGATGTCGCTTGTAGTCGGACGAGAGATGTTTGATCATCTGACTGTGAATCCGATCTGGCCCAGGAGCTGTGTCGGGACAATATGCAAGGGCTCTGAGGAGCTCCCACTCTGTAAATGGAACATTATAGGGGTCACTGTGACGTTCAGTCAACGAGAGGATTTTCCTTTCCATCCACTGTTTGAGGGTGCGAAATGCTGTAGGATAATTCTCTGATGCGGAGGCTCGAGCATAGTGCTCAACAAAGTGCTTGGCAATTGCGTTTGCGTCGGTAAATAACACGCCATTGATGTTAATGCCAGTAACATAAGTCGGGGTCTGGTACCCACAAACACGTCTGATCTTCGTCCAGACTTGAGAAGGTGACGTATGGCACCCAATGGTCGAGATGTATCTCTCCCATCACGCCTGTTTCCGTCTTTTTATAAGCTGGCGAACGTGGGCACAGAGCCGTTTAAAAGCTATTAGGTGCTCTACGGAAGGGAGCCGCTTGTGTCGCAGTAGAGCTCTCCGACGCTCGTTAATGGCCTCAGCGATTTCCGGAAACCACCAAGGTACTGACTTTCGCTGGGGGCACTACAAAGAACAAGGAATCGTGTTTTCCGCCTCGGAAACGATCGTTCTAGTGGCCTGCTCAACTACCACATCGATGGTACCATGTGGGGGAGATTCAACGGTGACATCAGAGGTGAAAGCTTCCCAGTCTGCCTTGTTTAAAGCCCCTCTTGGTAGAAGTCCGGGGGAATGGCGCTTGGGGATTGACAGGAAGATGGGAAAGCGGTCACTACCACACAAGTCATCGTGGGCTCTCCAGTGGACAGATGGGAAAAGTCCTGGGCTGCACGGGATAAATCAAGGGACGAGTAAGTGCTATGTGCCACACTGAAATGTATGGGGCCCCCAGTATTTAACAGGACGAGGTCGAGTTGAGACAGGAAAGTTTCGACATCTCTCTACCTCTGCCAGTAAGCACAGTGCCACCCCACAGGGAGTTATGGGTGTTCAAATTTCCAAATGTAGAAAAGGTTTAGGGAGTTGATGAATCAGTGCAGCCAATGTGTTCAGGGATACTGCACCATCTGGAGGTAGATATACGTTGCAAACAGTTATTTCCTGTGTCATCCTTATCCTGTCAGCCACAGCTTCAAGAGGGGTTTATAAGGAGCACAGGTTTACTGCACCCTGAGTTCAGGAGATAGACACAAACTCTACCTGACACTGTATTTTAGTCGCTACGTTTTTTGTAATATCCCCTATAACCACTAAGGGCAGGGGTCCGCATTGTTGGGAGCCAGGTTTCTTGGAAGGCAATGCAGAAAGCAGATGTAAAGGTTAACAGTTGCCGTAGCTCACCCTGAGGTGGAAAAAACTGCAGCAATTCCACTGGAGGATGACGTTATCATAAGGCTGTGGAGGTATGAAGCATGCAAGGAGGCAGGTTACACCTCAGGTTGACCTGCTGCCACCGATTGAGTATTTGTGTCCATTGTGTCTATTGTGGACGAAGCATCAGTCAGATCCAGGTCCTCAGGAGACGCTGAGATCTCCACCTCATCTGCAGGTGCAGAATTTGTAGGGAGTGGTGGTGTTTGGGTTGCCGGAAGATCCTTTTTCTTAGCAGACTTCTTTGTTTGCTTGTCCTCTTGCTTCTCTTTAGGGGCTTGCTGGGAGGACTTTTCCGCATTAGCTTCAGGCACGGAGGAAGACTGTAAGCTCTTTGTCCAGCAGCTTTTGGCTCTTTTAGCCACTAGCGAGTGTCCACTGTGGCATTAGTGGAGATCTTGGGAGAGAGGGTCCCAAGAGACCCCTTCCACATGAGGGGAGTTGGAGGAGGCTGCTGCTTCTCTGGCCTGAGGGAGGGGACCGATGTCCCCTGTGTTTTTGGGATGCCTTGCTCCCAAAGTAGGTACTTTGGGAGCAATGGAAGGAGATTTTCCCCCTACCACCAAGGGGGCAGAAGTATTCTGGAAGCCTCTGTTCATGGCACAGTGTGTGGTACGACTGGTACTTGTGATGGCGATGGTAATGTAGCTGCAGCGTATGTGGACATCAACCGAACAGGGTGTAATCCTTCAAATTATGTTTAGCCTCTTGGTAAGTCAACTGGTCCAGGGTCTTGTATTCTATGATTTTTCCGCTCCTTTTGGAGTACTGTGCAGTCTGGCAAGCAGATGGAGAGGTGCTCTCTGCAGTTAATACAAGTGGGAGAAGGCGTACAGGGAGTATCTGGATGCAGAGGACGTCCACTGTCTCGACATGTGGCATTGGAAGTGCAGCAGGAAGACAGGTGCCCAAATTTGCAGCACTTAAAGCACCGAGTAGGGGGAGAGACGTATGGTTTAACGTCACAGTGGTAAACCATCACTTCGACCTTTTCAGGCAATGAATCACCCTCAAACGCCAAGATGAAGGTACCAGTAGGAACCGTGTTGTCTTTGGGTCCCCCGTAAACGCTCCAAATGAAATGAACACCCTGCCCCTCTAGACTGGCGCGGAGCTCGTCGTCAGACTGCATGAGGTGATCGCTATGGAAAAAATTCACTGGACGATGTTGAAGCTTTTATGGGGAGTGACGGAAACAGGAATATCACCCAGCTGGTCACAAGTGACTAACGGCCACGACTGGGCTGGGGATGCTGTCTGAATCAACACTGCACCGCTACTCATCTTGGACAGCGCTGTCCCTTCTCCAAACTTATCCTCATGATGTTCAACAAAAAATTGAGGCTTCATAGGTAGAAAGGAGTCCTCATCCATTTTTCTACAGACTAAATACCGAGGCGAATATGGCTCTCTTCTTTCTGTAGCACTACGATCCTCCCATGGTGTAGCGAGGGAGGGAAACGATTTAGGGTCATATCTGTCAGCATTTTACTCGATATTGCCCATCTTAGAAACTGCTGGCGCCGTACAGTCACCAGCAAGAGATGACTTAGTCCACTTCATTGTGGGTTATCCGACCTGATGCCACCCACTCTGATCATGGGCTCCCCCATGGGCGCCACCGAGCCACAGCAAAGGCCACCTGGCATGATGGCAGTTTTTTTTTTTTTTTTTTTTTTTTGTAGGGTTTAAGGGCGCTCAACTGCTGAGGTCATTAGCGCCCAGTCACTGGTGTTAGAGCATATGGAATCTGCTAAAACTCAAGGGGATGGGGGGACATCAGAAGGACCTGACAAAGATGCAGATAAAATAAGTAAAAAGGTTAAATGTCTTTGGACAAGCCAGTTAAAGTTATAAAACGCAGAATACGAGCAGCTGCTCGAGCGTCATCAGCTAAAACATCCGGTAAAGTAGATGGCAGGGACAGGATAACACGAAATTGACTAAAACGGGGACACGACAATAAAACATGGCGCACTGTTAATGCCTGACCACAAGGGCACCACGGGGCTGGGTCACCGGAGAGCAGGTAGCGGTGGCTAAACCGGCAATGCCCAATCCGCAACCTGGTCAGAAGGACCTCCTCGCGCCGAGATGTTGTCCAAGCAGTTGGGAGCGGTTTTACTGCCCGGAGCTTGTTTCCTTGGAGGGATGACCAAGCATCCCACCACAACGACACAAGCCTCTTACATACATCCCCACGAACGTCAGATGACGGGACACAATGGGAGGCTGGCCGAGGCAGGAGGACTGCAGCCTTGGCTGCAGCATCCGCAGCCTCATTCCACAGAAAGCTGACAGAACCACCATTATCAGCGAAAGAATGGAGGGACTGCTGTATCCGTTGAATCAAGGGATGGACCGGATTGGGAGCTCCAAGGCTCTGAAGAGCACTGAGTGAGTCAGAGCAGAGTACATACGATGAATGGCGGTGGCGGCGGGCATACTGAACGGCCTGATAGAGAGCAGAAAGCTCGGCCGTAAAGCTGGAACATTGGTCGAGGAGCCGGTATTTAAAGGTGGCGGCCCCGACGACAAAGGCACAGCCGACACCGTCGTCAGTTTTGGAGCCATCGGTGTAAATAAAGATGTGACTGGCAAGTCGAGCATGAAGTTCGACAAACCTTGAGCAATACACTGCAGCCGGAGTACCCTCCTTCAGGAGTGAGCTGAGGTCGAGATAAATAGGAACCAGAGCCTGGAGCCAAGGTGGTGTCGGGCTCTCACCCTCTCTGAAGGTGGTAGGGAGGGCAAAATCCAATTGTCGAAGCAGGCGACGGAAGCGGACCCCGGGGGGCAGCAGGGCAGACACATACAACCCGTACTGACGGTCGAGAGAATCGGCGAAGAAGGACTCGTAAGAGGGGTGGTCGGGCATAGACAACAGACGGCAGGCATACCGACACAGCAGTACGTCGCGCCGGTAGGTCAATGGTAATTCGGCAGCTTCAGCATAAAGACTCTCGACAGGACTAGTGTAGAAGGCTCCGGTTGCAAGACGTATCCCCCGGTGGTGGATGGAGTTGAGCCGGCGTAAGAGGGATGGGCGAGCGGACGAGTAGACGAAGCTCCCATAATCCAGCTTCGATCGGACTATGGACCGATACAAGCGAAGCAGGACAGTGCGATCCGCTCCCCAAGATGAACCGCTAAGAACTCTGAGGACATTAAGGGAACGTGTACAACGGGCCGCCAAATAAGAGACATGTGGAGACCAACACAGTTTCCTGTCCAACGTGAGCCCTAGAAACTTAGTTGTGTCCACGAATGGGAGAACAACGGGACCGAGATGTAAGGATGGCGGAAGGAACGCTTTATATCGCCAAAAGTTGATTCAAACCGTCTTCTCTTCAGAGAACCGGAAGCCATTTGCCACGCTCCAAGAGTAGAGGCTGTCTAGACAACGCTGAAGGCAGCGCTCCAGGAGGCATGTTCTCTGGGCACTGCAGTAGATCGCGAAGTCATCGACAAAGAGAGAGCCTGAGACATTAGGTGGAATGCAATCCATAATTGGATCGATCGCAATGGCAAAAAGGGCTACGCTCAAGACGGAGCCCTGAGGCACTCCGTTCTCCTGGAGGAAGACGTCGGACAATACGGAACCCACACGTACCCTAAACTTTCGTTCCGTTAAAAAGGAATCAATAAAAAGGGGCAGGCGACCGCGTAGGCCCCACCTGTGCATGGTGCGGAGGATACCTCCTCTCCAACAGGTATCATAAGCCTTCTCCAAGTCGAAGAACACGGCTACCGTTTGGCGCCTTCGCAAAAAGTTGTTCATGATAAATGTCGACAAGGTCACAAGGTGGTCAACAGCGGAGTGGCGGCGACGAAAGCCGCATTGGACATTAGTAAGTAGTCGTCGAGATTCAAGAATCCAGACTAACCGAGCATTAACCATGCGCTCCATCACCTTACAGACACAGCTTGTAAGAGAAATGGGGCGGTAACTAGAAGGAAGGTGTCTATCCTTCCCGGGTTTGGGTATAGGAACAACAACGGCATCACGCCAACGCATGGGGACTTGACCTTCGGTCCAGACGCGATTGTAGGTACGAAGAAGGAAGCTTTTGCCCGCCGGAGAAAGGTGTGCCAGCATCTGAACGTGAATGGCATCTGGCCCCGGAGCAGAGGACCGGGACACTGCAAGCGCACGTTCGAGTTCCCGCTTAGTAAAGGGGGCATTATAAGTTTCCAGATTCAGCGAGTGGAAGGATGGTCGCCGAGCCTCTTCTGCCTCTTTCCTGGGAAGGAAGGCAGGATGGTAATGGGCGGAGCTTGAAACCTCCGCGAAAAAGCGGCCAAAGGCGTTGGAGACAGCCACAGGATCAACAAGGACCTCATTACCTGAGGTCAGGCCAGGTACTGAGGAGTGGGCCTTAATGCCCGACAGCCGGCGCAGGCTACCCCAAACGACGGACGAGGGAGTAAAACTGTTAAAGGAGCTGGTGAAAGAGGCCCAACAAGCTTTTTTGCTGTCTTTGATGACACTACGGCTTTGCGCTCGAAGTCGTTTGTATTCAATACAATTCGCCAACGTAGGATGGCGGCGAAAGGTGCTTAAAGCACGTCGTCGAGCACGGATAGCGTCCCTACAAGCCTCGTTCCACCAGGGGACGGAAACGTGACGTGAAGAAGAAGTAGTACGAGGAATGGAACGTTCGGCAGCATTGATGATAACAGCCGTGAGGTATTCGACCTGACTGTCACAACTGGGAAAATCGTGGTCCGGAAAGGTCGCCAGGGAGGAGTAAAGTCCCCAGTCAGCTTTCAGTATGTTCCAGCTCGAAGGACGTGGGGATGGGGTGTGGTGCAGGAGACGAACGACACAGAGGAAGCGGTCGCTCGAATAGGTGTCAGAAACGACATACCACTCAAACCGACGGGCAAGAGTGGTAGAACAGATCGAGAGATCCAAGTGGGAGTAGGTATGAGTAGAGTCCGAGAGGAAAGTCGGGGCGCCGGTATTGAGGCAGACAAGATTGAGATGGTTGAAGACATCTGCCAAGAGTGAGCCTCTTGGACAGGATGCAGGAGAGCCCCAAAGGGGATGATGGGCATTGAAGTCGCCAAACAATAAGAAGGGCGGGGGAAACTGAACGATCAGGTGCATCATGTCAGCCCGACTAACAGCAGATGACAGTGGAGTGTAGATGGTACAAACTGAAAAATTAAAAGCAGAAAGAGTAATGCGGACAGCTATTGCTTGGAGTGGAGTGGTCAATGGGATGGGATGGTAATAAACATCGTCCCGAACGAGCAACATGACCCCACCATGAGCTGGGATACCGTCCACAGGGGTGAGGTCATACCGCTCCGAGGTATAGTGGGTAAAGGCAATACGGTCAGTCGGGCGCAACTTGGTTTCCTGGAGACCAAGGACGAGCGGCCAGTGCAGGCGGAGGAGCAGTTGTAATTCCTCCTGATTAGATCGAATACCTCTTATGTTCCAATGAAACAACGCCATCGCTAGTCAAAAGGTTGGGGGAACGAGACGGGGGAAGAGCTGGTCACCTCGACGACCGTGGAGGGGCAGGTTGCGAGGGAACAACGCTACAACCGACGGGAGGCGGATCCGGTTCCATCGACTCGTCGCCAGCCGCGGCCACTGTCCCTGGTTGTGTAGGAGGGGCCGCATCATTTGCCGACGATTGGCCAGCGGAGCGCCTGGCAGCAGAGCGTCCCGGCGAAACTGAGGATGGCCGGGAGCAGCGACTCACGGATGGAGCATGAGACGAAACGCGCCGGGGTGGAGAGGGGGATAGAGACTTCTTCTTGGAGGCCTTCTTGGAAGGCCGATAAGGCACAGGGATGGTGGGCTGGACCCGAAGAAGGTCCTCACGCGCGGGGTCCGTTTTGGAACGCCGGACCTCGGAAGCTGGGGTCCGGAACGTTGCCCCGATGGACGCCTGAGAAGAGGATCGCTTCTCAGGTGGCGTGGGGGGAGGAGGAGGAGGAGGAAGGGTGGCCCCTGGGGCAGAGGGGGTGGGGGCCACGGGGGAGGAGGATTTGGAAGGGAGGGATTTGGGAGGCAGAGGCAGAGCCCCCTGATGGGCGGAGGAGGCAGAGGGGGGACAGGATAGGGGTGAGGATACCGCGGAAGGAGTGGACACAACTGAGGCGAACGAAGTGGTCAATGACACGGGATGGAGGCGGTCGTACTTCTTCCGGGCCTCAGAATAAGAGAACCGATCCAAAGTTTTGATTTCTTGTATCTACTTCTCCTTCTGATATGCGGGGCAGTCTGAGGATCTAGGCGAGTGGACGCCAGGACAATTAACGCACCGAGGTGGTGGGGTGCATGTATGTTCCTCACGAAGAGGACGTCCACAATCGCCACAAAGGGGCTCAGCCTCACACCGTGATGACATGTGCCCAAAGCGCAAACACCTAAAACAGCGCATAGGAGGCGGGATGTAAGGTCGCACGTCACACCGGTAGCACATCACCTTTACCTTCTCCGGGAGAACGTCCCCCTCGAAGGCGAGGATAAAGGCCCCGGTGCCGATGCGATGGTGTGGCCGCACTGGACTCGCCGGACGAAATGCACGCCTCGGCGCTCCAGGTTGGCCCTGAGCTCCTCATCAGATTGTAGCAGGAGGTCACGATGAAAAATAACCCCCTGCGTCCTATTTAGTGCCAGATGTGGGACAATGGATACTGGGATGTCCCCTAGGCGGTCGCACGCCTGGAGCGCCGCCGACTGTGTGGCGGAGGTGGTCTTGAGAAGAACGGACCCTGAACGCATCTTGCTGAGAGCCTCGATTTCCCCGAAGACGTCCTCAATGTGCTGAACAAAGAACATGGGCTTGGAGGTGGCGAACGTCCCCCCAGCGGTTCGTGAACAGACCAAATAGCGGGGGAAGTACTTCGCCCCAAGCCGGCGGGCCTGTCCCTCCTCCCATGGAGTGGCCAAGGGGGAAAGGGCAGGAGAACCAGAACTAGAAATGGTACCTTTTCTTTTGAAAGACTCGGCCGCAGAGCGACCTGATACATGTTGACGTTTCATCTGCGAAACGTCCGCCCCGATACCACCCACTCCGACCAGGGGCTCTCCCCACGGGCGCCACCCAGCCGCAGCAAGGGCCACCTGGCAGGATGACCATTGCCGGGAGTCCTGATGCCCCAAGGAGACGGGCATCTACTCCTTGGCCGACGTGGGGAGGGTGCAGCACAGGTATCGGCAGTACGATCCCTGTGTTGTCAGGGGGCTACAACCTAGAGGGTACATGACGACCCCACCACAATGGGCTGGCTACCGTGCTGGATTTCTGGTGCCATGGAAAGTCCATCATGATCGCTGGTGCAGATGGAGATGCACTATGGGCGTAACTTGGACAACCCATCACGCGTTGAGGCCCAATTTGAGGAATAGTGGGTATGGTTACAACGCCAGTGCAATGCTGAGTGCCAAGGTCTTAGTGCACTTAGGACCAGTGGTACACCATGTAAGGTGTCCTTCCCCAAAAGGCTCGTACTTCTGTAGAATTTTGAAAAATGGAGGTCAAACCCCAAGGGGGACCATCACATGGAAGGCCGAAACGGTTGAAACTCCTTGTAGTTGCCTCGTACAACAGGCAGGAGTACCGTGGGCCTATTCTAATCCCCGGACCCACAGGGGGGATGATGGCAGTTGCCGGGAGTCCTGATACCCCAGGAAGACAGGCATCTACTTCTTGGCATACATGGGGAGTTTACAGCTCAGGCATTAGCAGTGTGATCCCTGTGTTGTCAGGAGACTACTACCATATGGGTACATGATGGCCCCGCCACAATGGACTGGCTACTGTGCTGGATATTGGGCACAGGGGAATCCAATACTGGCATGGGGGTGAACGAGGACAGGAGACAACGGAAGAAGATGACATACCCTGTAAAGTGCCCTTGCCCAAGTAGTTGAACTGCAGGTGGAGATGCAAAGTCATGACAAGAGGTTCAGGAGATCGAATCTAAGGGCATTATGGATAACTCATGCACCACTTAAGGCGTCCTTCCCCATATGGCCCGCACTTCTGTAAATTTTGGAAAGTGACGGGTCAAACCATAAAATGGGACCTGAACTTATAGGGCCGAAAAGTGTGAGACTCCTTTTAGTCGCCTCTTACGACAGGCAGGGATACCTCGGGCCTATTCTCACCCCTAGACCCGCCGGGGGCAATGTATGAGCTGTCAAACTGATTATGTGGTAATTCTCACCCCTGTCGGCTCATGCTGTTTTCGTAACTGTGTGGATGACGTTTTTCCGAAAGTACGTCTATTAGCCGACGTGAATGGTCATCTTGTTGCCACTTTTCTGGTGGATTATGGATACCTATATCTTCTGTCTTATCTGATATTACGTCGTCCGAGACTCTCTTAAATTCTGATTCTAATAGTGGGTTTCCTATCTCTTCTCTGTCTGCTTCTGTTCCTTTTTACATTACGCCATCAGACAAGACCTCCCCCTCATAGAGATCTTCAGTGTAGTCTTTCCACCTGTCCGCTCTCCCCTCTGTATTTACTCTGAAATTGCGCTCTGAACGTTACCGTCCTTGCTTTTGATTTTACCGTAGATTGTTTTGACTTTTCTATATGCTGAGTCAGTCCTTGCTACAATAGTTTCATTTTCGATTTCCTGAATTTTCAAGTCCATTTCGTCTTACCTTGCCTGCACTTCCTCTTTATTTCATTCCTAAGTGACTTGTGTTTCCACATTCGTGAATTTCTCTGAACATTTTTGTTCTTCTACATCTACATTTATACTCCGCAAGCCACCCAACGGTGTGTGGCGGAGGGCACTTTACGTGCCAATGTCATTACCTCCCTTTTCTGTTCCAGTCGCGTATGGTTCGCGGGAAGAACGACTGTCTGAAAGCCTCCGTGCGCTCTCGTATCTCTCTAATTTTACATTCTTGATCCCCTCGGGATGTATAAGTAGGGGGAAGCAATGTATTCGATACCTCATCCAGAAACGCACTCTCTCGAAACCTGGCGAGCGAGCTACACCGCGATGCAGAGCGCCTCTCTTGCAGAGTCTGCCACTTGAGTTTGGTAAACATCTCCGTAACGCTATCACGGTTACCATGTAACCCTGTGACGAAACGCGCCGCTCTTCTTAGGATCTTCTCTATCTCCTCCATCAAACCGATCTGGTACGGATCCCACACTGATGAGCAATACTCAAGTATAGGTCGAACGAGTGTTTTGTAAGCCACCTCCTTTGTTGATGGACTGCATTTTCTAAGCACTCTCCCAATGAATCTCAACCTGGTACCCGCCTTACCAACAATGAATTTTATATGATCATTCCACTTCAAATCGTTCCGCACGCATACTCCCTGATATTTTACGGAAGTAACTGCTACCACTGTTTGTTCCGCTATCATATAATCACACAATAAAGGATCCTTCTTTCTATGTATTCGCAATACATTACATTTGTCTATGTTAAGGGACAGTTGCCACTCCCTGCACCGAGTGCCTATCCGCTGCAGATCTTCCTGCATTTCGCTGCAATTTTCTAATGCTGCAACTTCTCTGTATACTACAGCATCATCCGCGAAAAGCCGCATGGAACTTCCGACACTATCTACTAGGTCATTTATATATATATTGTGAAAAGCAATGGTCCCATAACACTCCCCTGTGGCACGCCAGAGGTTACTTTAACGTCTGTAGACGTCTCTCCATTGATAACAACATGCTGTGTTCTGTTTGCTAAAAACTCTTCAATCCAGCCACAGCGCGACCGCTACGGTCGCAGGTTCGAATCCTCCCTCGCGCATGGATGTGTGTGATGTCCTTAGGGTAGTTAGGTTTAACTAGTTCTAAGTTGTAGGGGACTGATGACCACAGATGTTAAGTCCCATAGTGCTCAGAGCCATTTGAACCAATCCAGCCACACAGCTGGTCTGATATTCCGTATTCTCTTACTTTGTTTATCAGGCGACAGTGCGGAACCGTATCGAACGCCTTCCGGAAGACAAGGAAAATAGCATCTACCTGTGAGCCAGTATCTAATATTTTCTGGGTCTCATGAACAAATAAAGCGAGTTGGGTCTCACACGATCGCCGTTTCCGGAATCCATGTTGATTCCTACAGAGTAGATTCTGGGTTTCCAAAAACGACATGATACTCGAGCAAAAAACATGTTCTAAAATTCTACAACAGATCGACGTCAGAGATATAGGTCTATAGTTTTGCGCATCTGCTCGACTACCCTTCTTGAAGACTGGGGCTACCTGTGCTCTTTTCCAATCATTTGGAACCTTCCGTTCCTCTAGAGACTTGCGGTACACGGCTGTTAGAAGGGGGGCAAGTTCTTTCGCGTACTCTGTGTAGAATCGAATTGGTATCCCGTCAGGTCCAGTGGACTTTCCTCTGTTGAGTGATTCCAGTTGCTTTTCTATTCCTTGGACGCTTATTTCGATGTCAGCCATTTTTTCGTTTGTGCGAGGATTTAGAGAAGGAACTGCAGTGCGGTCTTCCTCTGTGAAACAGCTTTGGAAAAAGGTGTTTAGTATTTCAGCTTTACGCGTGTCGTCCTCTGTTTCAATGCCATCATCATCCCGGAGTGTCTGTATATGCTGTTTCGAGCCACTTACTGATTTAACGTAAGACCAGAACTACCTATAATTTTCTGTCAAGTCGGTACATAGAATTTTACTTTCGAATTCACTGAACGCTTCACGCATAGCTCTCCTTACGCTAACTTTGACATCGTTTAGCTTCTGTTTGTCTGAGAGGTTTTGGCTGCGTTTAAACTTGCAGTGAAGCTCTCTTTGCTTCCGCAGTAGTTTCCTAACATTGTTGTTGAACCACGGCGGGTCTTTCCCGTCCCTCACATTTATACTCGGCACGTACCTGTCTAAAACGCATTTTACGATTGCCTTGAACTTTTTCCATAAACACTCAACATTGTCAGTGTCGGAACAGAAATTTTCGTTTTGATCTGTTAGGTAGTCTGAAATCTGCCTTCTATTATTCTTGCTAAACAGATAAACCTTCCTCCCTTCTTTTATATTCTTATTAACTTCCATATTCAGGGATGCTGCAACGGCCTTATGATCACTGATTCCCTGTTCTGCACTTACAGAGTCGAAAAGTTCGGGTCTGTTTGTTATCAGTAGGTCCAGGATGTTATCTGCACGAGTCGGTTCTCTGTTTAATTGCTCGAGGTAATTTTCGGATAGTGCACTCAGTATAATGTCACTCGATGCTCTGTCCCTACCATCCGTCCTAAACATCTGAGTGTCCCAGTCCATCCTTCTTTCGCCCATCAGCTGAGGTGTTTCTTATGTTACCCATGGTTTCTTCGCAATTAACTTCATCATACCTATGTTTTTATCGCCAAGTTCCGTGATTGACATTTTTTGAGATGTCTAATCTTAAACTGAACTACCTACTGAGATATTGATTATCGCAGTATCTACAGCCCCAGAGAACTTCAAGCGTACCTCTTCCTTCCTTAGTACTTCCGTTTCCCACCTTTTCGCACACTGATTCCTCCTCGCTAGTCTCTTAAAGTTCGGCCTACTCTTCATCACTACTATATTGTGATGTGAATCTATATCTGCTCCTGAGTGCGCCTACAATCCAATATCTGATTTCGTAATCTCTGCCTGACCATGATGTAATCCATCTTGAGTCTTCCCGTATCTCCCCGCCATTCCCAATATACATCCTCCTCTTATGATTCCTGAACAGAGTATTCGCTGTAACCAGCTCAAATTTACTGCAGGACTTTATTAGTTTTTCTCCTCTCCCATTCGTACTACCAAGACCATATTCTCTAGTAACCCTTTCTTCTACCCCTTCCCCTACATCCCGCATACCAATCCCCCATGAGCATTAGAGTATCGTCTCCCTTAACGTACTGAATTATCCGTTCAGTATTCTCATGTATATCCTCTCTTCATCTTCTGCTTGCGACGTCCGCATTTATACCTGATCTGTTGTTGTCGGTGATGGTTTGCTGTCGATTCTGATGATAACAACTCTGTCACTCAACTGTTCGCAGTAACTCAGTCCTTCCTGATCATAAACAAACCTGCTAGCGTTACACGATTTTCTGCCGGTGATATTACCCTATGCTCGTCTGACAAGAAATTCTTGTTTTCTTTCTATTTCAGTTCACTGACCCTAATTACAGCTATACCAAGCCTATCCATTTCCCTGTTCAGATTTTCTAGCTTCCCAGCACGTTCAAACTTCAGATATTCTATGCCCAGACTCGTAGAACGTTACCCTTTCGTTGGTTATTCAATCTTTTTCCCTTGGTCACTTCCGCCCTGGCAGTTCCCTGCCAGAGTTCCGAATGGGGGATTAGACCGAAATCGTTTGCCAATGAAAAGGCCATCGCAGTACCTTTCAATAACACACCACGCCTTCTGTGGATACACATTGCGTCTCTTTAATGCAATTGTTTCCATTGCTTTCTGCATCCTCACGATGTTGATCATTTCTGGTTCTTCCGCCTTTTAGAGTCAGTTCCTCACTCCAAGGACAAGTTAAAGCACGGAACATTTGTCTGCTTTTCGGCGCTCTTTGACAAAGCCTTTGGCAGAACGAGCGTAATTTGTTATGCCGGGACATTTCTCCCAACGAGAGAGCAATTTGTTCATACCGTCACTGTAGAATGTTGACTTTATGGACGGAGCCAAACCTACTTCTGCTTACAGCACTTCATCACTGTGAAAGTGAAGTATGTACTCGAATGTATTCTTTGCGTTCTCGAAACAGATGAGAATCGAACGGGACCAAGTCGGGATTGTACGGAGGATGATCCACGACAGTGAATCCAAGGGTTCTGATTGTTACAGATGTCTCGGTGATCGTGTGTTGTATCGGACTGGGCTTTCGTGGTGGAAACTTTCCATTTCCGTCAATTTATTTTAGCATAATGTTGATGACTGTAGATTATAAACCACAGCTGAAAGAACCAGATTGACTTAAATACAATGAATAATGTGAATTCCACGTTATTCACCATCTGTTGGAAATGCGATGAAGAAGTGGATGTCAGACTATGAGCTACATGTACACTCTCCCGTCCCGCTCCACCCCCCCTCCCCACTCCTCTCGTAAATAATGTATACGTTAGTCATAGATTAAGCATTGTTATTGTTAATTTAATACAAGAAACTACAGAGGAAATATCAGTTAGATGTCGACTCTGTAAACAACTCGCATGTACTAGTGTTCAAACACTGCAGTAATGTTCTGCAGGGGGCTCGCCGCTTTTTAGTGGGTTCGTACTTGGCTACCACGGAGCCCCAACCTTTGCAGCATCTTTTCTCTTCCGTGCTGCATCTCTGTCCTCTTGCTGATCTTTTTCCCCTCCCTTGGGGAACACGACTGGGATGTTTCTGAGAATGTGTTTTGCATTTTCACTAGCTGACATCAGAACAGTCTCTCCACTGTTTCTCTTTCCTTTTTTATTTCTTCGTTCCCCTTCTCTTATCCTTCCTTCGCTTCGGCGTTTGAGGTTCCTCTTTCTCTTCTTCCTCCCTGTGCGCTCCTGAAGGCCAGCCTACGTGTCTGACGCTTAACAGATGTCTGGGTAAGGCGTAATTCCCAGTGACGGGTCGACAGGTAGGGTTCGCACGTACCCCTGATACAGGCCAGGCCCACTGAGGATGATTGATTGTGCTGCAACGTTCCCAAATTGCCGATTGGTCCCTCTCTCAGGTGTTCAGAAGGTGTAATCTGCGGTGTAAACAATCACCTAAGACGGGTGCACCCCCCTCTGGAAGGGGTCCCCCAGTTGGAAGGAGCGCGACATAGGAGACACTGGCAATCATGAGGGACTTTCTCGTAATGAACCAATCATCTTCTTCACAGTCAGTGTCTACTAAAAGTAAACGAAATGAAGCTGACGATTCAAAGACCATCCCAGCTGCAACACGGCTCCTCATGGTTTCACATACTGAAGACAGCCAATCCTTCGCTACAGTAATTCTGTTTATTATTCAGAAAGGTGCTGATGCAATTGCAGGCCCTGTGAAATCCTGCTCTCGTTTGCACAACGGCACTTTGCTTTTGGAGACTATATCTCATTCTCAACCACGGCAACTGCTCCATGGCTATCCTGTACATGTCAAGCCCATCGACCACTGAATTCTTCCCATGATGTTATTTACTCTAGGCTCGATGGTCTGACCGAGGCAGAAATCCAAACGTACCTTTATGTTCAGGGTGTCTTTGCAATGCATCACGTGATGGAAGAGGTCGATGCATCTTTACTGCCCACACGCACTCTTTTTCTCACTTTCGACAGAATGGTGCTTCCATCAAAAATCGAAGCAGGCTATGAAGTTATGTCAGGCCAGCTGTACATTCCGAACCTCATGCGCTGACAACCACACTCTAATGACCGACACCCTGCCAAATGTTTATCCTGTGTTAGGGATGCTCACGAGGGCCATTGTCCACCTTCTTCTCCCTGCCGTATCAATTGCGATGGCGACCATGCAGCCTCCTCCCGAGATTGTTCCGTGTATCTCGATGAGCGAGCCATCTGGGATATCTTGGTGAAGGAAAAAAGTGCTTTACCTGCTCGCTTGCAAGTTGTTGGCTAGTCGAAAACCCTGCCTTCTACAATCCTGCACTTACAGTACCGTTCTTGCTACATCTCGCTCCGCAAAGGACATGGCCACGCAGACATGCGACCTCAAATACAGCACCACGGTTGTAATATCGACCAGTATCTCAGCAGCAACCCCGTCTCCTACTCCAGCTGTGCAACAAGCCACCAAACTGTCGCCTCACGGGGCGAAGTCACCTGCTACACACCCAGCAGGCCGGAAAGGACAGAAGGAATACTCCCGTAAAGATTTTCTACGTCCCTCCAACCAACAAACACATGAGTTTCCATCTGCCAAACGGAAAGGCTCCAAGATATCAAACAAATGGTCTTCTCCTTTGCCATCCTCTTCGACAGTGTCGCCACGTGATACCCTCACCCGCCCGACTTCCGTGTCGCCGGTGCACACCACAAACCGTTTTACTGCCGTGGACTCCACAGACCGACAGAGAAGGATGCTGACAACCCTGTAGATCTCATGGCGCAGATCGTCCAGCCTCTGCAGCCTGTAGCAGTAAGTCTTCGAAGGCTGGCACTCTGCAGCCGCCGAGGTAACAACCCTTCATTTCTTCCCTCCTCCCCTTTCCTCATCGTGACTTTCCTCCAGTGGAACGTTCGCGGTCTTAGAACCAACAAGGAAGAATTACTGCTGCTCTTGAAATCACAGTATCCACTTGTTCTCGGCCTCCAGCAAACAAAATTGCGTCCTCACAACTACTTTGAACTCTCGCATTGCTTTCCAGTCCACTTCGACCTTCCCCACACGGATGGCATTCCATCTCAAGGGGGAGTCATGCTGCTCATCCGGTATAATGTTCATAGTCAATCCATCTCCCTGACTACCTGGCTTCCTTCTTCACTTCATCTTTTCCCTTTGCACCGTTTACATCCCTCCGTCATTCGGTGTCACCAGGGCAGACTTACTCCAAATTATTGGGCAAGCCCTTCACCCCTTACTGCTGCTCGGTGACTTTAATGGGCTCCATCCTCTTTGGGGCTCTCCCAGAACCTGTCAGGGAGGTGCCCTCTTGGCTGACTTTCTCAATCAACCTCATCTGCCGCAACACGGCATCACCCACGTTCCTTTCCGACTTCACGCCCATCTATTCCCATTTGGACCTCCTCTGCTGTACTGCCCAGCTTGTCCATCGTCTCGAGCGGTCCGTTCTCTCTGGCACGTAGTGGAGCGACCCTTTCCCGTGTGCTATCCGTTACTGACGCCTACCCAACCTACGCGCACATTCAGATGGCAGCTTTCTTAGGCCGACTGCAGTCTTTATTCCACCCTGGCAACGTTAGGCAAACAACATTACCCTACTTGTGATGAACAGTAGAATATCTTACCAACGTTATCCTTACCGCCGCAGAACGTTCCATTCCTCGCACTTCCTCTTTACCGCGCTGTGTCCCTGTCCCTTGGTGGTATCAGGCATGCAGCGACGCAATTCGCTCGCGGAGACGTGCTCTCCCCGTTTTTAACCGTCATCCTCCGATGGCAAACTGCATTCGTTATAATCAATTGCGTGCACGGTGTCGTCTCGTTTTTCGGGATTCCAAAAACTAGTTGGTTTTCATTTACTAGTTCTTTTAACAGTTCCACTATCTCTTCCGTCGTGTGAGCCAACGTCCGACGGTTCTTTCGGGCCAATGTCCATCTCCCAATTTCCGGACTGACCGTAGTAGATGATGTCATAGTGGACCTTATGGCTATCTACAACACTTTGAGCCGCTATTTCGCGGAGATTTTGAGCTCCACCCACTGTCACCCTGCCTTCTTCCATCGGAAACGAGTGGACAAGGCATGGTTAATACCCTTCTCTTCTCAGAATCGTAAGTGCTAAAATGCCGTCTTTACTATGAGGGAGCTAGATCATACTCTCACTCAAGCCCGGATCTAGGGGACGGGGGCAAGCCGGGGTATCTGCCCCGGGCGGCAATTTCAGAGGGCACCAGATTCAAATTCTCGAAGAAAAAAACGTTGTTTTACAAAGCGCCAAGCATCCAGGGCACGTTGGTCTATCGATTATTCAAATGATTTTGAAACGCATCCTTACTGATTTTTTAACATTTTTGAACGCATTCTACGTTGATTTCTGAACAAATCTTAAGTTTATGTTCGAATGCGTGCAAAGTGTACATGTTTCTGCTAGGGGAATGCCCACTGCGTCTAGAAATAAAAAACTTTCCCGCATACGAAAGGGGACGGGGCTATATGCGCTGTGGCGAATAAGCCCTAACGGGTGAGTGGCAATCGCTGTTTGTTCATGTGGTTGATCGGATGTGCGAGTGATCAGCGTTGTTATTAGCGAAATCCATAGATTCAGACTGCCAGAGTGGAAATAAACTACTAACAGCAGTAAACGGTAAGAAATATTACGTATTATCTTTTCGGTGCATACAAGAAAATGACATTTTGACAGAAATTTTTGCCAAACCGCCACACTATTAAGAGCCAGTTGCACAATTCCCGATTGGCAGCCACATAAGTTCTGTTCTCGGAATAGCGTTGAAAACACACTGTACGGACATGTAATAACGCCTAAGGGGAGAATAAACGCGGGGTAACTGAACCGGTGATTCGTGCAGGGTTAATGAAGTTAACCGAAGAATAAGTTTTGACAATGACAGGATTGGTTACAGAATTAATGATGACAAGATTGTTTGTTAGAACGAGGAACGATAAGAAACGGGGACATCACACACATTACATGGAAGAGTATGACGAATCCAAATTTATATAAATATAAAAATGTCATACTACTACTTTTCGATTTCATGCTTGAGAAACTGGAGCATATGAATGAAATGTGAAATTATGTCCTAACGTAAAACTTTTTGCTTGTTGTAGGCCTAATAGGCATTTGATATTAGTTAGTACTTCGTAAATTATATTCTTTCGTGTTATTTATGTAAATGAGGTACATAAAATGACCATTTATACCAAAAAATCTCGCTTATTTGGCGAGTGTTACAATTGCTGCAATATTAGAAACAGCTGTTTCGTTTTGTCTTGCAGACACTGATAAAATAGACGTAATCAAATCGAAAAACCGCACCAGTATTGGATTCTAAACTTATTAACATGTCTTTCAGTATTAGACAACGACATTTCGATTCTTCATGTAGCAAACCGTTTGACGAACTTTGACGGGTTATAGATTCTTTCGCAGAAAGGAAAGTGCGCCGTGTTAAGGTGCAGCAGGATTAGAGAACAAAAATGCTGGGCCCTAAGGATTGAAGAAATGTGTACTATCTTGCTTGTCTCTTGTCGATACCGGTTTTATGTTTCCTATATTTAATTTTACGTCACACGAAAAATGAAGTTAGTAGCAAATAGGCAATAAAGAGTGCAGATTTTTCCCACCTGTATTATTGTGAGTTTTTAAGGGAGGTAGGACGTCAAGCCGGCTGGCTGGAAGCAACAGAGTCACCGCAGGACATTTTAATTTCCACTGTCCTGAATATAGGTTTGATGGTTTCCATTACAAAATACGTGTGTTTGAATTCCACAAAGTGAAATATATTTTATATGTCAAACTCTTCAGAAAGGTGTGCGCTACAAAATGAATATATATTTGAAAAATCGATTTTTTTGATGTCCTATCTCAAACGCTTGATTTGGGGGGAGGAGGGGCGCCACATCAAGTTTTTCCCCGGTTAGGAAATATCATAGGTCCAGGGCTGCTCTCACTTCATCCCGACCTCCGCCCCAGGGCCGGACGATGTTCACATTCAGGTGTTGCAAAACCTTTCTCTTGCGAGCAAGCACTTTGTCCTTCATACGTAAAATCGCATCTGGGAAGAGGGCACGTTTTCCAGATGTTGGCGTGAAGCCACTGTCATACCCATGCCTAAGCCCGGTAAGGACAAACGCCTTCCAGTTATCTCCCCATTTCTCTCGCCAGCTGATTTTGCAAGGTGATGGAATCTATGATTCCGTGGCCGCATGCTCAGTTCCCTTCAGGAATTTTTGAAAGACAGAGTTTTCAAGGTACGTGTGGGTTCTGCCTTGACGGACACCTTTATCCAGGAAAACGGTGTGCCTCGTGGTTCCGTCCTGAGCGTCGTCCTCTTTGGTATCGCCATTAACCCTATTATCGCCCGTCTCCCGCCGGACTTCTCTGGCTCCCTTTTTGTTGACGATTTTGCCATGTATTGCAGCTCTCCACGGACTTGTCTCCTTGAGCGGCGTCTTCAGCGTTGCCTCGATTGCCTTTACTTATGGAGCATCGACTATGGCTTTCGTTTTTCCGCTGACAAAACCGTTTGTATGACTTTCTGGCGGCGCAATTGATTTCTGCTATCGTATTTACATACTGGGCCTGTTTCTCTTCCGTTCATTGAACACACGAAATTCCTGGGGCTCATGCTCGATAAGAAACTTTCTTGGTCCTCCACGAGTCTTACCTGGCAGCCCGCTGGACGCGCTCGCTCAGGGTTCTAAGTGTCCTCAGCGGTACTTCCTGGGGAACGGATCGGATCAGCCTCCTCAGTTTGTACCGGTTCCTTGTCCGTTCGAAACTAGACTACGGGTTTTTATGCACCTGCCCATACGTCCCTCTTAACGCCGTCTCAGTACTATCCACCATCGTGTCATGTGTTTGACCACTGGGACCTTTTACACTAGCCCAGTTGAGTGTCTGTATGCAGAAGCTGGCGAACTACCGCTGTCATACCACAGTTATTTCCTCCTCAACAGATACGCAAGCCGTTTCCCTGCCATGCCTGGTCACCCATCTTATGCCTCCTTCGATGACTCCTTTGATAGCCAGAATGGGGCGTGTCACTCTTCTCTGTTACCCCCTGGAGTTTGCTTTCGTCTAATGCTCTGGCAGCTTAACTTTACGCTACCTGCCACTTTCCCGAAGGGCGTGAACCCTTCACCGCCATGGTTTCTTGCGGCGGCCTGAGTTCATCTTGGCATTCATTCGCTTCCTAAGGACACTACTCCAGCCTCGCTCTATCGCCGTAAATTTCTCGACCTTTTTACTGAACTTCGCGATAGTACTTTTGTGTACACTAATGGCTCTCGGAGTGTCCGTGGAGTCAGGTGTGGCTTCGTCACTGGCACCGACGTTTTTCGGTATCGGATTCCGGCACACTGCTCAGTATTTACAGCAGAGCTCTTCTCCGTGTATCAGGCCACCCAGTACATCCGGCGACATAATTGCGTCATCTACTCCTACTCTCCCAATGCTCTTCAAAGCCTCTGTGTGCTGTACTCTATCCATCCCTTAGTGCAACGGGTCCAGGAAAGTAGTCACTTGCTGACTCTTGATGGAGCCACTGTGATGTGTATGTGGGTCCCTGATCAAGTTGGTCTGACGGTTGGTTAGTTTGTGGGGGGGTTGAAGGGACCAGACTACAAAGGTCATCGGTCCCCGGTCTGACGGGAAATGCCGCTGACGCTGCTACCAAGGCTTCAGTCCTCATACCTCGGCCCGCTAGTTCTTCCATTCCCTCTGATGATATGTGTGTTGCTGTCTATCAGCAGATGGTATAATTTTGGCACCACCAGTGGTCCTCCCTTTATGGAACAATCTCCGGGGAATTAAGCCTCTCCCAGCGGCTTGGCCGACCTCCTCTCGGCCGTCTCACCATGAGGGTGCGTATTGGGCACTATCTTTTTAGCCATTGCCATTTGTTAAGTGGTACCCACATCACTTTGTGCTCATTGCCCTCAAGTTTTGAGGTTTCACCGTTTTCTGACGGAATGCCCATTTTTTAACCACTTACGTTCTCGTTTATGTTTGCCGTCTGAGTTATCCGCCGTTTCAGCGAAAGACGCCCGGGCTGTTGACCGCGTTTTACTTTTTGTCCGTCATAGCAATATGGCGAAGGACGTTTACTCTTTAACTCAGCACCTCCGTTTCTCTATGACGTATTTGATGAACCTTTCTCCAGGTCCCTGTTAATAGCTGTCTTTGCATCCGTCGATTAGGCTTAACGTGTAGTCGCTTTTAATTCCTTTTTTTGTCTTCGTGTTCTACGATTCTGATAAAGGAGCGTGTGACTCTAGTTGTTTTTGCGCTCTAAAACAAAACAAAAACAAAATAAAATGGCAGCAATGTACACTGGAATCTCGAGCCAAGTGTCTGAGGCATCTGTGTGTTATCCTACCTGTGGCATGTACTTGGTCGGGTTTCATAATAAGGAGGGCTAATAATGAGTGAAATAATAACAGCAAGAAGTACAAGGGTACACATTATAGTTTATTTCCAAAAATGAGATGAGTAAATCGTCGTACATATGGAACAGTTGCTCATATATCGCATCTTTTAGTTGGTTTCAAATCCTAATCAAAACCAGTCCTACTGTACGTGAAACAATCCATTCCAGCGAGGACCTTATAACATCATTGCCACTTTAAACTATCTATATTACTGTTTTCAGTTTTTAATTATTATAGCGTCACATAGAGCTTTATCCTGTTCTTTCTGATGAAATGTGTTACGCTGTGTACAGCAACCTACATAAGAAACAAGCTCTTGACGCTTAGAATTTTGAACAACGAGTCGTCTCCAGTACAGAAAAATTCTTGTTTCTGATGTAGTATTTTTATTCATTTGTCTAGAGTTTGCTTGAGTTGACTTAAATACTGCCATGTTTTGGAGGGTCCAGTGTCTCGTTTCTAGGAAGTTCTCTGAACTACTTGAACTTACTTCATTAATCTCCTGAGACGAATAATAGACAGACCATCATGTTATATTACATTCCTAACGAGGTATTATATTTGGGGCTGTTTCGCATGGGAACCCGAACGTCACATAGCTCCATAGTTGTTTTAGTCATCTGTAGTTCTTGTATGACCTGCCTAATTACCACTGGGAACTAATCTGAATACGACCATCACTAATTTGATAAACAGACAAATTTGCAACGTGAGTTTAATGTCGTCCGTATGAGACCTCTACACTATACGTCTGTAACCAGTGAAAGTGTTAATTTCGACGACTGACTGAATCCACAAGCAGTCGCTCCTTTCTGCAATCACGGAGACGGTACAATGAATGTTAAATTTACAGCTTTACAGCTTATTTCTCTTCTAATTTCGTCCGTCTGTTCTTAACTTTTCCCTCCTCCATGTCTCTCTTTTCTTGCAGAGTTGTTCGACTGTTTTCTTAGCGCCTCCGTACAACGAGAATCTCCGAAGTCGACGTTTCTTATTTGCGTCATGCAAAGTTCTGAGAAGATGTAGCCATACTGTTCATTAAAAGCATTCGAGCGAAGTTCCATAAGAAAAGTGTGGAAAACCTCGACCGCTGCTTCCTGTGACTTTCCCAACAATCATCTACACTTAGTAATCCCCCAGCCATATCTGCATACTCGCAAAAACTTTTATAACGAATTATCATTCCAACTGTTAATAGTGTAGTGGATTTCAGTGCATTGTTTACGTATTTTTGTGCAAAACTTTTAAATCTTCCAATGAACTATTGAAATTCATTATGAGTGTGCTTCTGATCTAAACTCGTAATTAAAATCAGTAAGTTAGATACATAAGAACAAAAGACAGAGGGAATGTAGTCCTAGAATTAGGGGCTGTAGAACTTAAACAGTTTACAAGTTACTAGGAGTTTTGTTAGACGACTTCTGGCATGAGAAAAACATGAACTACTGAAGAAAAGTAGAAAAAGCTTAGAGACTACGTTATCGTAATACTGAAAAAGCTCTATGTGCATATTACGCAAATATGCTTAGTATGTTACGGTATGGTGTGGTGTTCTGGGAAACTACGAGTTTTGCAAAATAAATCAACTGCTAAGTAGCACATGCGATGGCAGATATGTAGAATAGTCCAGCAGAACATTCGATACCCGTCACAAAGAACATATCAGAGTATGGAAATATCGATCCACATTTCAGATAAATGAATCACAAACCTACTGCATGAGATAAATTCATGAAAATACTCAGAATAAAAAATGAAATGAAAGACACATGTTAACTTTACAAGAAAATTATCACATGTACAAAACGAAGGCAGAAAAAAAGCTGGTACTCAATAACCAAGTGAATATAAATAACCACTTACTGTTTACATTAAACGATTACATACGTAATGGACAAAAATCCCAATAAATGATCACAAATCCCATTCCTATCCTAAGTATATAACTGAGGAAAAATTAAATAAAAAAAATGAAGAAACTGTCTACACACGCACACACACACACACACACACACACACACACACACACACACACACACACACACACACACAGACGCTCGCGCTCGCGTGCTCACGCACAATTTACAGCTGAAAAGTTATATTATTTCTGTGTTTTTTGAGCAATCAGAAGCCAACCAACTAAAGTGAGTACAAGATGGATTACGTTATAACCAGGCGCCAACCTAAATTGTGTACACACAGCACTACCACAAATTCCAATAGCAATAACAGTGACGTTTGTAAGTTAACATTTTCGTATTTCTTCATAAGTTGTGCGTCACCTTTGCAGATGGCAAGCTGAATCCAGAAAAAATTGTAACAGGCAAAAAAATTATGCAGTGACACTAAAGTAAAAAGTTATTTTAAAGCTGTTCACACAACATAGTATATGGGGCCAACCATAAACATTTAATAATTTCGTGATGTTTTGTAACAATACTAATGTTTGCATGTTATTAGAGTAGTCTGGGGAATAAAATAAACAAAAGGGCTTGCATCAAGAGGTACCCACAATTCCATATTGCTTTACGCAGACACTGATCAACAGAAGAGTTTTCAAGTTACAATGATTAACTTCCATCAACACACATCAAGTCCAACAATAACGATTGAAAGCAAAAACCGAACAAGTTGGCAACACTTACAAAAGCAAATGACATTCTAGACGTAGAAAATGGCATTTATAGTGCTTTTTCGAAAACAGACAACAAACAAAATTGCAAGCTTTCAACTAACGTTCCACATTTGAAAAGGCTGCTTGGTTTACAAATAATGAATTAGACGCTGATCTGTCAGTACCTTTCTGCTTTATTATAAAAAACTTACATGAACAGTTTTGAATCTATAACCTAAAGAAACATACAATATTCAGAACGCCCACTGAAGATACCCTGTTAAGAATGCGAAACGTGTCTGGCTGCATAAGGAAAACAAACGTTAATGTACAGCATGCAAAAAGCGTTTTTCTTGTAAACTACTGCAATTTTTGATGATATTTAATATAGATGTTCCAAAATCACCTCTACAAATTTGATCATGCGTGTTTCAGAAAGAGGGATAGGTAGAAAGTTGCGGTTTGCGGCGTAATTTTCACGTACTTCAAAAGTTTCTTTTTCTTCTTGTTAGTCATTGATAATGTTCACACGTAACTGAATTTCCATTTTTATTGATTTTGCAGGTTACCTACTGACGAAAATGCCTCCCCTCCCCCCCCCCCCTTCCAAGCAGATGACGCAGACCAAATCTATTACTCACATCCAGCGAAACTTCCGGACGCTCTACAGAAGCATCACGTCCGACCATCAAATGACGGTACACGAAATTGAAAGAATCCGGAAGTGTCATGAAGAGGACGAGGCCTGGGGGTCCGAGCACGAGTGATGCAGATGTGGAATGGGGGCAACAGGAATCTATTCGGAGCCCAACCGAATCAATCCGTCAAGCGTCTGGACTGTTACAGCTACCAACAACCACGGTGCACAGGACGATAAACGAAGGCTGAAGCTTCGTGAATACGAGGTGCAGCTGCTGCATGCCCTTCAACCTTCATTTGTAACAGGAATTCGCATCGACGATGAACTACACAATCTGAAAAAGGTGAGGTTCTCGGAAGAAGCTTGCATTCATATTTTCGTGAAGATAAATGGACCTAATATGAGGATCTGGGGATATGAGACCTTTACTTTAACGTGAAAATTGTGCGCGCCAGTCCAAATTAGATTAGATTAGATTAGATTTACTTTCATTCCAATTGATCCGTAGTGAGGAGGTCCTCCAGGATGTGGAACATGTCAGAAAAACAACAATACGTGACAAATATTTACAATTAAAACAAATAAGCAAATGTACCGTTCCACAGGTCCCAAGTGTAATGATCGTCATTTTTAATGAACATTATATGAAAGTCATTTTACAAATACTACTGCACTAAATTTAAAATAAAAAAGTTTTTTACTTATTTATAAGGTAATAAACATGTAATACAACTACTATAATACTTATTTACAATGAACACATTACTGCACTGAAATGGTGCAGAAGTTAGATTGTACTTACACACACACACACACACACACACACATTTACAATGAACATATTACTGCACTGAAATTGCGCAGAAGTTATATTGTACTTATATATATATATGTATATACAAGTCAGTTGGTTTTACTGAAAAAATTCATTAATGGAGTAGAAGGAGTTGGCCACCAATAAATCCTTTAGGCTCCTCTTAAACTGAATTTCATTGGTTGCTAAGCTTTTTATGGCTGCTGGCAAGTTATTGAAATTGTGTGTTCATGAATAATGCACACCTTTTTGTACAAGACCAAGTGACTTTAAATCCTTGTGAAGATTTTTCTTATTTCTAGTATTGATTCCATGAATTGAGCTGCTGGTTTGAAAAAGTGATATATTTTTAATGACAAATTTCATTAAGGAATAAATATATTGGGAAGCAGTAGTTAGTATCCCTAGTTCCTTAAACAGGCTTCTGCAGGATGTTCTTGAGTTCACACCACATATAACTCTTACTGCACGTTTTTGTGCCCGGAAAACTTTAGCTTGGCTTGATGAATTATCCCCAAAAAATAACCCCATATGACATTATGGAATGAAAGTAAGCATAGTATGCCAGCTTTTTCATTTTTATATCCCCTATGTCTGACAAAATTCGCATTGCAAACAGATTTGTTAAGACGCTTCAGCAGTTCTGTGGTGTGCTCCTCCCAGTTGAATTTATTATCAAGCTGTAATCCCAAGAATTTAACACTGTTCACTTCTTCTATCTTCTTGTCATCGTATGTTAGACATATACTTGTGGGACACCCCTTACAAGTTCTGAACTGCATGTGGTGTGTTTTTTCAAAGTTTAGTGACAAAAAATTGGCTAGGAACCAGTGATTAATGTCCACAAATATTTTATTAACTGATCTTTCTAAGACTACACTTGATTTGCTATTTATTGCAATGTTTGTATCATTGGCAAACAAAACGAACTTGGCATCTGGTAATGTTACTGATGAAAGGTCTTTGATATACACAAGAAAAAGTAAGGGCCCCAAAATGGAACCTTGTGGGACCCCACATGTAATTAGTTCCCAGTTGGATGATGCCTGATAGCTTGATACATGTCTCTTTCCTAATAACACCCTTTGTTTCCTGCCAGAGATATAAGATTTGAACCATTTTGCAGCATTTCCTGTTACACTATAATACTCTAATTTACTTAAAAGGATATTGTGATTTACACAGTCAAATGCCTTTGACAGATCACAAAATGTACCAGTTGCCTGCAATTTTTTGTCTAATGAGTTAAGCACATTTTCACTGTAAGTGTAGATAGCCTTCTCAATATCAGAACCTTTTAGAAATCCAAACTGTGACTTAGACAGCATGTTATTTGAGATAAGATGGTTATAAAGCCGACTGTACATCACTTTTTCGAAAATTTTTGAGAATGCTAGCAACAGTGAAATTGGACGGAAATTTGATACTATTTCTTTATCTCCCTTCTTAAACAGTGGCTTAACTTCAGCATATTTCAGCCATTCAGGAAATATTCCACTGATAAATGACTGGTTACACAGATAGCTTAATATGTTACTTAGCTCAGAATCACATTCTTTAATTAACTTTGTTGATATTTCATCATACCCACTAGATCTTTTTGATTTTAAAGATTTTATGATGGACATTATTTCTTTTGGGGTAGTGAGGGTCAAATTCATATTATGGAAGTTGCTTGAAATTTCTGGTCTGAGGTATTCAGCATCTACCGAACCTGACAGCCCCATCTTTTCGGCAACAGTTATAAAATGTATATTAAAAAGTTCTGCAACACTATACACATCTGTCACCAATGTATCATTTACTCTTAGTGCCATTTGTTCCTCTTCATGTCTGGTTCTACTAGTCTCCTCCTTCACTATATCCCATATTGTCTTTATTTTGTTATCTGATATGACTATCTTTTCCTTGTAATATATTTGCTTTGACATCCATATTACAGTCTTTAATATTTTGCAGTATTTCTTGTAATGTGCTATAGCATCAACATCGGAACTGTTTTGGATTGACACAGTTTTCTTTTTGTTTTACAAGATACCCCTATTCCTCGAGTAATCCATGGCTTTTTTGTAGACTTTGCCCTAACAGTCAGCACCTGGAAGCGCATCTGCAACAATCACGATATTGTGTGTTTTCTAAATGTTCATGACCAGCTTGTTTACAGACGAGTTGCCGGAATAGCCTCCGAGTAATGGGAAATTTGTCCCATAACACTTGGGAGCTTGCCTAGTTTAGCGACGTTTCCTACGAGCTAATTTCAAGCAGCCTTTTACCCTTCGTTGCTACAGCGACCTACAATAAATGTTGCAAGAAAGGAGTTCTGTCACATAATTTGTGCAGAATCTTACAGGTATCTCATAATATCCAGATACATTTCCACTCTTGTGCGACTTTAGTTGGTTTTCAGTCCGATAATCACTTACCGCAATTTCTGCAACATGATCGTGCAATGATTAAAAAGGAGAAACGGTATTAATATCTTCCACAGTGAAACAATTTCGGAAGACCGAACTCGTTATTTCAATCAATTGTCTGTCATCTCCCATTTCGGCGCCAGACTGTCACTGAGCAACTCAATAAAAATTTCGAGTCTCTTACTAACTTTGCATTAGGCTAAAATATCTTAATATCGTTGGTCATATCGGTTTTTCCCGTTGCCTTCTATAATTTTCCGTTCCTTTCCACCTGAGTCACCTCAAGTCTCTCTTTTTATTTCTTATATCTGCATTTGCGTACCTCGATTATCTTAGAAAAAGACCTGCACAAAAGTTTATGAGAAATAGCCGCCATCCGAAAAATCTGATACATCAAAATAGGTTGCTTCTTTCGTAGTTTTCAGAGAAAATAATCTCTTATAAGGCACGCATTATTCATTTCACTGCAGACCACCCTCTAACGTATCGTACTCGTTGTTGACAGTAGTTTAAAATTCTTATACCTGCAAACTCACTATCACTTACAGAAATGTTGAATACGTTGAAAACGACGCTCATGGGCATAAACTTCATATACAAATATTTAACGACATATTTTACAGAAAATGTCGTTTTTCGCGTGGTAGCTAATCTCACATGACTAGATACTCTAGCAAAATGGTTCAAATGGCTCTGAGCACTATGTGACTAAACAAATGAGGTCATCAGTCCCCTAGAACGTAGAACCACTTAAACCTAACTAACCTAAGGACATCGCACACATCCATGCCCGAGGCAGGATTCGAACCTGCGACCGTAGCGGTTGCGCGGTTCCAGACTGAAGCGCCCAGAACCGCTCGGCCACACCGGCCGGCATACTCTAGCAGATCAAAAGTATGCGGTTACCTGTTAGTGGACATTAATACTGGGGGTGTCCACTCCTCGTCTTTATGGCTGCCTGAACCCTACTGGGAACATTCTCAGTGAGATGTCTGATTGTCTGTGAAGGAATGGCGTCCCATTCTTTCTCTAGAGCCGAAACCAGAGAATATAGTGATTTCGGGCAATTGGAGTCTGAAGCGTAGTCGACGTTCTAACTCATCCCAAATGAGTCGGGACTGTGGGCAGGTCAGTTCATTTCAGGAATGTTATTGTTCACAAAACCGTAATGTCACAGATAATGCCTTACAACAGCGTGCACTGTCATTCTGATTCAAACAATCGTAGCTTCCGATGTGTGTGACTGCTGTACGCAGTACAGAACGCTATAAAATGTGTCCACATCCATCCGCATTTAGTATTTTAATAAGCGCAATAAGGGGCCTCTCTCTAACCATGATAAACACCCCACACCGTAACATCACATCCTATGGATTACGCTGTTGTCATTACAATGACGGCAGGTTAGGTTCTCTTGGCATTAGCCAAACACAAACCCTTCCAACGGATTTCCACACAATACATCGTTTCCAGTGATACTTCAATCAGCGACTTCGCTCTTTACTCCACCTCGAGCTCGCTTAACAGTGACTATAGAAATGTATGGCTCATGAGGAACTCCTCGACCATTACACGCCCTTCTTTTTAACTCCCGACGCAGTCATTGTGCTAGCTGTACTGCTGGTAGGCCTTCCAAACTCAGAAGTCAACCCTACCGCTGATTCCATGCGAGTTTTCACAATCACCCTCCGCAATGCTCGACTGTCTCTGCCCGTCAGCACAAGAGGTATACCTGGTTTTGGTTTAGCTATGGTTGTTTCTTCCCGTTTCCATTTCACAGTCACGTCACCAGCAAACGACTTGAGTACCTTTCAAAAGTTCAAAATGTCCCTCAGAGATCTGTTCCTCAGGTGCTTTCCAGTGACTAGTTCACATTCGAAGTCACTGAACTCATGTGTTGTTACTCGTTATCTACTGAGAATAGAATACTCGCTGTCCTTTTATACTGCGGGACCACCTCTCGTAACATCTCAGTGGTCAATTCAGCATTATATACGGTTGTCCGGATACTTTTCACCAGATAGTGTATTAGACACCTCATTAAAAGAGCATTTTTTGTGGCTTTGGAGTATTTTATATGGTGTGATAGGGTACCAGATCATGTGACCCTCAATCGCTCACATAAGTCATGGCAGTAAGACGGTTCGGCGTGGAAACGTGACAAAATGGTGGAAAGAGGTTATAGCATTTGATACGTGCTTGTCATCACACACTGAATGAAGTTGCCTGATTTGGTGGTGTATTTAAGCGGACTGTTCAATGTGTGTGCAAAGAATGGTGTACTCCTCGCAGCCATGCAATACGGCATGAGAACTGTGGTCGTAAAAAGAGCTAAGTATATGACTGTATATACCCTCTGCAAAACAACGTGAAGTGCATGACAGCGGTACCATCCATTTTACAGGTCATTGGGGCTTCTTCCCGTTTCATCAATATATGGAGAGGGGGAAGAATGATTGCTTCAACGTCATGTGCGCACTGCAGTTAGTTTAAACTTGTCCTCGCGATCCCAGCAGGAAAGACATGTAGGGCCCCCAGTATGTACCTAGGCTTCATCTAAAGCTGATTCTTGAAACTTTGTAAGTAGGTTTTCTCAGGATAGTTTGCGTCTCTTTCCAGACATCTGCCAGTTCAGATTATTCAACATTTACGTGACACTCCCCTGTGGGTCAAACAAACCTACGACCATCTGTAATGCCGTTCTTTGTACATATTCAGTATCCCCTGTCAGTCCTGGTCTCACATACTTGAGTAATGCTCTAGGATAAGTCACACGATTGTTTTTTAAGTAATCACCTGCGCAGATTAATTGCGCCTTCCTAAATTCTACCTACAACTGAACCCGTGCGTTTGTCCCATTCCATGTCTCTTCAAATTGTTACTGCCTGATATTTGTGTGTATTGACCGATTGAGTTGCGACGCGTTGATATTATACTCATAGGACATAAGGTTATTTTCGTTTTGTGAATTGCACAATTTTACATTTGAAGCCAGATACCAATCATTGTAAGCTTTTGAAATCTTATCAAGGTTCCATAGAATATTCGTGCAGTTTTTTTTTGAGATAGTGCTTCATTATACAATAGATAACCACATCACCTGCGAAAAAAAATTGGTTCAAATGGCTCTGAGCAATATGGGACTTAAGTTCCGAGGTCATCAGTCCCCTAGAACTCAGAACTACTTAAACCTAACTAACCTAAGGACATCACACACACCCATGCCCGAGGCAGGCTTCGAACCTGCGACCGTAGCAGTCGCGCGGTTCCCGACTGAAGCACTTCGAACCGCTCGGCCACTGCGGCCGGCACCTGTGAAAAGCCTGACTTTACTACTAATGTTGTCACCGATATACAGAATGAACAACAAGGGTACCGACACACTCATTTGGGACGTACCTGAAGTTACTACTGCTTCTATCGATTGCTCTCCATCCAAAATAGCGTGCTGCGCTCCCCCTGTCAATGCAGTTAAATATTTTGGTATGTACCCAATACCATCGTACTATCGATAATAAGTGTAGGTGTGGTACTGAGTCAAATGTTTTCAGAAGTCCAAAAATACTGCAACTACTTAACTGCCTTGATCCATGGCTTTCTGGATATCATGTGAGAGAAGAAAGAGGTGGTCATCTGTTCATAAGTACTTCATTACCTTGGACCTCAGAATATGTTCTAAGATTCGACGACAAATGGGTTTTCAGGATATTGGACAGTAATTTCGTGGACTATATCCACAACCCTCCTGGTAACGTTCGTGACCTGTGCTTTCTTACAACAACTGAACGCAGTTTTTTGCTTGAGAGATCTATGCTACATTATGTTTAAAAAATGGGCTAATTCAACCGCAAAGCCAGTATATAATCTGTCAGGGATTCCATAAGACCAAGGAAATTTGTTCGATTTAGCGATTTCAGCTGTTTCCGAACACCACTCACAATCTTTGCACTGGTGCGAGAGTTAAATTGGAGCCGTATTCCAGGATTTTTCTTCTCAAAGGTACGTATGAAAACGGAGTTCAGCATTTCTACTTTTAATTTGTTCTCCCTAATTTCGTTTCCTTACGCCTCCATTAGTGACAGGACATTACCTTTGGCAACACTAACAGTCTTTACATGTGACCAGAATTTTTTTAGGCTCTGTGAGGGAACTTCAGATAATACTATGCTTCGAAATTGTTCAAGCATTCCCGCATTACTATCTTGATAGCCAAACGCATTTCATGCAACATCACTCTTGTGCATTGTTTTTAACTTACTAAGCCGTAGTCTGTTTCTTTAAAAGTTTCTTTACTGTGACGTTGAACCAAGGAGATTTCTTCTCATCATGACCTGTTCTACTAGTAACATATCTCTCCAGTTCGTGGCCAACTATTCTTATCGGTTGAGTCACAGTTCTTCAACATGCTCACCTCCAGAGCCAAATGTTTAAAAGTCCTCACCAAGATATGACACTACTGCCTCTTTCAATATGGGCGTCCTCAAAGATGTCAGGTCTATTCGTTGCCATTACATCGAATATATTTCCATCATGAAATGATGAAGATATGATTGGGGAACTTACATACTAGTGAAACTGAGTTTTCTCTGAAGTTTGCGGTTACATTTAAAAGTGTCCTTTACATCTCAGTGGATTTGACTTTCTTGTCTACAGTGACAAATACGCCACCTCCATTTCCCGTGATCCTATCCTCTCAACATACGCTTAAATGTTCCTCAAAATCTGACTGCTATCAATTCCGGATTTTAGCCAGCTTTCTGTGAGGTCCACAGGTATTTACGAGCGCTTCAAACTCCGACACTTCATTGCGGATGCTTTGGCACAATCGCTACGATTTTGATACTCCTTCTCAGCATGAGGCATTTCTTTAGATTTTACATTGGTACTTCGTGTTCTCCTGCAGATGTCATTATCTGGCTTGGTTAAAAAGTGGCCCAATTTTAAAAAAACCTTGTGAGTAACTTACACACAAACAGCTACTTTGGTAGCAGTCTCTAATGTGTAGCGCTCACCTGATTCATTTAGGCGGGCTCTCCAGTTCCCATCCCTATTGACCAAATGGTTGGTTCGTTTGAAGAGGGGGAAGGAACCAAACTGCTAGGTTATCGGACCCTGGGCCAAGTACAGAAGGATGCAGCACCGGTGGTAACAGAATCTTCAAAGTCTCTCCTTTGAGCGTTGCACTAAGAACTCAGGGCCACGATCACTTCTCGGGACAGTGTTGCAAACTATGAGCTTTAGTGGAACTCCGTGAGCTATGCTGGTCTTCACAGCTTTCTCTGCCAGTCACTGGAATGATCTCGGAGCTCTGAGGAAAGCCGTTGTTTGTCCCATCTTGTGCTACTATCTGCTACAAGAATAGCTTCCACAACGTAATGATTGAGATCCCTAAGCATATACGTGTTCACCTAGTGTTGCTTTCCTTCTCTTGCTGCCATTTCCCTAAGGGATACCGTTATTCATCTTATGTTTGAACTGGTGAAGACAAATAGATCCTTTCTTTGAGTCAACAGTCTTCTGCCTCGTCTGATGCGAGTCGCCACGAATTCATCTCCTGCACTAACATCTACTATTCGGAGTAGTACTTGCTCCCTACATCCTCAATTGTTGGATACATCTCTGTCTTTCTCTACAGTTTTTACCCTCTACAGCTTCCTCTAGTACCATGGAAGTTATTCCCTGATGCCTTAACTCATCTCCTATCATCCTGTCCCTTCTTCTTGTCAGTGATTTCGATATGGTCGTTTTCCACCGATTCTGCAGAGAACCTCCTCATTCTTTGGCTTATCAGTCCATCTGATTTTCAACATTCCTTTGTACCACCACATCTCAAACGCTTAGATTCCCTTCTGTTTTTTCCCCTTTCACTACCATACGATGTTGTACTCCAAAAGTACATTCTCTCAGAAACTTCTTCCTTAAATTAAGGCCTATTTTTGATATCAGTGACTGCTTTTGGACAGGAATGCCCTCGTTGGCAGTGCTAGTGTGCTTTTTATGTTCTCGTTGCTTCATCCCTCATGGATTATTTTGCTTCCATGATAGCAGAATTCTGTAACTTCGTGACCACCGATGTTGATAAGTGCCTCGCTATTCTCATTCCTGTTCCTTCTCATTACTTTTGGCTTTTACTGGTTTACTCTCAATCCATATTCTGCACTCTATAAACTCTTGATTCCAATCACTAAACTGTTCATTCCATTTAACACATTCTGTAATTCTTCTTCACTTTCTATGTGGATAACAGTGTCATCAGCGATCATTGATATACTTTGAATTTTAATCCCACTCCTGAATCTTCCTTTTGTTTCCATAATTCCTTCTTCGATGTATAGACTGAACAGTAGGGCATAAAGACTATACATTCCGTCTTATATCTTTTTTAATCCGAGCATTTCGTTCTTGATCTTCCAATCTTTTTGTTTCCTCATGGTTCTTGTATATGTTTTATGTTACCCGTCTTTCCCTGCAGCTTACTACTATTTTTCTCAGAATTTCGAACATCTTGCACTATTACACGTTGTCAAATGCGTTTTCTATATAGACAAATCTTACGAGCGGTATCTTGATTTTTTTCAATCTTTCTTCCACAATAAAGTCAGAACTGCTTCTCTGGTGCTTTTACCCTTCCTAAAGCCAAACTGATCTTCCTCTAACAGTCCCTCAATATTCTTTTCAGTTCTGCTATATGTTATTCTTGTCAGCAGCTTAGATACGTAAATGTTAAGCTGATTGTGCAATAGTTTTCGGACCAATCTGCCCTTTCTGTCTCCAGAATTGTGTGTATGATGTTTTCAGAAATTCTAATACTATGTCGCCAGTCTGATAGATTCTACACATCAACTTGATTCTTTGTTTGGTTGCATTTCCCCTAATGGGTTTAGAAATTCCAATGGAATATTATCTATGCATTCTGCCTTTTTTACCTCAGTCTTCCAGAGCTATTTTAAATACTGGTTCTAATATTCAATCCCTGGTGTCTTCCTTATCGACTCCAGTTTCTACTTCGATCAAACCATCATACATGTCCTCCTTACAGACACCTCCAGTTTACTCTGTTCAATATTCGCTGTTTCCTCTGCGTTTAAGAGTAGATTTCCCATTCCACTCTTAATGTAACCACCCTTGCTTTTAATTTTCTTTTGTGTCTTCTGTATGCTGAGTTAGTCCCTCCGACGATAAATTCTTTTTCAATTTCTTCATGTTTTTCCTACAGCCATTTCGCATAGGCTACCCCGCACTTCCTATTTATTTCGTACGTAAGTGATTTACTGTATGTTACCCAAGGTTTCTTCGGAGTCGCTTTCCTTGTACCTACGTCTGACTGCCCAATATCTGCGTTCGCACGTTTTACATATATCTTCTCCTCTTCAACTGAATTGCCTACTGCGATAGTTTTTGTCGCAATATCCACATCCTTAGCGAACTTCAAACGCGTCTCATCATTCCTCAGTATTTCAGTATTCCACTTACTTCCACACTGATTACTTACGTATTTTTCTCTTAAACTCCAGTCTGCTTTTCATCTTTACTAAATTATGACGAGAGTCTAATCGTATATCTGATGCTGAGTGCACCACACGATCCCATATCTGATTTCGTTATCTCTGTGTGACCATGATGTAATCCAGTTCGAATCTCCTAGTGTCTCGGAGCTTCTTCCAAGTAAACCTGCGACTCGTAGAACTTCATCTCATCTTTTTCTCATGGTCACCTCCGCATTGGCACTCCCCACCTGGAGATCTGAATGAGGATTAACATGGATTTTTTTTATTTTTTATTTTTTTTTTTTTTTGCCAATGGAGAGATCATCCTGACACTTTTTCAGTTACAGGCCACATGTCCTGTGGATACATATTATGTGTCCATTGATTTCCATTGCCTTCTACATCCTCATGCCGTTGACCATTGCTGATTCTTCTACTTTTCACGGGCAGTTTCCTACCTCAAGGCAAAAGAGAGTTCCGAACCTCTTTCCGCTTTGAGAAGGTCGTTTGTAACGAGAGGGCGATTTCTTATGCGAAAGTCTTCGATCATCATTACTGATGATTTTTATTCAAAATGTAAGCAGTGGCTAGGTTTGTACCAGCTCCCCAACATGTTTTGATTACAAGTCAATGACGCTATGCCTAGAATACGGTTTCAACCAACTGATCCCTACCCTTCTGCATTTACCTCCCTTTGACATAGGGCACAGCAAGCTTTCCGTAAAGTGAAGTAAAATTCACTGGCTCAGTTTCGGTTTCAGGGGAACAAAGCAGCTCGAACTTGTTAGTTATGGGGATGGGTGTAACACCCTAAGTTCTCCTTCGTCCCCATCTCCCTCAAACACATCGCTTAGTCTTATCACTGGCATGCCGCTCACAGTCAAGTCAGTGAGTGTGAGGACACAAGATACACAGGAGAGAATAATACTTCTGGTACTTTTGCTGTCTCTGGTACGTGAATATCGGTAGTCCTCCCGAAACACCCACTCGCACTAGCTTCCAATCACACAGTCGTCAAAGTGATTTCCTGCATCAACTAATTCATTCCAAGCCCGAAACAACAATGGTTCAAATGGCTCTGAGCACTATGGGACTTAACTTCTGTGGTCATCAGTCCCCTAGAACTTAGAACTACTTAAACCTAACTAACCTAAGGACACCACACACATCCATGCCCGAGGCAGGATTCGAACCTGCGACCGTAGCAATCGCGTGGTTCCGGACTGAGCGCCTTAACCGCCCGAAACAACATTCAGAGTGTGACTGCGTTGTGGGCGATGCAAAATTTTACAGAACACTCAACAATTTCTACATCTGTTAATCTGAAAGTATACGCAAACTAGAATTATTGTTAATGCAACAAAAAAAACTGGGATAAAAGTTTCCGGTTTCCTGAAACCTCTCCGACGTTGTGGTCTGAAACCCGAAAATATCGTTAATTGTTTACATACGATGAATGGAGCTAATTTAAACACGTATTTAAATGGAAAAATAAGTAGAACATATCAGTTATGCAGTAATTTGTGCTACAATAGCTGCAAATCATAAACTCGAAGTTGCTACGAGCAACTGTTGATCACATCGTAATTAAAGTGCAGCTACTCACGAAGCTCCAATGTGGGCTGTAAGTATCGTATGGCGGAGAAACTTGCTAGATATGCTAATGCTTTAATGCAGAACCTATTTACGCTGAAAAGAAAATAGTTCCAATTTTGGCTACCACAATCAAATCTGGCGCTATGTACTATTTGTCCACGCTGTCATTTGACGAGCCATAACTGAATGAACAGTACGAGAGATTGTGTGCTGTTGGTGAAACTGTCTTGTGTGAACGGCAGCATTTACAGTGCTCCATTGAGAGAGTATCGCGCACTGCATTGTCTGAGAAGAGCCTCGTGTCCTTAAACGGTTTAAAGAAGATGGTGATGAAACTCGAAAATACGGGTGAGTTTGGCGTGACACCTGGAAGGCGTCTTATCCCGGTGGAGGTTACTGACGAAGTTGCTGATGTAACTGGTTATGCATCACTTGCCATGGGTAGTGCTAGCACTTGCGCAGTGACAGGACCGTTGTCCATCACACAGTCAACAGTACGCAAAGTCTTACGGTCTACATTACACTGATACCTGTACAAGATCCAGATAGTACAGCAACTAAAAACCTCATGAACCGCAGCAACGTTCTGAATTTGCTCTTCGGTTTCTGGCACGGACCAACGTTGATTACAGGTGTCTAGGCAATATTCTATGGAGTAAGGAGGCACATTTTATACTACAAGCTGCAGTGAATACACAGAGTTACCGAGTTTAGGATACGGCTACATTGTCTGTTTTGCATGAAGAGCCATTGCAATCTCCGTACGTTACTGTGTGGTGTCGATTCAGAAGTACCTTTATTCTAGGCGTGTCCTTTTTTGAAGAGAATGCGGCCAGAGGGCCTGGTTGGTGTACCGTGATGTCTGCTCTTTATCGAGGTCACCTTGTACATCATCTGATTCCTGCTTTCGAAGAGCGCAGCTGTGTGTAAACCACTATTTTCATCAAAATGGGACAACACCTCACGTCGTTCGCCTAGTGAAAGATCTGTTCAATGCAACTTTCCACGAAAGTGTCATCTCCAGGGGTTTCTCCAGATGCATGGCCTGAGAGATCACTTGATTTGAATCCTTGCGACTTTTGGCTCTGGGTACCTCTACCATAAAAGAAGGCGTTTACCAGGGACATGTTCGGCTCTTATCTGATCTGTCCGCAGCTCGTGGACTAGTGGCTAGAGTTGCTGCCTCTGGATCATGGGATCCCAGATTCGATTCTCGGCCGGGTTGGGGATTTTCTCTGTCTGGGGACTGGGTGTTTGTGTTGTCCTCATCATTTCATCATCATCACCATCATTATTCATGACTGTGGTTAGATTGGGGCTGTTTGAAAATTGCGACTGTTTGAAAATTGGGACTTTGTACGGGCGCTGATGACCACGCAGTTGAGCGCCCCACAAACCGAACATCATCATAATCGTCATATATCTGATCTGAAGTTCCACCGGAACTGCTACGAGCAACTGTTGATCACGTTGTTTTACTGATGCAGCACCTAGTCGCTATTTTTGGTGCTCATACCGAACCAATTGTGTAAGTGGCGGTTAATAACAAAATCAATGTTATGAATTTCTCACTGACCTTTTCTGCCCATGTCCCTTTCTTAATAGTTTACAAATGGAAACATTTCTGTACGTCTTTATTGCATTCACAGCGCCAGACTTGCACCTGACGGCCAGATAGGAACTAATTTTTTTCCCAGCCTCAATCAATTCCGCATTTATGTATTAGAATATATACCGAGTTTTGCTGCCATAAGATGATTACAGCCCACACTAGACCACTGTGAGTTGCTGCACTTCAGTTATAACCGCCCGATATTTCGACGTTGTCGGCATTCAAGTGTTGTCTTTCCTTGACATCTTAGTGATTAATACGATATGGGTTTGAGAGATTTTCCAAGATTAAAACAGACGTGTTCACAAGGCTGCACTCTTATATTCCTACTTTGACGAACACACAGGCACCGTATCACACCTCACATGATGATAATTCCACTGCGTATGAAACTTAGTACTCAAAACCCCTGTGATTTGAGAGCTGTATCGGATCTAATCATTAATGAGGGGCCTCAACTGGATGTCGTTCAGCAGTTGGGCAAAAATATGGAAAAACGGCCATAAATACATGATTGAACATAAATTCAGATGCTAGCCAAACCGGCAGGTTAAGATGTTATATTTGGCCACCAACGGCACTTGTTTGACGTCCTCAGTACTTTGCAAGTGTGAGTCTAAGGTGCCTTGCCACGGTTCGCGCGGCTCCCCCCCCATCCGAGGTTCGAGTCCTCCGTCGGGCATGGGTGTGTTGTCCTTAGCGTAAGTTAGTTTAAGTCAGATTAAGCAGTTCGTAAGCCTAGGGACGGATGACCTCAGCAATTTGGTCCCGTAGGAACTTACAACAAATTTCCTAACTTTCAGTTGTGGTCGGAACAGTGTAGTTGTGAGTGCATTATGTCGGAGTTAAGTGAATTCTAACGTGGATATACCGGTGGTGTTCACAAGGTGCATACTTCCGTAACTATGAGAGCCGAAGTGCTTGGTGTTTCAAGCGGCACCATATCAAAGATTTACACCCCATACGGGAAAAGCGGAAAAAATCATCCGGTAAGTCAAAACGCGGACGAAGAGTGTGTGAAGGCCGATCGGTGACGGACGAAAAATAAGGGGACGACGGCTCCAACAGTCACTGCTGATCTGAATATCGCACAAGCGAACCCTATCAGCACCAACACAACACGAAGGGAGCTCCATGAGCAGTAATCTAAGGAACAAGCAGGAATTCTAAAACCACTCATCAGTGATGCAAATTAAACGTAAATCAAGAGTGGAGAGGAGAGGGGAATAAAGGAAAGAGATTACTGATGTCAGGTGCATCAACGCATTACGTGGGAACAGCGGCGACGGCCGAAAAATGTGTACCGATCCATGATTCGAACTCTGGATTTCCTACTTACTATGCAGGTGCGTTAACCACTGCGCCATCCAGGACACAGCGTTATCGTAACTGCGCAGACTATCTCGGCACTCCTCACGACCGACTCACGTTCCCAGCGAACCCCACCTATCTGCAGCCCCTGTCCGTGTCTCTACGCTTGCTTCTCGGAGATTACCGCAAGAGGTCGGACTTAATTGTGCACCCGCACTGAAGAAGGTGGGTCCATTGCCAATAGAGGCGAATCAATTACATGAATGTGTGGTGTCTCTTCTTTCGGACGTGTGCGAAAGAACAGACACCACACCAATGGAAATGTCCGTAACAGGAAAACGCGGTGCTGAAACCGCAAAACGTAGAGTATCGAGCAATGGAAGGAAGTCAATTGATCGGATGAATTCTGTTACACACGATCTCCATCTTATGGCCAAGATTACGTTCGCTTTTGATGTGGACATTCGTATCGTGGTATTCCATGGTTCCATGGTTACTTCGCAAGATCGCTTTACTGCCGAAGATTATGTGACCTTTTGGATGATCAGGCCTATTCATTTGTACAATTTCTGTTCTCGAATAGTAACGCCATGTCACAAGACGACAGGCTCCCTGTTCTCACAGTTCGCTTCGTCTGGGGCTGGTTTTATGAGCTCGGGGACGATTTGTCGCATCTCCCCTGGTCATTAGAGCGCAATGTTATTAAGGCTTTGTGGCCCGCTTTTGAGAAATTGGACCGTGATCGCCACCCTCCTCTATCATAGTTGCCTGAAGGGGCCAGTGTTCTGGAGGACGAATGGTTTAAGACTCCCCTAAAACCATACAGGATCTGTATTTTACTATTCCGAGACGACTGGAAGCTGTTTTGGATCCCACCGAATTTTCCTGCACATTATTAGGCTTGGTAATGTGTTATGATTTTAGTGTTTTCATAATGTTGTCCGCCCCCTGTACACCTGGAAAAGGTTGTGGATTGTCTTCGTCAGATTAAGACAATTGTGTTACACGGTATTATGTATGTCTTCTGGTGAAAAAATTTTTTCCGATGAGCTTATTGGAAGTGCAGCGTACTACAGCAAGTCTTTGCAATATTAAGAGCTTCATGGAGAGTTGTGGGAAAATTTTATCATAGTTCTGCTCTAAACTGAATAATAAAAGACGCAGCCAAATGTGACAGCAGGGGCCAGAACAAGCCGTAGTTTGCGCCTAAGTAATTCAGAGCAGTGAGTAGACGTCTTACCCTCATTAAGAAGAAATACTTACATTAGGATGTAGTTACTGGTGTCTGTGTTTTGTAAGAATGAAGGACAAACGATTGTGCAATTTTTTTCTAGATGATGACACTTGTGCAAATTGGGCTGTGACTATTTGATGTAGAAATATTGTGTTTACAAGACATTCTGATGTAAGAGAGTAAAAACCGATTTAAGAGAGTAAAAACCGATGTAATGTGCTATGGACTGTCTAGAAACCAAAAACATGAGCAGAGGACGCCGAGCACGTACGTGTCTGTAATTTGCCGAAAAAGAGGTCCGTTTCTTCGAACAGTGGAGACATTTCAGCGATAGCGCATTCAGTGGCTACGCAAGATTGGATGGTCTAAGAACTGCCAACACACTAGATAAGACATGTTACTTAAATATTTGTCTGGATGTCGGACGTCTTAAAGGAATGTGTACATATACGTCTTCTCAGTTAAAGACAGCAGTAACATAGGTAATCTACGTATTCATACCTGTATTACAGTGTCAGAGTAGTAGTCTTTAATGACAAAACCACAGCTGCAGCCCAAATTAGAACCAATGTGTTATTAACGAAGATGTTACTAAGCACCAACACGCACTGACTGCTGAAAAATAAGCTATGCTTAAGGATGCCGCCCGCAAGACTTCTTCGCTTAGCTCACCAGACCGCCTCTGAAGAGATGAGCGGTAAAACGTCAAGAAAAGATTCTGTCTCGGCGACACTGACAGCTGCATGTAACTGTAGTGTTGTTCGAGAGAGTGACGCCTGTCGGATACTATCGGACATCCGCAGAACAACTCAGTGCATTATCGTGTGGAAATTCTAACACAGCCGTCGGGATTTACTGCTTAAATTCCCTTCCTAAAAAGAAGTAATGACCGTGAGAATATTAGACCCCCAACACCATGTTGCAACAAAATAGTGGGAGTACTTTACTTATGTGTGTTCAGTTTTTAAACAAACTAGAAAAGAAATTAATTTTGAACATTCAATAACCGGGAGATTGATGTAGATATGATCAATGATTTAATGTCAACATCACTGCATTTGTGTAATAACAATATGGCATTAAGTCAAGTAAAATTTCTCTCACGCGCACACGCACACACACGCACACACACACACACACACACACACACACACACACACACACACACACACACACACACACACACGTACACAAATTATATCACCACTCATGCACGATATAACACTGTAGGGAACATAAAAATATTATAGTATGTAGCTAGATAAAAGACTGCTACGTCACTGTAATCACTTTTAGAAAGACGATCAAAAAGATTTCGTGAATCGAATAAAATAACTTTAGTACCAAATTGTACTACTAACAAGGGAACCTCCCCATCGCAATCCCCTCAGATTTAGTTATAAGTTGGCACAGTGGATAGGCGTTGAGAAACTGAACACATATCAATCGAGAAAACAGGGAGAAGTTGTGTGGAACTATGAAAAAATAAGCAAAATATACAAACTGAGTAAACCATGCGCAAGATAGGTAACAACAATGAGAGAGCAAACTCAGGAGTGCCGTGGTCCCGTGGTTAGCGTGAGCAGCTGTGGAACGAGAGGACCTTGGTTCAAGCCTTCCCTCGGGGGAAAAGTTTAGCTTTTTATTTTCAGTTTATGTGACAAACGCTTATGTTTTCATCACTTTTTTGTGAGTGATTATCACATCCACAAGAAAACCTAAATCGGGCAGGGTAGAATAATCTTTTTACCCATTCGTCAAGTGTACAAGTTGGGGGAGTCGACAACATATTCCTGTCATGTGACGCACATGCCGTCACCAGTGTCGTATGGAATATATCAGACGTGTTTTCCTGTGGAGGAATCGGTTGACCTATGACTTTGCGATCAAATGTTTTCGGTTCCCATTGCAGAGGCACGTCCTTTCGTCTACTAATCGCACGGTTTTGCGGTGCGGTCTCAAAACATAGACACTAAACTTGTTACAGTGAACAGAGACGTCAATGAACGAACGGACAGATCATAACTTTGCGAAAATAAAGAAAGTAAACTTTTCACCCGAGTGAAGACTTGAACCAAGGACCTCTCATTCCGCAGCTGCTCACGCTAACCACGAGACCACCGCGCCCCTGAGCTCACATTATCCTTGATGTTGCCTATCTTGCACATGGACTACTCAGTTTGTATATTTTGCTTATTTTTTCGTAGTTCCACACAATTTCTTCCTGTTTTCTCGATTGACCTGTGTTTAGTTTTTCAAGGCCTATCCAATGTGCCAACTTATAACTAAATCTGAGGGGGGTGCGATGGGGAGGTTCCCTTGTAAGTCGAACTCCCATTTGAAAGTAATGATCAATATTGCTTTATCATGATAAGGCTATTAAACGATCAACAAAAGGCAGTTTCGTTGAAATTACAGTCCAGTCGCATGATGTGACTACTTGTCTAACGCCTGAATAACCATCTTTTGCAGCGTGAAACGTACAGAAAGAGGCTCAGTGAGGTTCTGGAAGGTACCGTCCGGGATGTGGACCGATGCCGACTCCAGCATCGTGGCCAGCTGCTCCTGGTTTCTCGGTTGAAGACCCATGGCGCCAGCAGCCCGATCGAGGTTGTCCCACAGAGTCTCGATTGGGTTTTAATCCGAGGAATTTGGTGGCCAAGGGAGTATACTAAATTTATCCTGGTGCTCTACGAACCATGCACGTACACCTTGAGCCATGTGAGACATTGCATTGAACTGATGGAAGATGCTGTCGTACTGAGGAAAAACAAACTGCATGTAGTGGTGCACATAGTCCCGAAAGATATATGTACACTTGTGTTGATCCACTGTGTCTTCCAGAATGACAACATTTTTCATTTTGTTATCCGGGGTATGCATGTACAACTTCCTACTCGAGAGCAAGCTACGTAGGATTGACCGTGAGAGAAATAGGAGTCTTTGAGGTAGACGCCGCAATATTTTAAAGTTTGTTCTTGCGCCTTGTTAATTGTAAAATTGTAGATTAATTTTTACTGGCAATTGCAGTCTTTTGAATTGGAACGGCAGTTCAGTAGAGATCTGTGATGTTCTGGGGATAAGTAGTGTGTACCCTTTGTACTTTCCTGTGTGTCCTTTGTACTTTCCATTCATAAGTTCGGCTTCGGTGATGTTATTCGATAGCTGTTTGACGACCACCCTTGTTCCATTATGTGGTTAAGTGAGTTTTGATTTCTGAGTAGTATGATGGCAGATCCAATTTTAAGTCGAAGGCAGTGTAACGGCATTCCTGGTATTTGGGAAGTGTTTAGAAATTCTGTCGGGAAGTCCACACTTTCTTCAACGTTTACCATCGTGTAGATCGATTTGTCTATTCTCTCTTTTCAGGAATTATCTTTTGAATATTTAAGTTGATATCGTCGACAATATTATTTTTAGTTGCCTAAATTACCTTTTCAAATAGCCTGTCCAGATTGTTATAGTTGTGAACAATGTTTGGATAAATTTGGTCGACGAGTTAGTTTTCAGCAGTGGCTGTGTTGCAGAAATCACTGCTGAGTTTAATGGGGCCGATCGTCTGGTCAGTAGGATGTGTGCCTTCTCCCCATTGTAAAAGTTCTTGATCGAAATATTCTGTCGTTTCTCCTCTAGATAGTTCTACTCTCAGATTTTTTGTTATTCGCAGTATATGTTTGTGTGGCCAGATATGTGATTTTGTTAAAGGATGCGTTAATCTCGTCTGCTGGTGTTGACTTGGCGATAACTCTAAGTGTTTGCTGAAAATCTACTGGGGGTATGAGTAGAGCTTCTCCCATCACTTCAGAGTTTCCTCGCAAGTCTTTTAACGTCCTGTCCATGGCTTCGAGTGATTTTTTTATGTGCCATTGTGCATTCGCCCAATAAGACAGTTTTAGATTGCTTTAGAAGTTCACCCCGTCCAGATGCTTTTGAGATTTTACATACTGGGAATTGTTCTTGGCTGTATTCAACGGTAGTTGTAGGGTGGAATGGGCAGTTCGTCCTCCTTCCACGCCCGCATCTCGTGGTCGTGCGGTAGCGTTCTCGCTTCCCACGCCCGGGTTCCCGGGTTCGATTCCCGGCGGGGTCAGGGATTTTCTCTGCCTCGTGATGGCTGGGTGTTGTGTGCTGTCCTTAGGTTAGTTAGGTTTAAGTAGTTCTAAGTTCTAGGGGACTTATGACCACAGCAGTTGAGTCCCATAGTGCTCAGAGCCATTTGAACCGTTTGAACCTCCTTCCACAAGTGTAACTGCAATGCTGGATAATGTCAGTGCAAGTACGATGTGTTGTTTAGCGTGTATTTCACCCAGCGATAGATTTATTATAAAAGTTTTCCCGGTGCTACCTCGTACGTCGAAGTAAATAATTCCGCCATTGTGGTTGTCGAACCGATCCATGACAACGTTGTAAATTTCCTTTTGATTGTCATTGAGAAAAGGTTTGTTGTGAGCACCTTTTGATTGTCATTAAGGAATGGTTTGTTGAGAGCAATGTATTGGTGTAGTTTGTTGATATTGTAGTTTTTTTTCTTTGTAATTTCGAAATTTAGCACACTGACAGCATCACTTCGTGGTGCTTGCATCCCAAATTGTACTAAGATCTGGTTGTTTACTGCTAAATATTTGTCTTCTAGGCGAATGAGTGTTTCATTGAAGATGTCGTCGTTGAATTCGATGGTCACTTCAGGATGAGCTTGTCGGTTTGGTATAATACGTCATCACTCATATTTTCCATCACTCATATTCTCTTTGAAGGATTCCCACAATAGTTTTTGATTCGATGGTTTACATGTTGTTAGAATTACGGCAAATAAGCGTCTCATTTGTCAGCTCAGGCTGTCAGTGAGGCGTCCTTGTAATGTTAATTCCCACAGGTTATCATTTTCCATTAGTCCTAAGCGTTGGCTTGCTTCTCTGTACGTCTGGCGTAGGTAACCGTCAACAGACTTGAGATCTGCGAAACTTGTAGCAACATCCGGTGATAGAAACATTAGGCTTTGTTCGGATGCACGATGTATATTGGCCTAGTGCGCCAGTTTTCGTGATTCCTGGACTATCTTCTACCGGAATTTCTTTGTTTCGTCGTTGAAAGATTTTTATTGTTGGGTTCCACGTATAATAGGTAGGGACGTCGACATTTAGTAATGTTTTCGCGAATGGATCCGTTTGGTAAAAAGCTGTTATTGTTGTGTTCTGAGGTGGGTCGCTTGCAGTTTTTCTGGTGGTGTCTTTTGTGAAGTGAACTCTCTGTCAATTCTCCATATATAGTTTTACATGTTGCACAGCTCGTTCGCGTTAGTGTATGGGAAAACCAAAAATCCACCATTCTGCTTTGTTATTACTGATGTATCTCCCATTTGGTACATGAGGATCTCACGTTTCTGTTTTGTTGTTCGCTGTCTTTGGTTATTTGAAATACTGCTATGTCACTGTCTTTGTTCACGTACTTACAGACACATTTTATGAATTTCACTGAATTGCAGTAGTCTACGTTTATGTCTGCTTGGAACACTTTTGAGAGCAGTGCGTTACGTGGAACTACCTACTGATTATTTATTTCCAGTTCGTCGCTGCCTCATACTCGTATTTTTGCTGTGAATTCACGATTTTCGGGTGAAAGTCTTCTGTATCTAGAATGGTTTTGGATATTTTATGTACATTTTCCATTACTCACACACGACGAATTGGGGTTTAACGGCCCGCATGGTCCGCGAATATTGTTTATCACTACTATGTCGTACAGTTCCGGATCTTCTTGCGGATTTGGAAATTCAGTTTGGATGATTTTGTCGATATCCTTGTATTGAATTCTGTCGTGTAACCAGATGAGATAGTGTGAGTGAAGCGGTGCTCATTTTTGCCATACGATTGTGTACATTCACGATCTAACGGTTCCAAAGATATTGTCACGTAGAAGGGGTAATTAGATGAATGACGAACACTAACTTCAGTTAAAGAAGGTTTATTCAGTACTTGCACTTGCAGTTGCGGAGCGAACTGCTTCCAGCCAGAACACATACGGTATATACAGGGTGTTACAAAAAGGTACGGCCAAACTTTCAGGAAACATTCCTCACACACAAATAAAGAAAAGATGTTATGTGGACATGTGTCCGGAAACGCTTAGTTTCCATGTTAGAGGCTCATTTTAGTTTCGTCAGTATGTACTGTACTTCCTCTATTCACCGCCAGTTGGCCCAATTGAAGGAAGGTAATGTTGACTTCGGTGCTTGTGTTGACATGCGACTCATTGTTCTACAGTACTAGCATCAAGCACATTAGTACGTAGCATCAACAGGTTACTGTTCATCACGAACGTGGTTTTGCAGTCAGTGCAATGCTTACAAATGCGGAGTTGGCAGATGCCCATTTGATGTATGGATTAGCACGGGGCATAGCCGTGGCGCGGTACGTTTGTATCGAGACAGATTTCCAGAACGAAGGTGTCCCGACAGGAAGACGTTCGAAGGAATTGATCGGCGACTTAGGGAGCACGGAACATTCCAGCCTATGACTCGCGACTGGAGAAGACCTAGAACGACGAGGACACCTGCAATGGACGAGGCAATTCTTCGTGCAGTTGACGATAACCCTAATGTCAGCGTCAGAGAAGTTGCTGCTGTACAAGGTAACGTTGATAATGTTGACCACGTCACTGTATGGAGAGTGCTACGGGAGAACCAGTTGTTTCGTACCATGTACAGCGTGTTCAGGCACTATCATCAGCTGATTGGCCTCCACGGGTACACTTCTGCGAATGGTACATCCAGCAATGTGTCAATACTCATTTCAGTGCAAATGTTCTCTTTACGGATGAGGCTTCATACCAACGTGATCAAATTGTAAATTTTCACAATCAACATGTGTGGGCTGACGAGAATCCGCACGCAATTGTGCAATCACGTCATCAACACAGATTTTCTGTGAACGTTTGGGCAGGCATTGTTGGTGATGTCTTGATTGGGCCCCATGTTCTTCCACCTACGCTCAATGGAGCACGTTATCATGATCTCATACGGGATACTCTACCTGTGCTGCTAGAACATGTGCCTTTACAAGTACGACACAACATGTGGTTCATGCACGATGGAGCTCCTGCACATTTCAGTCGAAGTGTTCGTACTCTTCTCAACAGCAGATTCGGTGACCGATGGACAGGTGGAGGAGGACCAATTCCATGGCCTCTACGCTCTCCTGACCTCAACCCTCTTGTCTTTCATTTATGGGGGCATTTGAAAGCTCTTGTCTACGCAACCCCGGTACCAAATGTAGAAACCCTTCGTGCTCGTATTGTGGACGGCTGTGATACAATACGGCATTCTCCAGGGCTGCATCAGCGCATCAGGGCTTGTATGCGACGGAGGGTGGATGCATGTATCCTCGCTAACGGAGGACATTTTGGACATTTCTTGTAACAAAGTGTCTGAACTCACGCTGGTACGTTCTGTTGCTGTGTGTTTCCATTCCATGATTAATGTGATTTGAAGAGAAGTGATAAAATGGGCTCTAACATGGAAAGTAAGCGCTTCCGGACACATGTCCACATAACATATTTTCTTTCTTTGTGTGTGAGGAATATTTCTTGACAGTTTGGCCGTACCTTTTTGTAACACCCTGTATACAGTTACAGAACATTCCAGTACAATGATTCTTGACATTTGTGGATACTTCTAGAATGTATTCGAACCGAATATAGAAATTAAAATTTTACTTATGAGGCGAGTTTTGAACTCACGACAGCCTAGTATTATAGCCACTACACCACGGTGACTGTGCTACTCAGTTTATTCTGCGTCAGTATGGTATTTTGCGATGAATTCAATAAATCTCATTTCTTTTTGTCGGAAAAACTTCGGCTATTAAGTCGTGTCGATGCATAGGGACTTATCCGTAGCTTAGTTGTTCTTTGATTTCTTGTCACGACGAGTTGCATGTGAATGCTATGAAGAGGCAGGTCGTCCATGTTTTCTTATGTAGGACATGGCATCTTGAGTGTATTCGTGAATGTGTCTCGGACTTCATACGCATGATGAGGGTGCTTCATCGTTGATTTTTCTAATTTGCTCTTCACCTGTGGATTGTAGCATTCAGAGAGCTCTTGAAGACTGGCAAGTAGCTTCTTCTGTTCTTCCTTAGTGAGATCTGGTGATAGTCGAGCTGGAAGATCTTGTTCCGTAGTGGTAGCGCCAATTTCGCCCACAGACTCGGCATGGGAGGTTTCTATAACGCTCAGCGTTTGCTACGCACATGCGTCTTGGAAGGATCTGCGGTTCTCGGCGACAGTTAACTATCCACAATTCACCGAACCCATTCTTAAAAGAGACGACAGAGGCTGGGGTGACCAAGTTATTCTTCAGTGGTATGCATCTCATGCATTCCACTACAAGATCCATGGGTTGATGCATGGCATGACACGTGACAGTTACCTCTCTAGCGCTGACTGCAGGAATGATCATAGTCTCCACACACTCGGATGCGCATCTTCCTGTCCACGGTATTTCATCTTGTCTAGCATAATCTTCGAGCGACCACAATCTATAATTGCCTACGAAGCTTTCAAAAAGTCCCATCCGAGAATGACGTCATGACTACACTCTTGTAAGACGGTGAATTCTAAGGGCTGTGTATGGCCACTTATACCCACACGAATGACACATCTTCCTGTAGGTTTTACATATTTCTCATTAGCCACCTTCAGCAGAGATGTTTTGTTGTCGACAAATACGGTTTTCTGCAACTGGCGACGGTACTTCTCCGAAATGACTGAATATGATGCTCCAGAGTCCAGAAGAGCTTGTGCTGGTCGGCCATCCATGAGGATATCGACGGAGGTTCCTATCATTTTTGATGTGATCGACAGCGGAGGATTTTTCTCTTCGGGGGCCTCACCTCCAAGGAAGGTCGCACCCTTTAGTTTTTCAGGTTGCGGCGGCTAGGTGATCGACTGGGGCTTCTAAACGGCGATGGAGACGTTGATAGGCGTGTTGGGGAGCGCCCTCTCCAGCGACTAGCTTGCGGCGATGGTGACTTACGTCGTCCTGCACCCACATGTTCTTGTTCGTCTTCGTCGTCCCGGAGTTGTCGTCGGCTAAGATCGGTCTGCTGTCTTCTGGCGCGGGCGTCACCAAATATCCGCCGCCTTTCTCGACAATAGTGCACCACGTGTCCCGGTCGTCCGCAGTGGAAACATACTGGTTGGGTATCCTGGGTCCTCCAGATGTTAGTCTTCCTTGGTGCCCAGACAGGTTCCTCGAGCGGCACTGTAGGATTATATCTCCGCCCGGGTTTCGACTCTCTCACCGTTTTAAAGGGAAATGAAGGACGAGAGACTGGGCTCAATGTCTGTTTCACTTCCTCCCTTATGACCTCTTGACCTCTTGACTCGGTTTCTTGCTCGCCGTGCAATCCAAGTGCCTACTGAACTTCCTCTCTCACTATCTGACGAACACTTGTGAAATCAGTTCCTTCCTCCATCACAGACATCGATACGACGTTTGGAAGCCGTTCAAACTTCTTGCATGTAATTCTTTTTTGATGTATTGTCTCGATATACTAGCACCATTTTATGAAGGCGTCTGCTGTCGAAACCACCTTCAGGAGCAGGGCTTGATACATGTCCTCAGCAACACCCTTCATGAGATGTGCAACCTTATCTTCCTCCTCCATTTTAGGATCCACTACTTTACACAGCTCCGAGACGTCTTGAATCTAGGATGCTGCAGTATCTCCTGGACGCTGTGCCCTGCACTTTAATATATCTTCAGCCTTGCACTTCTTAATTTTATCCATTGTTTTTCAGTGTTTCGTCCGCGACTGTTTTACTTTCGTAAAATGTCGCCGAAATACTTGCGCAGTTCCGCCTGCAATACTTCCCAGCTTATGAACTTCTCCTCGTTGTTCTCATACTATTGCTTGGCAGTGCCCTCCAAGTAGAAAAACACGTACGGTACGGACGCGTGTTTCATTTCCGAGAAGAAATTTTCAGGGCTTCAATCATTAATGACATAATTTCTCCAAAAACTGAAGATTTTGGGTACTGTCAGTTGGGAAGATAAACGGAATCAAACTTCCAGATCTTAATTGTGTTCCATCTCAGTTTTTATGATATAGATTTGAAACGTTTTGTAAATAGTTGAGTAATATATGTTCTACATAAAAAATTGCGATTACAGTGTCTGGTCCGAATTTGTTCCTTATTTTAACGCTTATTTCTTCCAATTCCCCGAAACGACTTGGAATAGACATTTTGAAACTGAAAGCTTACTTCGACCTTACGTAATCCAAGAAGTCAGTAGGATTTCCGTAACCTGCTTCCAGACGGCTGGGCTTTTCCAAGCTGCATACGAGAAATGAAAAACATTCGATAGCGTTACGTACATAGTTTAACTAAACTACGATGCTACTCTAACTACATAATAACATTAATTATTTAAAACACATTCTTCTATCTTGCAAATATGCCTTATCTCTCCTAAAGATGTGTCAGTGATCTACACCAAAATAATTTTTTTGATGTGGTTGCAGAGGCCATATTTGATCTTGACTCTTTTATGTGGGACGGTCTATTTTGCAAAATTATCTGGCTGTGACGCATTTTGACCTTACTGTAGATTGCGTAATTTTTTTACATTTTTTCGTTTATACGTTTTAATATGCTATTATTCGGTAGTAATAAACGCCAGATATTACGTTTTCTAACAAAGTTGTTTCTAGAGACATTATCTCCTACCTTTGGCATACTAAATACTAAATACTTATCTCGATAAGTGTTTGATCAAGAATGAAACATTCCCACTTATAGCTCGGTCCTATCTCTTGTTTTTGGGGTGTTTCTCGACAACGGATAAAGATTTTTCAAAACGGTAAGATTTCACTTCTATATTTGAGAAATTTGCTGCGTTTATTTATTATTTTGATTCCGCCTCACGCCGAAACTTACGTGCGTATTTTAGGTGCATAAGTAGGGTAGCTTTGAACCCCGTACCTCGGAAATGGATAAACGTATCAGGAAAATTTGCCATGTTGTTCTAGATCGGAATCTCAGTAATACATAGTAAAAAACTCAGCCGTTTCCTCTGCATAGCCGTCTTCAAAACCCAAAAACCTTGTTTTTCGGGTTTTCTAACGCACCCCCCCAAGAATTAAATGGTGCCTCCACAAGCTGATTAAGGTGCACCATAGACAACAACTAATGCAAAAGGAACCAATGGAGTTGGGCCATTTGCCTAAGCTGGAAGAAGTGTGTAATATTCAAACTTTGACACTGTACTTAACAAAAGTTACATTAAGACGATCCTTCTGTTGGACAAACACGTGGTCAAAACTCTTGACCCTACCTGCATCTTCGAATCCTGCCTCGGGCATGGATGTTTGTGATGTTCTTAGGTTAGTTAGGTTTAAGTAGTTCTAAGTTCGAGGGGACTGATGACCTCCGATGTTAAGTCGCCTAGTGCTCAGAGCCATTTTTGAACCAACCTGCATCACCAATAGAACCCGAGGTTTGAGACTCGAAAACGTCCACTTTTCAAGAGTGAAGTTTTGGAATATGTCAGATACCGCATGCTGTCGGATACGTACTGTTTTCTTGCGGTGTTTCAATATTTTTGTCCAATCCCTGTACATGTAACTATTCCCTTTGATCAGAGGATTTCTAAACTGAAATTGTATTTGTTATTGGCAAAGTATTACAACAGTTATTGATCTACATTTATAGATGTTTTAATTAATTAAAAAACGACGAACCTCGAAGAAATTATCCAAATGGAACGGAAATAAGTAGATGTTATTTACATGTACAGGCAACTAAATGATTACAACTTTATAAAAACTGGTTGATTTATGCAAGAGAATGACCTTCACAAATTGAGAAAGTCAACAACCAGTTCATCCACGTCCATTCCTTATGCAAGCATTTATTCGGCTTGATTGATGGAGTTGCTGGTTGTCCTGACGGATATCGTGCCAATTAGCATGTTAGATCTTGAAAACCCGAAGCTGGTTGGAGGGCACTGCCCATAATGCTCTAAAAGTTCTCATTTGGGGAGAGATACGGCGAATTGGCTGGCCAAGATAGGGTTTGGCAAGCACAAAGACAAGCAGTAGAAACTCTCGACCTAAGTGGGCGGTCATTACGTTGCTGAAATGTAAGCCCAGAATAGAGGTTGTCATCACGGACAATAACATCGTTTTCGTACCGCTGTGCTGTAGGGGTGCCGCGGATGACAACCAAAGGGGTCCTACTCTGAAACCAAATGGCACCCCAGATCATCACTCCTCTTTGTTGGGTGACAGCCAAGTTGGTATCCCACCACTGTCTGTGGTGTCTTCGGCCTGGAATCTCATTGAGGGTAGAACTGTCATTAGTGATGAGTCCCGCTTTGAACTGAGCCCCGATGACCAGCGAACACGTGTCTGGAGACACACCTACCGCCTGCCAAAAGGCCTGACAACTAGAATGATGATCTTGGGGGCCATTTCTTTTCACAGCAGGATCCCTTTGATTGTCATCCGTGGTAACCTTACACCACAGCGGTAAGTCGACGACTTTCTAGCCCCATTTTATTGGCCTTAATGGCACGGCATCCTGGGCTTACATTTCAGCAAGATAATGCCCGCCCACAAACGGCTAGAGTTTCTGCTGCTTGCCGAACCCTACATTGGCCAGAAAGGTTGGCGCATCTCTCCCCAATTCAGAAAATTCGGAGCATTACGGTTAGGGCCCTCAACAATCTCGGGATTTTTACGATCTAACGCGCCAATTGGACAGAATGCAACACGATACCCCTCGGAAGATATCAACAACACTATCGACCAATGTCAAGCCAAATAATTACTTTCATAAGAGCGATCGGTGGACCATCTAGTTATTAACTGCTCAATTTGTGAAGTTCTGTCTCCTGAATAAATCGTCCAACTTTCTTGCAATTGTAGTCTTTTGTTTGTCTGCACATGTACATCACATCTACCGATATCCTTCCCATTCGGATAATTCCTTCCTGTTGCATCGTTCTTTTTTTGTGTATAATTGTAAGACCGTCTTTGAAGTCGAACTAGTTAAGAGGAAGGTATTTTGACTTCGTTCTTCGACGAAAAACCTTCATTGCTTCAAAAGACTTCTAGAAAAGTTCAAAATTAAGATGAGCAGCAGTGTGATATCGGGCTTTGCAGGAAAAGTTCGGGTATGTTGTCCCTCACAGAACCTACTACGTCTCTGCGATTAAGATGAGGATCTGACTTCGAATACATTTAGTGACCAACAAACGATGGACAAAAATATGAAAACACCCCATAAAATACTTACGTTAGACAAGCCTACAGGTTGCTCTGTTGTACTAGACCACTGACGGCACTTGTGCAGTGCTCTCGATACGTTGCAAGTCTCAGCCGTGGTCAGAACAGTGTTCTTTGCAGTTGAGAGTGCATCATGTCTCGGCCAACTCAATTCTAACGTGGGCAGATTGCTGGTGTTCGCATGGTCGATGCTACCATAACCAAGGTAATCGAAGTATGTGTGTTTCAAAACGCGTCGTATCGAAGATTAATATTGCATACAGGAAAAGCGGAACAACATCGTCCGCTAAATCTCAACGAGGACGAAGTGTGTGTTGAGTGATCGGCACAGAGGGTCATTGAAGTGAATTGTGACGAAAAATAAGAGGACGACAGCTGCAAAAGCCACTGCAGAACACTGAGCGAGGTGGCGCAGTGGTTAGCACACTGGACTAGCATTCGGGAGGAGTACGGTTCAAACCCGCGTCCGCCTATTCTGATTTAGGTTTTCTGTGATTTCCCTGAATCGCTTGAGGCAAATACCGGGATGGTTCCTTTCAGAGGGCATGGCCGACTTCCTTCTCTAGCCCGGTGGGACCTATGACATCGCCGTTTGGTCCCCTCCCCCGAATCAAGCAACCGACCACTGCAGAACTGGATGTCGTTCTCGTGAACCCAGTCAGTACCAAAACAACACTAAGGGAGCTCCATAAACAGGAACTGCAGGGCGGGATGAAATTTTACACCCACTGATCCGTGATGCAAATGCCCGTAACAGGAAAACGTGATGCAGAAGCCATAAAACCTGGACTATGGAGCAATGGAAGAAAGTCATTTGGTTGGATGAATCTTGTTCCACCCGGTTCCCCATTTGTGGCTGAGTTTAGGTCCCTAGAGTGACACATGGCGGGGGTTCGGTGATGATTTTGGCAGCCGTATCGTGATGTTCCATGGACCCCATGGCTGCTCAGCAAGGTCGCATTACTGACAAAGATTATTCACCATTTTGGACGATCATGTCCATCCTATATACAGTGTTTGTTGCCAAAGGCGATGCCGTGTTTCAAGGAGACAGGGTCCCTGTTTACACAGCCGGCATCGTCCAGGACTGGATTTGTGAGCGGGAGGATGAATTGTCGCATCTCCCCTGGCCACCAAAGTCACTAGATCTCAATATTATTGAGCCTTTGTGGTCCAGTTTGCATCTCTATCATCGTTATCTGAATCTTTTGCAGGAAGAATGATACCAGATACCATTGAGAATCATAAACGACCTGTATTTATCGATTCCGTGGTGACTGTAAGCTGTTCTGAAAGGCAATCGTATTCCCACACCGCATTAGGCATGTTAATATGTTGTATTTGTGGTGTTTCCGTATTTTGTCCATCACATTTACCAGCCTATATTCCACACCCATAGGTTGCTACCGTCTTGATTATCAGCTGCATCTCTCTCCTGGGGCCAGCTTTTGGTTAAGAGACGGTTATTCGCGTTCCTGGCTGTTCTGACTGCAAAACGCTGGTGAGACTGACTCTTCTCTGGCGCAATGTGTATATAGCCACCTTGCGACTTGCGAATAGAAATCTGTGCAATACTACACCGCCCTGCTTAGGCATCACGTAATTTGCAAATAAACGTAGGCCTCGTGGCAGTCACGTTATATTACTATCATGCACAGCTTTATAGCTTCATGGGAAACGGGATGACCTATCCAGACAATGTAAAATTAGGTTCCGTACAAGTTACATTACCTCAGGAAGTATGCAAGCAAAACTGTCGAAATTATCAGGGATAATAGATATATTCCCTGCGTAACTGCTTATAGCGTCTCTCACATGTTGTGAGCACATTATGTTTTCCACATTGACGCACTGGGCGCAGTAATTCTGATCCTTGCCGCATACGCACTTCGCATTTACTGTTTCCTTGACCGAAATAACAGTGGAATCATGTACCCCGAAGTGTAAAGTGTATATGTCCTCAAAGCCCTTTTTTCAGTAAGCGAGTCCTAATAGCATCGTTCACATACTCGTTTGTACTGTGTCCTATCATGCATACTCTTTCGAGATAGACCAGTGCTTGCCAAATCTCTGAATACTGACTTTATTGCCTCAATAACTGCAATAGGAAGGCTATTTCGATGATTATATTTTTCACCAGCTGTTAAACCCTTATTGTATTTGCACCAGCTTTCCGCGCCCGCTGGGCACAGTCCGTGTTGAGATTCATCATTGTCGGACAGTGTATGAAAGTACAAAGCCCATACAATTTTCTTCATTGCCCTTACACAACGAATATTTTGCATAATTGCTAAACCATAATAATCTTGGAGTTTCTTTATAGCTAGCACTGTCAGTCTATCCTTGTCAACAATTGGTTTTGCAGCATCACTAAGGCAAGTTTTCACTTGCGGTGACTTCTGTTTTTAAAGATGGACCCACATTCTCCTCTGCATATGCACCACACACTCAAGTTTCTTTATTTCTACCTCATCCCCACATGGTTTGGATGCCACAATTTCATTATAGGCTATGCAGCCTTCACCACCTACGTAACTGATGTACCGCACATCATAACAAAGCCTGAGAACTGTGAAGAAGTTTCTTCGCTAACGCCACTTCCGTGGCTCCAATTTTCTGGTGACCTACAAAATTTGGAATAGCAACATCGGTCGCTTTGTTCTTGTCTACATCTACATCTACATGGATACTCTGCAAATCACATTTAAGTGCCTGGCAGTGGGTTCATCGAACCACCTTCACAATTCTCTATTATTCCAATCTCGTATAGCGCGCGGAAAGAACGAACACCTATACCTTTCCGTACGAGTTCTGATTTCCCTTATTTTATCGTGATGATCGTTTCTCCCTATGTCGGTCGGTGTCAACAAAATATTTTCTCATTCGGAGGAGAAAGTTGGTGATTGGAATTTCGTGAGAAGATTGCGTCGCAATAAAATACGTCTTTGTTTTAATTATGTCCAGCTCAAATTCTGTATCATTTCAGTGACACTCTCTTCTATATTTCGCGATAATACAAAACGTGCTTCCCTTCTTTGAAGTTTTTCGATGTACTCCGTCAGTCCTGTCTGGTAAGGATCCCACACCGCACAGCAGTATTCTAAAAGAGGACGGACAAGCGTAGTGTAGGCAGTCTCCTTAGCAGATCTGTTACATTTTCTAAGTGTCCTGCCAATAAAACGCAGTCTTTGGTTAGCCTTTCACACAACATTTTCTATGTGTTCCTTCCAATTTAAGTTATTCGTAATTGTAATTCCTAGGTATTTAGTTGAATATACTGCCTTTAGATTTGACTGATTTATCGCGTAACCGAAGTTTAACGGATTCCTTTTAGCACTCATATGGATGACCTCACACTTTTCGTTATTTAGGGTCAACTGCCAATTTTCGCACCATTCAGATATCGTTTCTAAATCGTTTTGCAATTTGTTTTGATGTTCTGATGACTTTATTAGTCGATAAACGACAACATCATCTGCAAACAACCTAAGACAGTTGCTCAGATTGTCTCACAAACAGTTTATATAGATAAACAGAAAAGTGCCTATTACGCTGCCTTGGGAAACGCCAGAAACCACTTCTGTTTTACACGATGACTTTCCGTCAATTACTACGAACTGTGATCTCTCCGACAGGAAATCACAAATCCAGTCACACAACTGAGGCGATATTACATAAGTACGCAATTTCACTACAAGCCGCTTGTGTGGTGCAGTGTCAAAAGCCTTCCGGAAATCAAGAAATACGGAATTAATCTGAAATCCCTTGTCAATAGCACTCAACACTTCATGCGAATAAAGGGCTTCTTGTGTTTCAAAAGAACGATGTTTTCTAAATCCATGTTGACTGTTTGTCAATATACCGTTTTCTTCGAGGTAATTCATAATGCGCGAACACAATATATTTTCCAAAATCCTGCTACATATTGACGTTAATGATATGGACCTGTGATTAAGTGGATTACTCCTACTACCTTTCTGAAACATTGGCGTGACCTGTGCAACTTTCCAGTCTTATGGGTACGGATCTTTCGTCGAGTGAATGGTTGTATATGATTGTCCACACTTGTAGCTGTGACGACACCGTTTTCTGAAGTTTGACCTCGCTTTTGCCAAGTGCCACCAGATACTGCACTTTCATCCCTTTCACTGTCATAGTCTATATTTTCTAGCACTGCTTTCTTCATTGCAAATTTGATACATTCATTGGCAACGTCTTCAGTTGCAGACCATAATACATGATTGTAATTGCTAAATTTTGATAGGGAAGAAGAAAGCAGGTTCATTACCCTAGGTAGCAATTCTCAGCTGCCTTTGTCTTTCGAATGGAGTGTAGGCCATATATGAGTCAAAAATTGGAATTTTACAATTTGCTGTTATCAGTTATCCTATGACACGAAGAAAAATATAACTATATTTACAATATTTACAAATTAACTGTAGCTTTTCCTGTATGTTCGTTTATTTCTAGTTTCATACCTTCGCTCTTATACTGTCTGCAAAAAACAGGAAGGAAGACAGCAATCAGTTGCAACCCAATCTATACTTTACTGCAGAGCTAGATTTCAGTTACAGAAAAGTTATCATCAGTGCATTTGAAATGAGTCATGTAGACTCAAAAGGTTTATAACTGCACATATTGTAACACGACCTTAGCTTGTACATAGCTTCATTCAGTTGTTTGCCCAATACCTGGTACTCCAATACAATGAATACAATAGAAATATCAATTATTTCATATTCTTAATGGCCCTTATTTACAGTATTACATTTATTCTTTAAGTCGTTCAGTTTCTTTTGGCAAGAATTTTCTTTGGGGGTAGCATGGGCTAATGAGGTTAAGAGGCACTGGTGAAACAACAGATGATAAATTTGTCTCTACATTGTTTTTAAACCTTTTTCTCCAATCAACAAGGTGTTTTAATACTCTATAATTTTGCCTAGACAATATATGATTATAATTCTATTGCTGTTAGCCAAACTAATCACTTCCTCACAGTAATAATAATACGTTATCACCACAAACCATGTCTATGAACACAAGTACGTAAAATGAAAGAAACAAGAGAATGCTGAAGCCTGTGAAGCTAAGCGATACCAGGCTAGCCAACACGAAAAATATCCTCCTTCAACTTCACATTTCGTACGAGTGGCGTCAAATCTGAAAGGCCTCGCTAGAAGAAAATTTCTCAATTTGAGAGCTAAGGCTGCGGCAAACACTTGCACTAGCAAATATTTTAATAATAAAATAAAATACCTCTATTGGCTCTATAAACGAGATTTAAACACCATTTCAAACATAAAATTCTACTAATTCAGAACAAAAAATAATGATAATGAAATACAATAATAATAATAATAATAATATGGCTGAAATGCCCTTCTGTTCCCTTTATGAATTAATATCGTACGTTTCTGATGTGACCGCTGGACAGTTACGCAGCAAGCGAAATGATTATGATTATAAGCCTGAAACATGGAACTGGGAAGACATTGTCCGTAATTTGGACCTGTAGGCCTCAAACACAATTAAATTATTGGGGGGGGGGGCGAAATTTTACGTGAAAGGTATCACTAATATTATTGTTACCTTAGATCACCACCTTAACCGAATGGTTAGCACTCCTACCTTCCATTCGGAATAACTCGGATTCGATACCTGCTGTTTCCTCAGATTTTTTCTGAGTTAGTGGTGGTGGGGGGGGGGGGGGACGGTGGTATGGGGACCACTTATACCTAATGAGCCCAAATGAGGCCCTGACGTAATTGGGTTTTTATATACTGGCAATAACGGTTGTAGTGATTGACGACATGCTGATCGCAAGTCCCACGACCTAATCCATGAATGGTGTTTATTATTATTATTATTATCGTGTAGCATAACAAACATGTACATACACAATGAATTAATGAGATGAAAAATTTGTTCGTATGTGCGTCCACAGCCTCGAAAAATTTTGTGAAAGAAAACATTATCCATAGTCCGCAGTACAGTTATATCCTTTATTCATTGTGCGATTGGTCGGTTTCAACAGTGAGTCATTTTCAAGCATTTATACGAAAGCCTTATGCAATATGTGTAGCATGCAACTGAACAGTCATTCCACATGCGAAGCCATACGCGAAATAATCCATCTACATTATAATCTAAGAACGAAAGCACCGTCCTTAGATTATAATGTAGGTGGATTATTTCGCGTATGGCTTCACATGTGGAATATTTTCGAGTGTATGCTACATCAAGTACGACAATTGCATAAGGCGTTTCTATAAGTGCCCAAAAATGACTTATCGTCGAAACTGGTCAATAGCACAACTAATAAAGGATATAACTGCACAGCCTACTGCGGACAATGTTTTCTCGGACAAAATTTACGAGTTAATGTTTAAATTTGCCAACCAGATCGAATCACTCCGTGTTACTCCAGGCAAGGTAGTGTGCCGTTCACGACATTATGCGTTATTGCCTGTTCCTCCGCAGCACTGTTACACAACCCTACAAACTTCGTCGTTGGATTTTGAATTAGGTCAGCGTACTGAGATACAAGTTAATTCCTGCGTTCTTGTTACTTCCGTGTGATATCGAGAACGTCTGTGGCCCTATGATCGACCCGAGGTGGCTTGCGTGTCTTCAGGTGAACAGCTGGTGAATTCTGCAAAGCGTTATTCATAGATGAATTGTTACACCACTCTACCTGCTCAAGAACTTTATCTTCCCAGCTTTTCTCCTGGGATCCGTAGGAGCAACGATGGATATAACAGATAGCAATGCTCCTCATGGCCTCATTCAGACGTACATCTGTCTTAATTCATCTACATCTACATCTACATTGATACTCCGCAAGCCACCCAACGGTGTGTGGCGGAGGGCACTTTACGTGCCACTGTCATTACCTCCCTTTCCTGTTCCAGTCGCGTATGGTTCGCGGGAAGAACGACTGTCTGAAAGCCTCCGTGCGCGCTCTAATCTCTCTAATTTTACATTCGTGATCTCCTCGGGAGGTATAAGTAGGGGGAAGCAATATATTCGATACCTCATCCAGAAACGCACCCTCTCGAAACCTGGACAGCAAGCTACACCGCGATGCAGAGCGCCTCTCCTGCAGAGTCTGCCACTTGAGTTTATCAAACATCTCCGCAACGCTATCACGGTTACCAAATAACCCGGTGACGAAACGCGCCGCTCTTCTTTGGATCTTTTCTATCTCCTCCGTCAACCCGACCTGGTACGGATCCCACACTGATGAGCAATACTCAAGTATAGGTCGAACGAGTGTTTTGTAAGCCACCTCCTTTGTTGATGGAATACATTTTCTAAGCACTCTCCCAATGAATCTCAACCTGGTACCCGCCATACCAACAATTAATTTTATATGATCATTCCACTTCAAATCGTTCCGTACGCATACTCCCAGATATTTTACAGAAGTAACTGCTACCAGTGTTTGTTCCGCTATCATATAATCATACAATAAAGGATCCTTCTTTCTATGTATTCGCAATACATTACATTTGTCTATGTTAAGGGTCAGTTGCCACTCCCTGCACCAAGTGCCTATCCGCTGCAGATCTTCCTGTATTTCGCTACAATTTTCTAATGCAGCAACTTCTCTGTATACTACAGCATCATCCGCGAAAAGCCGCATGGAACTTCCGACACTATCTACTAAGTCATTTATATATATTGTGAAAAGCAATGGTCCCATAACACTCCCCTGTGGCACGCCAGAGGTTACTTTAACGTCTGTAGACGTCTCTCCATTGATAACAACATGCTGTGTTCTGTTTGCTAAAAACTCTTCAATCCAGCCACACAGCTGGTCTGATATTCCGTAGGCTCTTACTTTGTTTATCAGGCGACAGTGCGGAACTGTATCGAACGCCTTCCGGAAGTCAAGAAAAATAGCATCTACCTGGGAGCCTGTATCTAATATTTTCTGGGTCTCATGAACAAATAAGGCGAGTTGGGTCTCACACGATCGCTGTTTCCGGAATCCATGTTGATTCCAACATAGTAGATTCTGGGTTTCCAGAAATGACATGATACGCGAGCAAAAAACATGTTCTAAAATTCTACAAGAGATCGACGTAAGAGATATAGGTCTATAGTTTTGCGCATCTGCTCGACGACCGTTCTTGAAGACTGGGACTATCTGTGCTCTTTTCCAATCATTTGGAACCCTCCGTTCCTCTAGAGACTTGCGGTACACGGCTGTTAGAAGGGGGGCAAGTTCTTTCGCGTACTCTGTGTAGAATCGAATTGGTATCCCGTCAGGTCCAGTGGACTTTCCTCTATTGAGTGATTCCAGTTGCTTTTCTATTCCTTGGACACTTATTTCGATGTCAGCCATTTTTTCGTTTGTGCGAGGATTTAGAGAAGGAACTGCAGTGCGGTCTTCCTCTGTGAAACAGCTTTGGAAAAAGGTGTTTAGTATTTCAGCTTTACGCGTGTCATCCTCTGTTTCAATGCCATCATCATCCCGTAGTGTCTGGATATGCTGTTTCGAGCCACTTACTGATTTAACGTAAGACCAGAACTTCCTAGGATTTTCTGTCAAGTCGGTACATAGAATTTTACTTTCGAATTCAATGAACGCTTCACGCATAGCCCTCCTTACGCTAACTTTGACATCGTTTAGCTTCTGTTTGTCTGAGAGGTTTTGGCTGCGTTTAAACTTGGAGTACGTGCGTTGTTTTCCAGTGCAGCAGTGTATAGCGTATCTGCATTTGCTCCCCTTCTGTTGTGGAGTAGACTTACACTTTACCAAAAATTAGAGTGGTTCGTGCAGTGCAGCTTATATGGCAGTGTCCCATCGAGGGGGAAACCTAGATAAATAGTTAAGGTAAGCTTCGACCCATCAAATAAGACGTGCTGCTTCATGTGTGGCTCTTTTTTATGGAGATAAAACTCTGTTGTCTGTGTTTTACTTAGGTATGTTTGGAGTTTCCATTTCCCAAAGTACTCGTTCAGAGTGGTGAGGTCACGTGAGAGAGTACTTTCGCAATGCTTGATATCTTTGTTCCGACATATTAATAACAGATCATTTGCACAGGTAATTTTGTCTGCTATAGAAGCTGAAATTTCGTGGACGTACAAATTAAACAGAATGGGAGACGGGAATCATCCTTGAGATAGAGCATTGTAGGATTCCCCATCGGCTGGCTTTTTTATTTGGAAAAAGAGTAAACCGTCGATCAAAGAGCATGTTGTTGAGTAATCTTGCTAGCTTGTGACACAGAATTACATCAACAAACTTGAGAATCAACCCATGTCTCCGTACTGTACAGTTAGCTGCCGTCACATCGACGAATGCTGCAGCCTATTTGAAGCCTTTCTTAAATCTAGTTTCAACAAATGTGATTGTTAGCATTTGATCGCAGCAACTCTGATTTTGGGGAACATGGAATAAGCCTCCTCGAAGATTGTGGGAACTCGTCCAACGGTGTAATACCGTAATAACGGCTAATTCTTACGAATAAGTGCCGATAACACCGCAACAGGGGATACGCAACGAAACAAGTGGACGTAATCCTTCCCAGAACAAATCAGACACACAATACAATTAAATAAACAGTTATCGCAGGTGCGATGCTGAACAATGACAGGTATCAAAATGGCTAAGTTGTTTTTCATAAAGAGACTTTTTTCAAGTACAGAGCGACGTCGCTACGTAAATTGGCATCGTATCTGGTCAAGACACGCCAGGCGGAACTATTTCTGTTTGAGAACAAGAAACATAGTGAATTGCTGAATTGGAGCATTTCTCACGACAAAATGCAGTTACATTAATTAAAAATTGGAGGCTAATGGATAAAATGCTCTTAGAAAGAAATCCTCATTGGCAGTAATGAGAAATAGTTGTACAGGGTATTAGATCGTCATACAACAGGCATTGTGCAAGTATCTTGTGTCTAAGTTCAGAAGTAAATATCTAGTTTTATTCGAACGACCAGCAGCCATCATTTAAGTCAACTGCAAATTAACTGCAAGTTCTCGGCGTCCTTCTGGAAATCCCAGATGACGGAGTCCGCAGTGCAACACCTGTGAACACGGTTTAATTTGCGCCACAAGACAGGCAACGTGAGCGGCTGTAAAAAGCATTACTGGTTCAGTACCCGGAAACAGCTAGTCCTGTAACGGAATTATATCCGCCCTCCATACGGACTAATGTTATTTGTAGAGGCATTCGGTCGATACAGGTACACTGCTTGACAAATGCAAAGGAATAGCTGACACTGGCTAACGCGCGTCTGACAACTGCTACGTAACAATCGACAATTGTTCCGGAACACCCGAGCAACGATAGTAAAAGGGAGTCCAGAGTGCTGGACGTGTTAACTGCAGTGAAGCCTGTGCACGAACTCTGTGTGCATTCGACAGTTCAAGCGGTACGGTGTTGGGCGAAAGTGGTTGTGGGACTGATTAGTGCGACATTCCGTGAGGTACGGCAACATGTCTGCAAGACATCATTTGGGTGCTTACGATCGTGGACGAGCAACTGGACGGCTCAAGCTGGTCAAAGTGTCACTACTGTGACCACAGTAATGGGTGTGTCAAAGCGTCATTTCGGAACTAAAACAGGCCGCTGAATGTGGAAATGCTATCCAAAAGCATTCGTAAAGGGACCAACACACCGCAAGACGATCGTTACGTAGCCATAGCGGCGAAGAGGAACAGATTTATTACTCCTGGGCGGATCACTGCAGACCTTGCAACCGCTACCGGTACACGTGTCTCTGTCAGAACCATTTCGCGGCGATTAAATCAGGCTGCTCCCACTTCATCCACGCCATCGTCAAGAAAGAATTCGTTGGTATAGGGAGCATGTTGTTGTTGTCAGCAACAGAGGTCCAGAATGATGTTCTCTGAAGGATTCTTCTTCACTGTGGCCAGTTAGTGCAGAAAGAAAGGGGAATATGTATGTCCAGGCGTTATGGTGTGGGCAGGCATTATGCACAGTGACCGAACACTGCTGCTTATCTTTGCAAGAGGTACCATTACAGCACAGCGGTATTGCAGGGAGATTGTTCTGGAGCATGTCCGTCTGCTTATGGGTGCGGTAGGTCACGCCTTTCTATTCATCGATGACAGTGCCCTCCTAAACAGGAGCTCTGAGACGTCAGGCACACTGGAAGTTGAAGACATTGAAAGTATGGAATGGGCTGCATGCCTCCTAGCCCTAAATCCTATAGATCACGCCTGGAATGCTCTTGGCAGACGTGTTTCTCAACGAACACCTCCCCGAAACGCGTAAGAACTGGAAACCACGTTGAGAAAGGAGTGGGACAATATCCCCCAAGGCCGACTCTACAGTTTGGTAACCAGCATGAATAACAAGTGCAAAATGTGCTTAGTGCCCAACAAGGAGATATTCCTTCCTGAGAGTCCGATGTCGACCGTTATGTTGGGAGTCTGGCCTGTGTCAGACACGAATATTATTTGTACCTATTATCCTGCTTTCCCATGTGGTGAAATCTGTACCTCTACTGCGTATGTACTACAATGTATGTCGTCCATCATTGCCTGTAATTATCCCTGCCCAACAATGTCTGTTTCGTAGCAGTTTCAAGCAGTGTATCATTTATCAGATGTGATGAAATTCATGTTTTATTCACAATAAAGCAGATCACGCGGGTTAACTAGAGTTACAATCTCAAAAATCATGGAGCGAGATGATTCCAGGATTCGTTTGTTAATATCATTAAAATAATCAGAAATATTAAGCAGAAGATAAACGAATAATTAACAAAAATGGTTCTATTGTAACGTCTGAAATTGATGTTAGACACTAGCGAATTATGATGAATAATCATAATTTAGCCATCTCAAATCAGTGGAAAGTGGTCCTTCGACTACCAATAATGAAACTGACAGAAAGATAACCTTATAAAAACGCAGTGAATGGTAGCAGAATCTTCAAACTGAATAGCGCAAAAAAGTAAGTCCGTTTCGTGGTCACAACACACGAAATTTTCTCCATCTCAAAATAATTCAGATTTCATCATGATGGTTTATCCATAAACACACGAAAGAAAAAGTGTAGGAACTCTCAATTTTGTAATGCTAGGAGAAAAGTAAAAGTGCTGCACTGTAGTACATTCAGATCTCACGAAAGCTGAAGTCCCTTCAAAAGTTATTCTACTGGCTCTTCACCGCTCAGAATCTATCACCTACACGACCAACTATCATACATAGGCAGGTCAGTCTTCGGCCAGAACTCGACAGTGTTTCGAATTGCTCCCTTGAGGTCTCCTCCCAGAAGCGTCCATTTGACTCCAGTAGTCTTCTAACGTCGCTTACTTCTTCTCTGGCCGAAGGCCATCCCCATCAAACATACATGGTTGTTATGTTCTACAGACCACTTTCCGCATTAAACTAATATGTTACAATTTTTATATAAGAGAATGTTATAAACATTCACATTCAGGCCATTCACAGAATATAAACAATAATTTGTCCACGATTACGTTGGAAGCTGAAGAAGTGAATTAAAAATTGTGCTTTGGCCGAGACTCGAACCCGAGTCTTCTTGCTTACTAGGCAGCTATGGTTACCATAACACCACCACAGCATTATGGTTAACATAGCTGCATAAACTACCCAAATCAAATACCTTCCCCAACAGAAACTCCAATTCACATCTCCCCTTATATCTCACTGTTACCAGGGCTCTCCGACATTGGAGTAGCACCCAATAATTTGTTCATAAATGAATAAACCAGAGTCCTTGCACATGCTTATCGACATTAAATGGCAATGAAATGCTGTTAAATATAGTTTAAACAGTTACTTATGTCTGCTTGACAGAAGTGTCTTTTGACACTCTCTTCGATGATGGTGCCAGATGATCACTTTCAAACTACCATGGTTTCTAATATCGACTGTAATTACATTTAAACAAAGTTGTTGGCGAAACAGAAACGTTTTCTTTACGTAACTACACAAGTATGACAAGATCTAAGATATTAATGCGGCATTCAGTTGCTTTAATATTGTGGGATACGATGTTCTGTGAAACATTTTCGTAATGAAAAGATATAAAAAAGTAATAAATCAATAAATAAATTAGATATAAGTATGTAGCGTTCAGAGATGATAGCTACAGCACAATCCTATCATTTGAAACATTGTTTTTTGAAATCGCATGAAGTTGCTAGTTTTAAGGTTTATTATGAAAATATTCAGTCACTGTAAAATTTTAACTATTGTAGTTTTTAAGATATTGAGAATATTGCTGTTTCACAGGGTTAAACTCATTTTTCTGAGATAGCGGATGTATTCACATTTGCTTCATTATGGAACCGTGATTTGTTATTGAATATCTGTGAGTTGCAAGTAGCTATATTTCAGAGTGCCTTCTGGTACATCTCCTGTACTCTGGCCATGTGAGGAACCACCGTCCAAATCCTCCCTGCTCTGGGGTTTACGCATTTCCGGATACACACAGACCGCCTTGTGCCTGGGCAGATCCCACTGGCTAGCGCTCAGGCACATAAACAGATTAATCTTATCTCATACCATCTCTTTGAGGCCGAATAACTATCCTATATGCGTGTGACATTGCAACATTTAGCTCTCAAGATGGAAAACATTCTTTGTACAAGCGAGACAAAACTCATAGTGTCTGATTTATGCTGTGTGTTCATAAGGTTGGGCACCAACATTCGCAGACACACCATTTCATTTTGATGATACAGGGTAGCAGCTCATTTGAATTTTGCAACATACACGTGTCCCGCGTCCCTGACCGACAGCTAACAGCTGCCCATATGTATGTAATATGAGTATACAGTGTATTACTAGAGTTGATGAAACCAGCAATATTTTTTCTTTTCTCTGTTACATTCACTGTTGGAAGAAATAAGTGACTGAACGGTTCTTTATCTGTCCAAATTATTTTCATCCCATCACTGTACAGTAGAATTTAAAAACCCTAATACTAAAAAATAATGTTTGTGGGAAACTGTTTGTTTTTCGTAAAGAAGAGTTAACTGAACAGGCTGTATTCCACGATAAAGACTATGTTATAATCTGTCAACAAAATACTTTTTTCATCATAATCTTGTGAATTAGCCAAGACTTTTGAATCAGATAATGATAATACACGCAGCTTGACAATTGCGAAGGAACAGAGGCAGATAGGAAGAATCACAGGCAATGATAGACGACATGAAATACAGTACACAATTGCGAAGGAACAGAGGCAGATAGGAAGAATCACAGGCAATGATAGACGACATGAAATACAGTACACATGTAATAGAGGTGGAGTGGTATATTTATAACGAAAAATGGTACAGATTCATCACATGGGACAGCAGAATGTCAAATAGCTTCATGAGTTTCGTATTATTTATGTGATAAAAAGTAGTGGGCATGAGTTACACCCAACATATTCTGAAATTGAAGAAATAGGTCACGGTGAACTACATTAGTATTTTCAGTCTCGTAATATATCTAACATCCATCTGATCATCTTTCATTAATGATAATCCACTTGCAATGCCGCAATATGCCAATTCTTGTCCAGTCTCTGTTTGATACGAGTTTAAGACCAAAATCTGAATTTTGCTCTTTATGAAACGTCTAACCAAATATTTGAAAATCAGACAAACAATAAAAGCAAGTGAAATGTTAAATTTTTAAAAGGCTCAGTATTACTGTACCTGTTAGATAATATCGAAATATATAACTATAATGTATTCAAACAAGACGTATAAATGATGCTGTCACTGAAATTAATAATAGATCACATCCTGAAATGAAAAAACTTATACCATAAACGTAATTAAATGTCTTTTCACACTTAGGATTACAGTTGTAACTGATATAAATACGAAGAAACTAGTTCACAATATTTTTAGTGAATTGCAGCTTAAAAGACAGTATTTTCAGAATTCGGCAGCGTTTTGTAAGAATTACATTTGGTATTAATCATAAGACGTCCTATAGAGACCTTTTTAAAATTTTTATTATTTTCGCAACTATCTCACAGCATGCAGGGCGAACCAGAACTCTACTGGCAAACTTTCAGATGTGATAATATGGACCAAAACAAGAAGAAAATCTCGAGTTAACATGAATCTAAAGTTCAGATCTCAATGGCTATGAGCCCTCGTTTATCTTCGCTATGGTGAAACACACCTCATCTACTGAACAAGTGCTCATACCTGTTAAGGTATGCGATTTAGAAACAATGATACTAGACATTTTTCCTGTTTTCGTCCATACTATCATCTGTGCAAGTTTGTCGATGGTGTTCTGGTTCATCCAGTACCTACTCGTTAACGTCATTTATTGTTCAGTTCATGTAGTTTAATGTACTTTACCACAGAAAAATGTTAGTCGAACCAACCGTTGATTTGTATTGCGAACGCGGAACCTAAATAACACAAAGCTGGCTCTTCGAACCGAAGACGATACCCCTGCCCAAGTGAGTGAGAATGTACAAACATAGTTTGCAGGAAAGCATGTGGTTTGGTACGAGTTTTAAACTGGTGAAGTATCATAAGATCATCGATAGAGGCATTAGTAATTCTAAACATGAGCGATTGTGGATGACGTTCGTGGGATGGAGAAATTTTTGTGCAGCGGTAGTGCTGAGTAAACCGAGGACGACAACTTCCAGCTAGGTGGCCACCGCTGAGCGGCGTGAGCTCGTCTCGCCAGCGACCGAAAGGAAAGCATCGCCGCCGTACCTAATGGAAACCAGCCAAGTCGAAGCCATCTGACGCATTCGCTGTGTTGTTAAGTCGTTCATCGTTCTCTTATAAACATACAAAAAATACAAATAAAATATGTGGAAACCAGCGTAACGTTTTATCTGCTTTAAGGGAAATACCCTATGAAAGGTAACAAACTGGACGAGATATCGAAGTTACGTCGTCTCTGGAGCGGAAAATTACACGTCTGCCTGAGCTGGGGTAACATATACACATAACGACGCAGCTAATTACACTGTGAAACATAGCAGTTCGATAAAGTTGTCAAACACATTATTGTTCTTGTAGTCAGTAACGTTACAGTCCTTTCAATATACCAACCGAATAAACGGGTTAACTAAGCGTACTAGACTTCCTTGTTTCCTAATTTCGTACTTTTACACTGTGCTCCAAAACAGGAAAACGAATGTTGTAACATTAGGAAGGAAAGAAAAATGAAAAAAAAAGAAGCCGGGCGACGTGAACGGCCTAGAGAGAGATTCGCTGAGGACATGTTTCTCCTAAGTTGCCGACCTGTTGCAACGTACGGATGTGGCCTGTGGCAGCAAAATTATGAAAGCGAGACTAATCGTCAGATAATTAATTTGTTGCTTTCCAATCAACGAAGGGGCAAGCCTACATACATACAGTAATTTAAAGGCCAAACTACAAATCTTAAGACTTGGTTGTGCACTGTTACATTGTGACCTAAAGAAATTTTTTTTAATCAGAAATTCTAGCCTAAGGAACACTCAATCAATAAATTTAAGAACACAAACGTGAAATATAAAATAATAGGAATAGTCCGCTAGGACAGGGTCGTACCCTGAGAACGTTGCAATATTGAATCTCGCTTTATTTAGCTCAAGAAACAAGTTACACTGAATGATGGCCTTACAGGGGATAGTACTTACACACTGAAATAACTCTGATACGTAACAGTAGCGCAGTTAAAAGCAGAGTTTTCCCAGGCAACATTTAACAGGTGCCAGGGGCACTGTACAGTGCTCCAGTACATTAATCTGAACAAATTTCCCACATTTACTAGGTCATTCAAGTCTGTCTGAATACCATTTTACCTACAACAACGTTTAGTGACAAACTCACATCAATTTACAGTGACCACACAGAATTGAGTCGCAGGGTGATGCACCAAAATGACTATGTCCCTTCTAACTGCTCCTCATGCTAATACTTTAATATACACGAAGCTCATATGTTGTACGGTCTATTACAACTTTACCCGACCAACATCGGCAACCAAAAGACCACGATACATGCTCTGCCTGCTCCCTCCTCAACTATGTACTGTTAATAACCTCGCTAGCCAAAATTATTATTGCATATTAGGGCATGATGATAATTATTACTTTTGGGCCGTCTAATCACAACTTAATAAAACATAGTTTCGTGCCACATGCGTTTCGCCTTTATTCTTTGCAAGACTTCTTCAGTGACCTGGAATATCTGAATATTTTTGTTTAGACTATACGGTTTCTATTTAGGACGTTGTATACACAGTTTATAAACAGTTGTGGTACTTTTTGGTTTTCTATGATGTAGTTATAATTTAAAGTTTTACTTACAGATTTCTTGGACGATGATCTACATGCTTTCTTGTTCCTATGTACAGCTGATCTTCGTCTGATAACTGCAATTTGTAATTTTGTTTTCATACTTAACGGCACTAGGAATTGAACACTCGTTTTGATGCCATGTTTTGTTTGGTGCTTCAACGGTCGAGTGCTATTGCCAACTACTGAAAGTTTTTTTATGATATCAGTTATCTCACAAGGAGACGGTATTGATGTGTGCCTGGTCGTTTATCACATTTTGTTCTCAGAAATGGTTTTCTGGATATTTTAGTTTTCTTGCATTTGTTTATTCTAATTGTCTTCATATCTTATACCATCTTTGTAGGATGGCGGTTGTGGTGTTTAAAGTGTTCTGCAAATGTGGAATGATTTGTTTCATACATCCTACACCTACTGTATTCTTTGTACCGTGTTTTCCTGCATGCCATGCCTATGTATACAGCAGCACTAATTTGACATGTAGGCCACAAAGTGCTGCTTGTTTTTTTGCGTGTGGTGTTGTCATTGTGTATGTGTGTTGTGTCTATCTGCGAGTTTTGGGCTTGCGACTTTTCGTGCATTCTGGATATGTTGTGTTTGTGCTTTTATTTTTTGATCGAGTCTGTGTACTTCATGTGTGTCATACCCATTGTTCCTACCTATGTGTATGATTCTACTCATTTCTTTTTCATAGTTTCTCTTGTTGAGCGGAGTACTGTTTATTCTATATAACATGTATCTTGGTGCCGAAGGCATCTGATTGTGAGGATGATCGAATGTTTCATTTATTTATTTATACGTGAAATTCCGTAGGGCCAACTTGAAGAGCAAATCTCCAAGGTCATGGAACGAGTCAGTACATGGAATTACAACGCAAAAATAACAGATAAAAATAAAATGTTTATGAACTCAAAAAAGTCAAGCCATAAGTTTAACTACACACAATCCACAATAAAACAAGAATCAGCTTAATTTTTCAAGGAACTCCTCGACAGAATAGAGGAATGACCCACGAGAAAACTCAGTTTCTATCTGAAAGCGCGTGGAATACTGCTAATATTTTTGAATTCTTTTGGAAGCTTATTGAAAATGGATGCAGCAGTATACTGCACACCGATCCAGATCCACGTTTGTTTTCTGCCGAGTAGTAACAGTGTGAAAGCTGCTTATTCTTGTATATATATTGAAAGGCCAATGTTAAAATACCCATACTCATGAACAGGGGTCGACGAGAGATTTGCGAACTTATCCCACTTATTGCCAGAACCGACCGTTTCTGAGCCAAAAACATCCTTTTAGAATGGGAAGAATTACCCCAAAATATAATACCATACGACATAAGCAAATGGAAATAAGCAAAGTAGACTAGTTTTCGTGTCAAACGATCACTACCTTCAGATACCATTCGAATAGTAAAAATTGCAGAATTAAGTCTTTGGACAAGATCCTGAACGTGGGCTTTCCATGACAGTTTACCATCTATCTAAAACCTAGAAATTTGAACTGTTCAGTTTCACTTATATACCCATTCTGCGGGATTAAAAGGTCAGGTTTTGTTGAATTGTGTGTTAGAAAGTGTAAAAACTGAGTCTTACTGTGATTTAGCATTAATTTATTTTCTACAAGCCATAAACTTAGGTCGTGAACTGCACTATTTGAAACCGAGTCAATACTGCCTACAACATCCTTTACTACAAAGTAAACAGAAATACTTTAGTGTTTCCTGTAATATTAGAGGGCATATCATTTACATAAATAAGGAACAGAAGTGGCCCCAACACTGATCCCTGGGGCACCTCCCATTTGACTATACCCCACTCAGACCCCACATCACAGCCATTCTCAACACTAAATAATGACCTTTTGCTGGCTGTTGCTAAAATAAGGGGTGAACCAACTGTGAGTTACTCCCTGTATTCTGTAATGGTCCAACTTCTGGAGCAATATTTTGTGATCAACACAATGAAAGGCCTTAGTTAAATCAAAAAATATGCCTAGCGTTCGAAACCTTTTGTTTAACCCATTCAGTACCTCACAGAGAAAAGAGAATATAGCATTTTCAGCTATTAAGCTACTTCTAAAGCCAAACTGTACATTTGATAGCAAATCGTGTGATATAAAATGATCACTTATCATTACATACACAGCCATTTCAATAACTTTAGCAAACACTGATGGCATAGAAACAGGTCTAAAATTGTTCACATTATTCTTTTCTACCATTTTATTCAGCGGCTTTACTACTGGGTACTTTAATCAGTCAGGAAATTTACCATTACTAAAGGAAAAATTACAAATATGGCTAAATACAGGGCTAACTAGTGCAACACAGTACTTAAGTACTCTGCTAGGCACTCCATCATATCCATGAGAGTCCTTAGTCTTCAGTGATTTAATTATTGACTCAAACTCCCACTTGTCCGTATCACAGAGGAGTATTTCAGACATCAATCTCGGAAAGGCATTCGCCAACAGTGTTATATGATACCCTGTGGAAACTAAATATTTATTTAATTCACTAGCAATGCTCAGAAAATGGTTGTTAAATACTGTACATATTTATGACTTATCAGTAGCAGAAGTATTTTTACTACGAACCGACTTTATATGGTTGACATTGTGCTGCTGACCAGACACTTCCTTCATAACTGACCATATGGTTTTAATTTTATCCTGAGCATTAACTATTCTATTTGCATACGACGTACTCTTTGCCTTCCTAATATTTTTAAGCACTTTACAGTACTGTTTGTAATAGGCTCCTGTAGTTTGATTGTGACTGCTAACAATTTGGCATAATTCCCACTTCGTTCTACACGATGTCGTTATCCCACTAGTTGGCCACCCAGGCTGCCTTTTACTGGTAGTACCCCATGCAGTACTCTCAAAGAGTATGAGAAATGTGTTTAGAAAAACATTATATTTATCATCTATGTTATCAGCACTATAAACATCCTGCCACTCTTATTCCTTGACGAGGTTTGAAAAACTCTATTGCTGCTGGATTAAGTTTCCTACATAGATTGTAATTATAGGTGACATTTATTTGAGTACAAAAGCTTTTTAGTATCCACAATTTGTGCATCTTGTCTGAAAGGCCTTTCACGCTTTTGCCAATAGAATGCCCATATACTAATGAAGAATGAATAAAAATATTGCCTATGGCTGTGCTGTTGTTCGCCTGCACCCTAGTTAGAAGAAACACAGTCAATATGTTCTACTAACATCCTTTTCCTTGCACCATCATATACAAAATTAATATTGAAGTCACTACATATAACTTATTTCTGATATAAACAACAACATTTAGACGTTTAGTTTCACTAAATTCAACTGCCCCTGCACAACATTCAAATATCTATTTAGTGCCATGATATGTCTATGGACTAAAACTGAATCTGTTATTTACGTACATTGCTACTCCCGCACCCCGAAAGTAACTTCTTGAAAAAGATCCAGCTAATTTGTATCCTGGTAAAGGATGCCTCTGAATATATCAGTTTCAGAGTCAACATCTATAAGCAGTTCACTAGCTTTATCTCTAATGTCTCATATTTTAATGAAATATGCTAATTCCTTCTCTACTTAGAAACATGATGTCCTCTGAAGGTGAGCCCTTAGTTACAGGGACTTCCTTTAAGCAGGTATACCTATCAGCTGATTTCAATCTAAAAAGGGTGCAGCTCTAACACCAACTACTACAGGAATTTTTCCATGAGCGATCCCACCACCACCCACTACACTGTCACCTGCAAGCTTTGCCAGCCTCCCCTTCCCATACCTATTGAGGTGCAGACCATGCCTAGTGAAATCCGATCTACTGACAGCTGGCACCATGAAATGTGACCCATGCTCTCTGCCATCAGTGCCCTCTCCAGCTCCATACTCCTGACAGCTGCATTTGGATGAGGCCAATCATGACGCTGAAACAGTTGCACGAAATGCACATTAGTGCCACCAGTTTGAGTAGCTATCTTTACCAGGTCACGACCTACATCACATTCCCCGTCCCTATCGAGACTATTCCCTGCTCCCCCCACTATCGCTACCTGATCCTCCTCCGTAAAATTCCTGCATAGCTCCCATATGGTGTCAGTCACCTCAGCCAAACCTGCACTAGGCTTAACAATGCTGATGACCTGGTACTCACTCCCTAATACTTCCTGCAACTGCTGGCCCACACCTCTACTGTGCGAACTACCTAACAGCAAAACCTTCTTTCTGTTAGGCTTTGCAACTGACTTAGGCCTCCTAACTGCTCAGGACTGCTGCATGTTTCCTACACCTACAGTTACAAAAGGCTCCTCTCTACTCAACTTTTGACAGTTGGTCAAATCTATCACATACACGCAAAGTACATCTGTCTGAATACCTCCTCCTCCTAGATGCCTTTTTGCCAACTGCCGGTTTCCATTCCCCAGCACCCTTCACCCTCTACAACGTATCTAGTTCCTCCTTTGCGTATTGTAACTGCACTTTAATGGCACAGATCTTACGCTCCTGCTCCTCTATCAACTTTTTTCTACTACAGATTCTTTATTCCCAGGAGAGGATCTCGCTAGAAAGCCCTCTGGCTTCCCCACTGCATTCCCCCCCAATGAAAATACTTTGAACAAATCCCACACCGTAAACCACTACTCACAAACCTACGACAGAGACCACACTGCTCACTCATGGTAAATTTTACAGTTACTGAGAAAAACTATAACTCTACGTTACCTAAGTTCAGTTACACCAGTAAAACTGTTTATAGAACTAACAATAGTGGTCTTGAAATTAAATCTCTACTAAGAAAGCAACTACTTTTATTAATACTACTAAAGTACAACTAATACCAATACTAACAAAACTTCACAAAATTATTAGCTAGAACCAAAAATTCAAGAAGCCACTGGAACAATCAACAAGATTAAAAAAGTGAATGAAAATTTGACTGAAATATTTCTCTAGAAACAACAAGAAACGTCAGCTGAAAACTAAAGCACGAAGTTTACTAAACGACTTCAATGCACAGAAAACTCTAACGAACGCAGTGAGTGAACGTTTCCAAAAGTTTATTAAATCGTTATTTCGCCACAAACAGCACGAAACACCGTTGAAAACTATTGGTTTTAATAACTGTATAACAGTGTTCAAACAACTTTGTCAGTACTTAGCTTTATAACTGCTACAGCTGCAACTGCACGCCAGAAATGTAAACACACTACTGAGGCGTGAGGCTTGGATGAACGACGTAAGCACGTTCACGAATAACAGAGCACTCGAGTCAATAACACAGGAAGAAAGACTGAGCTTAATTAAAATTCACAAATATGTTACTTTTACAGCAAAGATTAAAACAAATGAACTTTAAAATAAGTAACTGAAGACTAAAACTTTATAAAATATTGACGAACAATACCAACAGCAGTCAAGCAGACGTGATGTCACACCAAAGATAGACCAGTTTGAGTAGCCATCTTTACCAGGTCACCACCCACTTCATATTCCCCGTACCTATCAAGACTATTCCCTGCTTCACCCACTATCACTACCTGATCCTCCTTCGTAAAATTCCTGCATAACTCCCCTATGCTGTCAGACACCTGACTGTGTCAGGGGTCTGGAGCCATTGCTTATCTGAAAAATATTGAAGAAATTAGTCGTTTTTTATAGTTGTTATTTCAATAAAATTTATTTGATTTTATTTTTATTTATCAAGTGCGAACATAATGTTCTTATGTACTTTGTTGATTTTGGAGTGGAGTTCCGCTATTTTTTATTTGGTTCGTCTACCAGATACATAATGGCATCCATGTCGTCCTGAACGGGGTGACTTCAACAGAAACAAGCGTGACTTCAGCTGTGCCCCAGGGCAGCGTTATAGGTCCGCTGCTTTTTACGAATTACATAAACTTTCTGGTTGATGGTATTGACAGCGCCATTAGACTGCCGATGATGCTGTAGTCTACAGGAAAGTAGTATCACACGAAAATAGTGAACAAATCAATGAGGATTTGCAGAAAATAAATGCGTAGTGTAATGACTGGCAGTTATCTCTCAATATTAGTAAATGTAACCTACTACGTATAACAAGGCGAAAATCCCCATTAATGTACGAGTACAAAATAAGTGTCCAGTCTTTGGAAGCGGTAATATCCGTCAAGAATCTGGGTGTGACTATTCGAAATGATCTCAAATGCAATGATCAGATTACACAAGTTACGGGTAAGGCTGCTCACGGAAGGGGCTGCTCACTAAATTCCGAAATCCGATCTTCACCGAGGATGTAGAGCATATATTATTACCTCCAACTTTCAAATCGCGCAATGATCACCATTCAAAGTTAAGGGAAATTAGAGCTCGTACTGAGGCGTTCAGACAGTCGTTTTTCCCTCGAGCGATCCGCAAGTGGAACAGAGGGGGGAGGGAGGGGGGAATATGACTATGGCGCGCATTGTGCCCTCCGCCACACACCGCTTGGTGGCTAGCGGAGTATACATGTAGATGTAGATGTAGATATCTGTACCAACATATTATTTCAAACCTTCATCAATATCTGGTGGGGTATCCCATGGGTAGTCCATCACTTTGCAGATAATACTCACGCTCAAACTGGAAGTAGTTTGGTTCAGTAATCAATTTGAGCATACTTGTTATTTCTGTTTGTAGAAGAATACCTGAATGGAAGTAACAAGTTATATCCTTGTAAATGTCTACCATGCTATCACATATGAGGAAACTTGGAGAATGTTTCGCTTAAATTTCCTGCCCATGTTACAGTATGAAGTCGAGTTTTCAACTTGGCAGCGACCGTATGAAACCGAGTGAAATTGTTCTAAATGCCTTTTCCAAAAATTACCTTGTGCAGTTAATCAGAAACCGACTAGTGAAGGCAACATCTTAGACCGGCCCGAGACATACAGAGTAGAACTCTTCGACTCAGGCAGTCAATGATCATAGGGACGAAACAGCATCGCTGAATATGGCTGTAAGTAGGACTACAAAAGGGAGATAGGAAGCCCTTCCTGCTCAACAAGAGAGACAAGAAACTGATTTCAGATTATCTGAGCGGTCAGCATGAAAACTTCATCAGAGATGTATTCCGAGCGAAGTTGTGTGGTATGGAAAGCATCCACCGTGTTTCGACAGCCTTGTTAGAAAGCTGGTACGAAAGCAAAGAGAGTTTCACTGAAAATTTAAATGTAGTCAGAGCTTCACAGACTAAACGAAAACCAAACGAAACCGAAAGTAGCGTAAGGAGAGCCATGTGTGGAGCGTTCAACGAATTCAAAAGTAAAATTATGCCTACCGACTTTATACATAATGATATGAAGTTTCCGGGTTCTATTAAATCAGTAAACGGATCGAAATCATCTACCGAGACACACAGTGACTATAATGGTATTCAAACGGAGGACGACACAGAAAAGGCCCAAATACTAAACGACTTTCACCAAAAATGTTTCACAGAGGAAAATTTCACTGTAGTACTTTCTTTAAATCGTGGTACCAATGACAAAATGAGCGATATCGAAATAAATGATTGAAGTCGCTCAATAGAGGAAAGACCAGTGGACCTGACGGCATATATAGAGTATACGAAAGAATTTGTCCGTCTTGTAGTGGCAGTGTACTGTAATAGATCTCTGGAGGAGCTAGGAATTCCTAATGACTAGTAAAATGCGCCTTCAAGAAGAGTTGTACAAATGCAAGAAACTATGGGCCTATATCTCTGACGTCAGTCTGTTGTAGCAATTTGAGGCATGTTTTACCCTCGCGTAATATTACATATCTACATACGAAAAATCTCCTCTCTAGGAATCAACGTAAGTTCCGAAAACAACGATCATGTGGAACCCAGCTCGCTCTATTATTGCACGAGACTCAAGTGGCTGCAGACACCGGCGCGCAGGTAGATCTCGGGATCCATAAATTCAGGAAGGCATTCAATACAGTTCGGCACCGCCTCCTTGCGAACAAAACACGAGCGTACGGACTACCAAACCAACTATATGATTGGACTAAAGAGTTTCTAGCAAACAGAGCACAGCATGTCATTCTCAATGGAGAGGAGTCTTCAGACGTAAAAGTAACTTCGGGCGTACCTCAAGGGAGAGTTGTAGGACCATTAATTTTCACAATATATATAAATTACCTAATATAATACATCGGAAGTACCGTGAGACTTTTCGCGGATGATGGTGTCGTATACAGACAAGTATTGTAGCGAAATGCAGAAAGACCTGCGTAGGATCAACGATTGATGAAGAGGGTGGAAACTGACCAACATAAACAAACGGCCGGCCGGAGTGGCCGAGCGGTTCTAGGCGCTACAGTCTGGAACCGCGCGATCGCTACGGTCGCAGGGTCGAATCCTGCCTCGGGCATGGATGTGTGTGATGCCCTTAGGTTAGTTAGGTTTAAGTAGTTTTAAGTTCTAGGGGACTGATGACCTCAGAAGTTAAGTCCCATAGTGCTCAAAGCCATTTGAACCATTTGAATAAACAAACGTAACGTACTGCGTACACAGAGACAGAAACACCCATTATTGTATAACTACACGATTGCAGAACAACCACTGGAAGGCGTTATTTCGTTAAAATATCTAGGAGAGTGCGTACGGAGCGATTTAAAGTGGACTGACCATTTAAAACTAATTACACATGACGCAGATGCCTGACTGAGATTCATTGGAAAAATCCTCAGGAAATGTAGCCCATCAAAGAAGGAGCTGTCCTACAAAACTCATTCGAATAATATTTGAATATTGCCCACCAATCTGTGATCTGTATTAGATATGTTTGATAGAGGAAATACAGAAGACCAAAAAAGAGTAGCGCGTTTCATTACAAGTTCATTTAGCAAGCACGAAAGCGTCACGGACATGATCATCCAACACCAGTGGCAGACGCTGCAAGAGAGGCACTGTCCATCATGATGTGGTTTCTTGTTTAAGTTCCGAAAGCGTGCGCTCACGGAACAGTCAACCAATATATTACTTCCTCCTACCTATACCTCACGAGCAGATCATGAAGATAAAATTAGAAAGATTCGGAATCACACGTGGGCTTACCAGCAAATTGTTTAATGGGGGGAGGGGGGGGGGAGGAGCGACAGTGGTATACAAAGTACCATCCACCACACGCCGTAAGTTGGCTTATCGACTGTAGATGTGGATGTAGGTAAATAGCTAAATTTATTTATTAAAAAGCTAACTCCAAATTTCGTTCAGTTGACACATTCTGTATCACAACGTAAGTCTAGCACTGTGGCTCTCTCTCGCTGCTTCCTAATGGTCCTCGTCATGATACTGGCAACTGTGGCGAGGGGGAGGGGGCAATTGTACCTTAGCGGCGTCCGAAGCACTCATCAGCTATGTGTGCCGTGTTGGTCTTGAAAGCTGGCGAACACCTCACGAGACTTAGCTACTGTTGGCTGGGCACGGTTTCGACTGACCTGTGGTTGCCCAGCTAGCGCTGGTCAGCATTGCAAGACCTCTGCAACCGTTAACCCCGGACGTGGTTTAGCGAGCACCGCTCCGTCAAGTACGTCGGTGGAACGTTTTCAGTAACAGGGAACAGGGTGTTGGCTTAACCACCCAGATCTCGAGGATGCTACATATCTCTACAGTCACATTCTCTGTCTCACTGTATGGTACCGACGTATTGTTGTGCTCTATTACTTATAATGGCACCATAGTAATTACGGATCGTATGTACAAATGTTGTGGTGGGTAAATATATGACAAATTTCCACTTTAATCTGGTGGTTAAGAAAATGTACTGTCAGATGTTATCTTTTGATGTTTACAACACATTATTTTATGTACTTCCTTTCATCTTCTTATAGGAATGTCACACAGTATTCTGTTTCAGCAGGCTAGTTTGGTTGCATGTCTTTTGCTCACTGAAGTAAAAGTTTATTTAGTAATTACTCGAGAGCTACCGAAGGGGGCGTCAATTTACGCTGCTGAAATCCTAGCCTTTGAAATGACACTAAGTTCAATAATGATATCAATTGATAAAGACAAAGATAGTTATTATTTACTATACCAAATAGCTCTATCAGAGCTACGAAGATATGGTTCAGAGATATTATTTGTATGGATCAAGGGGCATCCAGGGATTGTGGAGAATGAGAAAGCTGACCAATTGGCACAGGCCGCTACAAAGAATGGAATACATTCCAGTACATGATGTAATTGCAGTAGTCGGAAAAATGATCAAAAGTAAACAGAACAGGGCGTGCACAGGTGTATCTGGCAGAAACAAATCCATCCACATTCGCCGAAGGCTCAATGGTATGCTGATATGTGGGATTTGAAATGTGGTCACCTGGTGTAGCGAACAAGACAATTCGTAAGGAACATTGTCAGACCGAAATTCAGTCACAGCTGCTACAATTAACACTTCCACCTCCACACTGCGACTATTAGGAGACCTAAGACGACAGCCACATACACACTGCTAAGCCAAAACATAATGACCACTGCCCACCGCGACGTTGGATGCCGCCTGGTGGCGCTCAAGGCACGTGACGCGCTAACAAAAGTATATAAGAGTAGTAGACACAGATGGGGGTTGTCTTACCGAAGATATGGGCTGCAGATGGAGAAATCCATTGAGATAAACGACTTTGACAAAGGACGAATTATTATTACGCAGAGCTTGTGAACGAGTATCTCGAAAACGGCGAATCTGGTCCCATGTGCTACTCTTGTGAGGATCTACGAAAAGAGTTAGAAGGACAGTAAAACTACGAATAGGCACTAAATGGTTGCACGTCCACGACGCTTTACAGAACGTGGGGTTCGGAGACTTCTCCGGTCTGTAAGGTCATCCCTGCAGAAAGAGCACAATGCTGGTGCATACACAAGTGATTCGGAGCACACCGTCCATCATACATCTTTGAACATCGGGTTCAGCAGCAGACCACCACCACGTGTTCACATGTTGACCCAACGACATCGTCAATTACGATTGCAGTGGACACGGGACCTTCTGGATTCGACTGTCGATCAATGGAGACGTGTCAGTTCTTCAGATGAATCACGTTTTTGTTTCACTAGGTTGATAGTCGTCTCTACAAACGCCCTCATAGAAATGAACTGCGGCTCGGTACGTGCTGCGCGCCAAGGACGCAGGCTAGTGGGAGCAGTATTATGCTATGGGGGACATCCTCCTGCGCTTGCTCTGGACCTGTAGTAGTAATCAAAACACACTGACAGCTGCGAACCACCTGCATCCCTTCATACTTCATGTCTTCCCCGACGGCGATGTCATCTTTCAGCAGTGTAATTGTTAGTTGCCGGCCGGAGTGGCCGAGCGGTTCTAGTCGCTACAGTCTGGAACCACGCGACCGCTGCGGTCGCAGGTTCGAATCCTGCATCGGGCATCGATGTGTGTGATGTCCCTGGGTTAGTTAGGTTTAGGTAGTTCTAAGTCCTAGGGGACTGATCACCTCAGAAGTTAAGTCCCATAGTGCCCAGAGCCATTTGAACCATTTTTTTTAAGCTGTCAGTGTTTCGGAGCCAGAACTGTGCTAAAGTGATTCGAGGAGCACTGAAGTGAACTCACATTGATGTCTGGATGACCAAATTCGCCTGATGTAAATCCTATGGAACCCATAGGTGGCTATCGGGCGCCATCACCACGTACGCAAATCATCGGCCCGTTATTTACACGAATTATATGGCCTGTGCGTAGACATCTAATACCAGATATCTCCACAAACTTACCAACAAACTTTCGGATCCGTGATACGCAGAATCAGTGATGTATTTCGTTCCAAAGACGGACATACAAGCTATTAAGCCAGGTGGTCATAATGTTTTGGCTCATCGGTGTACTTTGGGTGCCATGGATGCAGAAGAGATTCATACTGGATACTTTTGGAGCTGAATCAAGAACTTCTCATGAATGTATTAACACTCTTGACTACAATGAGTATAGACGTGTCTAAATTGCCTGCGGAGTCCGTGTTAAATTTTGATGTATTTCGCTTTATTAGACACCTGTCGGTTAACCCAAGGGGGAACTGTTTTAAATTATGTGTTACTCGTATTAATAATTTCAGTCCCGCCCATATAGCCGAGAGCGTTAAAGCCCTCGCTTCGGGGACAGGGGTGTGGAATTCCTGTGTGATGGTCTGGATAGATGTCTGCCTGTTACACATTTCGACCCTCTTCAATTGTCTGCGGTCTCTGTCAGTCAGCAGAGGATGTTGGCCTGTACTCTTTTGTGCTGTACGTGTCCCCTCACTTTTCCACTTTACTATCACATCGGAAACAGTGGATGTACGGATATTTAGGAGTGTGGAAATCTGGCGTACAGACGTATAACACAAGTGACACCGAATCACCTGACGACGTTGGAAGTTCGTGTGTTCCGCGGACCGCCCCATTCTGCTCTCTCTCTCGATGTCTAATGACTACTGAGGTCGCTGATACGGAGTACCTGGCAGTAGCTGGCGGCACATTGTATCTAATATGAAAAACGTAAGTTTTTGGGGGTGTCCGGACAGTTCTGGTCATATAGTGTATGCTTTGCAACCATGGAACAAGTGAGGCACAGAATAAGCTGTCCGTTTGTTTTCCTCATAAACGAACCCCTTCCCGATTAATCAGTGAAAGAGTTTTGTGGTAGAGTCCACCATCACTGTGTCTAGATTACTGCATCGATTGAGTAACGCGAGGTGAATCAGGGATGACACATTTCCTCTCGTCGATTCCCCCTGTTTTCGAACACATTTGACATTTTTTTAATATTAAATGCGCTCGGCATTAAATCTAGAAAACTGGATTCTTTCTCATAGCTAAAGAATGAAAGTAAAATTAGGAAAAAATGTACCGGGTGCACTACACTTCCCACCAGTCCCCGGGTGTGAGCGTACCTCCAGCATCGTCGAACATAATCATTTTGGTGGTCCATGTGTTAAGTTGTGGGGAGGCATAAAGTTGCGTAGGTGTACTGACCCACAAATCTTTGTACACAGTGTAAGAGGTATGTGCTGCCTGCGATATGTAAGCTATAAGAGAATCTGAGACCAAAGAGCAGTGTTGACGGCAGTACGAACTGTGTGGCAGTAGCAGTAAGTTGTTGCTAGCGAGCAGTCGCTTGTCTGCGCTTGTCAGTCGAGTCTGGTGTATCATGTTGGCTGGGCCGGTCGCGATGCAGCGATGCCGGAGCCTGAGTATTATTGTATAAGGTAAAAAAGCAGCCTCGCACATATCTAGTAATATTATGTAAACTCACATGTAAATCCTTTAAAAATGTCCTAATAATAATCTTTGTCTAATTTCTAACAAGCATTCATTTCAATTTAAAGAATTTAATACTTTTTTTTAATGCATGATCATTCCGATTGTTGCAAAAGAAAAATCATTTGCTTCCTTTCATAAATAACAAATGTATAGGCCAGCATTGCACAGAGCTGTGCCGAAAAGAGCTATTGTAAGAGCAGATAGTTGCCGACTTTATCGAGGTGAGAATTTTTGCTTTTTATTCAGAATGATCTTACAGGGCCATGACGCAGCACTGCTGTCGTCCAAATTTTACCAGGATACTGAATTTATTTTTTATTGCCAGGTTTAGGAATTTTTCTGTTTCGAGCTTATATTAAATGAGAAAAGAATTTTGTGGGTACATTAAATGGGAACCAATTTTGTTCAGAGGTTACACAAAAAATTGAATCATTTTATTATTATTATTAATTAAGTTTTTTTGTGAGGTTACACAAAAATTAGAATCATTAACCAAATAATATTTAAATTATTTCGTGTGGGGAGATTACACTTGGCGACAACCGGCCAGGATCGGATTTCCTTTGTGAATTTCTGAGAAGTAGTAATATATCTGCTCTTATTTACTTAAATGTAGTTTGCATCTGGCGCAACGCATTTACTAATTTGTCACTCTTTCTTTCACAGATCATCGGCAATTTATTGCTCTTTGTTGTAATTGTGTTTGTTCCATTTTTGCTTTGTCTTTGTTTCATTTTTGTGCTTAATTTTGATTTGTGAAAAATGCCGCGAAAAACTGTTAACAGTATATCACGATGTGTAATGAGTGAAATAGCCGACTCGAATAGCTTGACCGATAATATTTGCGACACTCAGTGTAATAATGAGAAGCCTCCATTTTCAGATAATCAGTGCGTATCGACCACTAGTAATGATTTTAATTCTAATGATGAGCAAACTAATTCAATTGTGTCCTCTGTTAATTTAACGACAATTGATGACGTGTCACTTTCCACTACAATGAACGCTGCCCAGTTTGACACACCTGGTTTGCAAAATTTACGTAACGAACAGATAAATTTTTCTAACGCAGATGAACAGTGTAGTCAAAATACGTCAGATTTATTTGATTCCGAGGTAGTGACTAATAATGCACATCCAATTGGCGAACTTTTTCAAGAATCACATAATGACCAAATGGTTATACAAAACGTGACACATACAGATACATCATCACACAGCACAGAGAATACAGCAGCTAATTTTGGCATGGATCGAGTTACAGCATTAATGCTACAAATTAATGAAAATGTCAAACAACAAATTAATGAAAGTCTTAAACAGTCGAATGATAAACAAGACAACAATCACAAACAACTTAGTGAAAATCTCAAACAACTTAATGAAAAACTAGATAACAATTCCAAACAGCTTAGTGAACAGATTACAGCCGTTGCCGTGCAATGTCATTTACTTAAAGATGAAATTAGTGCAGTCGCTAAACAATGCTCTGAAAACGCAACACAGTTACGCGACGAGTTTAAATTAATGTCAGCAGAACTTTCACGCACACTGGATGCAAAAGTAGACGCGAAATTTGACCAACAGAACAGCCAAATTGACGAACGTTTTAATCACCACCTACAAAATAGTGAAACGCTTTACCATAAATTTATACAGGAACAGAATAAAATAAAGCGACAAGTCATGGAAACAATTACTGCACAGAGACAGGAAGATAAACGTAAATTGTTTACGAAAGCAAAAACCTACGTAGACAACAATATTGCTACAGTATCAGACGAAATCAAACAGGTGAATACTGAATTGCATGATGAAATCTCCGATCTTAGAACGAAAACAGACACACACACATTAGACTTTCAGACAATGACCAACAGACTTGAAAAGTTGGAACTATTACAGGATCCGGATGCCATCAAAGCAGACGTTAATATGAAACTTCCTGGCAGATTAAAACTGTGTGCCCGACCGAGACTCGAACTCGGGACCTTTGCCTTTCGCGGGCAAGTGCTCTACCATCTGAGCTACCGAAGCACGACTCACGACCGGTACTCACAGCTTTACTTCTGCCAGTACCTCGTCTCCTACCTTCCAAACTTTACAGAAGCTCTCTCGCAGGAGAGCTTCTGTAAAGTTTGGAAGGTAGGAGACGAGGTACTGGCAGAAGTAAAGCTGTGAGTACCGGTCGTGAGTCGTGCTTCGGTAGCTCAGATGGTAGAGCACTTGCCCGCGAAAGGCAAAGGTCCCGAGTTCGAGTCTCGGTCGGGCACACAGTTTTAATCTGCCAGGAAGTTTCATATCAGCGCACACTCCGCTGCAGAGTGAAAATCTCATTCTGCAGACGTTAATAAATTGAACAAAACCACACGTGAAATACAAAAACAAATTAATGCTTGTGATAATAAAAACGATGATCAGGTAAAAGCACTGCCTTGAAAATATGATGAATTGGCCAGTCGTATTGACGTTATCGAAAGTAACAATGACACCAAATCAGATGATACCTCACTGATTTCGTTTAATTAAACACCTGAATTCCAAAATTTACAGCAGACAATCAGTGAGACAGGTTCGTCCAATAATACATTACGTAGAAAATTGTCAACTTTACAGCAAGAAGTGACAGAAATGAAAAATGTTTCAGCCTTTAACACATCACAGCATACGCCACTTTGCGAACATTTGTCAGACTCACACAGCCAGTATAATTTAGGTAATTTACAGAGAGTACGTGAGTTAGATTCCGAACAGTCACAGACAAATAGATTCTCATACAATCCTGAGCCTTTTCAGACGTACAGAGACGATAATTTTGATTACAAGCACTTTCTATCCGTGAGAAAATTTAGAGTATTTAAAAATGATAGAACACAGATTCACGCTTTCGACTGGATACGACAATTTGCTTTTGAATTTTCATCGGCATTTCCTGTAATACAGAAACTAGGATTGGACTGGATACAACAATTTGTTTATGAATTTTCACCGGCATTGCCTGTAACACAGAAACCAAAATTTATTAGCAGCGCGTAATAGACCTCAGGGGATTCATTACACTTCGATGAATATGTGCCCTAGCGTGCACAGGGCCCCGAGCCGTAGTAGTGCTACTTCATCTTTAGTTTTCTGCACTGCTGCCTTCTCTTCTACTATCCTTTATATCTATCAAAACAGCTCTTCAACTATTGGTCTATCTAGGATTAAGACTGAGTAAAGAAAGCTGATACGACGAGTTTTATCGAAAGTGACAGTTTCCATTAGACACTCCAGGACCACCAGCGTAATTTTTAATAACAAACAAAATTTTAATCATCAGTATGTACAAAATTTTCAGCAACAGCAACCACATTTTGGTAACAATAGAGGTTTTTCCCAACAACAGCAACATAACCAACTGGTTAGCATACCAAGCCAACAGTGTAATCTGCAAGGTCAACCAAGCTTTAATGTTTCGCCGCCTACGCGTATAGCGTCGGCCACACCAAATAGTAACGCCCAGCAACAAGGAAATCACTTCGTACAGAAAACACATTTTTTAACTCGTACCGCAACGCGCCATATAGCAATGACCATCATAACAGACGTAAAAATAATGAGCACAATTTTCAGCGTACGTTTCATAACAGTCGGTCTTATCAGCAGCAAAATCATCCGCAATAACATATTATCATGAATGAACCAGACAGTAGATATCATCCCGAACGTAAAACGTCAGGAAGAAATAACAGAACAGTACAAATAGTCGAAATGCCACAGCATCCTCCCGCAAATAATAGCACGTCAGATAGAATTTGACTAGATACAGTGCAGAATGAATCTTCCAGCAACGCAAGCAATACTTTTAACACAGAGAATCTTGTTCACAAAAAGGTTATTACTTTTGACGACATCCGGACACACTTTTACATGAAAAACCAATAGACTGAATTTGTCAATCTGAAGCAAGCTTTGCTGATGCACCACTTTTATCACTTCCAGAGCTTACCAGAAATTTTTCCATTGCCACCGACAGTTCTAACACCGCTTTAGGCGTACACATTTTTCAGGAAATTGAAGAAGATGGCACTACAGTCATTAAAAACATCGCCTTTGCGAGTCGCATTCTGTCACCTGCTGAACGCAATTATTCTGTTACAGAACTTGAGACATTATGTGTTGTATGGGCATTTGCGAGATTTAGGCATTTTCTTTATGGAAGACACACTACCGTTTACACAGATCATAGAGCTATACAGTTTTTACTTTCCGCTAAATTTACACACGGCAGATTAAGCAGATGGAAACTTACTTTACAAGAATTTAATTTTACAATTGTTCACATTCCCGGTAGACAAAACATTGCAACAGACGCACTATCCCGTTCACTCAGCAACAATCAGCAAGACATCGCAACCAACTTCTGCAAAGCAAATTTCAGCGTCATGTATATTCATATTCAACAAGTTGCATTTGAAAATTTCATTTCATCGTCATTACGAGACATAGCACAAGAGCTGAGTAAAGACAACGTATGGAAAGAAATAAAACACCTTTGGCAAGATAGGAATAATGTTACCATTAGAAACCATAACACTGTACGCAATAATATTCTGTTTCGCCGCTCTCACCCTGACAGCAACAACTGGTTACTATGCATTCCTGACGAGCTTGTTAACAAATTAATCTGGTATACTCATTTAAGTTACGCACATTACGAAGCCAGAAAATGTTTTCTTATACTTAGACAGAACTGTTATTTTACCAACATGGAGAACGTATTCGACGAGTTTTAGCGTCATGTAAAATCTGCCAGAAAGCTAAGTCAGACATGACTTCACATACTTCTCCGTTACATCCCATTGTACCTGTTAAATTGAAACACATGGCCGCTGTAGACATTTTTGGTCCGATTCCCAGAACTAATAGAGATTTTTGCTACATCTTTGTCGCTGTTGAAATCACTTCAAAATTTGTTACCTTCACTCCGTTACGCAAAGCTACTGCTAAATCTGTTTCGAAAGCATTTGTAAAACATTTTTTATTTCATGTAGGGCATGTATTGAAAGTAATTTCCGACAATGGACCACAATTTCGATCTGCTATATGGACACGTATGTTACGAACTAGAAACATTTCTCCGATCTATATATCCAAGTATCATGCTTCTTCGAACCCTTGTGAATGATTAATGAAAGAAATTGGTAAACTGTGTAGAATATACTGCCATAAAAGACATATTGATTGGGTCACACAAATACTCTCATTCCAGGATGTAATTAATTCCATACCAAATGAATCTACTATGCTATCTCCGACTGTTATACTGAAAAATGTTGAACCACCTAACAAAATTAAAGAATTAGTATCCTTTCCTACATCTCGTCGACTACGACACCATGATATATTTGACATTGAGCTGAACAACATCAAACGTGCCGCAGAGCGCCGGAGAAGACAGCAAAAACAGGTTTGTACACGCCGTGACTTTGACATTGGACAGAAGATATTAGTCTGTACACACTATTTATCTAACAGAGGAAACGGGTAGATATAGTAACTTTGAGCTTCTATACGCAGGTCCATATAGAATTCGAAGCATTCCTCACCCCAATTTAGTACACGTCGAAACTCTGAGAACCAGAAAAAGTAAAGGCAATCACCATGTCTCCAATATTAAACCCTTTATTGAATGAACATACTTTATGATTTATCACACTGTAAGGCCGTTTCCTGATTTTTATATGACCACTTACACAATTATATTTATATGAACACTTACTGATGATTATTATATTTTTTCTTGGCAAGTGCCCGGCAAGGTAAGGTTAGCAGGTCGCTTTTTTTGTCGTTACACATAAGACCGTGCACATTTTTCCAGATAAACTTACATATTTTATGAACAATTGTGCAATTTTATCTAGTGACATATTAATTTTATCAAATTCTCTCTCCATTAAAGTCTTCAACTCTCGCCTCTATCAACTACACAACATACAAGCTGAACACAAAGAAAGTAATTTCTTGTCGTTATATATCAGACCGTGCACATTTTCCATTTTTTATGTATGTATGATTGTTTTCCTGTTTCTTTGTATGCACTATGAAATCTTTAAGATATAACAAACACCAGTTGACTTTGACATTTTTGCCTTATGATATCTCAACATCGTGACTATTTTATACTTTTTTGCTACTACATTATGATACTCTGTGTACATTTTTGCACCTGCACACTGTCTGTGTTTTTGACATATTACGTTTTCCGTCATGCTGTGCTGTATGCTTAATTATATCACTAGAAACCAGTTTTTATTTAATGAGTATATGATCTAAATGCAAGACATTAATCATTGTTCATCATTTTCAGAAATCAATAACGTGTAAAAGAAATAAATGTAACAAACCACAGTGGATTACTATGAAATGGGAATTTCACCTTCGGAATGAACGAAAGAAGATGCAATACCTCGTCCCGAAGAGTAAATGGATCAGAATTAACTAACATTAACATGAATATACTATACACATCGTATGATAGCAGTCTTAACTAATTTTTTCTTTCAGAATACGAGGCGATTGATGCAGGCTGTCAAACAGAACTACACATCTTAGTTTTAGTGATGAAATATGCTAGAAATAAGGAACTCTATACTATGAATAGTTGTGTGAAGTAAATGGTAGTATGAATAATGAATAATGAAGTGTCTTTTTGCAGATGATAATGAATAATGATGAATAGTGATGAAGAATATGGTAATATGAATAATGAAGTTTTTCTTTGCAGGTGATGATAATAATGAAGTTATGGTGATATGAATAATGAATTTTTTGTTTACAGGTGATGATAGTGATAAATTTTATATGGCCACTAAACGCACCACTTTTAAGTTTTTCTTTGCAGATGAGAATAATGATGAAGTTTATATATTTACTGTTAGTTAAGAAATGCTGTGTAGTTATTTAAGTATTTGTTGCAGTTCGTTTTGACAGTATGTCTTATGTCGCATGGTATAATGACTGAAGGTTTTGGAAAGGACAGCTAGAGTACATATATATTGAGTACACATTTCATTACCTGTTAATTCGAAGTTCACTACTTTTCAGCATAATATGCGTTTCTTCTTTCAGCTTAATAATCCATTTTGTATTTTTTCTAGGAGAAGCTATTCACGAAATTAATATGCTATAAGCAGTTAATCATTAAACCTGTTCTAGTACTTGCATTTCTTTTACCCATTCATGAATGTGATCACATATACTCTACTTGTTTCAAAACCTTGCTACAGCTGACTCATGATGAATGACGTTACATATCCTCATTTGCAGCAATAAGTCAAAAGCAAATATTTTCATGCCCCAGCAATTAAGTATCGATCCCAACGCAATGCATTGCTAGCAAAAAAAAAAAAAAAAAGTATTACCAGTCCCAAATAATGCTACCAGTTTAACAGAGTTCTGAGTAATTCTGAATGATGTTTTCTAATCACAGACCTTGAGTAATAGTAACAGTGTGTTACATTTTCAATATGTCCTATGTCACTTGATTGGTGTATTCTGAGCAATACTGAATGATGTTTTCTAGTCACAGACCTTGAATAATAGTTACAGTATGTTACATTTTCAATATGTCCTATGTCACTGGAATGATCAGTTCTGAGTAATACTGAATGATGTTTTCTAATTACAGACCTTGAGTAATAGACAGTGTGTTACATTTTCAATATGTCCTATGTCACTTGAATGATGAGTTCTAAGTAATACTGAATGATGCTTCGTAATAATGCATGAATACTATGCCAATAATTTCTGTAAACATTATTTTTGTTATACTCTATAAATGCTATGCCAATAATTAACTCTCATTTTGAATGATAACTTCTGAATAATACTGAATAAGGTTTTATAAAAATATAAGAACTGGCCAAAGAGTGCCAATAATTATTTTAAATATGTTGTATGTCACTTGAATGATGAAAAATGTTTTGTACTATTCAATACTTGCTATATGTTTAGTAACTGGGCAATGAATGCCCTGTTTCTTATTTTAATTTTGTATTATGTCACCTACATGCTATTATATACACTCCTGGAAATGGAAAAAAGAACACATTGACACCGGTGTGTCAGACCCACCATACTTGCTCCGGACACTGCGAGAGGGCTGTACAAGCAATGATCACAGGCTCGGCACGGCGGACACATCAGGAACCGCGGTGTTGGCCGTCGAATGGCGCCAGCTGCGCAGCATTTGTGCACCGCTGCCGTCAGTGTCAGCCAGTTTGCCGTGGCATACGGAGCTCCATCGCAGTCTTTAACACTGGTAGCATGCCGCGACAGCGTGGACGTGAACCGTATCTGCAGTTGACGGACTTTGAGCGGGGGCGTATAGTGGGCATGCGGGAGGCCGGGTGGACGTACCGCCGAATTGCTCAACACGTGGGGCGTGTGGTCTCCACAGTACATCGATGTTGTCGCCAGTGGTCGGCGGAAGGTGCACGTACCCGTCGACCTGGGACCAGACCGCAGTGACGCACGGATGCACGCCAAGACCGTAGGATCCTACGCAGTGCCGTAGGGGACCGCACCGCCACTTCCCAGCAAATTAGGGACACTGTTGCTCCTGGGGTATCGGCGAGGACCATTCACAACCGTCTCCATGAAGCTGGGCTACGGTCCCGCACACTGTTAGGCCGTCTTCCGCTCACGCCCCAACATCGTGCAGCCCGCCTCCAGTGGTGTCGCGACAGGCGTGAATGGAGGGACGAATGGAGACGTGTCGTCTTCAGCGATGAGAGTCGCTTCTGCCTTGGTGCCAATGATGGTCGTATGCGTGTTTGGCGCCGTGCAGGTGAGCGCCACAATCAGGACTGCATACGACCGAGGCACACAGGGCCAACACCCGGCATCATGGTGTGGGGAACGATCTCCTACACTGGCAGTACACCACTGGTGATCTTCGAGGGGACACTGAATAGTGCACGGTACATCCAAACCGTCATCGAACCCATCGTTCTACCATTCCTAGACCGGTAAGGGAACTTGCTGTTCCAACAGGACAATGCACGTCCGCATGTATCCCGTGCCACCCAACGTGCTCTAGAAGGTGTAAGTCAACTACCCTGGCCAGCAAGATCTCCGGATCTGTCCCCCATTGAGCATGTTTGGGACTGGATGAAGCGGCGTCTCACGCGGTCTGCACGTCCAGCACGAACGCTGGTCCAACTGAGGCGCCAGGTGGAAATGGCATGGCAAGCCGTTCCACAGGACTACATCCAGCATCTCTACGATCGTCTCCATGGGAGAATAGCAGCCTGCATTGCTGCGATAGGTGGATATACACTGTACTAGTGCCGACATTGTGCATGCTCTGTTGCCTGTGTCTATGTGCCTGTGGTTCTGTCAGTGTGATCATGTGATGTATCTGACCCCAGGAATGTGTCAATAAAGTTTCCTCTTCCCGGGACAATGAATTCACGGTGTTCTTATTTCAATTTCCAGGAGTGTATGAATACCAGTAGCTTGATGCTACATTCATTAGCTCCTGTTTTGAATGATAACTTCTGATGGTTTGTAACTGGCCAATGAGTGCCAATGATTACTATAACTAGGTGAATTATGTTAATACCATGCCATTCATTATCTCCTGTTTTGAATGATTACTTCTGATGGTTTTTAACTGGCCAATGAGTGCCAATGATTACTATAACTAGATGAATTACGTAAATGGTATGCCATTAATTAACTCTTGCTTTGAATGATCACTTTTAAATAATGCATAAAAATGGTTTGTAACTGGCCAATGAGTGCCAATGTTCACTGTAATCAGATGATTATGAACATTATTCTGTAATACTTCATACACAGTACAGAAGTGTTCAGTAACTAGGTGATGAGTGCCAACAGTTAGTCAAATCGGTTGATAGACTAGTGTAATTCTCAATGATGACTAGCATGAGACTTAATGTCCTTCACCTTCTGACCTAACTATCAGAAATTACTGCATTATACGTTTGTCCTGTCTATCCTTATGATCATGGAGCTTTATATTTGGTTTCTGCACTAATTCTATGTTGGTGAATGAGTATGGTGTTGACACATCATGGTGTCCACCACCTTGAACAATGGAGATGTTACTATGGTTCCACTGTTTGGTGTACCTAATGTACTACCAAAATGATAACATGGAATATTAATACGACATTTCCGTGTCTTGGCTACACTGATTAATATTTCAGAGAGGAGAACTTCAGATTGTCTCACTTGGTGTTGTGCTTCTGTAGAAAGATATGGACTTTCAGTGCAGCTACGTGCAACCTAATGTGCTACAACCATGGTGCAATCCTTCCCTTTCCTATCCTAGTTCTAGTAAAATGGTAACAAAAAAATACTACAGTGCGTATGCACTTTATGTCATTTGTTAATATGTTTTGTACTCATTGCGTATACATTTTGTCATTGCTTGATATTTTCTGTACTACTGTGTGTATGCTCTTTATGTCATTAGTTAATACGATTTGTACTCATTGCGTATACATTTTGTCATTGCTTGATACGTTCTGTACTCAGTGCATGTGCACTCTATTTCATTTTATGTTCTGTACTTATATATATGTATATACTCTGTGCCTGTCAACTTAGTTAATTAAGTAGATTTTAGAAAAATTTGTTGCTCATGGCAAGTTCAATTGACTCACCATCGCTGCCAAATTTTTGCCCCCCCCCCTAGTGGAGGGTTATGTAAGAGGTATGTGCTGCCTGCGATATGTAAGCTATAAGAGAATCTGAGACCAAAGAGCAGTGTTGACTGCAGTACGAACTGTGTAGCAGTAGCAGTAAGTTGTTGCTAGTGAGCAGTCGCCTGTCTGCGCTTGTCAGTCGAGTCTGGTGTATCATGTTGGCTGGGTCGGTCGTGGTGCAGCGATGCCGGAGCCTGAGTATTATTGTATAAGGTAAAAAAGCAGCCTCGCACATATCTAGTAATATTACGTAAACTCACATGTAAATCCTTTAAAAATGTCCTAATAATAATCTTTGTCTAATTTCTAACAAGCATTCATTTCAATTTAAAGAATTTAATACTTTTTTTTAATGCATGATCATTCCGATTGTTGCAAAAGAAAAATCGTTTGCTTCCTTTCATAAATAACAAATGTATAGACCAGCATTGCACAGAGCTGTGCCGAAAAGAGCTATTGTAAGAGCGGATAGTTGCCAACTTTATTGAGGTGAGAATTTTTGCTTTTTATTCAGATTGATCTTACAGGGCCATGATGCAGCACTGCTGTCGTCCAAATTTTACCAGGTTACTGGCTTTATTTTTATTACGAGGTTTAGGAATTTTTCTGTTTCGAGCTTATATTAAATGAGAAAAGAATTTTGTGGGTACATTAGATGGGAACCAATTTTGTTCAGAGGTTACACAAAAATTGAATCATTTTTTTAATATTATTATTAATTAAGTTTTTTTGTGAGGTTACACAAAAATTAGAATCATTAACCAAATAATATTCAATTATTTCGTGTGGGGAGGTTACAACAGTACACTCACTGCTCAACTTTATTGTGACACGGTTACTCTTTCCCCATGTGCTTCTTCCTAGGAGAGCACTCGGCGTTGGCTTTATATTTTGTAACCTCCCCACAAAAATGAAAGATAATTATTAGATATAAATGGGAGCCAAGTGTAACCTCCCCGTAAAAATATGAAAATGAAAAGAATTGAATAGAATTGCGAAGATTGCCAAATGTTAGCTTCCCACAGTAATAAAACTCAATGATAATAAAAATGTGCAAAAATGTTAAGTCCCCACAAAATTAACGTTAAGATCAACCTGATAAATGTTATAAGGGCAGCATCGCTGACCTTAGGCCCTGTGCAATAATTAATCCGATAATTTGATTCTGGGAGGAAAAGCATAGGAAATATTGTTTCAATTGGAATGATTCTCTTTTTTTTTAAAAAAACGATTGCTTTGAAAACAAAATTATTATTGGGGCATTTCTTGAACAAATTAATTACAATTGACTGATGTTATTGGCTGAGCGCAATGCTGCTTCATTACCTTATTTAACAATATACCTCGTCCCGAACCGTGACCCGAGACGCATGTTGACGCCCGCCGACTCCTCACACACGACTCCTAGCACTGCCTGAGTGCAACTCGCAACTGAACTACATGCTCTCGCGACTCGCTACGTACAACTACTGCACTCACGCGCGGTCAAGCGCAGACTAGCAACAATAAACAACTCTCTGGTCAGAGATTCTGTCATGCCTCGCCATCGCTGCTACTGAATACACACGTGTTTCAATTTATGGATGACAAGGCGCGTCTACGCCGAACACAGGAGGTGGGTGAGCTTTTGGAACGAGAGATATTCGTCGATTAGACTGAACTGCCCTTTCCCTCTACTTAAATCCCATCGAGCAAGTGAGGGATGCGTTACAGATGAACTGCAGAACGACCACATGCACCAACCACCATCCAGTATTTGTCAACCGCACTGACGAAGAAATGGAACGCCCTACCACAACTCCTTAGCAACCTTCCTGCTAGCATGGGAGCACGTTGCAGAGCATGCACTGACGTCTGTGATCTTCATACACCCCAGTAAGAACCGTGTCCATTCTTTTGTAATGTCCATGGGATCATCATGAGTTGCGATGACTTTACTGTAGTTATTGTCTTTGCATAAAAGTGTCGTTTCTGTACGTCTCATTGTGTATTTCTATATTATACTGCAGCAGTTCTTTCCACGAGCGGCGTTCAGTAAGTAAGGCAACATATATTTTTCGGTTGCCGGCCGGTGTGGCCGTGCGGTTCAAGGCGCTACAGTCTGGAACCGCGTGACCGCTACGGTCGCAGGTTCGAATCCTGCCTCGGGCATGGATGTGTGTGATGTCCTTAGGTTAGTTAGGTTTAAGTAGTTCTAAGTTCTAGGGGACTGATGACCACAGATGTTAAGTCCCATAGTGCTCAGAGCCATTTGAACCATTTTTTTCGGTTGAAAAAATGTGGAATTTGTTCTGACACATCGTGGAATATTCGGGCTTTAGCCTCTACAGTTTCATGAACTTCCGAAGGGGGCGGCCCTATACTTAAACTTCAAAATGAGGTCCGTAAGGGACGTGCGTTCCAAGCAGGGAACTGTCATTGAGTTTCTTTTGGTAGAAAGCCAGAGCGTCGTAGATGTTCATACGCGCTTGCAGAATGTCTACGGTGACCTGGCAGTGCACATAACCACGATGAGTCGTTACATGAGGCGTCTGTCATCATCGCAACAAGATCACGCAAACCTGTTGTAAATAATTATATATATATATATATATATATATATATATATATATATATATATATATATATATATGTGTGTGTGTGTGTGTGTGTGTGTGTGTGTGTGTGTGTGTGTGTAAATATCATAAGTATAATTACTGAAGTGCACTATGCTACTTAGATTTGGAATATAATATTAATCACTAGTGATATGTTGATTATCCGCACGTCGGTGTCTTGTCCGTGTGCAGTGGAAATTTCCTTATATAATTACTAGTATGCGCAAGTATACGCCCTGCAGCACGCAGTGACTTTTTATAAAATTAAAGAGTTTAAATTAGAGCGGCCAGTCTAACGCGGGAGTCTCTCCCTTGACTCCATTTCAGAACAGATAACAGAAGAAGTAATTAAAACAAGACTAAGCATCCTTTCTGTGTCTCACCGGCGATCACATGCGACCGCGCACAAGATAACTTGCAATGGCTTTCATGCTCTATTAAATAGGGTTCTCTGATTAAAAAACATAGATTTACATGCTATGGCTAAAAATGTGCCTTTAAACTGCCCAATCTTCCGCTTTCCGGCCGGCCGCACGCAGCTGTGACTCCTACAACGTTGGAACGTGCGGACACTCTCATTCGAGGTAATCTGATTGATCGTGCTGACACTATTCGTCCACCAGCTGGGGTACTCAAAGGTGTGTGTCAGCTGGGTTCCTCGCCGCCTAAAAATAGACAACAAAGAGCAACGAAGGACCATCTGAGCGGAATTGCTTGCACGTTACGTAGCTGACCGTGACTATTTTTTGTGGATCATCGTGAGAGGTGATGAAACATGGTTTCATCACTTCGAGCTGGAAACAAAGCGGAAATCCATGAAGTGGCACCACGGCACCTCTGCTCCGAATAACAAGTTCGATGCCGAACGCTCAGCAGGCAAAGTCGTGGCGACGATCTTCTGGAACTCTGAAAAGGTTATTCGATGCCCTCCCTCATGGTGCAAGGATCAACTCAGAAGTGTGTTGTGCTACACTCAGGAAACTGAAGAAACGACTTCAGCGTGTTCGTAGCCACAAAAATGCAAACGAACTTCTCCTCCTCCCATGATAAAGCAAGACCTGACACAATTCTGCGCACCCGGGAGGAGCTCACAGAACTTCATTGGACTGTTCTTCCTCATCCACCCTACGGCCCACATTTCGTATCTTCCGACTTCCATCTGTTTGGCGCAATGGAGGATGTACTCCGAGGGAAGCAGTACGTGGATGATGGGGAGGTTATTGATACAGCAACGCGTTGACTCCGACGTCGACCAGTAGAGCGCTACCACGCAGGCTTACAGGCGCTCCCAGTAAGGTTGCGTAACGTCGTCGTGTAGAACGGAGATTATGCTGTCAAATAGGATTTCGTAGTTAAAAGAGTGGGGAATAATATGACATGGAATTTCTGAAAACCTCTAACTTGCTTTCAGAAAAAAACGTAATATGATTGTAATATTCCGGCTACGAGTATCAGCGACGACGCGGTCCGGAATTTGATACGACAACGCTCTTTGCTCTGACGACAACGCTCTTTGCTAAAAAAAAAAAAAAAAAAAAAAAAAAAAAAAAAAAAAAAAAAAAAAAAGAGGAGCATCTATGTTTTCTTGTAATTGTTGGAAATAAGAAATGCTGATTGGACATTGTGTTTTTTTGTTGTAGAAAAGTTTTCATATGGAAGTAATGTGAAGTGGAGAGTGAACATTTTTTTTTTTTGGTCATCAGTCTACTGACTGGTTTGATGCGGCCCGCCACAAATTCCTTTCGTGTGCTAACCTCTTCATCTCAGAGTAGCACTTGCAATCTACGTCCTCAATTATTTGCTTGACGTATTCCAATCTCTGTCTTCCTCTACGGTTTTTGCCCTCTACAGCTCCCTCTAGTACCATGGAAGTCATTCCCTCATGTCTTAGCAGATGTCCTATCATCCTGTCCCTTCTCCTTATCAGTGTTTTCCACATATTCCTTTCCTCTCCGATTCTGCGTAGAACCTCCTCATTCCTTACCTTATCAGTCCACCTAATTTTCAACATTCGTCTATAGCACCACATCTCAACTGCTTCGATTCTCTTCTGTTCCTGTTTTCCCACAGTCCATGTTTCACTGCCATACAATGCTGTACTCCAGACGTACATCCTCAGAAATTTCTTCCTCAAATTAAGGCCGGTATTTGATATTAGTAGACTTCACTTGGTCAGAAATGCCTTTTTTGCCATAGCGAGTCTGCTTTTGATGTCCTCCTTGCTCCGTCCGTCATTGGTTATTTTACTGCCTAGGTATCAGAATTCCTTAACTTCATTGACTTCGTGACCATCAATCCTGGTGTTAAGTTTCTCGCTGTTCTCATTTCTACTACTCCTCATTACCTTCGTCTTTCTCCGATTTACTCTCAAACCATACTGCGTACTCATTAAACTGCTCATTCCGTTCAGCTGATCATTTAATTCTTCTTCACTTTCCCTCAGGATAGCAATGTCATCAGCGAATCGTATCATTGATATCCTTTCACCTTGTATTTTAATTCCACTCCTGAACCTTTCTTTTATTTCCATCATTGCTTCCTCGATGTACAGATTGAAGAGTAGGGGCGAAAGGCCACAGCCTTGTCTTACACCGTTCTTAATACGAGCACTTCGTTCTTGATCGTCCACTCTTATTATTCCCTCTTGGTTGTTGTACATATTGTATATGACCCGTCTCTCCCTATAGCTTACCCCTACTTTTTTCAGAATCTCGAACAGCTTTCACCATTTTATATTGTCGAACGCTTTTTCCAGGTCGACAAATCCTATGAAAGTGTCTTGATTTTTCTTTAGCCTTGCTTCCATTATTAGCCGTAACGTCAGAATTGCCTCTCTCGTCCCTTTACTTTTCCTAAAGCCAAACTGATCGTTACCTAGCGCATTCTCAATTTTCTTTTCCATTCTTCTGTATATTATTCTTGTAAGCAGCTTCGATGCAAGAGCTGTTAAGCTGATTGTGCGATAATTCTCGCACTTGTCAGCTCTTGCCGTCTTCAGAATTGTGTGGATGATGCTTTTCCGAAAGTCAGATGGTATGTCGCCAGACTCATATATTCTACACACCAACGTGAATAGTCGTTTTGTTGCCACTTCCCCCAATGATTTTAGAAATTCTAATGGAATGTTATCTATCACTTCTGCCTTATTTGACCGTAAGTCCTCCAAAGATCTTTTAAATTCTGATTCTAATACTGGATCCCCTATCTCTTCTAAATCGACTCCTGTTTCTTCTTCTATCGCATCAGACAAATCTTCACCCTCATAGAGGCTTTCAATGTATTCTTTCCACCTATCTTCTCTCTCCTCCGCGTTTAACAGTGGAATTCCCGTTGCACTCTTAATGTTACCACCGTTGCTTTTAATGTCACCAAAGGTTGTTTTGACTTTCCTGTATGCTGAGTCTTTCCTTCCGACAATCATATCTTTTTCGATGTCTTCACATTTTTCCTGCAGCCATATCGTCTTAGCTTCCCTGCACTTCCTATTTATTTCATTCCTCAGCGACTTGTATTTCTGTATTCCTGATTTTCCCGGAACATGTTTGTACTTCCTCCTTTCATCAATCAGCTGAAGTATTTCTTCTGTTACCCATGGTTTCTTCGCAGCTACCTTCTTTGTACCTATGTTTTCCTTCCCAACTTCTGTGATGGCCCTTTTTAGAGATGTCCATTCCTCTTCAACTGTACTGCCTCCTGCGCTATTCCTTATTGCTGTATCTATAGCGTTAGAGAACTTCAAACGTATCTCGTCATTCCTTAGTACTTCCGTATCCCACTTCTTTGCGTATTGATTCTTCCTGACTAATGTCTTGAACTTCAGCCTACTCTTCATCACTACTATATTGTGATCTGAGTCTATATCTGCTCCTGGGTACGCCTTACAATCCAGTATCTGATTTCGGAATCTCTGTCTGACCATGATATAATCTAATTGAAATCTTCCCGTATCTCCCGGATTTTCCAAGTATACCTCCTCCTCTTGTGATTCTTGAACAGGGTATTCGCTATTACTAGCTGAAACTTGTTACAGAACTCAATTAGTCTTTATCCTCTTTCATTCCTTGTCCCAAGCCCATATTCTCCTGTAACCTTTTCTTCTACTCCTTCCCCTACAACTGCATCCCAGTCGCCCATGACCATTAGATTATCGTCCCCCTTTACATACTGCATTACCCTTTCAATATCCTCATACACTTTCTCTATCCGTTCAGCTTCAGCTTGCGACGTCGGCATGTATACCTGAACTATCGTTGTCGGTGTTGGTCTGCTGTCAATTCTGATTATAACAACCCGGTCACTGAACTGTTCACAGTAACACACCCTCTGCCCTACCTTCCTATTCATAACGAATCAGTCTGGTCCCTTTAATCCCCCAAACCAACCAACCAACCATAACGAATCCTACACCTGTTATACTATTTTCTGCTGCTGTTGATATTACCCGATACTCATCTGACCAGAAATCCTTGTCTTCCTTCCACTTCACTTCACTGACCCCTACTATATCTAGATTGAGCCTTTGCATTTCCCTTTTCAGATTTTCTAGTTTCCCTACCACGTTCAAGCTTCTAACATTCCACGCCCCGACTCGTAGAACGTTATCCTTTCGTAGATTATTCAATCTTTTTCTCATGGTAACCTCCCCCTTGGCAGTCCTCTCCCGGAGATCCGAATGGGGGACTATTCCGGAATCTTTTGCCAATGGGGAGATCATCATGACACTTCTTCAATTACAGGCCACATGTCCTGTGGATACACGTTACGTGTCTTTAATGCAGTGGTTTCCATTGCCTTCTGCATCCTCATGTCGTTAATCATTGCTGATTCTTCCGCCTTTAGTGGCAATTTCCCACCCCTAGGACAAGAGAGTGCCCTGAACCTCTATCCGCTCCTCCGTCCTCTTTGACAAGGCCGTTGGCAGAATGAGGCTGACTTCTTATGCCGGAAGTCTTTGGCCGCCAATGCTGATTATTTATCAAAATTTAGGCAGTGGCGGGGATCGAACCCGGGACTGAAGACGTTTTGATTATGAATTAAAGACGCTACCCCTAGACCACAGGTACAACCTTAGAGTGAACATATGATAGCGATTATCAAGAATAAAAATTGAATTTGTGAAAAAGGTAAATATTGTTTACGAATTTTTATTCTATGTTGGATTCCCGGATCTTCAAAAAAATCTGTTAGTGGGCTTTGCAATGCAGTGCATAGTGATTTCTTCGCGAATTAACAATACTCGGCGAATCTGCTACCATCACGGTCCGAACGACGCACAGTATTTCGCCGTCAGCTTGTGTGTTCAAGACGTTCCCTAAGCGACCAGTTTGTTAGTCACAAGATACCACACTGCCACTGTTTGTTCAACCTTCTCATGTTGAAAGTGTTTTTCAGAAAATCTTACGGCGGCTGTAAGTACTTTTGTGGCCAAGAGAGAGACGGAACCTTCATCACGAGTTGTAGCAGTTTTCTCCAACCTTGCCTGGCGTTCTCTGAGAACTGGAGAAATGGCTCTGAGCACTATGGGACTTAACATCTATGGTCATCAGTCCCCTAGAACTTAGAACTACTTAAACCTAACTAACCTAAGGACAGCACACAACACCCAGCCATCACGAGGCAGAGAAAATCCCTGACCCCGCCAGGAATCGAACCCGGGAACCCGGTCCTGGGAAGCGAGAACGCTACCGCACGACCACGAGATGCGGGCGAGAACTGGAGAATCGGAAACCTCCGACCGCCAACTCGTTCTGTACCTAACCCGTTCTCTCCTTACACGAGCCACAACGAAAACATATTCATCTATAGTCAACTTTTTTCACAGATTTTCTTTATCTTAGACAGGTAAAAATTTTATAATGTATGCGCCTAGGTAAAAAAATTCAAAAGAGAGCTTTTTAATGCTGAACCTGCCTTATCTTTGTCAAAGACAAAAAGTCAATGAGCAAGTAAGTTAATTAATAATATTTTCTTTGCGACGTAGAAGCAGTCTCATTTCAGAGTGGCGACTGTGACAGGACTGCTTGCAAAGTTAGGGAACTTGTTAGGATTTTGTATCATTTTCATGTACGTATGCTATTGGTAAGAAGTGTACTATAACGTGTGTTGCATACCCTGTGCTTATTCGAGACCACAACGGGGACAGAGGGGCTGGCAGACTGATGCTGTATGTTCATCTCAACAGATTATCTGAATGTCCAGTCTGCAGACTAGCAACAACTAGTTCACCCGTCTGAAATCTAATACTGTCCTTTTCTGTAGAGTTTTCTATTTCTACTAGTTATAGATGTATAATTTTTTTCATGTGTAGATTTGTACTGATTTTGCGTATTTTGAAGCTACGTGGGCCGTGTGACGAATTTTGTTTAGTGATTTATCGTTAGGAGACGTGCCCAGTCGAAAATGGAACGGGAACAGAATACAACGGACACTATTCAATCAGTTGAGGAAGTCCTTTCCACTGATGGTTCAGTACCTGTAATGATCACAGCTAGGACTGGGGAGTTTAACATTAAAGATCTGTTACTTACAAGGGAACCTCCCCATCCCACCCCCCTCAGATTTAGTTATAACTTGGCACAGTGGATAGGCCTTGAAAAACTGAACACAGATCAGTCGAGAAAACAGGAAGAAGTTGTGTGGAACTATTAAAAAATAAGCAAAATATACAAACTGAATAGTCCATGTGCAAGATAGGCTCCATCAAAGAAGGACGGAATTCAGAAGGAACCGTGGTCCCGTGGTTAGCGTGAGCAACTGCGGGACGAGAGGTCCTTGGTTCAAGTCTCCCCTCAAGCGAAAAATTTTTCTTTATATTCGCAAAGTTATGGTCTGTCCATTCGTTCATTGACGTCTCTGTTCACTGTAATAAGTTTAGTGTCTGTGTTTTGCGGCCGCACCGCAAAACCGTGCGATTAGTAGACGAAAGGACGTGTCTCTCCAATGGGAACCGAAAACATTTGATCGCAAGGTCATAGTTCAACCGATTCCTCCACAGGAAAACACGTCTGATATATTCTATACGACACTGGTGACGGCATGTGCGTCACATGACAGGAATATGTTGTCGACCCAGCTAACTTGTACACTTGGCGAATGGGCAAAAAGATTCATCTACGTTGCCCGATTTAGGTTTTCTTGTGGATGTGATAATTACTCCCAAAAAAGTGATGAGAACATCAGAGTTTGTCACATAAACTGCAAAAAATGAATCCAAAAGTCTCACAGTCGCACATTTTTCCCTGTGCTCTGTCAAAACATATGTTTTTAACTTTTTCAGATTTTTCGGTGTGTAGACTGTCAAATCCTGCATATGTCCAAGCAAATATGAACATGTCCTGGAGTTTTGGAGAGCGAAGTTGATTTATGTGTGATTGCCTGGACATTGGTAATTGTCTGAAAATAAAAAATTAAACTTCTCGCTCGAATGAAGACTTGAACGAAGGACCTCTCGTTCCATAGCTGCTCACGCTAACCACGGGACCACAGCGCTCCTGAGTTCTGTCTATCCTTGATGGAGCATATATTACACATGGACTAATCAGTTTGTATATTTTGCTTATTTTTTCGTAGTTCCACACAACTTCTTCCTGTTTTCTCGATTGATCTGTGTTCAGTTTTTCAAGGTCTATCCACTGTGGCAACTTATAACTAAATCTGAGGGGGGTGCGATGGGGAGGTTCCCTTGTTAGTATATCCCAAGCGCTGCAGACATTAGCTGCAAATCAACCATAGATGTCTGCTAAAGTGCAATCTATAGCAGCTGAACAGTCTTGGATAGCTTCTGCACAAGAATCAATGACAACAGAACAAGACAAAATTTCTACTATAGTTCGTACTGCAGCATTAGAACAGGCAAGTCTCTCTGCTAAATAAGACAGTCTCGTTAAGCAGCAGGAGGCACTAGTAACTGAACCAGCAAATATCAGGCTAACTATGCAAGAGAATATTGCTATGGTTGAGTTTTTGCCAACCAAACATGATTTTGTGAGTTTGAAATGCGAAGTGGATCATTCAAGCATTCAGCATTGTGATCTTGCTACGAAAATGGCAAATCTTAAGCTGTCGCAGGAGAAAGTTCCTGAGGAAATCTCCATAATCCAAACCGAAGTAAAAGATGTTACCACAACCGTAGAGTCTCTTGTGTCCAAATTGGAACTTGTGAAACCAGATTGTGTCGCAGTTATAGAAGAGAGGGTGACACAATGTGTTAATGAACAACTGTAACAAGCTGCGAAAAACGTTCAACTGGCTAATGTATCAGATTCCGCAACGATCCAGATTGGTAGTGATGTGATAAGCCAACAATTTGGTCAAGAGTTCTCAAAGTGGAAAGACAATACAACCAAATCGGTTGAAGAATGTTCCAAGTCACTAAAGGAAATAAGAGCGAGTGGTTCTGATACACATGTCACATTTTCCGACGAACCGAAGCAAAATGTGATGAATTCGGCGTCAGTGACGAGTATCCCGATGCCTACGACAAGTAGTGCACATGTGGTGTCTGACTCTATTTTTGGCAATAGACCACCCAACCATGTATACGCGCAAGTGTTGATGGACAAGAGGCTCCTAAAGCACCGGCAGTTCCAAGCCTTCTGTCCGGAGAAGAAGAATGTTAAACCCGTCGTTTTCATTCGCGGGTTCAGAGGTGTTTTACCCCGTGCATAGACTGACGCGCAAAAGATTTCCTTTGTCGCTGGATACGTGCAAGGGGAATGTAGTTTATGGTGCACGGATATTATAGAAACCTGTAGCACCTACGAGGATTTTGAGCGAGCCTTCTTGAATAGGTATTTATCTAAGGGCATTCAAAAACGACTCAAAAAAGAGGTTTATAATCCACACCCATTTTCAGTCAAGAGTGAGGACTTGCGTCGGTATTCTGAGACGTACCTGAATAAAAGTAGATATTGGCATACTCCAGCTCCACAGTTGGATATTTTGAAGATCATTAAGGCAAAGTTACCGGCCGAGATACGTGACAAACTCATGTATGATCCCGAAGACAATGTCGAAGACTTTCTCTCTGTCGTCGACACCATCGACCCATTAAACGAAGAGCTACAAATCATGAGAATGGGTCATCGACTAGTGTAAACAAGAACTTTGCATATCACCCAGGACCGAGCGGCAATAATGATAGTAGAGCGCAGCAGAGCTGAGGCTTCCAAGCTCAGCATAACAAACAACAGCTGAACGGCGGCCAAAGATTGAATGGCGATGTGGGGCATTTCCAACCTCGCTGGGCGAAAAAGAAACCTAAAGAGCGAAGATTCAACCCGATGCAAACCACGAATCAAAATAACCACAACCCACATAGTCAGAATAATCAGCAATTCCACGGGCATAATCCGAACTGGTGACCACAAAATATTAACAAGCAATCTTCAAATATAAATGACTGGAGAGAGCAACCGCCATTGATTACGGATGTCACTGACGAACCCAGAACCCATCTGTTAAACTAAAGACGACCAGATCGTGCCCCGGAGAATCGATCGGGTGTGATGTAAGGAGCTCTGACAAGAGAGTTGTTATGTCCCAATGCAATGACGGACAGAGGCTAGTAGGTGAACTTAAGCATGGCGTCCAGCATTGTACAGCCAAGCGTATGACTGTTCCTATACCGGCGATATATGCAGAAGTCTATGGTCACACCATTAAAGTAGTTCTTGATACAGGTGCAAATGTGAATGCAATCGCCGCAGCACTGTTTGAGAGGTTGACACGTCACCGGAAACTACCAGTCTTTCCTGTGAGTAATTGTGAAGCTATAGGTGCAATCGGTACCAGGGCACAGAAGGTAAAGATACAGACTCATATTAAATTAAGAACAGGAAATGTAGCGACTTAATGCACGTTCCTAGTAATAAATAAATTAATAGGGGACTGTATTTTGGGTATTGAGAGTATTCGGGAGAAGGACGTAAAATTCGACTTCTCTGCAGGCTATGCCTCTTTTAAGATTGATGATGAGAATGTGTGTATGGAGCTGATCAGAGAAGACTGCAGCCATGGAAGATATTGTCGGGCTTCAACAGTTAAGCTTGTAAGGTGTTCCAAGAAGAATCGGTCAAATGCAGAAGAGGTTTATCAAGTATGGACATTAATTGATGTTATATCTCAAAAGACGTTTGAATCTGCTTATACGGTCGGCAGCGAAAACAATTGGCAGACTTATTGCAGCAGAATATCGATGACTTTAGTGAAAAACCGGCTGTGTGTGTAATTTGGAAGCATACCCACATAGTACATATTGCCAAAGTTTCTATCCTATACCTTGGCGACTTCGACGATCTGTCGATCAAGAATTGCAACGAATATTGGATTGGAAGTTGATTGAGCCATCCACAAGCCCATACTGTAGTCCTTTATTGGTTGCCCCTAAATCAGAGAGCAAAGTTCGGCTAGTTTTTGACGCAAGACAGATAAATAAGGTTATAGTTCCTATCCGCACTCATCCAGAAAATATCGACGACCTTATACAGAAGTTTCATGGCAAGAAATTCTTTTCAACTTGTGCTCTCAGAAATTCTCACTGGCAGATAATGCTAAGTCCTGAATCGAGGAAGTACACAGCATTTGTTTATGCAGGGAGAAGCTATCATTCTAAGGTTCTTCCATTTGGCCTGAATGTTAGCTGTGGTGTGTTTATCCAGGCGTTGGGTGCTGTTGTAGGACCTGAACTGCGTAGTCAACTTACGCTTTTTGTCGATGATATTCTCATTGCTAAACCTTCTTGGGAAAAACACATTAACCTCTTGGCCAGAGTCATAAATGCATTTAGTAAGGCAGGCGTGACAGCTAACCTGCAAAAATCTCGTTTTTAACTCGAACGGATCCGTTTCCTCGGGCGTATAATAAACAATAAGGGAATAATGCCTGATTCAGCAAAGGTGAGTGCCATCAAGAATTTTCCTACACAATCAAAACAAGAAGCAGTTAAAATCTTTCTTAGGAATGACGACCTTCTATAGGTGATTTTTAAACAAACAGGTGATGATTGCAGAGCCCTTGCACAAGCTTCTATGAAAAAACGCACCGTGGAGATGGACAAATGACTGTGAAGTTGCATTCCAGCTTATCAAGGACACTCTTGCGGATGCAAAATTGTTACACCACCCAGATATAACTTTGGAGTTTGGTTTGATGACTGATTCATCGAGCGTTGGTTTGGGTTGCTGTTGGTTTCAAATCAAGGATATCAATAATCAGCTAACGTTCTGTCCCATAGCTTACGCAAGTCGCGTGTTGTCACACAGCCACAGAATTGGAAGCTTTGGCGGTTGCGTGGGCGTTTCAAAAATTCCACTATTACTTGTTTGGAGCACGCACTACCGTGTACTGCGATGATCAAGCTCTCACGTTCTTGCAAAAATGCAAACTACTTCACGCTCGTGTATCACGCTGGATCTTGGCTTTACAAGAATATAATTTCAGAGTTGTATACACAAAGGAACAGCATAACTAGATCGCAGATGCTTTATCTAGACTACCTGAAGCTTTGAAGGACACTAGCACTGTGGAAGATAAGGAGAAGCAACATAGGATCTTTCTGATGAAAGATTTGGAATCCAGGAGATAAACATGTGTAATAACCTATCTGTCCTCCAGCAACTAGATGGTCGTTGGTCTATAATTTTGAATAAACTGAGTCAGCCAGACCAAGGGCAGCTCCGAAGATTTTTCAAAGTAGTTGATAATGTGTGGTTCTACAGAAGGTCTTATACTTCAGATAAGTGGTGTGTACGTATACCAGAAGCTTACGTGGAAAACCTCATACTGCACATTCACTATGTTTGGGGACATTTTGGCGTACTTAATTGTTCAAGCAAAATAGGTAGCAACTGTTACTTTCCGAATATCAGGAGAAGAGTTCAACAGGTTTTGAAGAAATGCAAAGTTTGTCAGCTGACTGAACCTTGTAAGAAAGGTACACAAGATGAGATGCACTCAATCATTCCACATAAGCCCTTAGATCTGATCTCTGTAGACATCTGTGGAGCAATTCCGAAGGCAAGAGTAGGTAGTAAATACATAGTTGGATTTTTGGACACGTTTTCTAAGTGTGTAATGTTGTACCCAATTCGATCAGCCACCAGCAAATCCGTTATCAAGAAACTGTTTTCTTATTTTATTCCATCTGTTGGGAAGCCAAGAACGATTCTCACAGACAGTGCAACTATTTTCACGTGTTATACTTGGAAGAAGGCGTTACGGGAAGCAGATATTACACATGTCAAAACGTCATGTTACAGTCCCGGAGCGAGTCCCATCGAACGTGTATTTAGAGAGTTGAATCGTTTTATGAGAACCTACTGCTCAACAAAGCAAACCAAGTGGATTGATCTGTCGCAAGATTTCACTACAATAGTAAATAACCTGCCGCATACAACTACTGGTTATACTCCTAAACACCGAAGAAAATAGTGAGGGGGTGCAAGCATTACCGAAGATACCCCGAAATAGGATCTCGTGGGAAGAAAAAGTTCGTGATACTTACCTCAACATGAAAGTGAAAGCTCTTATGAGAGAGAAGAGACACGACGAGGGATTAAAGAGAAGACAATATTATAATGTTGGAGATTTGGTACTATTGAGATCTCATTCAAGATCTTCACTTCTGGAAAAGAGGACCAAGAAGTGGCAAAGAATATACCATGGACCACATGTTATTATAAAACTGGCACATCCAGGTGCATACCTGTTGGCATATACAAAAACATTGAAAACAAAGAGTGTGTACCGTCATAAGGATTTTAAAATGTTCTATAAATAATTCTGTGTTTTTTATGTATGTCATGATTTGTCTAACTGTATGATCTGTAAATAGTTGCTTACCTCAACATGAAAGTGAAAGCTCTTATGAGAGAGAAGAGACACGACGAGGGATTAAAGAGAAGACAATATTATAATGTTGGAGATTTGGTACTATTGAGATCTCATTCAAGATCTTCACTTCTGGAAAAGAGGACCAAGAAGTGGCAAAGAATGTACCATGGACCACATGTTATTATAAAACTGGCACAGCCAGGTGCATATCTGTTGGCATATACAAAAACATTGAAAACAAAGAGTGGGTACCGTCATAAGAATTTAAAAAAGTTCTATAAATAATTCTGTGTTTTTTATGTATGTTGGTTCAAATGGCTCTGAGCACTATGGGACTCAACTGCTGAGGTCATTAGTCCCCTAGAACTTAGAACTAGTTAAACCTAACTAACCTAAGGACATCACAAACATCCATGCCCGAGGCAGGATTCGAACCTGCGACCGTAGCGGTCTTGCGGTTCCAGACTGCAGCGCCTTTAACTGCACAGCCACTTCGGCCGGCTTTTTATGTATGTCATGATTTGTGTAACTATATGATCTGTAAATAGTAGTTTCTTAAGTTATGTGATTTATTTCCTATGACATGTGTTGATAATATGTCACCATTGTGTGCCATGAACTGGTGTTCTAAAATGAGCGAAATTTCAATCCAGATATAGGGATATAACTATGTGGTTTAGTTATGGCTACTTTCAACATGCTTAATTTTCTTGTCGGTTGTTAGTACCTGTAGGATAATATGCATATTGCGCTTTTTATTCTGAAGGGTATGCCATTTTCTGAAAATTTCTGATTTTGTGTCTTAGCGTTGAGTTTCGTGGACTCTTTCTTCTGAATAGGGTATTCTCTCCCTTTTCCTTTTCTTTTGTCCTTTATTAGTCTAGTGTTCTAATGTTTTTTGGAACTTCAAACCGTTAGACAATTTTTTTTCCGTGCTGCTCAGGTTACGAGCATGTATGTATATACATTAGATGACACGGGGAGCATTGTTGCTGTTTTTTAACTGCAGAGGTACAATCTGAAAATGTACTGTAACATTGTGTGTTGTATTTTGTCGCGATTACTGTTTCTCATGCTAACTAGTGACTGTTCTGGACAGTATTCTTCGGAATTGTGTGAAATCGCCTTCACCGAGTCCCTGTGAGTTGTTTTAGGCTTGTGTCCTGTCTGACAATGAAACTTTGATGGAAGTGTTGTCGATTGACAGTGATGTTGCTTTTGTAGTGTTAAGCAGAATAGTGTTACTACGCAAAGACAGTGATCCATCCCGCTCAATCGCTAGTACACGTGTGACTGTTTGCACCAATCTTCTCTGAGGAGTTCTAGTGTCATTTTTGAATGTAACTGTGGATACTCTGGACAACGTATATGGTGTTGCGAATATATCTCAGTGTACTTTGTTTTCACCGTGCTGTGACTTTTTTTTTGTTGGGCACTCTGGAGTGCAAGTACAAACACGAACCGAAGTGGACTATTTATACACAGGAGCGAGTCGGGTAGAGTTGAACGCTAACATGTTTTATTTCAGATAGGCGCTGTAGTCCGCCATTGAGTCCTGGCTCATTCTTTTGTACCTTGCTGCATGTCGCGGGAACTTCTATCATGGCGCTGTGAGGCCGGAACAGCCATCACCTCTGAGCACCACTCCATCCCGATATCTTCCAGCTTCTCACCACCCTGCTGTGCCATCGGCATCACACCTTTGGCATCATACCATTATCACCACATCGTCGACATAATATCCAGAACACAATTGTCTATTAAATGAATTTTGCGTTGGGTGAATAACTCCATTTTCAAGGACTCTAAACAGTTCTGCGACCGTTTAAACGTTTTTCTGTATTTTTTGGTTTCTTACTAACAGTGTAACATTTTGTTTCAATATTCATGCTGTTGTAGTCCGGGGTGATATGTTACAATACAGCGTCACCGATCTATTGCGGTCTAACTGTGTTGGTGAGGCGGTGAATTTCCACAGGGCAGTGACTCCGTCACTGCAATTCGCTTTGGAGGTGTGGCGGTGGGTCTTGTGGTCCCGTACCACCCTCTGACGATGATGGTGCTACACGAACAATGCAGAAGATTCTTGCCAAACATGGGCGGGTGAAGGTGTGGTGGTGGGAATTGTAGTCCCGTACGCCAGGGCATTGCTTGTGTCCCTGCATAATGTAATATGATTGTAATATTCCGGCTGCGAGTACCAGCGGCGATGCGCTCCGGAATTTGATACAACGCTCTTTACTCTGAGGACATAGCTGTTTGCTGAAAAAAAGAGGAGCATCTATGTTTTCTTGTAATTGTTGTAAGTAAGTAATGCCGATTGCGTTTTTTTGTTGGAGGTAAGTTTTCATATAGAAGTAATGTAAAGTGCAGAGGACAACATGTAGTCGCGATTATCAAGAATAAAAATTGAATTTGTGAAAAAGGTAAAATCGTTTATGAACTTTTATTCGATGTTGGATCCCCGGATCTTCAAAAAAATTGTTAGTGTGTTTTTAAATGCAGTGCATAGTGATTTCTTCGCTAACTAACAATACTGGGCAAATCTGCTACTATCGCGGTCCGAACGACGCGCAGTATTTCGCCGTCAGCTTGTGTGTTCAAGACGTTCCCTAAGCGACCAGTTTGTTAGTCATAAGATACCACAATGCCACTGTTCATTCAGCCTTCTCATTTTGAAAGTGTTTTCCAGAAAATCTTACGACGAATGTGAGTACTTTTATGGACAAGAGAGAGACGGAGTCTTCATCACGAGTTGTAACAATTTTCACCAACCTTGCCTGGCGTTCTCTGAGAACTTGAGAAGTGGAAACCTCCGACCGCCAACTCGTTCTGTACCTAATCCGTTCTCTCCTTACAGGGGCCCCAACGAAAACATATTCATCTACAGTCAATTTTTTCACAGATTTTCTTTATCTTAGACAGGCAAAAATTTTATAATGTATGCATCTAGACAAAAAAATTGAAAAGAGGGTTTTTTTAATACTGTACCTGTCTTATCTTTGTCAAAGACAAAACGGCAAAGAGCAAGCAATTTAATTAATAAAATTTTGTTTACGACGTAGAAGCAGTCTCATTTCAAATCCGACGTCTACCAGTAGAATGGTATCATGCCCTCACAGCAAGCCTGCGTAACGTCGTCGCACTGAACAGAGATTATGTTGAGAAATAGGTTTTTGTAGCCAAAAGAGTGGGGAATAATATGATGTATTGGAATCCTGAATAAAACTAGCCTGCTTTCAGAAAAAAAGGTGTTGGATTACCTATTGAAAGCCCTTCGCATGTACTGTCTTAGATTTGTCGAGCTATGTTGTGTGCTAATGACACGTCATGTGGAAGTTGGTTTCGTCCTTAAGTTTCCTACACCCAGTGTTTCAATTTTCGGAGAAATCTTGTAAGTTCTCGAAGGGAGCATAAGTTAATCAGGTGATTTCAGGCTATACAGAAAATGTCTTGTGGTTGAAATGCCGAAGTTATGGAATCATCAACAAATATAGTCTTTTATGGCCTCAGTTAATGCTTCGCAAAGGGTGTCTGGAATGTCCGTTGCTGCCGGCCGGTGTGACCGTGCGGTTCTAGGCGCTTCAGTCTGGAAACGCGTGACCGCTACGGTTGCAGGTTCGAATCCTGCCTCGGGCATGGATGTGTGTGATGTCCTTAGGTTAGTTAGGTTTAAGTAGTTCTAAGTTCTAGGGGACTGATGACCTCTGAAGTTACGTCCCATAGTGCTCAGAGCCATTTCAACCATTTGTCCGTTGCTGTTATTCTAGAGCTAACTCAGTCCTGTACATGCAGTATTTGTTTTCACACACATTGTGGTCCCGAGTTGTAGTCGGTCTTAGTTTATTTTTAAGGGCTTGCGTTCAGAGTGGTAAGTAATTCGCACGTGAAATGTGAAGTTGCTTCATTCTGACAGTGTGCGTTAGGTGCGTGATTTTAGCTCAATTTTCGGCTATCGCTACAGAGAAAGGGCGGGTGGTATATAATACGAACTGTGCATTGTGTGCATTAGCAAGAGTGTAATGGTGCAGCTCCGATCTTAACATTATTCTGGACAGTTTTGACGGAAAGTAATTTTGAATAAATACTGTCGGATGTTGATTTTGTATTACCTTGTAAATAGGCTGTTTATGTTTTCTTATTGGTAACGCCACGTAGCACTCTGTATGGAAATCACTGGCTGTGCTGTGTGCAGTCTGTGGCTGTTTGGCATTGTTGTAATACTCGCCATTGTAGTGTTGGGCAGCTGGATGTTAACAGCGCGTAGCGTTGTGCAGCAGTGTTGCCAATTTAGCGACTTTGTTGCTAGAAATGGCGACTTTTGCCTTCGTCTTAGCGACAAAAAAAAACTTTTTAGCGACAAAAATTAATTAGCGACTTATCTGGCGACTTTTGGAGTTTTGACGAGTTTTGAAGTACAAATCAAAACTATTTTGGGCCAGTATTTTCATTACCAAAACTAAGATTTTAATTATAGAATGGGTACTACACTGACTTTGTTCTAGATTTACTAAGTTAAATTAAGTTCTTAGCAGATCATGTAGCATTGTTTAGCTTTTAGTAAACCTGAATGTGGGAATTGCCTACAGAGTAAGAAAACCTTGACTATAGAACAATTCATTATTCATTACCCACTAGCCTGTTATCGTCGATAGCGTATCGATCTATAATTCTTCAACTTTTTAACTACCTTTATTTTTCGAATTGACAAAAAACATCCGTAATATTAAGTATAATAAAATACATTTCTGTCCAGCAACCTCTAATTTTTCGAAATGTTAACTCGCAGTCAAATTATTACCATATGCACAATGGTAACCCAAGAACAATTCGGTGGGGGTATCTCAGACATTATTACGTTTTAAACAATGAACAATAGGACTGATATCGAGTTACCGAGTGAGTAGATTGTTTCACGACCTCTAGTTCGCCTGAGTTTTAATGTATTTTCAGTGATTGTAAATTGGTGAAACTTATGTTGTGGTGGCTTACATAATGGATTTACTGCAGAAGAAGAAGCAGTACGCTCAAAAATATCGGGATGTGTGGGAAGCAGAACCTGAATTCAATGGGTGGCTGAAACCAGTCGTTGGAGACTTATCCAAGGCAAGGTGTCAAGTATGTGCAACAGAGTTTTATGCTAAATTGTGTGATATTAGAAAGCATTCGAAAACTATTAAGCATAAACAAAAAATTGATTAAAAAAACCACAAACCACCTTACCTGTGAAAATTGCTCCGAAAACTACAGTTAGAATAGCAAGCAGAGCGGAAGGTGCCCTTTCTTTATTTATTGCTGAACAGTGTTCTATTTTAGCTGTAGATCATTTAGGAATACTGTGCAAGAAGGTGTTTTCCGGTGATGAGGGCGCTAAAAACATGCAATTACATTGTACAAAGTGCACTTACATTATAACTGAAGTTTTGGCTCCATATTTTACACAATCATTGGTTGAAGATATAGGTAACCATAAATACAGTGTACTAATAGGTGAATCCACAGATGTATCAATATCTAAAATGCTAGGTATCGTTATATGGCACTATAGTGTAAACAACCAAACCATTAGATCAGCATTTCTCAAACTCGCTATAGTAGAAACCGCAGATGCAAGAAATCTGACTGCTGTTCTTGTGAATTCTTTGAAAGATCTCAAACTTCCAGTCGCTAATATGGTAGGAATTGGCACAGATAATGCTTCTGCAATGTTTGGAATAAACAATGCGCTTTTCGAACAACTCAAGAGAGAATATGGTTTGAAGCATTTGGTATTGATCTGTTGCATTTATCACTCTCTTCACCTTGCAGTTTCGCACGCCTCAGTGAATACCATACCTAGAAACATAGAGTTTCTTGTACGGGAAACCTACAATTGGTTCTCCATTTCACCCAAAAGAGAAGAGGAATATAAAAAGGTTTATGAGACAATAAATTGTGGAAAACAGCCACTAAAAATTTTGAAGGTCTGTGCAACACGTTGGCTTTCAATGGAACCAGCAATACGAAGAATTCTGGAGCAGTGAGAAGAACTAAAGCTACATTTTTCATTTGTCATGGTTCAAGACAATTGTTACACTGCCGATCTTTTGTACAAGATGTATTATGACGACTCAAATCATTTTTACATGTTTTACTTTAAACATGCTTTAAAAGACGTACAAATAGCAATAAAAGCTTTTGAAGGAGAAGACAATGACCCCACTAAATTCCTAGATACACTTGTAATTCTCATGCAGTCACTCGGACAAAACATAGTTTTTCCAACTGTTGATTTGTTGACAACACCAGTTCCAGGCGAATGTATGTACGAAAATCCGAACCTTGGCTTTATGTTTGAACAGAAATTGTCTGAGTCAAGTTTGTCTGAAGAAAATAAAGTTTATTTGAAGAAGAGATGCATTCAGTTTAGTCTGAAACTCATAAAAGAAATTCAACAAAGACTGCCAAATAAAAAAATGTCAATGTTGAAGAAACACTATAAGTGAATAAAAATAATGCTGTACTGGATGTAGCCAAAGAATTCGGTTTTAGTGGCGATTTCATAGGCGGTATGCTGCAAGAATGGCATAATACCAATTTCATTAAGTGGAATAACACTACTAACACTGTTCGATTTTGGAGTGACGTTTTGCAGTATAAAAATGCCGCAGGGGAGAATCCTTTTTCTTTGATTTCACAGCTAGCAATGACTGGTCTATGCCTACCGCATTCAAATGCAGAAGTGGAAAGAATATTCAGTTCTATGAACATTATAAAAACTAAACAACGTAACAGATTATCGTTAAAGACAATTAATGCTTTAATCATATTGGGAGACCAGCTGAAGAAACAAAATAAAGATTCTGCATCTTTTGACATACCGTCAGACGTATTGGAGCTTATTGGAACGAACAAAAGTTACTCTTTTGCGACAAAAACAGTCGAACTGCAACATCATCTTTTGAGCGACGTTTAACCCTCTACATCAACTACAGTTCCGTCAGAGCATGAAACAGAAGAGTTATTCGATCTTCTGAGTGACGACGATGAATAGCTCACATACTGGTATGTATATATTTTGTAATCTAATTTGAGTTCTTGCTTTCTTTTGTTACAAATATAGTTGTATATTTCTAGTATATTTGACTACTGTGATTGAAACAATAATTTATGTGTTGCGTCAATTATGATAACATGTATAATTAAACGTTAGCGTATTTTATATGTATGTTGTTGCAAGCGATGCGTCATTTAATTAAGACAATATAGCAATTACGTACGAGACAATTTTATTAATATTTTATTACCTCCCCACTGGCTTATTGCACCATTCACAGCACGAAATTTTCAGTACACCTCTAGTAAAATCAGTTTTAGCGACTTTCTAGCGACTTTTGATATTGAATCTAGCGACGCGGGTTTTTTAGAGTTGGCAACACTGTTGTGCAGTTGGAGGTGAGCCGCCAGCAGTGGTGGATGTGGGGAGAGAAATGGCGGAGTTTTGAAATTTGTAAGACTGGATGTCATGAACTGCTATGTATATTATGATTTTTCAACACTATTAAGGTAAATACATTGTTTGTTCTCTATTAACATCTTTAATTTGCTAACTATGCCTATCAGTAGTTAGTGCCTTCCGTAGTTTGAATCTTTTATTTAGCTGGCAGTAGTGGCGCTCGCTGTATTGCAGTAGTTCGAGTAACGAAGATTTTTGTGAGGTAAGTGATTTGAGAAAGGTATAGGTTAATGTTATTCAGGGCCATTCTTTTGTAGGGATTATTGAAAGTCAGATTTCGTTGCGCTAAACATATTGTGTGTCAGTTTAAGCACAGTCACGTATAATTCTTCAAAGGGGACGTTTCATATGTCGACCCTTAGCCGAGGATACCTCACTGGAATCTTCTGATTTTTTCTTGTAGTTTGTGTAATTAGTGTAGCTTTTGTTTATTGCTAGCGCGTAATTGTAGAGAAAATCTCCTTTGTAGTTGCAGTCTTTCATTGTTGTACAGTAAAACAGTTGTGGCATGCATGTAGATTTGCACCAAGTATTTCGCAGCTGCAATTAACTAGATATTATTTTCAGTGCTATGTTAATGTGTTCTCTTATTTTTTCTCTTCAAATTGTGCTTTTCTGTGTTATCGTGTGAAATATTGTGACAATAATGTCGTGTGAAAAACTTAACACTAGGCTCCAAAGTAAACTGAGAAATAATAGTGACGACGAGCGTAGCTTATCAGCACCACTGTGTAATGAAGTAACAGACATACAAAGTAGTAATTTGGTAATAGTGCATAGGGAAATGGAGCGGGCGGCAAATAATGGTGTAGACAGTGAAACAAGTAGTTAACAGGGAAGCATTATCGATCGATCGGTCGGCAACAACTCGCCTCAGGAATCCGGAATGACAGAACACAATATTGCAAATACTGTAGACTCAGGTTTTGGGTCCTCACCGTTTTCTCAAATAAGTCAAGACACATTTTCTGCTCGTCAAAATGTAAATGTTGCCGGTGCAAATGCACTGCCGAAAAGCATAGAGGAACAGATTCCAGACACTAATACATTATTATTGCAATTAATGCAGCAAATGAAACAAAATCAGAGACAAACACAGCAACAGTTAGACACAATGGAACAAAATCTTCAAAAGTTAGACACAATGGAACAACACCAGAGACAAACACAGCAACAGTTAGACACGATGGAACAAAATCAGAGACAAACACAGTAACAGCTTCAAAAGTTAGACTCACTGGAACAAACTCTTGAACAAACACGTGAAGATTTAACTACTGAGTTACATAACTTTGAATCGAAATGTCAAAAAGCCTGTAATGACGTAAAAACACAAATTTGTGAGCATTTTCAACCTATTTTTTCGCGGCATGAAAATGCATTACAGAATCACGAAGCAGCCATAAAAGAACTGCAAATTATTGTTCATGAAAATCATGAGACCTTGCAAGCTAAAATTGACTCAGTTGCATCTACTGATACGGTTACGCAACTTGCAAAAACTCAGGAAAACTTAAAGGACGCAGTAGATACGATTTCAACACAAATGGACACTCTGAAACTTGGTTCAGAAAAACACACAGAGGAAATAATTTCACTATCGGATAAAGTAGCCGAACTTTCAGATCAGTTCACTAACCTACCTACAAAGGTAGACGATGATCTGAATGACACAAGACCTGTAGCCTTCACTGACACTGAAGTGTATGAACAAATTAGAAAATCCAAACAAAATCAAAATCAAATCAATACACAGTACAAAAGAGAAATCCGGGAAGTACAAGATCAGCTGGCACAAGTAATACAAGATTACATATTTCAGAGGACACTGGCGCTCCAGTACGGGAAGAGGGACATAGAAATACGGAGCAACCACAAAATAATAACACAGGAAACTTCGCAAATTATGAAAGAAATTGGCAAGGCGCATTGAATTTTGAGATGGAACTGCCGAAACGAAGTAACAATGAGCGATGTGCGACTCGCCGACAGGATGATTTTGACTATAAGCTGTTCATTACTACACGTAAATTCAAAACATTTAAGAATTCTGACAACGACATTCATCCACAAGCACGGCTCCATCAATTCTCTCATTGTTTTCCTCCCAACTGGTCGTTAGAACACAGATTAGAATTTATGTGTGGCTACTTAGAGAATCAACCAGCTACAAGAATGCGATCGCTCATTCACGATTGTCACAGTGAAGGAGAATTTTATCATGCCTTCCTCTCAGCATATTGGTCTCAAGCTACACAAGACCGAGTAAAACATAGCATCATAATGATGAAACATTTCGAACAATCTGAATTCTCCAGTCTTGTGAAATATTTTGAAGACATGTTGCACAAGAATCAGTACCTGTCAAACCCATACAGCCCCTCAGAACTCGTCCGCATTTGCTTAATCAAATTACCTGAACATTTACGACACATTATTTTGGCAGGACGTTGCAAAGACGACATTGAAGCTTTTCAGGGACTCTTACAAGAATTAGAAATTGACACTGACAATCGCGGAACGCGAAAACAGGAACACAACAATTACAGGTCACATCCGTCGCAATTCCGCGATGAAAGAAATAATAACTGGACACGACAATGCTATTCTCACAACACAAATCGTGACCAAAACAGATACCACCCGTATGACAACCGTTGGCAGAGTAGTAATAATTACAGGGAAAGATCACCTCTCGGCGGTAATGACTATCACAGAGACAATCAGAGAAACAGACAATATGGGAACCAAAATAATTATTATCAAGGGCGACAGAATAACTTTAGACGTAACGGACCAGCGCGCAGTTATGATTCAGGGAGAAGTTCTCCACCACGTGACCGACAAGAAAGTAACTATGGAATCTACCGACATGACGACAGACGATATGATCGTAACGACAGACCTGAATTGCATCAGAACTGGCGGGATTCAAACAGAGCAGGGCCCTCTCGACACGGTGAATTTGTAGAAGTTAGGTCTCCAAATCCCAATAACGACGCGCACCAACAAAGAGACAATAGGCAATGACTCATACCGCTGGCAGCCACAAAAAGTACTTCTGAAACTGACGACGCAGCTGCCGTAGCTAGTAATTGCGTAAAAATGGAAGACATTAGGGACATCTTACTCCAGGAACACGACGTAAAACACAACAACATTGCATATCCTGTGATTCACATTACAGTAAATGACGTAAAATTTACGGCAGTACTTGACTCTGGCAGACCCATTTCAGTAATTAGTGAAACAGCCTTTAGCAAATGCAACAAATCGAACGTCCGTTACGTAAGATTAAATTACAAGGTGCAATCGTTGGAAAAAGTTTAGATGTACACCAACAAACCAACTTAGAATTCTTTTGTGAAAGCCACAGCTTCTCTATGAACTTTCTTATTGTTCCATTATTGTCGACGGAAATTATATTGGGAGTAGACTTTTTGAATGAATACAAAGCAATCTTAAACTTTCACGATGCTGAAATAGGTTTAGAGAAAGAAGGTAAGTCAGTAGCTTTGAAATTTGAAGATTGGCTCTCAAACCATGACGAAGAAATTAATCGGTTTTACCTCCTGTTAGACAACAGTTCGGAATTTTCGACGGAACTTGACACTAACAATCACTCTGCAAGTACTGACAGGGATGATATCGACGGCGCATTTGATACTAATGAGTTAATTCAGAATAAAATTCAAACAATTGAGAATTGTAATGACACTGATAGGCAGGACCTTTTTGAGATTTTACAAGCACATTCCACAGTTTTTACTCACAAAACAGGAACAATCAAGGGATTTCAATACCAATTTCGTGTTCGTGAGCATACTAAATTTTGTTTTAGACCATACGTAATTCCGGCACATTATAGGGACCGTGTTAGAACAGAAATACAATCTATGCTTGACAAGGGCATTATTGAGCCTGCAGTAAGCTCATACAACAATCCATTACATGTTGTTGAGAAGAAAAATGGATCGATCAGGCTTGTCTTAGATTCGAGACAAATCAGTACTATCATTATTGCTGAAACAGACAGGCCGCAAACGTTGGAAGAACTTCTTCAAAATTTTAATGGTGTAAAACTGTTGTCTTCTATTGATCTCATATCCAGTTTTTATCAGATCGAACTTCATCCAGAATGTAGAAAATACACAGCTTTTCTTTGTTTCGGCGTTTGTTATCAATTTCGGAAACTTCCTTTTGGTTTGAACATTTCTTCGGCAGCGTTCATTCGCGGGCTAAATTCCGTATTACCTGAGTTCTTAAAACGTCACATCACCTTATATGTGGATGATATTCTAATAGCAGAAGCTTCATGGGAATAACATAATCGCATCCTCAACAGTTTGTTGCGTATTTTTGCAGAATCTGGAATTACAGTTAACGTGGAAAAGTCTGAATTCGGTAGGTCAAAAGTGAGGTTTTTGGGACGTATTATTTCTTCTGAAGGCATTCAGCCGGATCCTGAAAAGTTAGAAGCAATCAGAGCCATTCCAGTTCCATCCACAAAAAGACAAGTCCGCAGTTTTCTAGGTCTCGTAAATTTTTACCGTCGTTTTCTGAATATGCAAATTCTAGGTACACCAAAACTTTGTTCTCTCACTGGAAGAAATATTATTTGGAACTGGGACGAACAAGCACAGTTGGAATTCAATTCGTTGAAAGAATCGCTACTTAACGCGCCAATTCTAGCTCATCCAGATCTCTCACAAGATTTCTGCCTTAGCACGGATTCTTCTAAAGTCGGTCTTGGTGCCCATTTATTTCAAGAAGCCACAGAAAATGACACTACTGTTTAGAAAACCATTGCTTTTGCTAGCCGAGTGCTAACAAAATCTGAAAAAAATTATTCCGTTACTGAATTAGAAGCTTTAGCTATCGTTTGGGAATTTAACAAATTCCGTTTCTTTCTTTCTGGTAAGCACGTAAAAGTATACAGTGATCATCGTGCATTACAATTTCTTACGTCTTCAAAATTAAATCATGACATGTTAAAACGTTGGGCATTGTTTCTGCAAGAATTCCACTTCACAATAGTCTACATTTCCGGCAAGGAGAACATTGTTGCGGACGCACTGTCACGCGCACCGGCTGGGCTTGAGAAAAGTAACACAGAAGGCAACCTCGAAAAAAATTTCAGTATTCTTTATATTCAGTAAGTCGCCTTTGAAAACTTCATCACCACATCTTTAAAGGACATTGCTCATGAACAAGATAAAGATCCGATTTGGAGAGACATCAAAAGTAAATGGCATGAAAACCCGCACACTCAGATTCGGCATTATTATCTGGTTAGAAACAACATACTCTTCAAACGCTGCACTGTTGATGACAAGCTATGGGTACTTTGCATTCCTGACGCTTTTGTTAATAAGCTCATTTGGTACATTCATTTCAGTTATGCACATTTTGGCCCACGAAAAAGTTATCATATTCTTCGGACGACTTGTTATTTTAACAATATGGAAAAGAGAATTCGAAGAGTCTTGTCTATTTGTAAACTTTGTCAAATGGCGAAACCATCTACTATCTCACATTGTGCTCCGTTGTTTCCTATCATTCCTTCTAAATTAAAAGAATTTGCTGCTGTTGATCTCTTGGGACCGCTTGTCAGAACATCTGATGGATTTTCGTACGTTCTAGTCGCTGTTGAACTTACTTCAAAATTTGTTTCTTTCACACCGTTACGTAAAGCCACTGGACGGTCTGTACCCAACGCCTTTGTTAAAAATTTCTTACGTGAAGTTGGACACGTTAGTAAAGTCATTTCAGATAACGGACCTCAATTCAGATCTGGTGTTTGGTCACGCATGCTTCGGAACCATAAAATCAAACCTGTTTTTATTTCGTTGCACTCATCACATTGTAACCCGTCTGAACGAATTATGAAAGAAATCAATAAGCTTTGCAGACTTTATTGTCACAGAAAGCATCAGCATTGGGACAGATATTTACACTTATTTCAAAATGTACTGAATGAAATGCCTCATGACTCCACTGCTTTACCACCTACTCTTGTACTGAAGAACGAAGAACCACCGAACAGAATCAGAGAGCTTGTACCTTTCCCGAAAACACATAAACTTCGACACAAGGACATAATTGATTTGGCTATTAAAAACATAAAATCTGCAGCAGACAAAAGGAGAAAACTACACGGTAAAGCAAATGCAAAGAAATTATATAATGGTCAGAAAGTTCTCATTAAAGCTCATTCATTGTCACATAAGAAGAAACACTTGAATCACAAATTCTTTCTAGTTTACAATGGACCTTACAGAATCCGACGTATACCACATGATAATTGCGTTGAAGCTGGAACTCTGCGTACTAGGAAGAGGTAAAGTTTACACCACATTTCACACGTAAAACCGTTTATTGAAAGATAATCTGCTTTTTAACTTAGTCTTTGCCATAAAACTTTTCACTTCACGCTACTAGTACAATTTGTCACACTGAGAAACTGTTAACATGCAACAATGTTTTGAAGTTAACTATCCACCCTAGAACCTAGGGAACATTTTTAAACTGAAATTACGAATGCATTGTTATTGTGAACAGACGACACAGTGTTATTGTGTGTGTACATTCTTGCTTGTTAGTTGCACGATTACATAATGACTATAAGGCTTACATACTTAGAACATATACCGGTACTGCTAATGAGATTTTAATGCAACATTTTGGTTTACTTGAAAATACATTCTGGATTTAAAGTACTTTCTGTGAGATACCAGATGACACAGTGGTTAGTTTATGTGACAACTACACGGTTTTATCATGACGCTACTAATGAGTGACAATTTACAATGTTGCTTTTTCCGTGTTTCTGTTTTATATCTGCACAGTTTTTCTGCATTATTCTGGAAAGTAAAACATGTTTTAGTAGTAACTTTTGTGGTATAGCAACAATGAGACAGCCTTTTTCGTGCCACAACAATATGTTACTGTACAGTACTTTCTTCATCACGCCAATAAGCGTAATAACTAAGATATCTATACGCAAAGCATTTCACTTTTGTTTATCATGAGGTAAGTACATTGACTTCTGTAGAACTTAGCTTTTGGAGGGCGATAACTACGACACTTCCACAGAGATAATGTTGCAACAAGACGTACAGTTTAGCGCTACAGTACACGTATTTGAGTGATTAATTTTATACTTAAAACATTTATTTTTAAAGGTTTTTGAATTACAAAGAAAGTTTTCCGTGATACATTTCATTCCATTGCAATAATCTGTAACACCTGAGGGTATAATTACATTAATCCTCAGGGGAGTACACGCCTACTTTGTGTACCATGTGTTTGGCAAGCACAAGGAGCCCTAGCTAATATGGTCTCTGCTTATACAACTTTACACATCGGTACCATATTTCTCTAACACAGAATTACGCAGCTAACTGATTATTTAACAGAGAAACAAACTGTTTTTTACTATGTCAGCGACAGATGTTTACGTAATTACACAGTTAGATAACTTCACACTTATGAAATTGTATTTTGTCTGTACTTTGTGAACTGTTCATATATTTTGGGAACCATTGTGATACTATGAGAGCTTTGAATGATGTATTTGGTATGGGATCATGATTTTTAAAGTACGTTTGAGGTAGATGAAACTTTTGACATGAGCAGAGAATTTTTTTTTAGGTTTTGAAATTATTGGAGAAAGCTACAACGATTTTGAGATTTGGCTGCGGTTTTGTGATGTTATGATGACGATGTGTATCATGCTGTTGTGGTATGTTTATGATCAATAAGCTGATGCTATATGAGGAATTTGATTATGCTATGTATTTGTTATGATGAAATATTGTAGAAGTGTCGATGATATGTATATGTATAGTAAGGTAACGAATAATGAGTAGTGGTTAGGGACTCTGGTTTGTGAAAAAGGTTGTTGGAAACCAAGAATCGTACTTTAAGAGTTATGAAAAGTATGTAAATGCGTGAATGTATTACAATGTCGACGAAAATATTTTGGAAACTGTTATATCAATAGGATTTTGTTTCTACACATTTGTAACGGAAATTCTCAACCTGTGGAATTTTTTTACATGAGACTGCCTCTGTAGCAGAAACTGCTGTCGTAAATATTTCAGTAAGAAAGGTAAGTGACCTTGACGTAATGCGTTTTGGGCGCCCAGCTGACAGGTAGTCACCTGGAAAAAAAGCCATTAGTGTGTGCCTTTCAGAGGCACAGGTGGAGAAAAAAAAAAGGGAGGACATTATCCTCGCTATTGACATTCCTTTGTAGAAAGCATCGCAAATACGACATGCTCAAACTTGAAAACATATGATTATACTGTGGAGCTCTTAATTTATGATATTTACTAAAATGCCTAATGAAACGATGAGAAACATTTCATGGCTATTGTCTTGCTAGTTGAGAGAAATGCCATATGGCTTGCGTTATGTATTTATTTACTCATTTTAGTTAATATCTAGTTTCTAGCTGCACTGCTGCATTGGTTAAAATAAAATTTAATAGATGTACTAATATAGTTATTTTATGTCTACAGATCCAGTCAATAATAACTTTATAATCTATTCCAAAAAAAAGGAGGGAGCACCAAAAGACATTTCCCTTCACAGGAATTGTGTACATAATTTTTGTCAATGACTGGGTAACTTATTTAGTAGTGTAAGTTAAGGTGATGCATCACCCTAGTGTTAAGATGTGACATAGGTATTAAACACGGCCATTTTTACTGTAATATTTTTTCTGCTTGAGCTTTGTCATGTTTAGATATAAGCTATTGCATTTGCTGCTGCTGTTTGCCAGGCATAATGTTACTGAATTTGACTTTGTATTACTCTGTTAAGCTAGTTTTACTACTGATTTATTTTTCTTGTTTGCTGCTCAGTGCCTTATATTAATCGTAATATTGCAATTGATTTGCCAATGTCCATTTTTTTGTCATTGCTGTTTGTGTTAATTGTTCTGTGCTGCTGCATTGCCTCGTCCCTTAGTTTTGCATCTGAGCTCAGTAGATTTAAGTTAGCTTAAGATGGGGTACGCCATATAAGAGAACAAGTTGTGATGAATTGGAAGAAATGCATTGAGAAGCTATAAGAAAATGGTTTGGCCAAAAAAGTATTTTGAAAGAGGATATGAACCAAAAAAGTAGGGTTTAGGGACAACAGGTTTAGGTAGGATTTTCTTGGAAATAAATGATGAGGTAAGATAATGGTAAATAAATAATGAGGTAAGAAATGTGTGAACATATAAATACAGAAAGCATGCTTGGATAGAATTTTTTTGGTGGAAACAAATGTTGAAATAAGAGGAAAGATATATGGAATGAAGTTTTGGGGTGGACTGCAGTACCAAATGTCACACTGAAAACAAACCCTGTCCTGTATTTTTGTGTTGTTACACTATGCGAATTTGTGTTTTTCCTGTCTTTATGTGTTTAGCTGATATGAGTTATGTTGTGGCATTTTTCTAATAATATATTATTTCCTTTGTAAAGATGTTTAGACATTATTTATTCTGTTTTGCTTTAATGCTCATGTGTGAAGTTGATGTTTCAAAAGTCATTCTGATCTTTATCTATTTACTTATGTCATAATTCCTGTAACACAGATGTATATGTTTATTTCTATTCTTTTGTAAAGCCCCTATTACTACAAATGTTATCTGTATTATTATGTTTTTAATGATGTATTTTGTACCTTTGTTATTGTATTTTTATGCTATAAAATTGTAATTGATACCAGTTCATCAAATTATTAACTTGTAAGTTCCATTTCACTGCACACGTTTCTGTTGGTCATAGTATATGGACAATATGTGAGAAGTAGGGACTGTTAGTGTTTGCATGTGTGTTAATAATTCAGCAAGGGACTGGATAATAGCGTTGCTGGTTCTAAGGACAATTTCAAAAACTTTGTGAGTGCAAAAGTGGTGGTTATGGACTTGCTATATTATCCACAAGACTCTTCAATGGTGATTGTGCACCTACACAGTCACAACAGATGGCTGCTGGCCATCTCTACAAGGACTACAGTAGGTCTACACCTTTGACGACCCACCAATACCATTATTTCTACAAGGACTGCAGTGGGTCTGCACCTCTGGTGGCCCACCAATACCGTAATCTCTAACAAGACTACAGTGGTCTGTTCTGTGATGACCTACCTACCAATATTCTTCAAAACTTCGACTGACTCTGTGGTGGGTTTGCTCTGTTGTGGCCCATTACCTGTCTGCATGTCAAGAGTCGGCACTGTCTTTCCATTGGAAGGACAACGCTACTTCTTCAAGACTGCATGGAAATCCACTACTTCCGTGTGCCTTCTCTCTTACTGCTCAGACTTTGAGAAAAAAAACACTGCAATTTTACTGTGATGAATGATCAGGACTGTCTTTATGCACTGTGAGAAAATTTTAGCTTTTCACCAACATTGTATCAATAAGTGTGTGCATTTGATATCTTTGTTGTTGTAATTATGAATTTTTTTTTTCAAATCTGTATTGGCCACTGCCCAAAACAATTTGTAAAATTTTTTGTGGGGAGCATGGGGGCTATGTAAGTAGGCTGTTTATGTTTTCTTATTGCTAACGCTACGTAGCACTCTGTATGGAAATCACTGGCTGTTCTGTGTGCAGTCTGTGGCTCCTTTGCATTGTTGTAATACTCGCCATTGTAGCGTTGGGCAGTTGGCTGTTAACAGCGCATAGCGTTGCGCAGTTGGAGTTGAGCCGCCAGCAGTGGTGGATGTGGGGAGAGAAATGGCGGAGTTTTGAAATTTGTAAGACTGGATGTCATGAACTGCTACATATATTATGATTTTTCAACACTATTAAGGTAAATATATTGTTTGTTCTCTATTAACATCTTTAATTTGCTAACTATGCCTATCAGTAGTTAGTGTCTTCCGTAGTTTGAATCTTTTATTTAGCTGGCAGTAGTGGCACTCGCTGTATTGCAGTAGTTCGAGTAACGAAGATTTTTGTAAGGTAAGTGATTTGAGAAAGGCATAGGTTAATGTTAGTCAGGGCCAATCTTTTGTAGGGATTATTGAAAGTCAGATTGCGTTGCGCTAAAAATATTGTGTGTCAGTTTAAGCACAGTCACGTATAATTGTTCAAAGGGGACGTTTCAACCTCCCGTGTGACAGTATCGTGGTGCCATTTTTCAACAAGAAAATGCTCGGCCACATGTAGCACGTGTCTTTACGATTTATCTGCGTGATAGTGAGCTACTCCTCAGGCCAGCGCTGTCTTTAGAGCTGTCTGCCGTAGAACATACTGGGACCGTTCGGACGTCAACTCGGTCCCACTATAGAGGATATCAAGGATTACTTACAAGAGTTGTGGGCCAGCTTGTCTCAGGTCAGGAGACAACGGCTTTTTGACGCTCTTCCTAACTCCTCAGTGCATGTATCCAGTGCAGAGGGAGTGCAACGTCATATTGATAAGTAGACTCATACTGACTCGTTTTGCAAAAACTGAAATAACCACACACGCCTTCTCAGTCAGTTAAGTTTCATTTCTTCTGTGATGAGCTCTCATTGTTAATTGTGCACTGCACAAAGAATACGATAAACCATCTTTTAAGTGCAGTTTAACTTGCGGTTGTTTAATGAGAACCTCTGCCACCAGTTTTACGCAACTCAGGTGGCATGCGCGAGAAAACTCTTTAAGAAACCACTTTTAAGAAGAATAGGGTACAGAGTTATAACGGAAAAGTTTCAGTCTTGTTTTCTTTTCGTCAAGCATTTTAGTATTCACGCGTGCCTCATCAAGTTAAAAGTCGATAAAAAGAGGATGATGTAGCCCACTTCACAAATGTTGACATTTTATGACAGCGTAGGTGTCAGGCGGGCCACAAAGTTTGATCTAAGCGCGACTTCATTCAAGATCTTTCATAGATTGTTTGTTTACCAAATTAACGTAGACTTAATACATCTTAGAAACTAAATACTTTTACAATTGACACTGACTGGTCGTGAAAGGTTAGCACCAGTCCAATATTTATCCAACTTTGCGGGGATGTTCACCACTTGACGTGTATTAAATGATTAAATTTTAACACGTATATGTACACTTACGTTTTTCATATTAGGTGCACTGTGCTACCACCTACTGCCAGGTACTCCATATCAGCGACCTCAGTAATCATTAGGCAGCGTGAGAGAGTAGAATGGAGCGCTCCGCGGAACTCGCTGATTTCGAATGCGGTCAGGTGAGTGGGTGTCACTTGTGTCAGATGTCCGTACGCGAGATTTCCACACTTCTAAACATCCGTAGGCCCAATGTTTCCGATGTGATAGTGAAGTGGAAAAGTGAAGTTTTCAGTGGGGTTTCGTGCTGTTTGTGCCGAATTAACGATTTAATAAACTTTTGGAAACGTTCGCTAGCTGCGTTTTTTAGGGTTTTTAGGTATTGAAGTCGTTTAAAAAACTTCGTGCTTTAGTATTCCGCTGAAGCTTCTTAGTGTTTCTGGTGAAATATTTCAGTAAAATTTTCATTCAGTGTTTTAACTTCGTTGAGTGTTCCAGTGGGCTGTTGAATTTTTAGTTTTAGCTAGTAATTTTGTGAAGTTTTGTTGGTATTGGTATTAGCTGTGGTGTAGTAGTATTAACACAGGTAGTTGCTTTCTTAGTAGACAGGGAATTCCGAGGCCGCTATTGTTAGTTCTTTAAATAGTTCTGCTGCTGTAACTGAACTTAGTTAACCTAGACATATAGTTTCTTTCAGTAACTGTAAAATTTTACCATCCATGAGTGAGAATTATGGGCTCAGTCGTAGGTTTGTGAATAGTGGGTTGCAGTGTGGGATTTGTTCAAATTATTTTCAGTGTAGGGTTGGGGGGAAGCAGTGGGGAAGCCAATGGGCATTCTAGAGAGATACTCTCCTGGGAATGCAGAATCTGTTGTAGAAATAAGATGATAGAGCAGCAGGAGCGTAAGATCTGTGCCCTTCAGATGTAGTTACAACGCGCTGACGAGGAACTAGATAGGTTGAGGAGGGTGAAGGGTGGTGGGGAATGGGAACTGGGAGTTGGCAAGAAGGCAGCCAAGAGGAGGAGGTATTCAGACAGTTATACTTTGCGTATATGCAATAGATTTGACCAACTGTTAGAGATAAGTATAGCGGAGCCTCTTTTAGCTGCAGATGAAGGGAACATGCAGCATTCCTCAGCAGTTTGGATGCCTAGGTCAGTTGCAAAGTCTAACAGGAAGAAGAAGGTTCTGCTGCTAGGTAGTTCGCACGGTAGAGGTGTGGGTCAGCAGTTGCAGGAAGTGTCAGGGAGTGAGTACCAGGTCATCAGCGTTGTGAAGCGTAGTGCAGGTTTGGCTCAGATGACTGACAGCATATGAGAGTTATGCATGAATTTTACGAAGAAGGATCAGGTAGTGATAGGGGGGGGGGGGGGGGGCAGCAGGGAACAGTCTTGATAGGGACGGGGAATATGATGTAGGTGGAGACTGGTGACCTGGTAAAGTTAGCTGCTCAAACTGGAGGCACTAATGTGCATTTCGTGCAACTGTTTCAGCGTCATGTTCGACCTCATCTTAATGCAGCTGTTAGGCGCGTTAACATGGGGCTGGAGAAGGCACTGATGGCAGAGGGCATGGGTCACATTTCAGTGGTGCCAGTTGGATTTATCAGTAGATTGGGTGTCACTAGGCATGGCCTGAACAACAATAGGTATTGGAAGGGGAGGCTGGCAAAGCTTGCAGGTGACAGTGTTGTGGGTGGTGGTGGGATCACTCATGGAAAAATTCCTATAGCAGTTGGTGTTTGAGTGGCACCTTTTTTAGACTGAAGTCAGTAGATAGGTATACCTGCTTAAAGGAAGTCCCTCTTACTAAGGGCTCACCTTCAGAGGACGTCATTTTTCCAATTAGAGAAGGAATTAGCATATTTCATCAAAATATAAGAGGTATTAGAGATAAAGTTAGTGAACTACTTATAGACGTTGACTCTGAAATCATTGGTACATCGGAGCACCACTTAAATAACTGGGCAATTCAAAGGTTCCTTTACCAGGATACAGATTAGCTGGCTGTTTTTCAAGGAGTTCCTTGCACAGTGGAGGAGTGGCTATGTACATAAAAAGCAGTATTCAATTTGAATCCATAGACGTATAACGGCACTACACAGAACAGGTATTTGAATGTTACGCTGATGCAGTCGAATTTAGTGAAACTAAACAGCTATTTGTTGTTCTTTATAGGTCACCTAATGCTGACTTCAGAGCATTTCTGCTCAAGCTAGAGAGGGATCTTGAATCACTTTCTAGGAAGTACCAGAAATTAGTTGTATGTGGTGACTTTAATATAAATTTTGTATATGATGGAGCAAGAAAATGGATGTTGGTAGATCTCCTAAATTCATATGATCTGTTGCAGACTGTGTTTTTTTCCAACTGGGGTGCAGGGGAACAGTAGCACCGCCATAGACAATATTTTTATTCAGTCTTCATTACTACACTCCTGGAAATTGAAATAAGAACACCGTGAATTCATTGTCCTAGGAAGGGGAAACTTTATTGACACATTCCTGGGGTCAGATACATCACATGATCACACTGACAGAACCACAGGCACATAGACACAGGCAACAGAGCATGCACAATGTCGGCACTAGTACAGTGTAAATCCACTTTCGCAGCAATGCAGGCTGCTATTCTCCCATGGAGACGATCGTAGAGATGCTGGATGTAGTCCTGTGGAACGGCTTGCCATGCCATTTCCACCTGGCGCCTCAGTTGGACCAGCGTTCGTGCTGGACGTGCAGACCGCGTGAGACGACGCTTCATCCAGTCCCAAACATGCTCAATGGGGGACAGATCCGGAGATCTTGCTGGCCAGGGTAGTTGACTTACACCTTCTAGAGCACGTTGGGTGGCACGGGATACATGCGGACGTGCATTGTCCTGTTGGAACAGCAAGTTCCCTTGCCGGTCTAGGAATGGTAGAACGATGGGTCCGATGACGGTTTGGATGTACCGTGCACTATTCAGTGTCCCCTCGACGATCACCAGTGGTGTACGGCCAGTGTAGGAGATCGCTCCCCACACCATGATGCCGGGTGTTGGCCCTGTGTGCCTCGGTCGTATGCAGTCCTGATTGTGGCGCTCACCTGCACGGCGCCAAACACGCATACGACCATCATTGCCACCGAGGCAGAAGCGACTCTCATCGCTGAAGACGACACGTCTCCATTCGTCCCTCCATTCACGCCTGTCGCGACACCACTGGAGGCGGGCTGCACGATGTTGGGGCGTGAGCGGAAGACGGCCTAACGGTGTGCGGGACCGTAGCCCAGCTTCATGGAGACGGTTGCGAATGGTCCTCTCCGATACCCCAAGAGCAACAGTGTCCCTAATTTGCTGGGAAGTGGCGGTGCGGTCCCCTATGGCACTGCGTAGGATCCTACGGTCTTGGCGTGCATCCGTGCGTCGCTGCGGTCCGGTCCCAGGTCGACGGGCACGTGCACCTTCCGCCGACCACTGGCGACAACATCGATGTATTGTGGAGACCTCACGCCCCACGTGTTGAGCAATTCGGCGGTACGTCCACCCGGCCTCCCGCATGCCCACTATACGCCCTCGCTCAAAGTCCGTCAACTGCACATACGGTTCACGTCCACGCTGTCGCGGCATGCTACCAGTGTTAAAGACTGCGATGGAGCTCCGTATGCCACGGCAAACTGGCTGTCACTGACGGCGGCGGTGCACAAATGCTGCGCAGCTAGCGCCATTTGACGGCCAACACCGCGGTTCCTGGTGTGTCCGCTGTGCCGTGCGTGTGATCATTGCTTGTACAGCCCTCTCGCAGTGTCCGGAGCAAGTATGGTGGGTCTGACACACCGGTGTCAATGTGTTCTTTTTTCCATTTCCAGGAGTGTATATGGGCATTCTGTTAGTAAAAGGGTTAATGGCCTTTCAGACCATGATACACAAATTTTAACCCTAAAAGGCATTTGTACTCAACGAATTGTCACATGCAATTACAAACTATTTAGGAAAATTAATTCAACAGCAATAGAGAGTTTCTCAAACCTTTTCAAACAACAAGAGTGGCAGGATGTTTATAGTGTCGATAACACATATGATAAATATAATGCTTTCCTTAACACATTTCTCATGCTGTTTGAGAGTTGCTTTCCTTTACAACATTATAAACAGGGTACTAGCAGTAATAGGCAACCCGGATGGCTGACTAGTGGGATAAGGACATCATCGAGAAAAAAGTGGGAATTATATCAAAATGTTAGAAGTAGTAATCAAGCTAGAGTAGCCCAATACAAACAGTACTGTAAGGTGCTTAAAATGTTATTAGGAAGGCAAAGAGTATATGGTATGCAAATAGAATAGCTAATTCACAGGATAAGATTAAAACAATATGGTCAGTTGTGAAGGAAGTGTCTGGTCAGCAGCACAAGGTCGACGATTTAAAGTCAGTTCGTAGTAAAAATATTTCTGTTACTGATAAATCAGATGTATGTACAGTATTTAACAATCATTCTCTGAGCATTGCTAATGAATTAAAGAAAAATTAAGTTTCTACAGGGAATCATATTACTTTCTTGGCAAATGCCTTTCCGAGACTGATGTCTGAAATACTCCTCTGTGATACAAGCAAGGGGGTGATTGAGTCAATAATTAAATCACTGAAGACTAAGGACTCTTATGAATATGATGGAGTGCCTAGCAGAATGTTAAAATACTGTACTGCACATGTTAGCCCTGTACTTAGCCGTATTTTTAATTTTTCCTTTAGAAATGGTAAATTTCATGAACGATTAAAGTACTCAGTACTAAAGCCGCTTTATAAAAAGGGAGAAAGGCCGCAAGGTCTTAGGCGCCACGTCACGGATTGCGCGGCCCCTCCCACAGGAGGTTCGAGTCCTCCGTCGGGCATGGTTATGTGTGTTGTTCTAGCGTAAGTTAGTTTAAGTAGTGTGTAAGTCTGGGGACCGATGACCTTGGCAGTTTGGTCCCTTAGGAATTCACACACATTTGAACATTTTTTGAAGGGAGAAAGGGATAATGTAGACAATTTTAGACCTATTTCTATGCCATCAGTGTTAGCTAAAGCTATTGAAAAGGCTTTGTATGTAAAGTTGGTTGATCATTTTATATCACACGATTTGCTATCAAACGCACAATTCGGCTTTAGAAGTGGTTTAGCATCTGAAAATGCTATATTCTCTTTTCTCTGTGAGGTACTGAATGGGTTAAACAAAAGGTTTCGAAAGCTAGGCATTTTTTTATGTAACTAAGGCGTTTGATTGTGTTGATCACAAAATATTGCTCCAGAAGTTGGACCATTACGGAATATGGGGAGTAGCTCATAATTGGTTCACCTCTTACTTTAGCAACAGACAGTAAAAAGGTCATTATTCATAATGTTGAGAACGGCTGTTATGTGGGCTCTGAGTGGGGTATGTTCAAGTGGGGGGTGCCCCATTGATCAGTGTTGGGGCCACTTCTGTTCCTTATTTATGTAAATGATATGTCCTCTAGTACTACGGATAAGTAAAACATTTCTGTTTGCTGATGACACTAGCTTAGTAGTAAAGGATGTTGTGTGCAACATTGGCTCCGTTTCAAATAGTGCAGCTCATGACCTAAGTTCATTGGTTAGAGAAAATAAACTATCGCTAAATCACAGTAAGACTCAGTCCTTACAACACACAATTTAACAAAACCTGATGTTTTAATTTCACAGAATTGGCATATGATTACTGAAACTGAACACTTCAAATTTCTAAGTGTTCAGATAGATAGTAAACTGTCATGGAAAGCCCACGTTCAGGATCTTGTTCAAAGATTTTATGCTGCCATTTTTACTATTCGAACGGTGTCTGAAGTGAGTGATCATTAGACACGAAAATTAGTCTACTTTGCTTATTTTATTCGCTTATGTCGTATTTTGGGGGAACTCTTCCCATTGTAAAATGATATTTCTGACTCAGAAACGGGCGGTTCAGGCAATAAGTGGTGTAAGTTCGCGACCCTCTTGTCGACACCTGTTCACGAGTCTGGGTATTTCTTGTAAACAATACTAGCTTATTCCCAAGGATAAGCAGCTTTCACTCAGTTAATACTCGGCAGAAATCAAACCTGCATTTGGATCGGACTTCCTTACTCTTGTGCAGAAAGGTGTACAGTATACTGCTGCACCCATTTTCAATAACCTACCACTCGAATTCAAAAATTTTAGCAGTAATCCATGCGCTTTCAAATCGAAACTGAAGAGATTCCGCATGGCTCACTCCTATTCTGCCCGGGATTTAATTGAAAAATTAAGCTGATTCTTGTTTTATTGTTGATTACATTTACTTAAACTTAAGGCTTGACTTTTTTCGAATTCATAAACATTTTATTTTTATCTGTTATTACTTTTATGTTGTAATTTCATGTGCAGACACGTTCCATGACCTTGGAGATTGGCTCCTCAATATGGTCCTACGGAACGTGGCGTGTAAATAAATAAAATAAATAATCGGCACAAAAGCATACAGGCCGACCTCATCTGTTGACTGACAGAGGCCGCCGACAAGTGAAGAGGGTCGTAATGTGTAATAGTCAGACATCTATCCAGACCAGCACAAGGAATTCCAAACTGCATCAGGATCCACTGCAAGTACTATGACAGTTAGGCGGGAGGTGGGAGAAGTTGGATTTCATGGTCGATCGGCTGTTCATAAGCCACACATCACGCTGATAAATGCCAAACGACGCCTCGCTTGGTGTAAGGAGGGTAGGCATTGGACGAATGAACAATGGAAAAACGTTGTGTGGATTGACGAATCGTGGTACACAATGTGACGATCCTATGACAGGATGTGGGTATGACGAATGCCCGGTGAAAGTCATCTTCCGGCTTGTGTAGTGCCAACAGTAAAATTCGGAGGCGGTGGTGTTATGGTGTGGTCGTGTTTTTCATGGGTGGGGCTTGTACCCCTTGTTGTTTTGCGTGGTACTATCACAGCACAGGACTACATTGACGTTTTAAACACCTTCTTTCTTTCCACTGTTGAAGAGAAATTTGGGTAATGGCGATTGCATCTTTCAACACGATCGAGCACCTGTTCATAATGTACTGCCTGTGGTGGAGTGATTATACGACAATAACATCCCTGTAATGGACTGTCCTGCACAGAGTCCTGACCTGAATCCTGTAGAACACCTTTGATATGTTTCGGAAGGCCTACTTCGTGCCAGGCCTCACCGATCGACATCGATACGTGAAGAATGGGCTGCCATTCCCCAAGAAACCTTTCAGCACCTGACTGAAGGTATACCTGCCAGAGTGGAAGCTGTCATCAAGCTAAGGGTGAGCCTACACCATACTGAATTCCAGCATTACCGATGGAGGGTGCCACGAACTTGTAAGTCATTTTCAACCAGGTGTCCGGATTATTTTGATCACATAGCGCATGTCTTCCCATCGCATTCCAGATATGATCTGTGTGTGACAAATTAGGAGACTGGTAGGCCGTCAAGGATCGGCACATGTTTCGTGTTTCAGGATATTTGTGGTGTGAGCTACAGTTTAAAATACTTCATTATCGTGCTGGAATATACCATTTGGTAACCTAGCGACGAAGGACGTTACAACGCGCTTTGCCTGTCTTGTTATATACTGGTGAGCATTCTACTTCACTTTTACAGCTACCACAATAATACTGCTGTCATATTCAGTGGTTATACACATTATGATGTCAGCAGTTAGAGAAGGATGTGCCAGTCGTAGACTCGTGCGACCTTCCACCAGACCGTCAACTGACACGTTGACGTCCATCTCACCACCACAAACAGAAATGAGACTGATAGTTGAATGCTACCGCTGAATTCCTCTCCGTGCCCCTGACTCTGACTCTATACCATGCAAGTTTCTTTTGTCTGTGATGTGGTGTCAACGGTAAACGAAGCGTGGCAACTCGAGATCTCAACCCAGGTTCCAGAACCTATTCCTGACAGTCTGTCGTAACTATCTGCCTCAAACCTCTGCCCAGATTTCAACTATTGTCATCCGTCTATCCGTCGCAGAAGGTCGGACAATCCCACGACCTTCTCGGCGTGAACCTTGTGGAAGGATTCGTACCTCCTCTTCTTGGCGTGCTATTGTCCTAAGTCCATCTCGTAGCCTCGCGTTCTGCAGTCAATGCACTGCACCCAGTTGTCTGTTTAACCTGTCGGTACGATGCTCCCAAGACCATCATTCCAGTGATGCAGCCTTACTCAAAGTCCAAAAGAAGACGATAAGCTGCAGGGGCACTTCTTATGGGCGTACTGTGTTGCGGTCTCCATCTGTAAAGTCCCAGTAACGTTAGACATTCCCAATAGTCATCACCTATTTACGCTATTCTTCATGTATAGGAATCACTTTTTGTATAGTGAAAATACGCTGAAAAACCAAAACCTTAGACCACTGCCCATTGCGACGTTGGATGCCGCCTGGTTGCGTTGCGGGCATATGACGCTGTAAGAAAACTATATAAGCAGAGCAGACAAGGGCGGGGGATCACCCAAGCGACGATATTGGTTATAAGTAGGGAATTCCATTGAGATAAGCGACTTTGACAAATGGCAGATTATTATCACGCAGAGTTTGTGAATGGTTGTCTAGAAAACGGCGAAGCTGGTCGCATGTTCACGTGCCACTGTCGTAGGACAGTGAAACTGCCACAAGGCGCTGAATGGTTAGACGTCCACGACTCTGCACAAAGCATGGTCTTAGGAGGCTTGTCTGCTCTGTAAATGAGAACAGATGGTGATCTATGGCATCTCAGCAGAAAGAGCACAACGCTGGTGCACGCCCAAGTGTTTGGGAGCACACAGTTCATCATACACAGTTGAACATTGTAAGATGGTTCAAAATGGCTCTGAGCACTATGTGGCTTAACTGCTGAGGTCATCAGTCACCCAGAACTTAGAACTAATTAAACCTAACTAACCTAAGGACATCACACACATGCATGCCCGAGGCAGGATTCGAACCTGCGACCGTAGCGGTCGCTCGGCTCAAGACTGTAGCGCCCAGAACCGCACGGCCACTCCGGCCGGCTGAACATTGTAAGAGGTATGCGATGTATGCGCTGCCTGCAACAGGCAAGACTTAAGAGAGTCTCTGACCAGAGAGCAGTATGTAGTTAGTTGTTGCTTGTCGCTAGTCGGCATTAGTCGGCAGTAGTCTGTAGTGGTCTGCGTGAGTCGGCAGAAGTCGGCAGTAGTCGGCAGTAGTCGGCGCGTGTCTGCGTGTGTCGGCAGTCTGCCCTGGTCGGGACTCTGGAGGATGAGTATTATTGTAGAAGGTAAAGAAGCAGCCTTGCGCATATCTAGTAATGTATGTTAACTGTCATCCAATTTCTTTTAAAAAACGCCCTAATAATAATTTTTATAATATAAAGTAATTTTTTTTTAAAAAAAGCATTCATTTCAATTTAAAGAATATATCCAATGGATAATTATTCCTTTCATGAATCACAAAGCATAGGCCAGCATTGCACGGAGCTGTGACGAAAATTTTTTAGGTAAGAGCAGATATATTCGCAGTTTTTATTGAGGTAAGAATTTTTTTGCTTTTTATATTCAGAATACAGGGCCTTGGCGCAGCGCTGCTGTCGTCACAAAATTTAGCAGGTTACTGAATTTTTTTTATTATTTTGGTGTTTAGGAATTTTTCTGTTTCGAGCTTACATTCAATGAGAAAAGAATTTTGTGGGTACATTAAATGTGAATGCATTTCTGCTCAGAGATTACAAATGGGAGCCAATTTTGTTCAGAGGTTACAATATTTAAAATTCATTTAATTATTATTTCCGTGGGGAGGTTACAACATGGAGTTCTGCAGCACATCACTCCTACGTGTTCACATCTTGACCCAACGACATCGTTAATTACGATTGCAATTCGACCATCGATCAGCGGCAATGTGTCAGCTCTTCGAGTAAATCACATTTTTGCTGCAATAGGTCGATGGACGTCTCCACGAACGCCGTCATGGAGGTGAACGGTGGCTCGCAACGAGCAGCGCGCTGTGGATGCACGCTGGTGGGATTAGTATTATGTCATGGGAGATCCAGAACCGTGCTACAGTGATTTTAGGAGCCTTATAGTGAACTCACATTGATGTCTCCGTGACTAAATTCGCCTGATGTAAATCTGCGTCGCTATCGGGTACCGTCACCGCGTACACAAATCAGCGGCCGTTATTTACGCGAATTATAATATATCTAATGCTACATACATCCACAAACCTACCCAAAAACTGTCGTAACTCTGATACGCAGGCCCAGTGATGTATTTTGTTCCAAGGACGGACAAACGAACTATTAAACAGGTGGTCATAAAGTTTTGGCTCATCAGTATAAGCTTCCATAAGGATGAAAATTTAATCGAAACAACCCACAAGCATTGTAATACTGTAGTATCAGTGTGAGAGCGCTCTGTCAAAGATGTTAGAGGAGAACACTTTCCCAAAGTTCGAAAGATGGCGATAAGCTGGATATGTACGTCTCTTGGCACGCTGTATCGTGATCTCCACCTGAAACGTTCCACTAACGTTGAACGCACCTAATAGCCATAATGTACTCTCATTATTCTTCGTCTGTAAGCATGGCTGGTTTCTGTACAGAAAATAAGCTCTAATAAGGATGAAATTTTAATCAACACTCCCCACATGCATGGGTACACCGGAATGCCTGTTTAGTGGCGTTCGGTCAAGATCTTCATGATGTAACAGTTTGCATTTTCGCCAATGTCATTAATTAATGACAAGAGGAGGCAACAAAGTTCGGATCGGATCGCGGCTTTACTTCAAACTCTATACACCATCAGTAGTCCATTGGGACAACATAATATGCGACTAGTCAGGCGTACTATTTTCTAAAAAATCGCAAAACGAGTTTTATGCGTCAGCGATGACCGATGCGTTGCGTCCCTGAGCACGAGATGGAGGCGGTCATGTGGTTAGCGTTCAAGCCCCGTAACCGGTAGATCGCTGCATCGAACCCCGGTCATGTTTTTTTTAATTTATATATTTTTCAACACTAGTATTATTTTTTCATATATATTACATTTGGAAGGTAAAATAACGAAAAGTGACGTGTATTTGCTTGAACTTATACTGAATTCCCAATGTTATTTGGTTGTTTGCTAATTTTTTACTATCACAACAAATATTATGTTTACAACTATGGACAAGCAAAGACTAAACAAGTGAATCTCTGGTGATACACTGCGGAATCGGGACAGCGGTGGTCAAATATTTACTAAGAATATCGCCGAACAGTCGTATTTTTTGCGAAGCTATTTTATTTATATAGCCACACAAACACACGAATGTTTCCTGAAAATGCATGTGTGTCGTGGTTTCCGAAATCCCTTATACCTGTAATCGCGTTAAGTACCGAAAACTGCGTTGCACCTGGACGCTTCGATCAGCAAACACAGGTTTCAAGGACGATGGACAGGCTAGGAAAGCCCAAGTCAAATATTGATAAGTGAATGTATAAGTAATTTTACCCACTAATAAAATGAGTTAAATATGCCAGAATATGAGGGTAATGTATGATTAATAGCAGACGTGCTTTCGACATTACATGTTGCCGGATGATATTTTTCTCACAGATATGGGAAACACATTAAATTAAAAAGGCATCTATTGAACGATCTCAATTTTTCCGCATGCACAAGAAATCTTCAGAGTTTCTACGTAAAAAACTCCTTTACATTTTGAAAAATTGCTCTTTCTTTCGACAATCTAGTTGCAAACCATGCGTAACGCAACATTTTCGCAAATACCAGTGACGAGAATTGAAGATGTACGATTGAAAGTATTTTAATAGCATCTTCACGAGAAGCAATCGCTCGTTCGTTGTCAAATATGAATAAATTTGAAGGCGCATGATAAAGTTTTTTAACTTGCCTATAGCAATAAAAATCGCATAATAGTTGTAATAACAAAATTAGTTTACAGACAAATAACAATGGAAATTAAATAAAAGTTAAGGTAGATACACTTGTCTTTTCATGATATTACCTTTCAAATGTAATTTGTATGAAATAATATGACTGATGTTGAAAAAATATATATATTTTTTAAAAAAACAAAGCGAGACTCGATCCAGCGATCATGGAGCTCGAACACTACCCACATGACCGCCGTCATCTCGTGCTCGGGTCGCAACGCACCGTTACAGCACTGACGCGTGAAACTTCTCTCGCATTTTTTTTCTCAAAACTGCCTAAGTAGTACACCGTACTACTTGCACATTCTGTTGTCCTAATGGACTACTAAGAGGGTACAAAGTCTGAAGGAGATCCGTCATCCTAACGTCGTGGCCTCCCCTTGTGAGCAAATCATCTCTTCCATACATTTTCGTATACTCATTCCTATGAAGTTACATAGTATGTTTATCCCAAACAGGAATATTTTTAATCTTTTCCTGATATAATGTTTGAAAAAAATATAATTTAAAAAAAAAAACAGAGCGCGACTCCTCGATTTCATAACGAAACTCAGAAGAATCTGAAAAGTATGAGAGCCATTAACTCTGCATACAATTCCCTTGTAGGCATCCTTGCATTTATCCAAATATTGTTTAATGGTACCTTCAGGTATCCAACGGAGTTGTTTCCATTTTATTTCGACAAGCGACCCAGACCTCTTCTTACGGGATTGAGTATTCTTGGTTGATTCCGTTCTTGCCTACGACGATCAATTCCTATCTCTTGGAACAATCGTCAAAGTCTCGAAATTCTTCTTTGTGACACACTAAATACCCTTGGTGTCCGCCTCCGTTACTGAGTAGTCAGTGTAGATGACTGCCATGTGGAGGACTCGGGTTCAGTTCCTGGTACAGCTAAATATTTTTCCATGGCGGCGTGATGCCAATTGAGACGCTACTTGACCGAGTAGTAGCAGCTCCACTGTCTGGAAAGTCTGCTCAACGTCCAGGAGAGCGGTGTGCTGACCACATGCCCCTCCATACCGCATCAGCATAACGCCGCAAAGCAGAGGGTGACACGGCGGCCGGTAGGCATCCCTTGGCCCTTCACGGCCTAGCGAGCAGGTCGTTTCAAACACCGCTTGCACCTGTGTCTGACCTTCTTCGGTAGATTCTATCTACATCTACATCTACATAATTACTCGACAATTCACCGCTAAGTGTCTGGCAGTGCGGGCATCGAACCACTCTCAAGCTACTCGTATTTCTCTGCCTTTCCACTCTCGAACAGTGCGCGGGAAAAACGAATACTTAAATCTTTCCGTGCGAGCTCTGACTTCTCCTGTTTCATGAACATTGTCATTTCTCAGTCTGTAGGTGGTGCCTTGAAAAGATAAATAGTCTTGGCTGCAAAAAATGCTTTGTTATTTTATATTTTGCCTTGTTTAAGGCGTCTTCAGATTGGCTGGCACAAGTGATGTTGAGCACTTAGGCTGTGTCTGTGCAAATGTCTTAGCAGGCAAACACCGTTCCAAATGTTTTAAGAAAATAGCGTGATCCCCTGATATAAAATAATGTCGAGCACAGGGCAAGCCACGTTTAAAATACATAAAAGACGTCAGTACGCAACTGCCCTTTTCGAGTTTTAAGAGGCTTCGCACAGTACGCTTGTAGGGTGTATGGTGCACTCCAAAAGACACGAAAACGGGATCAGGCCTACAGAAATGCATCACAAAATGTAAACATGTACGAAATGTCGTTGTACATGTTCTGGCCGCGTAGATAATACTGGTTATTGGACTACAAGAAATGTGTAGCGATTTGGTCTATGTGATCGTTCTAATTTAATCTCTAAGTACTTAGCTGAATAGACAGTCTTTAGATTCGTGTGCCCGCATCTCGTGGTCGTGCGGTAGCGTTCTTGCTTCCCACGCCCGGGTTCCCGGGTTCGATTCCCGGCGGGTCAGGGATTTTCTCTGCCTCGTGATGGCTGGGTGTTGTGTGCTGTCCTTAGGTTAGTTAGGTTTAAGTAGTTCTAAGTTCTAGGGGACTGATGACCATAGATGTTAAGTCCCATAGTGCTCAGAGCCATTTGAACCATTTTTTTTTTAGATTCGTGTAATTTATTGTGAAACCGAAATTTAGTGGATTCCCTTTAGTGCCCACGTGGACGAGTTCACTCTTTTCGTTATTTAGAATCAATAACTGCCACTATTTACACCAAGGACATATCTTGTCTAAATCATTGTACAATTGGTTTTGATCATCTGATTTCTTTACAAGACGGTAAATGCCAGCAAACAATTTAAGTGCGCTGGTCAGATCGTCTCCTAAATCGTTTACGTAGATCAGGAACAGCAGAGGACCTTCAGTTCCTTGGAATCATCAGGTATCACTTCTGTTTTACTCGATGACTTTTTGTCAGTTGCTACGAACTGTGACTTTTGGGACAGGAAATCACGAATCCAGTCGCACAATTCAGACTCTGCTCCATAGGCACGCCATTTGATCAGAAGTCGTTTGTAAGGAACGGTGACGAATGTCTCCTGAAAATCTAAAAATACGGAATCAATTTGACATCTCCTTTCGATAGCACTTATTACTTCTTGGAAATAAGGAGCTTGTTGTATTTCAGAAAAAGGTTTTTTTTTTTTTTTTTTTTAATCCATGTTGGTTGTTTGTGAATAAATTGCACCGCCCAACAATGTCTAAACGGCCCATTTTTGGCATTATGCTGGAAACTCCATTTACAGATTACAGACTGTTTACAACGAATTTTCAGACAAGGCTGAATTGCTTTCATTACAGGACCTTTCAAATTTAGGTAACACCCTTTCCAGTGTAGAGCTCACTTTTGGTCTGTACGCAAAACTTTATAGATATTTACAGTGATTGTTCACCTATTGGGCAACGGCCTTGCCGCAATGGATACACTGGTTCCCGTCAGATTACCGAAGTTAAGCGCTGTCTGGTGTGGTCGGCACTTGGATGGGTGACCATCAGGGCCGCTATGCGCTGTTGCCATTTTTCGGAATGCACTCAGCCTCGTGTTGCCAGTTGAGGAGCTACTCGACCGAATAGTAGCGGCTCCGGTCCATGAAATCCATCATACCAACCGGGAGACCACACGCCCTTCCTATGCAAGTCCCCATTGAGCATGACACAGCGGCCGGATGGTCCCGATGGGCCACTTGTGGCCTGAAGACGGAGTGCTTGCTTTCACTTGTTGTCCTTCTGTTTTCAAATTTTCCTAATTACGCTTAATTTTTGGTTACTAGTTCATAACTCTGTGTATAGTTTTGTAAAAGCGTTCGTTATTACCTAGAAGAGCAGTATTTTGTGTTTCTGTTTAACCGAAATATGTCTGTGCTTATGATAACAGCAAAAAAATGCTGAGAGTATGCGAAGAAAGCTACGGAAATAGTTTTAACTTAAATCATTTCATCTAGGTGAAGGGGTAGGCATCACACTTTTAATTCAGTTAATCCGCTACCACTGTCAAAACACATTCCGCTCTTGCATTCTATTTCACTTCATTAATCCGTTATTTCAGCGTAAATAAAACCATAAATTAGATAATCAGGCATGAGGGATCTGAAAATCACACTGCTAATCCACATCTTGTAGGGAGCCTTTTCGGATAATGTCATGACGTCACGGTTGCATCTGACTCACACACACACACACACACACACACACACACACACACACACTCACTCTCTCACTCTCTCTCTCTCTCTCTCTCTCTCTCTTTCTCTCTCCAGATCATTTTACACGCGATTCCCATGCGGTGTCACTGACGTGTTGCTGTCCAGCGCCATCTGCTGCCCAGTTTTTGCATTCATTCTTTGTTTCAATAAAACCCCACGTCTTTTAATGCACGTGTGTCAATTTTTACCCCTCTATCTATATTATTCCGTGAATTAGTGAATTTTCAAATCTTAGCGGACTTTTGAGTCACTGTGTATTTAGCTGAACTGCCAATATGTAGATTTGTGTGATTTATCGTGTAACCGAAATTTAGCGGATTCCTTGTGGTATTTACGTGATTGACCTCACACTTTTCATTATTTAGAGTCAGTTGCCATATTTTGCATGATACAGATGTCTTGTCTAAACCACTTTGCGTTTGGTTTTGTTCCTCTGATGAGTTTGCATCATGTTCTGTAAATTCTCGGATTCTGGATTCTGAAGTCTTGCTTTGAATGCGGCGAAAAATAACTTCTGATCCTGCGGGACTTTTTCAGCCGTTTTTGCCCCGTCCGTGAACACGTGTCTAACTCTTGTTACAGCTACAGGCTACCGAGGAGGGCGTTGTATTTAGTTATGAGAACGGTTTCCGTATTCAGTGACGAGAACAGATCCTACCTTGGCTTCAGTGATGGTCGTTTTCAAGTGCCGCTTCGAGATCGAAAAGTGTCAGAGTGTGTAAGAATATAACGCAACTATCTATAGTATCGAGTGCTATCATCTTGACGTGGGAACCATAGCGTACAGTCGCCTTACACTTCATGTGTTGGTTGAGAGTTCAAGAAACATAGAGAACATCATCTATACCATTCTGTAGCCGTTGCTACAACCACTGCAAGACGTTCTCTTGCAGATGGACAGAGCCAGCTCACTCTCCATCTAATTCATCTGTTCATCTGCCAACACGTTCATCAGATGTGTCCCGCACTGACTGCCTTTGGGACATACTGGGACAGTGCCCGGTGTGATCTGCATTAACAGCAACATGCCTTGCAAACTCCGAAGGCGAATGGAAGCAGCGTGAGTTACTTTATTACCTCGCAGGATGAAATGAGACATCTCTGTAATCGTCTCTACATGCAATTATACACTGAAGCGCCGAAGAAACTGGCATAGCCATGCGTATTCAAATACAGAGATGTGTAAACAGGTGGAATACGGCGCTGCGGTCGGCAACGCCTATATAAGACAACAAGTATCTGGCGCAGTTGTTGGATCGGTTACTGGTGCTACAATGGCAGGTTATCAAGATTTAAATGAATTTGAACGTGGTGTTATAGTCGGCGCACGAGCAATGGGACACAGTATCTCCGAGGTAGCGATGAAGTCGGGATTTTCCCGTAGGACCATTTTATGAGTGTACCATGAACGTCAGAAATCCGGTAAAACGTCAAATCTCCGACGTCGCTGCGGCCGGAAAAATATCCTGTAAGAAAAGACTGACGACGACTGAAGAGAATCGTTCAATGCCTTGCAACGTGCTGTTCAGAAGAGATTTCCATCCGGTCGTACTCTTACGGGTTTTGGACAAACCTGCAGAATTCATGGTGTCAATTCCCTCCAGCACTACTTCAGACATTAGTCGATTCCATGCCACGTCGTGTTGCGGAACTTCTGCGTGATCGCGGGACCCTGTACGATATTAGGCAGTTGTACCAATTCCTTCGGCTCGTCAGTGTATAAGGCTGCATTGAAATTAGACGCGGCCGCCTAACGTACTGAAATTGTTATTCCAAAAGCTTTGGCTATAGGCGTAGCAACTTATTCTTCAGTTGTGTGGTATTTTTGCTTCAGGATTTTCATTTTTTACTGTTTGAAGTCAAAATCGAACACAGGCCATTTTCAAATATAGCTCATTGCTTCCGGTTCCTTTGGAATATGTACCATCTCTAAAATGTAATTAAAACTGGTATACGCTCTAAAATAAATACAGCTAACGAGATAGGAATCCTTGTTTTCAGATAAGGCGATTTTGATGAAACTTCTCGTTTCTAGCGACTCGTACACATGAAGAGAGGTATCTATTTGCGACACACTGTTTCGATGTGAGTTAATAACGTAAGTTTTCAGTTCTATTATCTAGATTTATATACATTGGATAACAGTCGAAACATTAAAATAAATACCTCAGTTGGTAGCACGTTTGATATGAACTCAACGCCCGGCGGCCTTTCGACAGTGGTCGCATTGCCACCTTTCACGCCTCACCTGTTTCTTTTGCAAGCTTAGTCACTTGTTTTCTATCTTCTTGCGGGATTTGACGGCGAAGAGTTATATGCAGACTGTCTGCTGCAGCGTCGTCAACACCTCGTCCATACGTCAAAGTGGTGGACTACCTCACAGCAGACTACCTGACTCTCCCTCCTCCTACCTCATCCCACAGCTCACTTAATGCGTTTCCATTTGCCTGACGCAATAAAATACTTTCTTGTTTTACAATGAACTCTGCTTTGGGCAAAGCACGTAATTTTTTATAGTATGAATATTTAATAACTGAATACCACGCTCCTTTCCATTGTGATCTCCTTGCCCTCTATTACGGACACACAACACCATGATTCCAGTGCAACACTAATTTTATTTCTCCCCAAGGCACGTACATCATGGAATATAAAACATTAATTCAGGGATAATCAATATTTCCAGAGTGTTTATAACTACAAATATCAACCCGCAACACCCTCCCCACACTGGTCAACTTCTAGAGGAATGACCAGTTGAATGGGACGTGAGATTATGGATCCTTCTGAAGTTCGTAAGGTTGCAGTTCGTATTTTCCCATCTCTTCCTTCATGAAGATCTTCTATCCGCGCCTTCCTCCACATGTGTCGTGGACGAACATCCTCTTGTACAAGAACGACATCACCCAGCTGGAGTCTTCCTGAACCTGGCCTTGGTTGATGAGTTTCATGAAAGTTTTTGAGCAGGATCAGATATTCTTTCTTCCACCTGTTCCAGAAGTGTTCTACCATCATCTGCAGCCGTTGAAGTTCCTTGGACAAGTCCTTTCTAACTGTTGATTCTGGACCAGTAGGTACTGTTGGGAGCCGATCACCTACAAGGAAATGTGTGGGCGTCAGTGGCTCAGATTCCTCTCCCCCTTGCGTAATTGGTCTAGAGTTTAGTGCTGCTTCTATGCTGACCAGGATTGTGTTGAGACCATCTTCGTCCAACTGTGACTGTCCTAAAACTTTTCTCAGGCAGCGTTTGACAGATCCCACCGTCCGTTCCCAGAATCCTCCCCACCAAGGCGCGTGTGGGGCGATGAATTTCCAAGTGATGGCCTGCTGGGCGAGGTACTTGTGCGTCTTGCTTGCCATGAGAGCCTGCCAGAGCTCCTTCAGCTCTAAGTGCGTGGCATGGAAGGTAGTAGCATTATCAGTGTAAATTGTGCTGGGCACTCCTCGTCTTCCGACAAACCTTTGTAGGGCTTGAAGAAATCTGTCAGTTGACATATCTGAGTGTAGTTCCAGGTGTATGGCTCGTGTTGTTGTGCATGTGAATAGAGCAATATACGCTTTCTTCGTAATATGTCCTTGTCTGACATATAATGGACCAGCAAAGTCAATACCTGTTACTGTAAATGGTTTCAGTGGTGAGACTCGTTCAGCTGGTGATGGAGCCTCAGTTTGTTGAACAACGTGAGCTTTCACCATCTTACAAGGTAGTCAATGGTGTAGAACGTGTTTAATTGCCTGTCGAGCTCTAAGGATCCAGAATTCTGTTCTCAGTTCAGATAACACCATGTTTACTCCAAGGTGATGCAAACGAATGTGAGTCTGCTGGATCAGTAAACGCGTGAAATGATGATGTCCATCAAGAAGAATCGAGTGGCGTTGGTATCTGGTTAATTCTGCAAACTGCAGCCGTCCACCGAGACGAATAAGACCATTTCCAAGAAAGGGTTGTCGCGAGCTATCTGAGAATTACGTGGTAGAGACATGCTGTTGTATAGTGCATGCAGTTCGAGCGCAAAATGTTGCTGTTGAACAACTTGAATCCAGTAAGTGCGTGCTTCGCCCAAATCTGATGCTGTTACTTCTCCAGATGTTCTGTTTTCTTTCAATAAGTGTCGTTTAAAGCGAAGTACCCATCCTGTAACTCTTAACAGCTTGAAGTAGCTACTGTACCGTGTAGCTGTTAAAATAGGAATCGTTGTTTGTACCATGAAGACTTGGTCTGTTAATTTCTTCTTTTCTGGCAAGGAGTGCTCTTCCATCTGTAGAATTCTAGGCCACTGTGTTCTGTTCTTTGTTAACCAAGCAGGTCGATGGAACCATACAGAAGCATGATGAAGGTTATCTGCTGTGGTACCGCTGGAGGTTAGATCAGCTGGATTTTCGTCACCAGGGCAGTGCCTCCACTGTGACGGATTCATTAGTCGTTGTATTTCCGTAACACGGTTTGACACAAAGGTTTTCCATCGATTAGGGTCATGTTGTATCCATCCTAAGGCTACAGCTGAGTCAGTGCACAATGTTGCACGACTTGCATTATAGCTCGTGGCCTTACAGAAATAATGAAGTAGTCTTGACCCAAGAAGTGTCGCTAGAAATTCCAGCCGTGGAAGAGTTATTTTTTTTTTTTTGTTGGGGGCTAGTCGAATTTTACTGCAAACTAAATGGACTGATACCATATTTGATGTGGTGCACCGTACATAAGGGACTGCTCTGTAGGCCTTTTCTGATGCGTCGCAAAAGACATGGATTTTTGGCTCAGTGTTTTCAGATACGCCAAACCATCGGGGCATTTTTATGTGTGAACATGATGGCAATGTTGATACCCACATTCGCCAACGTTTGCTATGATCAAGAGGTAAAAGCTCATCCCATTCAATTCCTCTTGACCAAATTTCTTGAAAAATTATTTTTACAGTGAGGGACATAGGCGACAACAAACCCAGTGGGTCATAGAATCTAGTAGTGTTTCGTAGTACTTCTCGCTTAGAGGCAGGACGATTTATAACATTGTTGGTCACATTGTTGTGAATAAGACTGAGCGTATCAGCCTGTGTGTTCCAGTGGACTCCCAGTACCTCCGTATCTGTAGTGTTTATGACACCTTCTGATTGCCATATTCCAATCAGTTGGCTTGAATTTGTGGCCCACTTTGCCATTGGTAGACTGATATGTCCCATGAGTGCTGTAAGCTCATAATATATGTTAATTACAGCATTGTCATCTTTAGCACGTGCTACAAAATCATCCATGTACATATTATCTTCAACAAGTAAAGCAGCTTGCGGAAAATTCGTTTTGTGCATTACAGCAAGTTCTTTCAGCGTGGCTGCAAGAAGAAACGGACTGCAGGTAAGTCCGAAAGGTAGCCGGGTGAAGCGGTATGTAATCCTTTCGTCAGTTGTAATATAGTTTCCTTGTTGATCTACGATTACTTTATACCAAAGAAACCTCGTGAGATCTCTATCTTTCCTGTGAAGAACTAACTGTAGAAACGCTTGTTTGATAACGGCAATTAAGGCTACTTGATGTAGACGATATCTCAGTAATATTGAAAGAATGTCAGGAAGTAAATTAGGCCTATTTCTAAAGAGTCATTCAATGAACGTTCATTCTGGTCGTGCGACGAATCAGCAAATACAATCCTCCATTTGATGACACCTAACTTTTCTTTCTTTACTACATGATGTGGCAGATAAAATGTGTCACGCAATTTCTGTCCAGAAGAGGTGATTTAATCATGTTTCTTCTTGATATGTTCTAACATTTGCGCCTCGTAAATTTGTTTCAGTTTCTTGTCCTTCGTAAATTGTTTCTCCAGTGAAGCAAATCTCTTCTCTGCTTGCTGAAGATTATTAGATAACATAACGTTGGGTTTTCTGGGGAATGACACCACTCTTCTTTTGTCTTCGATGCAGTAGGGTTTTGAGAAATCTTGCAATAACGCCAATTCAGAGTTGTTGTTTCATCTTCTGTGATTCCCATTGTTTCTAAATTCCAGAAACGTCGTAAAATATCGTCTGTTGTTGTCGCTGTCCCTAAACTGATGTAGTTTGCCATCACAAGGTTAGCCGTGATGCTTGATTTGCTTCCACTAAGAATCCAACCTAGAATGGAAGGTACCAGAACAACTGATGTTATTAGTCGAATCGGAGGGGAATCTTTAATGATATTTCAATAGTAGTCTGCTCCGATAAGAATCTCGATGGGAAGATCTTCTGTACCATCCCTTAGGTCCGCAAACTGAAGTCCCTGTGTGCGTACAAGTTTTCTTAAATCGTAAGGCACAGTTGGGTGCGCGGAAAATGAGTATGTGCTTTCAAACGCAGTAATAGACGTCTTGGAATTAGTCCATGTACCCTATAGTGTGGATTCTACGACTCTACGATGCGTTGAAGTTGCGGATGGCATTTCAAAGGCGTTGACAGATAGATCACGATGTTCTATAGTTCTTAAACCTAGCTCATCAATCAGGAACTTGGAAATGAAGCTTGACTGACTACCGCTATCCAGAACGAGCAAGTTTGCTTGATCCTGCGGGTCCACTGAACCAAACTCGAGCTGTCTGAAGATAAGTAAAACCTGCTGAACTTACCCCGATTCTCCCTACAGATGTAGAGCTAATTTGCTGAGAAGATGAAGAAGAGGGAGCAGTGTCAGTACATATAGCTTTGTGATGATTTTTCTTGCACTTAGAACACGAGACCTTGCCCTTCTTACTGCAGTTTCTAGCATTATGACCTCGGTTTAGACATATAAAACAGCGATTATCTTGCTTTAGTTTACCGATACGTTGTTGGCTGTCAGTTACTTTGTTGCAGTCTTGGGCCCAATGAGAGCGAGCTTCGCAAAATACGCAATATGGTTGTACCGGTACTTCTCGTTTAGGCTTACGCGCATTTTTCTCTTGCTTTGAATTTATGTGAAGCGCTGCTGCAGTGGGCGTGACGCTAGGAGATGACTGATATTCTGTGCGAATCTTTTGTGCAGTGAGAGCACCACGAACTTCTTCTTCCAAAAAGCTAAGCAGTTTCAGTACATCTCCTTCCGCTACTTCGGTTCTTCTAGCGTGAATGACCCATTTCTGGCACATTTCAGCGGGAAATGCAAGCAGAATTTTCGGAGTGAGAATTTTACCGTATGCCACGACGTCTTCTCCTAAGGCACGCAGTACTTGAATACGACGGTTACATTCCAGAAATGTACTGTTCAGCGTTTCAAGTGTCGCTGACTGAACAGGCTTTAGCGCATCCAAATAATCGAGGTGCGCCTGTATAATGCGATTGCTATCTCCGTAAAATTTTCTTTGTTTCTTCATACGTGTTAGCCGTCATAGATATTCCATCTACTAACAACTTCGGTTCGCCTGACAGATACCCTCGTAGGAAAACATGTTTGTTTACTGTAGAAATGGATGGGTCTTTATCAATGGTCGATTCAAATTGTTCCCAGAAGCAGGACCGCATTTCGACATCTCCACAAAATTACTCAAGCTTAATTGCTGGTAGCTTGACAGAGTGGAATACAGTTGGTTGTGTGAGCACTGGTGGTGACGTGATATTCATCTGCGACGTTGTGGCTGAAAGCTTGTAATCAATTGCTTTTGTAGCCTTCTGTCTATATATTCCTCACAGCTCGGCACGTCTGCGTTGTATTCATCGGCAGAGAGAAAATTTTGAATAGCGTCATCTAATGAAACGAGCTTCTCTAGAGTTTCTTGAAGACGTTCCCTGTAATGTTCAAAATCATCAAACGGGCTCTCTGTGGTAAGAGCATCAACGGCCGCACAAAACCGCGTAGCATTAGTCCACTCCCTAGTTCGCTTTCTTTTGAAGTTTGCTAACTGTATCTCTGATTCGTCCTGCATTATGTCTTAACTAAAGACGGCTGTTGTAAGATTGTTTACGATGGCGCTTGTGAATAGCTTAAACGTTTAACAAGCAGCGTATACGCAAACGTAAGTGAACGAAAACCTTTTAACGAAACTAGCTACTCTGAGTGCAACATTAAGGCTTGCAATACAAAGCCGCAAAAATTGTTTTAAAGCAACCAGTTCATGCGATCATATTATATTGGAATGGACTTAGCTTGTGATGCGATCCGACGTCGTCTCTTGTTTCCTACAGCGTGAAGTAAGCCGTTAATTGTTGAAATCACGCAGGAAATCGCAATTTCTTCCCCGGTTTCGGCACCAAAATATTACGGACACACAACACCGTGATTCCAATACAACATTAATTTTATTTCTCTCCAACGAACGTACAGTTATGCTCAAAAGTATCCGAACGGCCTGAATTGCATTTCGCCTGATTCGCATGCAACCCACATAACGCAGCTGTCTAGCAGGTCCTCTAATCGCTCCTTGGTACAGTCGTTTGACTATTGAAAATGGTTCCAACAAGTCACCACTAGAAAACACTGCTCTCTATCGCAATAACTCAAGATGTAAAATACGATACTACAAATATCAGGGAACACTTTATCACAGGTAAGACTGTCCTTAAAGCTTGAAAGCTCACATTTATTGCAATAAATGACATACCTGAAATGTTACCACTCTCATTATTACGTCAAATAGGTAATGCACGTAGTACGTTTGTCGTATTCACGATTTCCTCTTCAAAGTAACATACCGTACTCATTATTTAACACAAAATGACATTAAAAATTTAAGTTATTCACGAGCAGCTAGTTGAGAAAATGTATGAACTTCAAATGACACGATGAACCGTCTCGTTCTGCATATGGATTCAAACTCAGGTCATGCAGACTAAGCAAAGATTTCGTGACTGACGGAAACTAACAGTCATTCCCGATTAGGCATACAGAGAGTGATATACCTCGACTTTAGACAGTATCAGTTAGCAAATACCAACTTTAAATTACATAATGCAAACATTTTTAACGGACGCGAATTCCTACTCAGCACATATTGTCCCTGTTAACGAACTACGAGAGATGTTAAATATTGCTTCTTAACAAGTAACTTATTTGATATGCCGTGAGGTAAAGCTTTGTGTTGGACAGGGATTCGAACCCAGAACCTAATAAGATAGATATCGTAGCACAATCAACTGTGACATATCGGATGTTCTCGGCAGTAGCTAGATGTTTTAACTGAAGTGACGAGACGAAACATTAATTTTTTCCTTCCCAGGACTCCAATCCGGTACCTATCGCTGTTAAATTCTAGAGAAAAGGAACGTTAAATATGTGTTTGTTGCACTAGCAGCGACATGTGAGCATTTTTGAACCAGAAATAATATGACGAAGAGTTCAATGCTGACTGGGAATAGAGCTCCACGCATATCGTTGTTGACTACACACAAAGAGACGTCAGCTACCGAATTTTACTCCACCAGCAGCTCGGAATAACGTCTTGAATTTACAGTGATCTCTCAAATAGTTATGTGTCTCACTGGGAGTCAAAAACGTCAAATATCGTTAGTGTTGACAACGAATGAAAATACATTAAAAATCGAAATTATTATCCACCAGCAGATAATAAATAATGAAATCTTTAGTGCCAGGTCAGAACTCTAACCCATTCACGCGCAATATGTGGAGATGTTGAGGAATCTGGAGTTTTGAACAAACAACAAACTGTAGCCGAGCTGTATTGTCACGAAGGGATCAAATTCCGCGTTAATGGCGGTCTGAGTTGCATTCCCAGTTCAGAACCAATTTTATCGACGTACAGAAGCTCAGATAAAAGATGGAATCAGTGTCCTGTGAGCCTACATAGCGTTTGTTTCGTCACTAGAAATAAATAACTAGTATAAGAAAGGTTACTGGTGATAGAGTTTCTACATGTCGCCACTCCAGACTTAATTGTGGATCCACCTAACGTCTACTTGGTAGAGAAGGAATATCATTTTTAATGTGAATTTCAGACCACAATGCCATTATATCTTCATCACTTGGTGCAGCCAGAGGAGAGTGGAATCTGCCTCTCCCTATCTAAAATCATTGACCGAAGTTGGATCGAACCCAGACCGTAGATATACCAACCTATCATCAGCCCAACAGACCACCAAATCCTCTTCTCAGGGGGCTCATTTTTCTATCATAACGCCGCTGTACCATACTGGCTGAGAATTCTGACACACAGGCTCCCTGTATCAATTTGTAGCATGTTCAGTAAATTCATTTACTTAATTGACCGAATCACCATGAACTAGCTGCCTCGACTACCCAGTGCAGGCATTCATCTTTATTTTGTAATCACCAAAATAAAATCACGTAACTGCCACCAACACAGAACTGCCAACAGTGTAGGACGCAGAAACTTAAGTAGGAAGTTTTCCTTTCCACTTGAGCTACTCTATTGCGCTATCGGTTTGTTGAAAACGCCGTGCAGTGCAAAAGAAAAGGTATAACTGTTTGTCTCTCATAAGTATTGACCTGGCGATATGCATTATCCCACAGCGCTGTGGAATGCAGAAGTTCTGGAGGAATTCTTCTTGACTTCAGGAGCTGCTATCGCTACGTGTCAGCAAGTGGCGTAATGGTAAGTATCGCGTGTGGTGTCACCGCCAGACACCACACTTGCTAGGTGGTAGTTTTAAATCGGCCGCGGTCCATTAGTACATGTCGGACCCGCGTGTCGCCACTTTCAGTGATAGCAGACCGAGCGCCACCACACGGCAGGTCTAGAGAGACTGACTAGCACTCGCCCCAGTTGTACGGACGACTTCGCTAGCGATGCACACTGACGAAGCCTCGCTCATTTGCTGAGCAGATAGTTAGAATAGCCTTCAGCTAAGTCCATGGCTACGACCCAGCAAAGCGCCATTAGCCTTACATAGCAATTTATACTTATCGTATAAAGCATGTCTCATCAAGAACGATGTATACAACAAGGATGGATTAAAGTTAAGTATTCCAGCAGCTACGTACTTTTCTTTATAGCATTCATTACGTATCCTGTTTCAGACCTATCTCTAGCCTGCGTGAGTTAACGCGTGCCTTTCGGCTACTTCCGAGTGGCGTGGCTGTTAACCTACGCCACAACAGTTGGCGACGAGGCTTAAAAGAGGATTTAGCGTTCGTATTGTCCTAATTTGCTTGTGTCATGGCTTCGCCACAATCTCCAGATGTACTGTCCGAATTTTATCGCTCGCAGAATCAGCAGACGCAGGCGTTATTGGATGCCCTTGGACAGCTTGTCCAGGGTCAACATGCAATGCAAAACGATGCGGCAGCCGCCGCTTCACCGCTACCGCAGCCACAACATGCTGTTGCACCCCCGTTCCGGCCGTTTGACCCAGCTAAGGAAACATGGACGGAGTGGTCACGCCAATTTGGATTTCATCTCGCCGCCTACAGAATTCAAGGTAACGAGCGGCAGCCTCACTTATTGTCGTGTGTAGGGGTGCAAACGTACCGTGTGATAGTGAAATTATTTCCCCGACGCGATGTAGCAACTCTGTCCTATGAAGAAATTTTGTCGGCGTTAGAAGCCTATTTCAAGGACACAGTTAACGTAGTTGCAAAAAGGTATACGTTCTTTCGTACAAAACGTACGGCCGGTCAAACTAATAAGGAGTGGGTTGCAAATTTGCAAGGCCTTACTAGGGATTGTGCTTTTGAGTGTGAATGTGGACTCCCTTATTCAGATACTATGGTACGTGATGCAATTGTACAGAACGTTTCTGATGTTCGTATACAGGAACAGATTTTAAAACTAATCAATCCCTCCCTTCAACAAGTGATAGACACATTGGATAGGCAAGACACACTTGACTTTGCTCAGGAATCATTTGCAACTTCGCCAGCAGTGTGTCACATTAACCGGCCCACCAGGCGTGCTGCACGGAACTGTAAACAGCCCTCGCGCTCGTCCACGCAGCTGCCGCCTAGCTCTCCACGTGTGCCGCGCAAGCATACAAATGCAGTGAAATCATGCCCACGGCATGCCCGCGGTGTGCAACTAGACATTCGCGTGACAATTGCCCGTCACGCCAAGCTATTTGTTTTTACTATAATAAGAAAGGACATGTTCAAAGTGTTTGCCAGAAAAAGCTCAGATCAGACACTCTTAATCATTCCAGGCCCTTTGCTTCGCGCCGGAATCGAACCAAGAATACTCAGGCTCGTGAACCTTCACCCATGGACATTCTTGTAGTTGATTCCACTCCGTCCAGTGCCACTTTCTCTAACAGTGACTGTGTTCATCACACAAAAAGTGTGCGTCGATGTCGCCGGAAATCACGTCAATTAGCAAGTGATGCTGTACCTGTATCAGTTCAAATTGCACGAGACAGTCGCTCTTGTCGTCAGCAGGACAATAAACTTTTTGTAGACTTAGACTTTGAAGGCAAAGTGATCCCATTCCAGCTCGATACGGGAGCTGCAGTTTCCTTGATCAATCACGACACGTACAAACAGCTGTGCTAACCTCCGTTGCGTGCCGCAAATGTTCAGCTCACTAGTTATTCAGGACAGCATATCCCTGTGTTAGGACAGTGCACTCTTCTTGCAACATACAAGGGACAAACAAAACTTGTCATTTTACGTTCTTCGTTCTTCTACTGCAGTGAACTTGTTTGGTTTATATTTATTTCAGTTGTTTAACATGTCTATAGTAAATCAGGTCCTATCAGTGAATCAGACTGTGCCTTCAGACAGTGTTTCTCGTCTGTGTGAAACATTTGCAGACATTTTTGCACCGGGCTTAGGTTGCGCTCAGAACTATGACGCACATTTGGAACTGAACGTCAACGCGCAACCGAAATTTTTCAGTGCGCGCAATGTTGCCCACGCATTGCGTGATGAGGTCGCGAGAACCTTACGTGATTTGGAATCACAAGGTGTGAGTGAATGTCCGCAATGCCTCTTCCATTTCAGCTCCGCTTCATCGATTACGCCGTAAAGGTGTTCCTTTCGTCTGGACGACGGAATGCGAACGCACTTTTCGCCAGTTGAAATCGGCGTTGCTTTCAAATACTTGCCTTACGCCATTCGATCCCCAGAAACCCCTTTTGTTGATGGTAGATGCATCGGATTTCGGGATCGGTGCTGTGCTTGCGCACAAAGATGGGTCGCACGATCGCCCTATTGCCTTTGTGTCAAAATTGCTCTCGTCAGCGCAAAGAAATTATTCACAAATCGAGAAAGAAGCTTTGGCTCTCGTATTTGGTGTTACTAAGTTTCATGATTTCTTGTATGGTCGTCACTTTACCATCATCACAGACCACAAACCTTTGACATCGCTTTTTCATCCGAACAAGCCTGTACCTCCACATACAGCGCAGAAATTCATTCGCTGGTCTATTTTCCTCTCGCAATACCGCTACGATATCTTGTATCGGTCCACTGCTAAGCACGGAAACGCCGATGCGTTGTCCCGTTTGCCTGTTGCTGAGGATAGAGCATTCGATTCTTCCGAACTTGCTTGCATGTTCATTGATTCGGAAACCGATGACGTGGTCGAATCGTTTCCGATTCATTTTCGTCGTGTAGCTACAGCCACAGCTGCTGACCCTGTCTTTGCTACCGTTCTGCGTTTTGTTGCTACTCAATGGCCCTTGTCGAAGTCGCGGATTGAGGATCCGCTGGTTCGCCGATTTTTTGCTCACAAGGAGACTTTTTGTACGACGTGGTGTTTTGTTGTTGCGTTCTGATAATGATCGGTCCAGAGTCGTGGTCCCACGATCGTTACAGTCCTCTGTCTTCCGGCTTCTTCACCAAGGACATTGGGGTATAGTGCGAACGAAACAACTTGCTCGTCGGCACTGTACTTGGTTCGGAATCGATGCTGCGATTACGAATATGTTCTCTTCTTGGATGGCGTGTGCCGAACAACAATCCGCACCACCGCGGAAATTCTTTGCATGGCCGAAAGCCACTTCCCCTTGGCAACGCTTGCACATCGATTTTGCTGGTCCATTCTGGAATGCTAGTTGGTTGGTTGTGGTAGACGCCTTCAGTAATTTTCCTTTTGTTGTCCGGATGTCTTCCACGACGTCATCTGCCACCATCCAAGTGTTGTCTGCTATCTTTTGCATTGAAGGTCTTCCGCGGACTATTGTTTCCGACAATGGCCCACAATTCATGTCTGCAGAATTTCAGTCTTTCTGCAAGGCCAATGGTATTCAACATCTGACATGCGCGCCGTTTTCGCCTCAGTCAAACGGTGCCGCTGAACGATTGGTCCGGACTTTCAAGTCACAGATGTTGAAGTTGAAAGAGTCGCATTCTCGGGAGGACGCGTTGTTGCTCTTTTTGTCTTCGTATCGCTCTCAGCCCCGAGATGGTCGCTCGCCGGCTGAGTTGCTCCACGATCGTCCTCATCGAACCTTGATGTCTTTGCTGCATCCGCCGCATCAGGTTCCTGTGCAGCGGCAGACTCCTGCTTTTGCTCCAGGCGACGTTGTATTCTATCGCAACTATCGCGGTTCACAGCGTTGGCTCGCAGGGCGCATTCTTCGCTGCCTCGGCCGCGCGATGTATTTGGTTTTGGGGGCCTCTGGTGAGGTGCGTCGGCATCTCAATCAGCTGCGCCTCTGTCGTCGCCCGGGTTCTGCCGCTCCCCGTCTGCTTTCAGCGACGGTGCCGTCCGGTCAGCGCCCTGGGGACCCATCTACTGGCTCGCCTCATCCCCAGGTGTTACCGACGCTGCCTTCCATTTTGCCCCATGGCGACGCGTCGCCGCAGCCGCCGCCGCCGCCGCCGCCTTCGCCGCCGCTTGGTCTCCCGCCGGCGCCGCCCGCAGTGGACGCTTCGCTGCAGCCGCCACGCGCCTCCCTGGATCACGCGCCGCCGATCGCTTCCCGTGACCAGCAGTCCTCCACCATGGAACTCTTGCCCATTCCGGACCACATGGCGTCTTCGCGCGTCGGGTACCCCGACGCGATGGAGGTCGACCCTTCGGCCCGTCCTGTCTCTTTATGGGCGCATACACCGCATGTTGACGTGCACCCTGGACTAGGTTTTCCGGCGTTTCCTAGCTCCCCTTGGACCGAATGGCTGGGTGCGGGTGGCACAGCCTCGCCTGTTGTTAGGCTCCCCACCTCATCGCATACGTCAACACGGGGTCCTCCCCACGGCGGGCGGAAGCCTTTTAATACGACCGTTCGCCGATTTGCGGGGGAGGAATGTGGTGTCACCGCCAGACACCACACTTGCTAGGTGGTAGTTTTAAATCGGCCGCGGTCCATTAGTACATGTCGGACCCGCGTGTCGCCACTTTCAGTGATAGCAGACCGAGCGCCACCACACGGCGGGTCTAGAGAGACTGACTAGCACTCGCCCCAGTTGTACAGACGACTTCGCTAGCGATGCACACTGACGAAGCCTCGCTCATTTGCTGAGCAGATAGTTAGAATAGCCTTCAGCTAAGTCCATGGCTACGACCTAGCAAGGCGCCATTAGCCTTACATAGCAATTTATACTTATCGTACAAAGCATGTCTCATCAAGAACGATGTATACAACAAGGATGGATTAAAGTTAAGTATTCCAGCAGCTACGTACTTTTCTTTATAGCATTCATTACGTATCCTGTTTCAGACCTATCTCTAGCCTGCGTGAGTTAACGCGTGCCTTTCGGCTACTTCCGAGTGGCGTGGCTGTCAACCTACGCCACAACATCGCGCACGGTAGAAAAGATGTCGCGAGTTTGAGCACATTCACTGCTATATTTTTTAAAACACATTTCTGCTGTCTGCTAATATTATCAATCTAGTGGAACTTGTAACATAATTTCCTTCACTTCTCAACCCAAAATAGTCGTATGTGGAAAAGGGGCTAACTTCTGCGACATTTTGTCATTTCAGGTTTAATAGACAGCCAGACAGTAGATGCATCTCGAAACTTTTGTATTATGTATGGGTAGAGCACATCGTGCCAAAATACGTCGGAAAAGTATTTTCTACATTAGCTATCGTCTGTTAGTGGCATTTTATTCTTCTTCAAACCTTGTTTGACAGCTTTAACTCAGAACAAGTTTTCTACATGCATGTAATCAATGAACTGCATGTGCATTTTCAGACTGTTATGGATGACATCAGAGAATTCGCATATATCGTTGTTGATTAATTTCTCTCTAAAGTTTACTATTGTTTTAACAACATTAAAGGAAGCCTTACGAAAATTGTGAACTGTATTATAAAAAATGAAATAAAACAACCCACGATAACCTTACGACGAAAGTCTGTTTTAATAAAACTGAGTATCTGTACACAAGCGTGCCTCTATCGTCACGAATTGGCAAAATACTACTCACATAGATTTTGATTGGGTCTGTGTTTAATTGGTATGCTGTGTCATACTCAAGAGGTATGCAAATGTGACATTTCATAAATAAAGTTATGTATTCCTAGAAACCCAAAATTTGCTTGTCCGCAGAGGAAAGAGGCGTTACCTGTCGTGCAGCATTGTAAGTTTTTCGCCATTGTACTATGAGCCGAAAGTATTTGCTTACGATTTCCTTATCCATGTTTGATCTGACTGCTTGTAGCTTTTTCACAGAACGGATAAAAACGCTACACTCAGTGAGACTGGAACTGCGCACCATATCAGACGCCTTTTCACAGGTCAGCACGTTACCACAGAGCTGGCGAAGAAGTATGTGTGTTAGCTTCCTCTTACGAGACCAATAGTGGCTATAACTGGTAAACCGCTATTAGAAGGACGAGATTAGTAGCGATTTCCAAGTGCAACGACTTTCCTGGGCTGAAAACCGTAAATTTACAATCTTTTGTTACGCCTCAAGCGATAATAACTCAGATTATTCAATGGAAATGACAGGTAAAATCAAGTGAACTTTGAGGCTTAATTCCGTGCACACCAGGAAGTAACTCGTCAATCACAGAGTTGCCAAACATACATTGCCTTGTTGCCAAATCTCAGTTACAATACCAGCAGGAAGAAGACGAACCGATGTGATCTTACAGCGGGCTGGGAAGTGACCATAGCTGGGGTCTCCAAGTCGCGGCTGCTACGGCCTGGAATACGTAATGCGTCTGATTCGCATTTCTGTAACTAGGTTTAGGGACTGGAGCGTAGTTACTAATAACACTCAGAACTGACTGCAAACTAAGCATTATAAATCAGTAACTCTCATAGTTGTTTTTATATTTCTTTCGTAAATGTACTCAAAACTAAGAAATTCATTCACAGACGTATTCGTGCCTCGCCGATAGTCGAGCACAACAAACAAATAAAAAAAAAGATTGTGTGTGTGTTACCAAAAGGCAAAGACATCTTACTGCCCTCCAATATACGTCGCTGTCAGTTCTTCCATATGATTTAGTCGACATGACCTGTATCAAGTTGTGTATGAGAGACAATGTTTTAGAAAATCAATTGTTTTCCTTTGCAATAAACAGAAAGACTTTCATTCTAAGCTATCCAAGTACAAAATTTTCGCTATATTAGTTCAAATTTAATATTCGCTTCTATAATGTAGGAAAGTATTTCACAGTTGCAAAACCCGCATCCGACTCATTGACCTTACACTTAGTCGCTGACCATAAATTCTAGCTCAGAGTGACACCAGTTTAAGTAACGTAATGTAGCGAAGACTGTTTGCCTGTGCTCTTTCTCACCGGAAAATACGCATTTCACACATTGGGCTCCATAAGTACACTGTAGCAGTAATTTCTGTGTGAATGCAATGCATATGGATTAGAATTTAGTGGTGCTCTCTCTTCCACTTCTGTATACAGTATGCCTGACCTAAGAGGGCTTTTTATCATTACAGGCCCTGGGCAGTGCAACATCATACTGACAACAGTAATGTGCTTATACTGACAACCTGACTGTTTGTTTTACCTGACTTTGTAATCATTGAAA